>NC_060127.1:217782097-218474741 GCF_021461395.2 Schistocerca americana
GCATCGGAATCTAAAACTGGACTCACAGGAGTCGTTCAAATCATAGAGAGTTAGAGAGTCAGTCCTCTTGTAATTAAGTCGGCGTTGTGCCTTTTGTTTTAGATTCGGATGCTACTTCTGTGTTTCACCATCAATACGAAGGTCCAAGGGTTACAGTAAACCTGAAGTGAAGCATCGGAATCTAAAACTGGACTCACAGGAGAGGCTCAAATCTCAGAAAGTTAGAGTGTCAGTCCTCTTGTACTTAAGTCGGCATTGTGCATTTTGTATTAAATTCGGATGCAATTTCTGTGTTTCATCGTCAATAAGAAGGTCCAAGCGATACAGAAAACCTGAAGTGAGTCATCGGAATCTAAAATAAGACTCGCAGGAGAGGTTCAAATCATAGAGAGTTAGAGTGTCATTCCACTTGTACTTAAGTCGGCATTGTGCCTTTTGTATTAAATTCGGATGCAATTTCTGAGTTTCATCGTCAACACGAAGGTCCAAGGGATACATTAAACCTGAAGTGAAGCATCGGAATCTAAAACTGGACTCACAGTAGAGGTTCAAATCATAGAGAGTAAGAGTGTCAGTCCTCTTGTACTTAAGTCGGCATTTTGCCTTTTGTATTAAATTCGGATGCAATTTCTGTGTTTCTTCGTCAATAAGAAGGTCCAAGGGATACAGTTAACCTGAAGTGAAGCATCGGAATCTAAAACTGGACACGCAGGAGAGGTTCATATCATAGAGAGTTAGAGTGTCAGTCCTCTTGTACTTAACTCGGCATTCTGCCTTTTGTATTAAATTTGGATGCAATTTCTGTGTGTCATCGTCAATAAGAAGGTCCAGAGGATACAGTGAACCTGAAGTTAAGCATCGGAATCTAAAACTGGACTCACAGGAGAGGTTCAAATCATAGAGAGTTAGAGTGTCAGTCCTCTTGTACTTAAGTCGGCATCGCGCCATTTGTATTAAATTCGGATGCAATTTCTGTGTTTCATCGTCAATAAGAAGGTCCAAGGGATACAGTAAACCTGAAGTGAAGCATCGGAATCTAAAACTGGACTCACAGGAGAGGTTCAAATCATCGAGTGTAAGAGTGTCAGTCCTCTTGTACTTAAGTCGTCATTCTGCATTTTGTATTAAATTGGGATGCAATTTCTGTGTTTCATCGTCAATAAGAAGGTCCAAGGGATACAGTGAACCTTAAGTGACGCATCGGCAACTAAAACTGGACTCACAGGAGAGGTTCAAATCATAGAAAATTGGAGTGTCAGTCCTCTTTTACTTAAGTCGGAATTGTGCCCTTTGTATTAAATTCGGATGCAATATCTGTGTTTCATCGTCAATAAGAAGGTCCATGGGATACAGTGAACCTGAAGTCAAGCATCGGAATCTAAAACTATTCTCACAGGAGACGTTCAATTCATCGAAAGTTAGGGTGTCAGTCCTCTTGTACTTAAGTCGGCACGTGCCTTTTGTATTAAATTCAGATGCAATTTCTGTGTTTCATCGTCAATAAGAAGGTCCAAGGGATACAGTAAACCTTAAGTGAAGCATCGGAATCTAAAACTGGACTCACAGGAGAGGTTCCCATCATAGAGAGTTAGAGTGTCAGTCCTCTTGTACCTAAGTCGGCATTGTGCCTTTTGTATTAAATTCGGATGCAATTTCTGTGTTTCATCGTCAATAAGAAGTTCCAAGGGATACAGTATACCTGAAGTGAAGCATCGGAATCTAAAACTGGACTCACAGGAGAGGTTCAAATCATAGAGAGTTAGAGTGTCAGTCCTCCTGTACTTAAGTCGGCATTGTGCCTTTTGTATTAAATTCGGATGCAATTTCTGTGTTTCATCGTCTATAAGAAGCCCCAAGGGATACAGTAAACCTTATGTGAAGCATCGGAATCTAAAACTGGACTCACACGATAGGTTCCAATCATAGAGAGTTAGAGTGTCAGTCCTCTTGTACTTAAGTCGGCATTGTGCCTTTTGTATTAAATTCGGATGCAATTTCTGTGTTTCATGGTCAATAAGAAGGTCCAAGAGTTACAGTAAACCTGAAGTGAAGCATCGGAATCTAACACTGGACTCACAGGAGAGGTTCAAATCATAGAAAGTTAGAGTGTCAGTCCTCTTGTACTTATGTCGGCATTGTGCATTTTGTATTAAATTCGGATGAAATATCTGTGTTTCATCGTCAATAAGAAGGTCCAAGAGATACAGTAAACCTGAAGTGAAGCATCGGAATCAAAAACTGGACTCACAGGAGAGGTTCAAATCATAGAAAGTTAGAGTGTCAGTCCTCTTGTACTTAAGTCGGCATTGTGCCTTTTGTATTAAATTCGGATGCAATTTCTGTGTTTCACCGTCAATAGGAAGGTCCAAGGGATACAGTAAACCTGAAGTGAAGCATCAGAATCTAGAACTGGACTCACAGGAGAGGTTCAGATCATAGAAAGTTAGAGTAACAGTCCTCTTGTACGTAAGTCGGCATTGTGCATTTGTTATTAAATTCGGATACAATTTCTGAGTTTCATCGTCAATAAGAAGGTCCAAGGGATACAGTAAACCTGAAGTGAAGCATCGGAATCTAAAACTGGAACCACAGGAGAGGTTCAAATCATCGAAAGTTTGGGTGTCAGTCCTCTTGTACTTAAGTCGGCATTGTGCCCTTTGTATTAAATTCGGATGCAATTTCTGTGTTTCATCGTCAATAAGAAGGTCCAAGGGATACAGTGAACCTTAAGTGAAGCATCGGCAACTAAAACTGGACTCACAGGAGAGGTTCAAATCATAGAAAATTGGAGTGTCAGTCCTCTTTTACTTAAGTCGGAATTTTGCCCTTTGTATTAAATTCGGATGCAATTTCTGTGTTTCATCGTCAATATGAAGGTCCAAGGGATACAGTAAACCTGAAGTGAAGCATCGGAATCAAAAACTGGACTCACAGGAGAGGTACAAATCATAGAAAGTTAGAGTGTCAGTCCTCTTGTACTTAAGTCGGCATTGTGCCTTTTGTATTAACTTCGGATGCAATTTCTGTGTTTCATCGTCAATAAGAAGGTCCAAGGATACAGTAAACCTTAAGTGAAGCATCGGAATCTAAAACTGGACTCACAGGAGAGGTTCCAATCATAGAGAGTTAGAGTGTCATTCCTCTTGTACTTAAGTCGGCATTCTGCCTTTTTTATGAAATTGGGATGCAATTTCTGTGTTTCATCGTCAATAAGAAGGTCCAAGCGATACAGAAAACCTGAAGTGAGGCATCGGAATCTAAAATTGGACTCGCAGGAGAGGTTCAAATCATAGAGAGTTGGAGTGTCAGTCCACTTGTACTTAAGTCGGCATTGTGCCTTTTGTATTAAATTCGGATGCTACTTCTGTGTTTCACCATCAATACGAAGGTCGAAGGGTTACAGTAAACCTGAAGTGAAGCATCGGAATCTAAAACTGGACTCACAGGAGAGGTTCAAATCATAGAAATTTAGAGTGTCAGTCCTCTTGTACGTAAGTCGGCATTGTGCATTTTGTATTAAATTCGGATGCAATTTCTGTGTTTCATCGTCAATATGAAGGTCCAAGAGATACAGTAAACCTGAAGTGAAGCATCGGAATCAAAAACTGGACTCACAGGAGAGGTACAAATCATAGAAAGTTAGAGTGTCAGTCCTCTTGTACTTAAGTCGGCATTGTGCCTTTTGTATTAAATTCGGATGCAATTTCTGTGTTTCATCGACAATAAGAAGGTCCAAGGGATACAGTAAACCTGAAGTGAAGCAACGGAATCTAAAACTGTTCTCACAGGAGAGGTTCAATTCATCGATAGTTAGGGTGTCAGTCCTCTTGTACTTAAGTCGGCATTGTGCCTTTTGTATTAAATTCGAATGCAAGTTCTGTATTTTATCGTCAATAAGAAGGTCCAAGGGATACAGTAAACCTGAAGTGAAGCATCGGAATCTAAAACTGGACACACAGGACAGGTTCAAATCATCAAAAGTTAGAGTGTCAGTCATCTTGTACTTAAGTCGGCATTGTGCCATTTGTGTTAAATTCGGATGCAATTTCTGTGTTTCATCGTCAATAAGAAGGTCCAAGGGATACAGTAAACCTTAAGTGAAGCATCGGAATCTAAAACTGGACTCACAGGAGAGGTTCCAATCATAGAGGGTTAGAGTGGCAGTCCTCTTGTCCTTAAGTCTTCATTGTGCCTTTTGCATTAAATTCGGATGCAATTTCTGTGTTTCATCGTCAATAAGAAGGTCCAAGGGATACAGTAAACCTTAAGTGAAGCATCGGAATCTAAAACTGGACCCACATGAGGGGTTCCAATCATAGAGAGTTAGAGTGTCAGTCCTCTTGTACTTAAGTTGGCAGTGTGCCTTTTGTATTAAATTCGGATGCAATTTCTGTGTTTCATCGTCAATAAGAAGTTCCACGGGATACAGTATACCTAAAGTGAAGCATCGGAAACTAAAACTGGACTCACAGGAGACGTTCAGATCATAGAGAGTTAGAGTGTCAGTCCTCTTGTACTTAAGTCGGCATTGTGCCTTTTGTATTATATTCGGATGCAATTTCTGTGTTTCATCGTCTATAAGAGGCTCCAAGGGATACAGTAAACCTGAAGTGATGCATCGGAATCTAAAACTGGACTCACAGGAGTCGTTCAAATCATAGAGAGTTAGAGTGTCAGTCCTCTTGTAATTAAGTCGGCATTGTGCCTTTTGTTTTAGATTCGGATGCTACATCTGTGTTTCACCATCAATACGAAGGTCCAAGGGTTACAGTAAACCTGAAGTGAAGCATTGGAATCTAAAACTGGACTCACAGGAGAGGCTCAAATCTCAGAAAGTTAGAGTGTCAGTCCTCTTGTACTTAAGTCGGCATTGTGCATTTTGTATTAAATTCGGATGCAATTTCTGTGTTTCATCGTCAATATGAAGGTCCTAGGGATTCAGTAAACCTGAAGTGAAGCATCGGAATCAAAAACTGGACTCACAGGAGAGGTACAAATCATAGAAAGTTAGAGTGTCAGTCCTCTTGTACTTAAGTCGGCATTGTGCCTTTTGTATTAAATTCGGATGCAATTTCTGTGTTTCATCGTCAGTAAGAAGGTCCAAGGGATACAGTAAACCTTAAGTGAAGCATTGGAATCTAAAACTGGACTCACAGGAGAGGTTCCAATCATAGAGAGTTAGAGTGTCAGACCTCTTGTACTTAAGTCGGCATTCTGCTTTTTTATTAAATTGGGATGCAATTTCTGTGTTTTATCGTCAATAAGAAGGTCCAAGCGATACAGAAAACCTGAAGTGAGTCATCGGAATCTAAAATTGGACTCGCAGGAGAGGTCCAAATCATAGAGAGTTAGAGTGTCAGTCCACTTGTACTTAAGTCGGCATTGTGCCTTTTGTATTAAATTCGGATGCAATTTCTGAGTTTCATCGTCAACACGAAGGTCCAAGGGATACATTAAACCTGAAGTGAAGCATCGGAATCTAAAACTGGACTCACAGGAGAGGTTCAAATCATAGAGAGTAAGAGTGTCAGTCCTCTTGTACTTAAGTCGGCATTTTGCCTTTTGTATTAAATTCGGATGCAATTTCTGTGTTTCTTCGTCAATAAGAAGGTCCAAGGGATACAGTGAACCTTAACTGAAGCATCGGCAACTAAAACTGGACTCACAGGAGAGGTTCAAATCATAGAAAATTGGAGTGTCAGTCCTCTTTTACTTAAGTCGGAATTGTGCCCTTTGTATTAAATTCGGATGCAATATCTGTGTTTCATCGTCAATAAGAAGGTCCATGGGATACAGTGAACCTGAAGTGTAGCATCGGAATCTAAAACTATTCTCACAGGAGACGTTCAATTCATCGAAAGTTAGGGTGTCAGTCCTCTTGTACTTATGTCAGCATTGTGCTGTTTGTATTAAATTCGGATGCAATTTCTGTGTTTTATCGTCAAAACGAAGGTCCAAGGGATACAGTATACCTGAAGTGAAGCATCGGAAT
Organism: Schistocerca americana; assembly: GCF_021461395.2. Lineage (NCBI taxonomy): Eukaryota > Metazoa > Arthropoda > Insecta > Orthoptera > Acrididae > Schistocerca > Schistocerca americana. The sequence goes on from NC_060127.1 coordinate 217,788,090, forward strand.
CTAATACTGGACTCACAGGAGAGGTTCAAATCATAGAGAGTTAGAGTGTCAGTCCTCTTGTACTTAAGTCGGCATTATGCATTTTGTATTACATTTGGATGCAATTTCTGTGTTTCATCGTATATAAGAAGCTCCAAGGGATACAGTAAACCTGAAGTGAAGCATCGGAATCTAAAACAGGACTCGCAGGAGAGGTTCAAATCATAGAAAGTGAGAGTGTCAGTCCCCTTGTACTTAAGTCGGCATCGTGCCTTTTGTATTAAATTCAGATGCAATTTCTGTGTTTCATCGTCAATAAGAAGGTCCAAGGGATACAGTAAACCTGAAGTGAAGCATCGGAATCTAAAACTGGACTCACAGGAGAGGTTCAAATCATAGAGAGTTAGAGTGTCAGTCCTCTTGTACCTAAGTCGGCATTGTGCCTCTTGTATTAAATTCGGATGCAATTTCTGTGTTTCATCGTCAATAAGAAGGTCTAAGGGATACAGTAAACCTTAAGTGAAGCATGAGAATCTAAAACTGGACCCACAGGAGAGGTTCCACTCATAGAGAGTTAGAGTGTCAGTCCTCTTGTACTTAAGTCGGCAGTGTGCCTTTTGTATTAAATTCGGATACAATTTCTGTGTTTCGTCGTCAATAAGAAGTTCCAAGGGATACAGTATACCTGAAGTGAAGCATCGGAATCTAAAACTGGACTCACAGGAGAGGTTCATATCATAGAAAGTTAGAGTGTCAGTCCTCTTGTACGTAAGTCGGCATTGTGCATTTGTTATTAAATTCGGATGCAATTTCTGAGTTTCATCGTCAATAAGAAGGTCCAAGGGATACAGTAAACCTGAAGTGAAGCATCGGAATCTAAAACTGGACTCACAGGAGAGGTTCAAATCATCGAAAGTTTGGGTGTCAGTCCTCTTGTACTTAAGTCGGCATTGTGCCCTTTGTAATAAATTCGGATGCAATTTCTGTGTTTCATCGTCAATAAGAAGGTCCAAGGGATACAGTGAACCTTAAGTGAAGCATCGGCAACTAAAACTGGACTCACAGGAGAGGTTCAAATCATAGAAAATTGGAGTGTCAGTCCTCTTTTACTTAAGTCGGAATTGTGCCCTTTGTATTAAATTCGGATGCAATTTCTGTGTTTCATCGTCAATATGAAGGTCCAAGGGATACAGTAAACCTGAAGTGAAGCATCGGAATCAAAAACTGGACTCACAGGAGAGGTACAAATCATAGAAAGTTAGAGTGTCAGTCCTCTTGTACTTAAGTCGGCATTGTGCCTTTTGTATTAACTTCGGATGCAATTTCTGTGTTTCATCGTCAATAAGAAGGTCCAAGGATACAGTAAACCTTAAATGAAGCATCGGAATCTAAAACTGGACTCACAGGAGAGGTTCCAATCATAGAGAGTTAGAGTGTCATTCCTCTTGTACTTAAGTCGGCATTCTGCCTTTTTTATTAAATTGGGATGCAATTTCTGTGTTTCATCGTCAATAAGAAGGTCCAAGCGATACAGAAAACCTGAAGTGAGGCATCGGAATCTAAAATGGGACTCACAGGAGTCGTTCAAATCATAGAGAGTTAGAGTGTCAGTCCTCTTGTAATTAAGTCGGCATTGTGCCTTTTGTTTTAGATTCGGATGCTACTTCTGTGTTTCACCATCAATACGAAGGTCCAAGGGTTACAGTAAACCTGAAGTGAAGCATTGGAATCTAAAACTGGACTCACAGGAGAGGCTCAAATCTCAGAAAGTTAGAGTGTCAGTCCTCTTGTACTTAAGTCGGCATTGTGCATTTTGTATTAAATTCGGATGCAATTTCTGTGTTTCATCGTCAATATGAAGGTCCTAGGGATTCAGTAAACCTGAAGTGAAGCATCGGAATCAAAAACTGGACTCACAGGAGAGGTACAAATCATAGAAAGTTAGAGTGTCAGTCCTCTTGTACTTAAGTCGGCATTGTGCCTTTTGTATTAAATTCGGATGCAATTTCTGTGTTTCATCGTCAGTAAGAAGGTCCAAGGGATACAGTAAACCTTAAGTGAAGCATTGGAATCTAAAACTGGACTCACAGGAGAGGTTCCAATCATAGAGAGTTAGAGTGTCAGACCTCTTGTACTTAAGTCGGCATTCTGCCTTTTTTATTAAATTGGGATGCAATTTCTGTGTTTTATCGTCAATAAGAAGGTCCAAGCGATACAGAAAACCTGAAGTGAGTCATCGGAATCTAAAATTGGACTCGCAGGAGAGGTCCAAATCATAAAGAGTTAGAGTGTCAGTCCACTTGTACTTAAGTCGGCATTGTGCCTTTTGTATTAAATTCGGATGCAATTTCTGAGTTTCATCGTCAACACGAAGGTCCAAGGGATACATTAAACCTGAAGTGAAGCATCGGAATCTAAAACTGGACTCACAGGAGAGGTTCAAATCATAGAGAGTAAGAGTGTCAGTCCTCTTGTACTTAAGTCGGCATTTTGCCTTTTGTATTACATTCGGATGCAATTTCTGTGTTTCTTCGTCAATAAGAAGGTCCAAGGGATACATTTAACCTGAAGTGAAGCATCGGAATCTAAAACTGGACACGCAGGAGAGGTTCATATTATAGAGAGTTAGAGTGTCAGTCCTCTTGTACTTAACTCGGCATTCTGCCTTTTGTATTAAATTCGGATGCAATTTCTGAGTTTCATCGTCAACACGAAGGTCCAAGGGATACATTAAACCTGAAGTGAAGCATCGGAATCTAAAACTGGACTCACAGGAGAGGTTCAAATCATAGAGAGTAAGAGTGTCAGTCCTCTTGTACTTAAGTCGGCATTTTGCCTTTTGTATTAAATTCGGATGCAATTTCTGTGTTTCTTCGTCAATAAGAAGGTCCAAGGGATACAGTGAACCTTAACTGAAGCATCGGCAACTAAAACTGGACTCACAGGAGAGGTTCAAATCATAGAAAATTGGAGTGTCAGTCCTCTTTTACTTAAGTCGGAATTGTGCCCTTTGTATTAAATTCGGATGCAATATCTGTGTTTCATCGTCAATAAGAAGGTCCATGGGATACAGTGAACCTGAAGTGTAGCATCGGAATCTAAAACTATTCTCACAGGAGACGTTCAATTCATCGAAAGTTAGGGTGTCAGTCCTCTTGTACTTATGTCAGCATTGTGCTGTTTGTATTAAATTCGGATGCAATTTCTGTGTTTTATCGTCAAAACGAAGGTCCAAGGGATACAGTATACCTGAAGTGAAGCATCGGAATCTAATACTGGACTCACAGGAGAGGTTCAAATCATAGAGAGTTAGAGTGTCAGTCCTCTTGTACTTAAGTCGGCATTATGCATTTTGTATTACATTTGGATGCAATTTCTGTGTTTCATCGTATATAAGAAGCTCCAAGGGATACAGTAAACCTGAAGTGAAGCATCGGAATCTAAAACAGGACTCGCAGGAGAGGTTCAAATCATAGAAAGTGAGAGTGTCAGTCCCCTTGTACTTAAGTCGGCATCGTGCCTTTTGTATTAAATTCAGATGCAATTTCTGTGTTTCATCGTCAATAAGAAGGTCCAAGGGATACAGTAAACCTGAAGTGAAGCATCGGAATCTAAAACTGGACTCACAGGAGAGGTTCAAATCATAGAGAGTTAGAGTGTCAGTCCTCTTGTACCTAAGTCGGCATTGTGCCTCTTGTATTAAATTCGGATGCAATTTCTGTGTTTCATCGTCAATAAGAAGGTCTAAGGGATACAGTAAACCTTAAGTGAAGCATGAGAATCTAAAACTGGACCCACAGGAGAGGTTCCACTCATAGAGAGTTAGAGTGTCAGTCCTCTTGTACTTAAGTCGGCAGTGTGCCTTTTGTATTAAATTCGGATACAATTTCTGTGTTTCGTCGTCAATAAGAAGTTCCAAGGGATACAGTATACCTGAAGTGAAGCATCGGAATCTAAAACTGGACTCACAGGAGAGGTTCATATCATAGAAAGTTAGAGTGTCAGTCCTCTTGTACGTAAGTCGGCATTGTGCATTTGTTATTAAATTCGGATGCAATTTCTGAGTTTCATCGTCAATAAGAAGGTCCAAGGGATACAGTAAACCTGAAGTGAAGCATCGGAATCTAAAACTGGACTCACAGGAGAGGTTCAAATCATCGAAAGTTTGGGTGTCAGTCCTCTTGTACTTAAGTCGGCATTGTGCCCCTTGTAATAAATTCGGATGCAATTTCTGTGTTTCATCGTCAATAAGAAGGTCCAAGGGATACAGTGAACCTTAAGTGAAGCATCGGCAACTAAAACTGGACTCACAGGAGAGGTTCAAATCATAGAAAATTGGAGTGTCAGTCCTCTTTTACTTAAGTCGGAATTGTGCCCTTTGTATTAAATTCGGATGCAATTTCTGTGTTTCATCGTCAATATGAAGGTCCAAGGGATACAGTAAACCTGAAGTGAAGCATCGGAATCAAAAACTGGACTCACAGGAGAGGTACAAATCATAGAAAGTTAGAGTGTCAGTCCTCTTGTACTTAAGTCGGCATTGTGCCTTTTGTATTAACTTCGGATGCAATTTCTGTGTTTCATCGTCAATAAGAAGGTCCAAGGATACAGTAAACCTTAAATGAAGCATCGGAATCTAAAACTGGACTCACAGGAGAGGTTCCAATCATAGAGAGTTAGAGTGTCATTCCTCTTGTACTTAAGTCGGCATTCTGCCTTTTTTATTAAATTGGGATGCAATTTCTGTGTTTCATCGTCAATAAGAAGGTCCAAGCGATACAGAAAACCTGAAGTGAGGCATCGGAATCTAAAATTGGACTCGCAGGAGAGGTTCAAATCATAGAGAGTTAGAGTGTCAGTCCACTTGTACTTAAGTCGGCATTGTGCCTTTTGTATTAAATTCGGATGCTACTTCTGTGTTTCACCATCAATACGAAGGTCCAAGGGTTACAGTAAACCTGAAGTGAAGCATCGGAATCTAAAACTGGACTTACAGGAGAGGTTCAAATCATAGAAATTTAGAGTGTCAGTCCTCTTGTACTTAAGTCGGCATTGTGCATTTTGTATTAAATTCGGATGCAATTTCTGTGTTTCATCGTCAATATGAAGGTCCGAGAGATACAGTAAACCTGAAGTGAAGCATCGGAATCAAAAACTGGACTCACGGGAGAGGTACAAATCATAGAAAGTTAGAGTGTCAGTCCTCTTGTACTTAAGTCGGCATTGTGCCTTTTGTATTAAATTCGGATGCAATTTCTGTGTTTCATCGACAATAAGAAGGTCCAAGGGATACAGTAAACCTGAAGTGAAGCAACGGAATCTAAAACTGTTCTCACAGGAGAGGTTCAATTCATCGATAGTTAGGGTGTCAGTCCTCTTGTACTTAAGTCGGCATTGTGCCTTTTGTATTAAATTCGAATGCAATTTCTGTATTTTATCGTCAATAAGAAGGTCCAAGGGATGCAGTAAACCTGAAGTGAAGCATCGGAATCTAAAACTGGACACACAGGACAGGTTCAAATCATCAAAAGTTAGAGTGTCAGTCATCTTGTACTTAAGTCGGCATTGCGCCATTTGTATTAAATTCGGATGCAATTTCTGTGTTTCATCGTCAATAAGAAGGTCCAAGGGATACAGTAAACCTTAAGTGAAGCATCGGAATCTAAATCTGGACTCACAGGAGAGGTTCCAATTATAGAGGGTTAGAGTGTCAGTCCTCTTGTACTTAAGTCTTCATTGTGCCTTTTGTATTAAATTCGGATGCAATTTCTGTGTTTCATCGTCAATAAGAAGGTCCAAGAGATACAGTAAACCTGAAGTGATGCATCGGAATCTAAAACTGGACTCACAGGAGTCGTTCAAATCATAGAGAGTTAGAGTGTCAGTCCTCTTGTAATTAAGTCGGCATTGTGCCTTTTGTTTTAGATTCGGATGCTACTTCTGTGTTTCACCATCAATACGAAGGTCCAAGGGTTACAGTAAACCTGAAGTGAAGCATCGGAATCTAAAACTGGACTCACAGGAGAGGCTCAAATCTCAGAAAGTTAGACTGTCAGTCCTCTTGTACTTAAGTCGGCATTGTGCATTTTGTATTAAATTCGGATGCAATTTCTGTGTTTCATCGTCAATATGAAGGTCCTAGGGATACAGTAAACCTGAAGTGAAGCATCGGATACAAAAACTGGACTCACAGGAGAGGTACAAATCATAGAAAGTTAGAGTGTCAGTCCTCTTGTACTTAAGTCGGCATTGTGCCTTTTGTATTAAATTCGGATGCAATTTCTGTGTTTCATCGTCAGTAAGAAGGTCCAAGGGATACAGTAAACCTTAAGTGAAGCATTGGAATCTAAAACTGGACTCACAGGAGAGGTTCCAATCATAGAGAGTTAGAGTGTCAGACCTCTTGTACTTAAGTCGGCATTCTGCCTTTTTTATTAAATTGGGATGCAATTTCTGTGTTTTATCGTCAATAAGAAGGTCCAAGTGATACAGAAAACCTGAAGTGAGTCATCGGAATCTAAAATTGGACTCGCAGGAGAGGTCCAAATCATAGAGAGTTAGAGTGCCAGTCCACTTGTACTTAAGTCGGCATTGTGCCTTTTGTATTAAATTCGGATGCAATTTCTGAGTTTCATCGTCAACACGAAGGTCCAAGGGATACAATTAACCTGAAGTGAAGCATCGGAATCTAAAACTGGACTCACAGGAGAGGTTCAAATCACAGAGAGTAAGAGTGTCAGTCCTCTTGTACTTAAGTCGGCATTTTGCCTTTTGTATTAAATTCGGATGCAATTTCTGTGTTTCTTCGTCAATAAGAAGGTCCAAGGGATACAGTTAACCTGAAGTGAAGCATCGGAATCTAAAACTGGACACGCAGGAGAGGTTCATATTATAGAGAGTTAGAGTGTCAGTCCTCTTGTACTTAACTCGGCATTCTGCCTTTTGTATTAAATTCGGATGCAATTTCTGAGTTTCATCGTCAACACGAAGGTCCAAGGGATACATTAAACCTGAAGTGAAGCATCGGAATCTAAAACTGGACTCACAGGAGAGGTTCAAATCATAGAGAGTAAGAGTGTCAGTCCTCTTGTACTTAAGTCGGCATTTTGCCTTTTGTATTAAATTCGGATGCAATTTCTGTGTTTCTTCGTCAATAAGAAGGTCCAAGGGATACAGTGAACCTTAACTGAAGCATCGGCAACTAAAACTGGATTCACAGGAGAGGTTCAAATCATAGAAAATTGGAGTGTCAGTCCTCTTTTACTTAAGTCGGAATTGTGCCCTTTGTATTAAATTCGGATGCAATATCTGTGTTTCATCGTCAATAAGAAGGTCCATGGGATACAGTGAACCTGAAGTGTAGCATCGGAATCTAAAACTATTCTCACAGGAGACGTTCAATTCATCGAAAGTTAGGGTGTCAGTCCTCTTGTACTTAAGTCAGCATTGTACTGTTTGTATTAAATTCGGATGCAATTTCTGTGTTTTATCGTCAAAACGAAGGTCCAAGGGATACAGTATACCTGAAGTGAAGCATCGGAATCTAATACTGGACTCACAGGAGAGGTTCAAATCATAGAGAGTTAGAGTGTCAGTCCTCTTGTACTTAAGTCGGCATTATGCATTTTGTATTAAATTTGGATGCAATTTCTGTGTTTCATCGTATATAAGAAGCTCCAAGGGATACAGTAAACCTGAAATGAAGCATCGGAATCTAAAACAGGACTCGCAGGAGAGGTTCAAATCATAGAAAGTGAGAGTGTCAGTCCCCTTGCACTTAAGTCGGCATCGTGCCTTTTGTATTAAATTCAGATGCAATTTCTGTGTTTCATCGTCAATAAGAAGGTCCAAGGGATACAGTAAACCTTAAGTGAAGCATCGGAATCTAAAACTGGACTCACAGGAGAGGTTCCAATCATAGAGAGTTAGAGTGTCAGTCCTCTTGTACCTAAGTCGGCATTGTGCCTCTTGTATTAAATTCGGATGCAATTTCTGTGTTTCATCGTCAATAAGAAGGTCTAAGGGATACAGTAAACCTTACGTGAAGCATGAGAATCCAAAACTGGACCCACAGGAGAGGTTCCACTCATAGAGAGTTAGAGTGTCAGTCCTCTTGTACTTAAGTCGGCAGTGTGCCTTTTGTATTAAATTCAGATACAATTTCTGTGTTTCGTCGTCAATAAGAAGTTCCAAGGGATACAGTATACCTGAAGTGAAGCATCGGAATCTAAAACTGGACTCACAGGAGAGGTTCATATCATAGAGAGTTAGAGTGTCAGTCCTCTTGTACTTAAGTCGGCATTGTGCCTTTTGTATTAAATTCGGATGCAATTTCTGTGTTTCACCGTCAATAAGAAGGTCCAAGGGATACAGTAAACCTGAAGTGAAGCATCAGAATCTAGAACTGGACTCACAGCAGAGGTTCAAATCATAGAAGGTTACAGTGTCAGTCCTCTTGTACGTAAGTCGGCATTGTGCATTTGGTATTAAATTCGGATGCAATTTCTGAGTTTCATCGTCAATAAGAAGGTCCAAGGGATACAGTAAACCTGAAGTGAAGCATCGGAATCTAAAACTGGACTCACAGGAGAGGTTCAAATCATAGAAAGTTAGAGTGTCAGTCCTCTTGTACTTAAGTCGGCATTGTGCCCTTTGTATTAAATTCGGATGCAATTTCTGTGTTTCATCGTCAATAAGAAGGTCCAAGGGATACAGTGAACCTTAAGTGAAGCATCGGCAACTAAAACTGGACTCACAGGAGAGGTTCAAATCATAGAAAGTTAGAGTGTCAGTCCTCTTGTACTTAAGTCGGCATTGTGCCTTTTGTATTACATTCGGATGCAATTTCTGTGTTTCACCGTCAATAAGAAGGTCCAAGGGATACAGTAAACCTGAAGTGAAGCATCAGAATCTAGAACTGGACTCACAGGAGAGGTTCAAAACATAGAAAGTTAGAGTGTCAGTCCTCTTGTACGTAAGTCGGCATTGTGCATTTGGTATTAAATTCGGATGCAATTTCTGAGTTTCATCGTCAATAAGAAGGTCCAAGGGATACAGTAAACCTGAAGTGAAGCATCGGAATCTAAAACTGGACTCACAGGAGAGGTTCAAATCATCGAAAGTTTGGGTGTCAGTCCTCTTGTAGTTAAGTCGGCATTGTGCCCTTTGTATTAAATTCGGATGCAATTTCTGTGTTTCATCGTCAATAAGAAGGTCCAAGGGATACAGTGAACCTGAAGTGAAGCATCGGAATCTAAAACTATTCTCACAGAATACGTTCAATACATCGAAAGTTAGGGTGTCAGTCCTCTTGTACTTAAGTCGGCATTGTGCCTTTTGTATTAAATTCGAATGCAATTTCTGTGTTTCATCGTCAATTAGAAGGTCCAAGGGATACGGTAAACCTGAAGTGAAGCATTGGAATCTAAAACTGGATTCACAGGAGAGGTTCAAATCATAGAGGGTTAGAATGTCAGTCCTTTTGTACTTAAGTCGGCATTGTGCCTTTTGTATTAAATTCAGATGCAATTTCTGTGTTTCATCGTCAATAAGAAGTTCCAAGGGATACAGTAAATATTAAGTGAAGCATCGGAATCTAAAACTGGACTCACAGGAGAGGTTCCAATCACAGAGAGTTAGACTGTCAGTCCTCTTGTACTTAAGTCGGCATTGTGCCTTTTGTATTAAATTCGGATGCAATTTCTGTGTTTCATCGTCAATAAGAAGGTCCAAGGGTTACAGTAAACCTGAAGTCAAGCATCGAAATCTAAAACTGCACTCACAGGAGAGGTTCAAATCGTAGGAAGTTAGAGTGGCAGTCCTCTTGTACTTAAGTCGCCATTGTGCCTTTTGTATTAAATTCAGATGCTACTTCTGTGTTTCACCATCAATACGAAGGTCCAAGGGTTACAGTAAACCTAAAGTTAAGCATCGGAATCTAAAGCTGGACAAACAGGAGAGGTTCAAATCATTGAAAGTTAGAGTGTCAGTCCTCTTGTACTTAAGTCGGCATTGTGCATTTTGTATTAAATTCAGATGCAATTTCTGTGTTTCATCGTCAATAAGAAGGTCCAAGGGATACAGTAAACCTGAAGTGAAGCATCAGAATCTAGAACTGGACTCACAGGAGAGGTTCAAATCATAGAAAGTTAGAGTGTCAGTCCTCTTTTACTTAAGCCGGCAATGTGCATTTTGTATTAAATTCGGATGCAATTTCTGTGTTTTATCGTCAATAAGTAGGTCGCAAGGGATACAGTAAACCTGAAGTGTAGTATCGGAATCTAAAACTGGACTCACAGTAGGGGTTCAAATCATAGAGAGTTAGAGTGTCAGTCCTCTTGTACTTAAGTCGGCATTGTGCCTTTTGTATTAAATTCGGATGCAGTTTCTGTGTTTCATCGTCAATAAGAAGGTCCAAGGGATACAGTAAACCTTAAGTGAAGCATCGGAATCTAAAACTGGACTCACAGGAGAGGTTCAAATCATCGAAAGTTTGGGTGACAGTCCTCTTGTAGTTAAGTCGGCATTGTGCCCTTTGTATTAAATTCGGATGCAATTTCTGTGTTTCATCGTCAATAAGAAGGTCCAAGGGATACAGTGAACCTGAAGTGAAGCATCGGAATCTAAAACTATTCTCACAGAATACGTTCAATACATCGAAAGTTAGGGTGTCAGTCCTCTTGTACTTAAGTCGGCATTGTGCCTTTTGTATTAAATTCGGATGCAATATCAGTGTTTCATCGTCAATATGAACGTCCAAGGAATACAGTAAACCTGAAGTAAAGCATTGGAAGCTAAAACTGGACTGAAAAATGAGGTTCAAATCATCGAAAGTTAGGGTGTCAGTCCTCTTGTACTTAAGTTGGCATTGTGCCTTTTGTATTAAATTCGGATGCAATTTCTGTGTTTCATCGTCAATAAGAAGCTCCAAGGGATACAGTAAACCTGAAGTGAAGCATCGGAATCTAAAACTATTCTCACAGAAGACGTTCAATTCATCGAAAGTTAGGGTGTCAGTCCTCTTGTACTTAAGTCGGCATTGTGCCTTTTGTATTAAATTCGAATGCAATTTCTGTGTTTCATCGTCAATTAGAAGGTCCAAGGGATACGGTAAACCTGAAGTGAAGCATTGGAATCTGAAACTAGATTCACAGGAGAGGTTCAAATCATAGAGGGTTAGAATGTCAGTCCTTTTGTACTTAAGTCAGCATTGTGATTTTGTATTAAATTCGGATGCAATTTCTGTGTTTCATCGTCTATAAGAAGCTCCAAGGGATACAGTAAACCTGAAGTGAAGCATCGGAATCCAAAACTGGACTCGCAGGAGAGGTTCAAATCATAGAAAGTTAGAGTGTCAGTCCTCTTGTACTTAAGTCGGCATTGTGCCTTTTGTGTTAAATTCAGATGCAATTTCTGTGTTTCATCGTCAATAAGAAGTTCCAAGGGATACAGTAAATATTAAGTGAAGCATCGGAATCTAAAACTGGACTCACAGGAGAGGTTCCAATCACAGAGAGTTAGACTGTCAGTCCACTTGTACTTAAGTCGGCATTGTGCCTTTTGTATTAAATTCGGATGCAATTTCTGTGTTTCATCGTCAATAAGAAGGTCCAAGTGTTACAGTAAACCTGAAGTCAAGCATCGAAATCTAAAACTGCACTCACAGGAGAGGTTCAAATCGTAGAAAGTTAGAGTGTCAGTCCTCTTGTACTTAAGTCGGCATTGTGCATTTTGTATTAAATTCGGATGCAATATCTGTGTTTCATCGTCAATAAGAAGGTCCATGGGATACAGTGAACCTGAAGTGAAGCATCGGAATCTAAAACTATTCTCACAGGAGACGTTCAATTCATCGAAAGTTAGGGTGTCAGTCCTCTTGTACTTAAGTCAGCATTGTGCTGTTTGTATTAAATTCGAATGCAATTTCTGTGTTTTATCGTCAAAACGAAGGTCCAAGGGATACAGTATACCTGAAGTGAAGCATCGGAATCTAATACTGGACTCACAGGAGAGGTTCAAATCATAGAGAGATAGAGTGTCAGTCCTCTTGTACTTAAGTCGGCATTGTGCCTTTTGTATTAAATTCGGATGCAATTTCTGTGTTTCATCGTCAATAAGGAGGTCTAAGGGATACAGCAAACCTTAAGTGAAGCATGAGAATCTAAAACTGGACCCACAGGAGAGGTTCCACTCATAGAGAGTTAGAGTGTCAGTCCTCTTGTACTTAAGTCGGCAGAGTGCCTTTTGTATTAAATTCGGATACAATTTCTGTGTTTCGTCGTCAATAAGAAGTTCCAAGGGATACAGTATACCTGAAGTGAAGCATCGGAATCTAAAACTGGACTCACAGGAGGGGTTCAAATCATAGAGAGTTAGAGTGTCAGTCCTCCTGTACTTAAGAAGGCATTGTGCCTTTTGTATTAAATTCGGATGCAATTTCTGTGTTTCATCGTCTATAAGAAGCCCCAAGGGATACAGTAAACCTTAAGTGAAGCATCGGAATCTAAAACTGGACTCACAGGAGAGGTTTCAATCATAGAGAGTTAGAGTGTCAGTCCTCTTGTACTTAAGTCGGAATTGTGCCTTTTGTATTAAATCCGGATGCAATTTCTGTGTTTCATCGTCAATAAGAAGGTCGAAGGGTTACAGTAAACCTGAAGTCAAGCATCGAAATCTAAAACTGCACTCACAGGAGAGGTTCAAATCGTAGAAACTTAGAGTGTCAGTCCTCTTGCACTTAAGTCGGCATTGTGCCTTTTGTATTAAATTCGGATGCAATTTCTGTGTTTCATCGTCAATAAGGTGGTCCAAGGGTTACAGTAAACCTGAAGTCAAGCATCGAAATCTAAAACTGCACTCACAGGTGAGGTTCAAATCGTAGAAACTTAGAGTGTCAGTCCTCTTGTACTTAAGTCGGCATTGTGCTTTTTGTATTAAATTCGGATGCTACTTCTGTGTTTCACCATCAATACGAAGGTCCAAGGGTTACAGTAAACCTGAAGTGAAGCATCGGAATCTAAAACTGGACTCACAGGAGAGGTTTCAATCATAGAAAGTTAGAGTGTCAGTCCTCTTGTACTTATGTCGGCATTGTGCATTTTGTATTAATTTCGGATGCAATTTCTGTGTTTCATCGTCAATAAGAAGGTCCAAGAGATACAGTAAACCTGAAGTGAAGCATCGGAATCAAAAACTGGACTCACAGGAGAGTTTCAAATCATAGAAAGTTAGAGTGTCAGTCCTCTTGTACTTAAGTCGGCATTGTGCCTTTTGTATTACATTCGGATGCAATTTCTGTGTTTCACCGTCAATAAGAAGGTCCAAGGGATACAGTAAACCTGAAGTGAAGCATCAGAATCTAGAACTGGACTCACAGGAGAGGTTCAAATCATAGAAAGTTAGAGTGTCAGTCCTCTTGTACGTAAGTCGGCATTGTGCATTTGGTATTAAATTCGGATGCAATTTCTGAGTTTCATCGTCAATGAGAAGGTCCAAGGGATACAGTAAACCTGAAGTGATACATCGGAATCTAAAACTGGACTCACAGGAGAGGTTCAAATCATCGAAAGTTTGGGTGTCAGTCCTCTTGTAGTTAAGTCGGAATTGTGCCCTTTGTATTAAATTCGGATGCAATTTCTGTGTTTCATCGGCAATAAGAAGGTCCAAGGGATACAGTGAACCTGAAGTGAAGCATCGGAATCTAAAACTATTCTCACAGAAGACGTTCAATTAATCGAAAGTTAGGGTGTCAGTCCTCTTGTACTTAAGTCGGCATTGTGCCTTTTGTATTAAATTCGAATGCAATTTCTGTGTTTCATCGTCAATTAGAAGGTCCAAGGGATACGGTAAACCTGAAGTGAAGCATTGGAATCTAAAACTGGATTCACAGGAGAGGTTCAAATCATAGAGGGTTAGAATGTCAGTCCTTTTGTACTTAAGTCAGCATTGTGCCTTTTGTATTAAATTCGGGTGCAATTTCTGTGTTTCATCGTCAATAAGAAGCTAAAAGGGATACAGTAAACCTGAAGTGAAGCATCGGAATCTAAAACTGGACTCACAGGAGAGGTTCCAATCATAGAGAGTTAGAGTGTCAGTCCTCTTGTACTTAAGTCGGCATTCTGCATTTTTTATTAAATTGGGATGCAATTTCTGTGTTTCATCGTCAATAAGAAGGTCCCAGCGATACAGAAAAAATAAAGTGAGGCATCGGAATCTAAAACTGGACTCGCAGGAGTGGTTCGAATCATAGAGAATTAGAGTGTCTGTCCACTTGTACTTAAATCGGCATTGTGCTTTGTATTAAATTCGGATGCAATTTCTGTGATTCATCGTCAATAAGAAGGTCCAAGGGATACAGTGAACCTGAAGTGAAGCATCGGAATCTAAAACAGGACTCACCGGAGAGGTTCAAATCATAGCGGGTAAGAGTGTCAGTCCTGTTGTACTTAAGTCGGCAATCTGCATTTTGTATTAAATTCGGATGCAATTTTTGTGTTTCATCGTCAATAAGAAGGTCCAAGGGATACAGTACACCTGAAGTGAAGCATCGGAATATAAAACTGGACTTACAGGAGAGGTTCAAATCACAGAAAGTTAGAGTGTCAGTCTTCTTGTACTTAAGTCGGCATTGTGCCTTATGTATTAAATTCGGATGCAATTTCCGTGTTTCATCGTCAATAATAAGGTCCAAGCGATACAGTAAACGTGAAGTGAAGCATCGGAATCTAAAACTGGACTCACAGGATAGGTTCAAATCATAGGAAGTTAGAGTGTCAGTCGTCTTGTACCTAAGTCGACATTGTGACTTTTGTATTAAATACGGATGCAATTGATGTGCTTCATCATCAATAAGAAGGTCCAAGGGATACAGAAAAACCTTAAGTGAAGCATCGGAATCTGTAACTGGACTCACAGGAGAGGTTCAAATCATAGAGAGTTAGAGTGTCAGTCCTCTTGTACCTAAGTCGGCATTGTGCCTTTTGTATTAAATTCGGATGCAATTTCTGTGTTTCGTGGTCAATAAGAAGGTCCAAGGGATACAGTTAACCTGAAGTGAAGCATCGGAATCTAAAACTCGACTCACACGCGAGGTTCAAATCATAGAGGGTTAGGGTGTCATTCCTCTTGTACTTAAGTCGGCATTGTGCCTTTTGTATTAAATTCGGATACTATTTCTGTGTTTCATAGTCAGTAAGAAGGTCCAAGGGATACAATAAACCTGAAGTGAAGCATCGGAATCTAAAACTGGACTCACAGGAGAGGTTCAAATCTTCGAACGTTAGAGTGTCAGTCCACTTGTACTTAAGTCGTCATTCTGCCTATTGTATTAATTTTGGATGCAATTTCTGTGTTTCATCGTCAATAAGAAGGTCCAAGAGATACAGTAAACCGGATGTGAAGCATCTAAATCTAAAACTAGACTCACAGGAGAGGTTCAAATCATAGAGAGTTAGAGTGTCAGTCCTCTTGTACTTAAGTCGGCATTGTGCCTTTTGTATTAAATTCGGATGCAATTTCTGTGTTTCATCGTCTATAAGAAGGTCCAAGGGATACAGTAAACCTGAAGTGAAGCATCGGAATCTAAAACTGGACTCGCATGAGAGGTTCAAATCATAGAATGTTAGGGTGTCAGTCCTCTTGTACTTAAGTCGACATTGTGCCTTTTGTATTATATTCAGATGCAATTTCTGTGTTTTATCCTCAATAAGAAGGTCCAAGGGATACAGTAAATATTAAGTAAAGCATCGGAATCTAAAACTGGTCTCACAGGAGAGGTTCCAATCATAGACAGTTAAACTGTCAGTCCTCTGGTACTTAAGTCGGCATTGTGCCTTTTGTATTAAATTCAGATCCAATTTCTGTGCTTCATCGTCAATAAGAAGGTCCAAGGGATACAGTAAACCTTAAGTGAAACATCGGAATCTAAAACTGGACCCACAGGAGAGGTTTCAATCATAGAGAGTTAGAGTGTCAGTCCTCTTGTACTTAAGTCGGCATTGTGCCTTTTGTATTAAATTCGGATGCAATTTCTGTGTTTCATCGTCAATAAGAAAGTCCAAGGGTTACAGTAAACCTGAAGACAAGCATGGAAATCTAAAACTGCTCTCACAGGAGAGGTTCAAATCGTAGAAAGTTAGAGTGTCAGTCCTCTTGTACTTAAATCGGCATTGTGCCTTTTGTATTAAATTCGGATGCTACTTCTGTGTTTCACCATCAATACGAAGGTCCAAGGGTTACAGTAAACCTGAAGTGAAGCATCGGAATCTAAAACTGGACTCACAGGAGAGGTTCAAATCATAGAAAGTTAGAGTGTCAGTCCTCTTGTACTTAAGTCGGCATTGTGCATTTTGTATCAAATTCGTATGCAATTTCTGTGTTTCATCGTCAATAAGAAGGTCCAAGGGATACAGTAAACCTGAAGTGAAGCATCGGAATCAAAAACTGGACTCACAGGAGAGGTTCAAATCACAGAGAGTTAGAGTGTCAGTCCTCTTGTACTTAAGTCGGCATTGTGCCTTTTGTATTAAATTCGGATGCAATTTCTGTGTTTCATCGTCAATAAGAAGGTCAAAGGGATACAGTAAACCTGAAGTGAAGCATCGGAATCTCAAACTGGACTCACAGGAGAGGTTCAAATCATCTAAAGTTAGAGTGTCAGTCCTCTTGTATTTAAGTCGGCTTTGTGCTTTTTGTATTAAATTCGGATGCAATTTCTGTGTTTCATCGTCAATAAGAAAGTCCAAGGGATACAGTAAACCTGAAGTGAAGCATCGGAATCTCAAACTGGACTCACAGGAGAGGTTCAAACCATCTAAAGTTAGAGTGTCAGTCCTCTTGTACTAAAGTCGGCTTTGTGCCTTTTGTATTAAATTCGGATGCAATTTCTGTGTTTCATCGTCAATACGAAGGTCCACGGGATACAGTAAACCTGAAGTGAAGCATCGGAACCTAAAACTGGACTTACAGGAGAGGTTCAAATCATAGAAAGTTAGAGTGTCAGTCCACTTGCACGTAAGTCGGAATTGGGCCTTTTGTATTAAATTTGGATGCAATTTCTGTGTTTCATCGTCAATAAGAAGGTCCAAGGGATACAGTAAACCTGAAGTGAAGCATCGGAATCTAAAACTGGACTCACAGGAGTGGTTCAAATCATAGAAAGTTAGAGTGTCAGTCTTCTTGTACTTAAGTCGGCATTGTGCCTTATGTATTAAATTCGGATACAATTTCCGTGTTTCATCGTCAATAAGAAGGTCCAAGCGATACAGTAAACGTGAAGTGATGCATCGGAATCTAAAACTGGACTCACAGGATAGGTTCAAATCATAGGAAGTTAGAGTGTCAGTCCTCTTGTACCTAAGTCGACATTGTGACTTTTGTATTAAATACGGATGCAATTGATGTGCTTCATCATCAATAAGAAGGTCCAAGGGATACAGTAAACCTTAAGTGAAGCATCGGAATCTAAAACTGGACTTACAGGAGAGGTTCAAATCATAGAGAGTTAGAGTGTCAGTCCTCTTGTACTTAAGTTGGCATTGTGCCTTTTGTATTAAATTCGGATGCAATTTCTGTGTTTCGTGGTCAATAAGAAGGTCCAAGGGATACAGTTAACCTGAAGTGAAGCATCGGAATCTAAAACTCGACTCACACGTGAGGTTCAAGTCATAGAGGGTTAGAGTGTCATTCCTCTTGTACCTAAGTCGGCATTGTGCCTTTTGTATTAAATTCGGATACTATTTCTGTGTTTCATAGTCAGTAAGAAGGTCCAAGGGATACAGTAAACCTGAAGTGAAGCATCGGAATCTAAAACTGGACTCACAGGAGAGGTTCAAATCTTCGAACGTTAGAGTGTCAGTCCACTTGTACTTAAGTCGTCATTCTGCCTATTGTATTTATTTCGGATGCAATTTCTGTGTTTCATCGTCAATAAGAAGGTCCAAGAGATACAGTAAACCGGATGTGAAGCATCGAAATCTAAAACTAGACTCACAGGAGAGTTTCAAATCATAGAAAGTTTGAGTGTCAGTCGTCTTGTACTTAAGTCGGCATTGTGCCTTTTGTATTAAATTCAGATGTAATTGCTGTGTTTCATCATCAGTAAGAAGGTCCAAGGGATACAGTAAACCTGAAGTGAAGCATCGGAATCTTAAACTGGACTCACAGGAGAGGTTCAATTAATCGAAAATTACGGTGTCAGTCCTCTTGTACTTAAGTCGGCAGTGTGCCTTTTGTATTAAATTAGAAAGCAATTTCTGTGTTTCATCGTCAATAAGAAGGTCCAAGGGATTCAGTAAACCTGAAGTGAAGCATTGGAATCTAAAACTAGACACACAGGACTGGATCAAATCATCAAAAGTTAGAGTGTCAGTCATCTTGTACTTAAGTCAGCATTGTGCCTTATGTATTAAATTCGGGTGCAATTTCTGTGTTTCATCGTCTATAAGAAGCTCCAAGGGATACAGTAAACCTGAAGTGAAGCATCGGAATGTAAAACTGGACTCGCAGGAGAGGTTCAAATCATAGAAAGTTAGAGTGTCAGTCGTCTTGTACTTAAGTCGGCATTGTGCTTTTGTATTAAATTCGGATGCAATTACTGTGTTTCATCGTCAATAACAAGGTCCAAGGCATACAGTAATCCTTTAGTGAAGCATCGGATTCTAAAACTGGACTCACAGGAGAGGTTCCAATCATAGAGAGTTAGAGTGTCAGTCCTCTTGTACTTAAGTCGGTATTGTGCCTTTTGTATTAGATTCGGATGCAATTTCTGTGTTTTATCGTCAATAAGAAGGTCCAAGGGATACATTAAACATTAAGTGAAGCATCGGAATCTAAAACTGGACCCACAGGAGAGGTTCCAATCATAGAGAGTTAGAGTGTCAGTCCTCTTGTACTTAAGTCGGCAGTGTGCTTTTTGTATTAAATTCGGATGCAATTTCTGTGTTTCATCGTCAATCAGAAGGTCCAAGGGATACAGTATACCTGAAGTGAAGCATCGGAATCTAAAACTGGACTCACAGGAGAGGTTCAAATCATAGAGAGTTAGGGTGTCAGTCCTCTTGTACTTAAGACGGCATTGTGCTTTTGTATTAAATTCGGATGCAATTAGTGTGTTTCATCGTCAATAACAAGGTCCAAGGCATACAGTAATCCTTAAGTGAAGCATCGGATTCTAAAACTGGACTCACAAGAGAGGTTCCAATCATAGAGAGTTAGAGTGTCAGTCCTCTTGTACTTAAGTCGGCAGTGTGCTTTTTGTATTAAATTCGGATGCAATTTCTTTGTTTCTTCGTCAATCAGAAGCTCCAAGGGATACAGTATACCTGAAGTGAAGCATCGGAATCTAAAACTGGACTCACAGGAGAGGTTCAAATCATAGAGAGTTAGAGTGTCAGACCTCTTGTACTTAAGACGGCATTGTGCCTTTTGTATTAAATTCGGATGCAATTTCTGTGTTTCATCGTCTATAAGAAGCTCCAATGGGATACAGTAAACCTGAAGTGAAGCATCGGAATCTAAAACTGGACTCGCATGAGAGGTTCAAATCATAGAAAGGTAGAGTGTCAGTCCTCTTGTACTTAAGTCGGCATTGTGCCTTTTGAATTATATTCAGATGCAATTTCTGTGTTTTATCCTCAACAAGAAGGTCCCAGGGATACAGTAAATATTAAGTGAGGCATCGGAATCTAAAACTGGACTCACAGGAGAGGTTCCAATCATAGACAGTTAAACTGTCAGTCCTCTGGTACATAAGTCGGCATTGTGCCTTTTGTATTAAATTCGGATCCAATTTCTGTGCTTCATCGTCATTAAGAAGGTCCAAGGGATACAGTAAATCTTAAGTGAAGCATCGGAATCTAAAACTGGACCCACAGGAGAGGTTCCAATCATAGAGAGTTAGAGTGTTAGTCCTCATGTACTTAAGTCGGCATTGTGCCTTTTGTATTAAATGCGCATGCAATTTCTGTGTTTCATCGTCAATAAGAAAGTCCAAGGGTTACAGTAAACCTGAAGACAAGCATGGAAATCTAAAACTGCTCTCACAGGAGAGGTTCAAATCGTAGAAAGTTAGAGTGTCAGTCCTCTTGTACTTAAGTCAGCTTTGTGCCTTTTGTATTAAATTCGGATGCAATTTCTGTGTTTCATCGTCAATAAGAAGGTCCAAGGGATACAGTAAACCTGAAGTGAAGCATCGGAATCTCAAACTGGACTCACAGGAGAGGTTCAAATCATCTAAAGTTAAAGTGTCAGTCCTCTTGTACTTAAGTCGGCTTTGTGCCTTTTGTATTAAATTCGGATGCAATTTCTGTGTTTCATCGTCAATAAGAAGTTCCAAGCGATACAGTAAACCTGAAGTGAAGCATCGGAATCTAAAACTGGACTTACAGGAGAGGTTCAAATCATAGAAAGTTAGAGTGTCAGTACACTTGCACTTAAGTCGGAATTGGGCCTTTTGTATTAAATTTGGATGCAATTTCTGTGTTTCATCGTCAATAAGAAGGTCCAAGGGATACAGTAAACCTGAAGTAAAGCATCGGAATCTAAAACTGGACTCACAGGAGTGGTTCAAATCATCGAAAGTTAGGGTGTCAGTCCTCTTGTACTTAAGTCGGCATTGTGCCCTTTGTATTAAATTCGGATGCAATTGCTGTGTTTCATCATCAATAAGAAGGTCCAAGGGATACAGTAAACCTTAAGTGAAGCATCGGAATCTGAAACTGGACTCAGAGGAAAGGTTCAAATCATCGAAAGTTAGAGTGTCAGACCTCTTGTACTAAAGTCGGCATTGTGCCTTTTGTATAAAATTCGGATGCAATTTCTGTGTTTCGTCGTCAATAAGATGGTCCAAGGGATACAGTAAACCTGAAGTGAAGCATCGAAGTCTAAAACTGGACTCACGGGATAGGTTTAAATCATCGAAAATTAGAGTGTCAGTCCTCTTGTAATTAACTCGGCATTGTGCCTTTTGTACTAAATTTGGATGCAATTTCTATGTTTCATCGTCAACAAGAAGGTCCAAGGGATACAGTAAACCTGAAGTGAAGCATCGGAATCTAAAACTGGACTCACAGGAGAGGTTCAAATAATCGAAATTTAGAGTGTCAGTCCTCTCGTACTTAAGTCGACATTGTGCCTTTTGTATTGAATTGGGATGCAATATCTGTGTTTCTTCGTCAATAAGAAGGCCCAAGGGATACAGTAAACCTGAAGGGAAGCATCGGAATCTAAATCTGGACACACAGGAGAGGTTCAAATCATAGAAAATTAGAGTGTCAGTCCTTTTGTACTTAAGTCGGCATTGTGCATTTTATATTAAATTCGGATGCAATTTCTGTGTTTCATCGTCAATAAGAAGGTCAAGAAATACAGTAAAACTGAAGTGAAGCATCGGAATCCAAAACTGGACTCACAGGAGAGGTTCAAATCATAGAAAGTTAGAGTGTCAGTCCTCTTGTACTTAGGTCGGCATTGTGCATTTTGTATTAATTTCGGATGCAATTTCTGTGTTTCATCGTCAATAAGAAGGTCCAAGGGATACAGTAAACCTGAAGTGAAGCATCGGAATCTAAAACTGGACTCACAGGAGAGGTTCAAATCATAGAAAGTTAGAGTGACTGTCCTCTTTTACTTAAGTCGGCATTGTGCATTTTGTATAAAATTCGGATGCAATTTCTGTGTTTCATCGTCAATAAGAAGGTCCTAGGGATACAGTAAACCTGAAGTGAAGCATCGGAATCAAAAACTGGACTCACAGGAGAGGTTCAAATCACAGAAAGTTAGAGTGTCAGTCCTCTTGTACTTAAGTCGGCATTGTGCCTTTTGTATTAAATTCGGATGCAATTTCTGTGTTTCATCGTCAATAAGAAGGTCCAACGGATACAGCAAACATGAAGTGAAGCATCGGAATCTCAAACTGGACTCACAGGAGAGGTTCAAATCATATAGAGTTAGAGTGTCAGTCCTCTTGTACTTAAGTCGGCTTTGTGCCTTTTGTATTAAATTCGGATGCAATTTCTGTGTTTCATCGTCAATAAGAAGGTCCAAGCGATACAGTAAACCTGAAGTGAAGCATCGGAATCTAAAACTGGACTTACAGGAGAGGTTCAAATCATAGAAAGTTAGAGTGTCAGTCCACTTGCACTTAAGTCGGCATTGTGCCTTTTGTATTAAATTCGGATGCAATTTCTGTGTTTCATCGTCAATAAGAAGGTCCAAGCGATACAGTAAACCTGAAGTGAAGCATCGGAATCTAAAACTGGGCTTACAGGAGAGGTTCAAATCATAGAAAGTTAGGGTGTCAGTCCTCTTGTACTTAAGTCGGCATTGTGCCTTTTGTATTAAATTCGGATGCAATTTCTGTGTTTCATCGTCAATAAGAAGGTCCAAGCGATACAGTAAACCTGAAGTGAAGCGTCGGAATCTAAAACTGGACTCACAGGAGAGGTTCAAATCATCGAAAGTTAGGGTGTCAGTCCTCTTGTACTTTAGTCGGCATTGTGCCTTTTGTATTAAATTCGGATGCAATTTCTGTGTTTCATCGTCAATAAGAAGGTCCAAGGGATACAGTTAACCTGAAGTGAAGCACCGGAATCTAAAACTGGACTCACAGGAGAGGTTCAAATCATCGAAAATTAGAGTGTCAGTCCTCTTGTACCTAAGTCGGCATTGTGCCTTTTGCATTAAATTCGGATGAAATTTCTGTGTTTCATCGTCAATAAGAAGGTCCAAGGGATATAGTAAACCTGAGGTGAAGCATCGGAATCTAAAACTGGACTCACAGGAGAGGTTCAAATCAAAGAGAGTTAGAGTGTCAGTCCACTTGTACTTAAGTCAGCATTGTGCCTTTTGTATTAAATTCGGATGCAATTGCTGTGTTTCATCATCAATAAGAAGGTCCAAGTGATACAGTAAACCCTAAGTGAAGCATCGGAATCTGAAACTGGACTCACAGGAGAGGTTCAAATCATCGAAAGTTAGAGTGTCAGTCCTCTTGTATTAAAGTCGGAATTGCGCCTTTTGTATAAAATTCGGATGCAATTTCTGTGTTTCGTCGTCAATAAGATGGTCCAAGGGATACAGTAAACCTGAAGTGAAGCATCGGAGTCAAAAACTGGCCTCACAGGATAGGGTTAAATCATCGAAAGTTAGAGTGTCAGTCCTCTTGTAATTAAGTCGGCATTGTGCCTTTTGTATTAAGTTTGGATGCAATTTCTATGTTTAATCGTCAATAAGACGGTCCAAGAGATACAGTAAACCTGAAGTGAAGCATCGGAATCTAAAACTGGACTCACAGGAGAGGTTCAAATAATCGACATTTAGAGTGTCAGTCCTCTCGTACTTAAGTCGACATTGTGTCTTTTGTATTGAATTTGGATGCAATTTCTGTGTTTCATCGTCAATAAGAAGGTCCAAGGGATACAGTAAACCTGAAGTGAAGCATCGGAATCTAAAACTGGACTCACAGGAGAGGTTCAAATCATATAAGATTAGAGTGTCAGTCCTTTTGTACTTAAGTCGGCATTGTGCCTTTTGTATTAAATTCGGATGCAATTTCTGTGTTTCTTCGTCAATAAGAAGGTCCAAGGGATACAGTAAACCTGAAGTGAAGCATCGGAATCTAAAACTGGACTCACAGCAGAGGTTCAAATCATAGGATATTAGAGTGTCAGTCCTCTTGTACTTAAGTCGTCATTGTGCCTTTTGTATTAAATTCGGATGCAATTTCTGTGTTTCATCGTCAATAAGAAAGTCCAAGGGATACAGTAAACCTGAAGTGAAGCATCGGAATCTCAAACTGGACTCACAAGAGAGGTTCAAATCATATAAAGTTAGAGTGTCAATCCTCTTGTACTTAAGTTGGCATTGTGCCTTTTGTATTAAATTCGGATGCAATTTCTGTGTTTCATCGTCAATAAGAAGGTCCAAGCGATACAGTAAACCTGAAGTGAAGCATCGGAATCTAAAACCGGACTCACAGGAGAGGTTCGAATCATCGATAGTTAGGGTGTCAGTCCTCTTGTACTTAAGTCGGCATTGTGCCTTTTGTATTAAATTCGGATGCAATTTCTGTGTTTCATCGTCAATAAGAAGGTCCAAGGGATACAGTAACCCTGAAGTGAAGCAGAGGAATCAAAAACATGACTCACAGGAGAGGTTCAAATCAAAGAGAGTTAGAATGTCAGTCCACTTGTACTTAAGTCAGCATTGTGCCTTTTGTATTAAATTCGGATGCAATTGCTGTGTTTCATCATCAATAAGAAGGTCCAAGGGATACAGTAAACATTAAGTGAAGCATCGGAATCTGAAACTGGACTCACAGGAGAGGTTCAAATCATCGAAAGTTAGAGTGTCAGTCCTCTTGTACTTAAGTCGGCATTGTGCCTTTTGTATATAATTCGTATGCAATTTCTGTGTTTCGTCGTCAATAAGATGGTCCAAGGGATACAGTAAACCTGAAGTGAAGCATCGGATTCTAAAACTGGACTCACAGGAGAGGTTCAAATCATAGAAAATTAGAGTGTCAGTCCTTTTGTACTTAAGTTGGCATTGTGCCTTTTGTATTAAATTCGGATGCAATTTCTGTGTTTCATCGTCAATAAGAAGGTCCAAGGGATACAGTAAACCTGAAGTGAAGCATCGGAATCTAAAACTGGACTCACAGGACAGGTTCAAATCATAGAAAATTAGAGTGTCAGTCCTTTTGTACTTAAGTCGGCATTGTGCCTTTTGTATTAAATTCGGATGCAATTTCTGTGTTTCTTCGTCAATATGAATGTCCAAGGGATACAGTAAACCTGAAGTGAAGCATCGGAATATAAAACTGGACTCACAGCAGAGGTTCAAATCATAGGATATTAGAGTGTCAGTCCTCTTGTACTTAAGTCGGCATTGTGCCTTTGTATTAAATTCGGATGCAGTTTCTGTGTTTCATCGTCAATAAGAAGGTCCAAGGGATACAGTAAACCTGAAGTGAAGCATCGGAATCTAAAACTGGACTCACAGCAGAGGTTCAAATCATAGGATATTAGAGAGTCAGTCCTCTTGTACTTAAGTCGGCATTGTGCCTTTTGTATTAAATTCGGATGCAATTTCTGTGTTTCATCGTCAATAAGAAGGTCCAAGGGATACAGTAAACCTGAAGTGAAGCATCGGAATCTGAAACTGGACTCACAGGAGAGGTTCAAATCATAGAAAGTTAGAGTAAAAGTCCTCTTGTACTTAAGTCGGCATTGTGCATTTTGTATTAAATAAGGATGCAATTTCTGAGTTTCATCGTCAATAAGAAGGTCCTAGGGATACAGTAAACCTGAAGTGAAGCATCGGAATCAAAAACTGGACTCACAGGAGAGGTTCACATCACAGAAAGTTAGAGTGTCAGTCCTCTTGTACTTAAGTCGGCATTGTGCCTTTTGTATTAAATTCGGATGCAATTTCTGTGTTTCATCGTCAATATGAAGGTCCAAGGGATACAGTAAACCTGAAGTGAAGCATCGGAATCTAAAACTGGACTCACAGGAGATGTTCAAATCATAGAAAGTTAGAGTGACAGTCCTCTTGTACTTAAGTCGGCATTGTGCATTTTGTATTAAATTCGGATGCAATTTCTGTGTTTCATCGTCAATAAGAAGGTCCAAGGGATACAGTAAACCTGAAGTGAAGCATCGGAATCAAAAACTGGACTCACAGGAGAGGTTCAAATCATAGAAAGTTGGAGTGTCAGTCCTCTTGTACTTAAGTCGGCATTGTGCCTTTTGTATTAAATGCGGATGCAGTTTCTGTGTTTCATCGTCAATAAGAAGGTCCAAGGGATACAGCAAACCTGAAGTGAAGCATCGGAATCTCAACTGGACTCACAGGAGAGGTTCAAATCATATAAAAATAGAGTGTCAGTCCTCTTGTACTTAAGTCGGCTTTGTGCCTTTTGTATTGAATTCGGATGCAATTTCTGTGTTTCATCATCAATAAGAAGGTCCAAGGGATCCAGTAAACCTTAAGTGAAGCATCGGAACCTGAAACTGGACTCAGAGAAGGGGTTCAAATCATCGAAAGATAGAGTGTCAGTCCTCTTGTACTATAGACGGCATTGTGCTTTTTGTATAAAATTCGGATGCATTTTCTGTGTTTCGTTGTCAATAAGATGGTCCAAGGGATACAGTAAACCTGAAGTGAAGCATCGGAGTCTAAAACTGGACTCACTGGATCGGTTTAAATCATCGAAAGTTAGAGTGTCAGTCCTCTTGTAATTAAGTCGGCATTGTGCCTTTTGTACTAAATTTGGATGCAATTTCTATGTTTCATCGTCAATAAGAAGGTCCAAGGGATACAGTAAACCTGAAGTGAAGCATCGGAATCTAAAACTGGACTCACAGGAGAGGTTCAAATAATCGAAATTTAGAGTGTCAGTCCTCTCGTACTTAAGTCGACATTGTGCCTTTTGTATTGAATTGGGATGCAATATCTGTGTTTCTTCGTCAATAAGAAGGCCCAAGGGATACAGTAAACCTGAAGTGAAGCATCGGAATCCAAAACTGGACTCACAGGAGAGGTTCAAATCATAGAAAGTTAGAGTGTCAGTCCTCTTGTACTTAGGTCGGCATTGTGCATTTTGTATTAATTTCGGATGCAATTTCTGTGTTTCATCGTCAATAAGAAGGTCCAAGGGATACAGTAAACCTGAAGTGAAGCATCGGAATCTAAAACTGGACTCACAGCAGAGGTTCAAATCATAGGATATTAGAGTGTCAGTCCTCTTGTACTTAAGTCGTCATTGTGCCTTTTGTATTAAATTCGGATGCAATTTCTGTGTTTCATCGTTAATAAGAAGGTCCAAGGGATACAGTAAACCTGAAGTGAAGCATCGGAATCTAAAACTGGACTCACAGGAGAGGTTCAAATCATAGAGAGTTGAAGTGTCAGTCCTCTTGTACTTAAGTCGGCATTGTGCATTTTGTATTAAATTCGAATGCAATTTCTGTGATTCATCGTCAATAAGAGAGTCCAAGGGATACAGTGAACCTGAAGTGAAGCATCGGAATCAAAAACTGGGCTCACAGGGGAGGTTCAAATCACAGAAAGTTTGAGTGTCAATCCTCTTGTACTTAAGTCGGCATTGTGCCTTTTGTATTAAATTCAGATGCAATTTCTCTGTTTCATCGTCAATAAAAAGGTCCAAGGGATACAGTAAACCTGAAGTGAAGCATCGGAATCAAAAACTGGACTCACAGGAGAGGTTCAAATCATATAGAGTTAGAGTGTCAGTCCTCTTGTACTTAAGTCGGCTTTGTGCCTTTTGTATTAAATTCGGATGCAATTTCTGTGTTTCATCGTCAATAAGAAGGTCCAAGCGATACAGTAAACCTGAAGTGAAGCATCGGAATCTAAAACTGGACTTACAGGAGAGGTTCAAATCATAGAAAGTTAGAGTGTCAGTCCACTTGCACTTAAGTCGGCATTGTGCCTTTTGTATTAAATTTGGATGCAATTTCTGTGTTTCATCGTCAATAAGAAGGTCCAAGGGATACAGTAAACTTGAAGTGAAGCATCAGAATCTAAAACTGGACTCACAGGAGAGGTTCAAATCATAGAAAGTTAGAGTGTCAGTCCTCTTGTACTTTAGTCGGCATTGTGCATTTTGTATTAAATTCGGATACAATTTCTGTGTTTCATCGTCAATAAGAAGGTCCAAGGGATACAGTAAACCTGAAGTGAAGCATCGGAATCTAAAACTGGACTCACAGGAGAGGTTCAAATCATAGAAAGTTAGAGTGACTGTCCTCTTTTACTTAAGTCGGCATTGTGCATTTTGTATAAAATTCGGATGCAATTTCTGTGTTTCATCGTCAATAAGAAGGTCCTAGGGATACAGTAAACCTGAAGTGAAGCATCGGAATCAAAAACTGGACTCACAGGAGAGGTTCAAATCACAGAAAGTTAGAGTGTCAGTCCTCTTGTACTTAAGTCGGCATTGTGCCTTTTGTATTAAATTCGGATGCAATTTCTGTGTTTCATCGTCAATAAGAAGGTCCAACGGATACAGCAAACATGAAGTGAAGCATCGGAATCTCAAACTGGACTCACAGGAGAGGTTCAAATCATATAGAGTTAGAGTGTCAGTCCTCTTGTACTTAAGTCGGCTTTGTGCCTTTTGTATTAAATTCGGATGCAATTTCTGTGTTTCATCGTCAATAAGAAGGTCCAAGCGATACAGTAAACCTGAAGTGAAGCATCGGAATCTAAAACTGGACTTACAGGAGAGGTTCAAATCATAGAAAGTTAGAGTGTCAGTCCACTTGCACTTAAGTCGGCATTGTGCCTTTTGTATTAAATTCGGATGCAATTTCTGTGTTTCATCGTCAATAAGAAGGTCCAAGCGATACAGTAAACCTGAAGTGAAGCATCGGAATCTAAAACTGGGCTTACAGGAGAGGTTCAAATCATAGAAAGTTAGAGTGTCAGTCCACTTGCACTTAAGTCGGCATTGTGCCTTTTGTATTAAATTTGGATGCAATTTCTGTGTTTCATCGTCAATAAGAAGGTCCAAGGGATACAGTAAACTTGAAGTGAAGCATCAGAATCTATAACTGGACTCACAGGAGAGGTTCAAATCATAGAAAGTTAGGGTGTCAGTCCTCTTTTACTTAAGTCGGCATTGTGCCTTTTGTATTAAATTCGGATGCAATTTCTGTGTTTCATCGTCAATAAGAAGGTCCAAGCGATACAGTAAACCTGAAGTGAAGCGTCGGAATCTAAAACTGGACTCACAGGAGAGGTTCAAATCATCGAAAGTTAGGGTGTCAGTCCTCTTATACTTAAGTCGGCATTGTGCCTTTTGTATTAAATTCGGATGCAATTTCTGTGTTTCATCGTCAATAAGAAGGTCCAAGGGATACAGTTAACCTGAAGTGAAGCACCGGAATCTAAAACTGGACTCACAGGAGAAGTTCAAATCATCGAAAGTTAGAGTGTCAGTCCTCTTGTACCTAAGTCGGCATTGTGCCTTTTGCATTAAATTCGGATGAAATTTCTGTGTTTCATCGTCAATAAGAAGGTCCAAGGGATATAGTAAACCTGAGGTGAAGCATCGGAATCTAAAACTGGACTCACAGGAGAGGTTCAAATCAAAGAGAGTTAGAGTGTCAGTCCACTTGTACTTAAGTCAGCATTGTGCCTTTTGTATTAAATTCGGATGCAATTGCTGTGTTTCATCATCAATAAGAAGGTCCAAGTGATACAGTAAACCCTAAGTGAAGCATCGGAATCTGAAACTGGACTCACAGGAGAGGTTCAAATCATCGAAAGTTAGAGTGTCAGTCCTCTTGTATTAAAGTCGGAATTGCGCCTTTTGTATAAAATTCGGATGCAATTTCTGTGTTTCGTCGTCAATAAGATGGCCCAAGGGATACAGTAAACCTGAAGTGAAGCATCGGAGTCAAAAACTGGCCTCACAGGATAGGGTTAAATCATCGAAAGTTAGAGTGTCAGTCCTCTTGTAATTAAGTCGGCATTGTGCCTTTTGTATTAAATTTGGATGCAATTTCTATGTTTAATCGTCAATAAGACCGTCCAAGAGTTACAGTAAACCTGAAGTGAAGCATCGGAATCTAAAACTGGACTCACAGGAGAGGTTCAAATAATCGACATTTAGAGTGTCAGTCCTCTCGTACTTAAGTCGACATTGTGTCTTTTGTATTGAATTTGGATGCAATTTCTGTGTTTCATCGTCAATAAGAAGGTCCAAGGGATACAGTAAACCTGAGGTGAAGCATCGGAATCTAAAACTGGACTCACAGGAGAGGTTCAAATCATATAAGATTAGAGTGTCAGTCCTTTTGTACTTAAGTCGGCATTGTGCCTTTTGTATTAAATTCGGATGCAATTTCTGTGTTTCTTCGTCAATAAGAAGGTCCAAGGGATACAGTAAACCTGAAGTGAAGCATCGGAATCTAAAACTGGACTCACAGCAGAGGTTCAAATCATAGGATATTAGAGTGTCAGTCCTCTTGTACTTAAGTCGTCATTGTGCCTTTTGTATTAAATTCGGATGCAATTTCTGTGTTTCATCGTCAATAAGAAAGTCCAAGGGATACAGTAAACCTGAAGTGAAGCATCGGAATCTCAAACTGGACTCACAAGAGAGGTTCAAATCATATAAAGTTAGAGTGTCAATCCTCTTGTACTTAAGTTGGCATTGTGCCTTTTGTATTAAATTCGGATGCAATTTCTGTGTTTCATCGTCAATAAGAAGGTCCAAGCGATACAGTAAACCTGAAGTGAAGCATCGGAATCTAAAACTGGACTCACAGGAGAGGTTCAAATCATCGATAATTAGGGTGTCAGTCCTCTTGTACTTAAGTCGGCATTGTGCCTTTTGTATTAAATTCGGATGCAATTTCTGTGTTTCATCGTCAATAAGAAGGTCCTAGGGATACAGTAACCCTGAAGTGAAGCAGAGGAATCAAAAACATGACTCACAGGAGAGGTTCAAATCAAAGTGAGTTAGAATGTCAGTCCACTTGTACTTAAGTCAGCATTGTGCCTTTTGTATTAAATTCGGATGCAATTGCTGTGTTTCATCATCAATAAGAAGGTCCAAGGGATACAGTAAACATTAAGTGAAGCATCGGAATCTGAAACTGGACTCACAGGAGAGGTTCAAATCATCGAAAGTTAGAGTGTCAGTCCTCTTGTACTTAAGTCGGCATTGTGCCTTTTGTATATAATTCGTATGCAATTTCTGTGTTTCGTCGTCAATAAGATGGTCCAAGGGATACAGTAAACCTGAAGTGAAGCATCGGATTCTAAAACTGGACTCACAGGAGAGGTTCAAATCATAGAAAATTAGAGTGTCAGTCCTTTTGTACTTAAGTTGGCATTGTGCCTTTTGTATTAAATTCGGATGCAATTTCTGTGTTTCATCGTCAATAAGATGGTCCAAGGGATACAGTAAACCTGAAGTGAAGCATCGGAATCTAAAACTAGACTCACAGGAGAGGTTCAAATCATCGAAACTTAGAATGTCAGTCCTCTTGTACTTAAGGCGGCATTGTTCCTTTTGTATTAAATTCGGATGCGATTTCTGTGTTTCATCGACAATACGAAGGTCCAAGGGATACAGTAAACCTGAAGTGAAGCATCGGAATCTAAAACTGGACTCACAGGACAGGTTCAAATCATAGAAAATTAGAGTGTCAGTCCTTTTGTACTTAAGTCGGCATTGTGCCTTTTGTATTAAATTCGGATGCAATTTCTGTGTTTCTTCGTCAATATGAATGTCCAAGGGATACAGTAAACCTGAAGTGAAGCATCGGAATATAAAACTGGACTCACAGCAGAGGTTCAAATCATAGGATATTAGAGTGTCAGTCCTCTTGTACTTAAGTCGGCATTGTGCCTTTGTATTAAATTCGGATGCAATTTCTGTGTTTCATCGTCAATAAGAAGGTCCAAGGGATACAGTAAACCTGAAGTGAAGCATCGGAATCTAAAACTGGACTCACAGCAGAGGTTCAAATCATAGGATATTAGAGAGTCAGTCCTCTTGTACTTAAGTCGGCATTGTGCCTTTTGTATTAAATTCGGATGCAATTTCTGTGTTTCATCGTCAATAAGAAGGTCCAAGGGATACAGTAAACCTGAAGTGAAGCATCGGAATCTGAAACTGGACTCACAGGAGAGGTTCAAATCATAGAAAGTTAGAGTAAAAGTCCTCTTGTACTTCAGTCGGCATTGTGCATTTTGTATTAAATAAGGATGCAATTTCTGAGTTTCATCGTCAATAAGAAGGTCCTAGGGATACAGTAAACCTGAAGTGAAGCATCGGAATCAAAATCTGGACTCACAGGAGAGGTTCACATCACAGAAAGTTAGAGTGTCAGTCCTCTTGTACTTAAGTCGGCATTGTGCCTTTTGTATTAAATTCGGATGCAATTTCTGTGTTTCATCGTCAATATGAAGGTCCAAGGGATACAGTAAACCTGAAGTGAAGCATCGGAATCTAAAACTGGACTCACAGGAGAGGTTCAAATCATAGAAAGTTAGAGTGACAGTCCTCTTGTACTTAAGTCGGCATTGTGCATTTTGTATTAAATTCGGATGCAATTTCTGTGTTTCATCGTCAATAAGAAGGTCCAAGGGATACAGTAAACCTGAAGTGAAGCATCGGAATCAAAAACTGGACTCACAGGAGAGGTTCAAATCATAGAAAGTTGGAGTCTCAGTCCTCTTGTACTTAAGTCGGCATTGTGCCTTTTGTATTAAATGCGGATGCAATTTCTGTGTTTCATCGTCAATAAGAAGGTCCAAGGGATACAGCAAACCTGAAGTGAAGCATCGGAATCTCAACTGGACTCACAGGAGAGGTTCAAATCATATAAAGTTAGAGTGTCAGTCCTCTTGTACTTAAGTCGGCTTTGTGCCTTTTGTATTGAATTCGGATGCAATTTCTGTGTTTCATCATCAATAAGAAGGTCCAAGCGATACAGTAAACCTGAAGTGAAGCATCGGAATCTAAAACTGGACTTACAGGAGAGGTTCAAATCATAGAAAGTTAGAGTGTCAGTCCACTTGCACTTAAGTCGGCATTGTGCCTTTTGTATTAAATTTGGATGCAATTTCTGTGTTTCATCGTCAATAAGAAGGTCCAAGGGATACAGTAAACTTGAAGTGAAGCATCAGAATCTATAACTGGACTCACAGGAGAGGTTCAAATCATAGAAAGTTAGGGTGTCAGTCCTCTTTTACTTAAGTCGGCATTGTGCCTTTTGTATTAAATTCGGATGCAATTTCTGTGTTTCATCGTCAATAAGAAGGTCCAAGCGATACAGTAAACCTGAAGTGAAGCGTCGGAATCTAAAACTGGACTCACAGGAGAGGTTCAAATCATCGAAAGTTAGGGTGTCAGTCCTCTTATACTTAAGTCGGCATTGTGCCTTTTGTATTAAATTCGGATGCAATTTCTGTGTTTCATCGTCAATAAGAAGGTCCAAGGGATACAGTTAACCTGAAGTGAAGCACCGGAATCTAAAACTGGACTCACAGGAGAAGTTCAAATCATCGAAAGTTAGAGTGTCAGTCCTCTTGTACCTAAGTCGGCATTGTGCCTTTTGCATTAAATTCGGATGAAATTTCTGTGTTTCATCGTCAATAAGAAGGTCCAAGGGATATAGTAAACCTGAGGTGAAGCATCGGAATCTAAAACTGGACTCACAGGAGAGGTTCAAATCAAAGAGAGTTAGAGTGTCAGTCCACTTGTACTTAAGTCAGCATTGTGCCTTTTGTATTAAATTCGGATGCAATTGCTGTGTTTCATCATCAATAAGAAGGTCCAAGTGATACAGTAAACCCTAAGTGAAGCATCGGAATCTGAAACTGGACTCACAGGAGAGGTTCAAATCATCGAAAGTTAGAGTGTCAGTCCTCTTGTATTAAAGTCGGAATTGCGCCTTTTGTATAAAATTCGGATGCAATTTCTGTGTTTCGTCGTCAATAAGATGGTCCAAGGGATACAGTAAACCTGAAGTGAAGCATCGGAGTCAAAAACTGGCCTCACAGGATAGGGTTAAATCATCGAAAGTTAGAGTGTCAGTCCTCTTGTAATTAAGTCGGCATTGTGCCTTTTGTATTAAATTTGGATGCAATTTCTATGTTTAATCGTCAATAAGACCGTCCAAGAGTTACAGTAAACCTGAAGTGAAGCATCGGAATCTAAAACTGGACTCACAGGAGAGGTTCAAATAATCGACATTTAGAGTGTCAGTCCTCTCGTACTTAAGTCGACATTGTGTCTTTTGTATTGAATTTGGATGCAATTTCTGTGTTTCATCGTCAATAAGAAGGTCCAAGGGATACAGTAAACCTGAGGTGAAGCATCGGAATCTAAAACTGGACTCACAGGAGAGGTTCAAATCATATAAGATTAGAGTGTCAGTCCTTTTGTACTTAAGTCGGCATTGTGCCTTTTGTATTAAATTCGGATGCAATTTCTGTGTTTCTTCGTCAATAAGAAGGTCCAAGGGATACAGTAAACCTGAAGTGAAGCATCGGAATCTAAAACTGGACTCACAGCAGAGGTTCAAATCATAGGATATTAGAGTGTCAGTCCTCTTGTACTTAAGTCGTCATTGTGCCTTTTGTATTAAATTCGGATGCAATTTCTGTGTTTCATCGTCAATAAGAAAGTCCAAGGGATACAGTAAACCTGAAGTGAAGCATCGGAATCTCAAACTGGACTCACAAGAGAGGTTCAAATCATATAAAGTTAGAGTGTCAATCCTCTTGTACTTAAGTTGGCATTGTGCCTTTTGTATTAAATTCGGATGCAATTTCTGTGTTTCATCGTCAATAAGAAGGTCCAAGCGATACAGTAAACCTGAAGTGAAGCATCGGAATCTAAAACTGGACTCACAGGAGAGGTTCAAATCATCGATAATTAGGGTGTCAGTCCTCTTGTACTTAAGTCGGCATTGTGCCTTTTGTATTAAATTCGGATGCAATTTCTGTGTTTCATCGTCAATAAGAAGGTCCTAGGGATACAGTAACCCTGAAGTGAAGCAGAGGAATCAAAAACATGACTCACAGGAGAGGTTCAAATCAAAGTGAGTTAGAATGTCAGTCCACTTGTACTTAAGTCAGCATTGTGCCTTTTGTATTAAATTCGGATGCAATTGCTGTGTTTCATCATCAATAAGAAGGTCCAAGGGATACAGTAAACATTAAGTGAAGCATCGGAATCTGAAACTGGACTCACAGGAGAGGTTCAAATCATCGAAAGTTAGAGTGTCAGTCCTCTTGTACTTAAGTCGGCATTGTGCCTTTTGTATATAATTCGTATGCAATTTCTGTGTTTCGTCGTCAATAAGATGGTCCAAGGGATACAGTAAACCTGAAGTGAAGCATCGGATTCTAAAACTGGACTCACAGGAGAGGTTCAAATCATAGAAAATTAGAGTGTCAGTCCTTTTGTACTTAAGTTGGCATTGTGCCTTTTGTATTAAATTCGGATGCAATTTCTGTGTTTCATCGTCAATAAGAAAGTCCAAGGGATACAGTAAACCTGAAGTGAAGCATCGGAATCTAAAACTAGACTCACAGGAGAGGTTCAAATCATCGAAACTTAGAATGTCAGTCCTCTTGTACTTAAGGCGGCATTGTTAGTTTTGTATTAAATTCGGATGCGATTTCTGTGTTTCATCGACAATACGAAGGTCCAAGGGATACAGTAAACCTGAAGTGAAGCATCGGAATCTAAAACTGGACTCACAGGACAGGTTCAAATCATAGAAAATTAGAGTGTCAGTCCTTTTGTACTTAAGTCGGCATTGTGCCTTTTGTATTAAATTCGGATGCAATTTCTGTGTTTCTTCGTCAATATGAATGTCCAAGGGATACAGTAAACCTGAAGTGAAGCATCGGAATATAAAACTGGACTCACAGCAGAGGTTCAAATCATAGGATATTAGAGTGTCAGTCCTCTTGTACTTAAGTCGGCATTGTGCCTTTGTATTAAATTCGGATGCAATTTCTGTGTTTCATCGTCAATAAGAAGGTCCAAGGGATACAGTAAACCTGAAGTGAAGCATCGGAATCTAAAACTGGACTCACAGCAGAGGTTCAAATCATAGGATATTAGAGAGTCAGTCCTCTTGTACTTAAGTCGGCATTGTGCCTTTTGTATTAAATTCGGATGCAATTTCTGTGTTTCATCGTCAATAAGAAGGTCCAAGGGATACAGTAAACCTGAAGTGAAGCATCGGAATCTGAAACTGGACTCACAGGAGAGGTTCAAATCATAGAAAGTTAGAGTAAAAGTCCTCTTGTACTTCAGTCGGCATTGTGCATTTTGTATTAAATAAGGATGCAATTTCTGAGTTTCATCGTCAATAAGAAGGTCCTAGGGATACAGTAAACCTGAAGTGAAGCATCGGAATCAAAATCTGGACTCACAGGAGAGGTTCACATCACAGAAAGTTAGAGTGTCAGTCCTCTTGTACTTAAGTCGGCATTGTGCCTTTTGTATTAAATTCGGATGCAATTTCTGTGTTTCATCGTCAATATGAAGGTCCAAGGGATACAGTAAACCTGAAGTGAAGCATCGGAATCTAAAACTGGACTCACAGGAGAGGTTCAAATCATAGAAAGTTAGAGTGACAGTCCTCTTGTACTTAAGTCGGCATTGTGCATTTTGTATTAAATTCGGATGCAATTTCTGTGTTTCATCGTCAATAAGAAGGTCCAAGGGATACAGTAAACCTGAAGTGAAGCATCGGAATCAAAAACTGGACTCACAGGAGAGGTTCAAATCATAGAAAGTTGGAGTGTCAGTCCTCTTGTACTTAAGTCGGCATTGTGCCTTTTGTATTAAATGCGGATGCAATTTCTGTGTTTCATCGTCAATAAGAAGGTCCAAGGGATACAGCAAACCTGAAGTGAAGCATCGGAATCTCAACTGGACTCACAGGAGAGGTTCAAATCATATAAAGTTAGAGTGTCAGTCCTCTTGTACTTAAGTCGGCTTTGTGCCTTTTGTATTGAATTCGGATGCAATTTCTGTGTTTCATCATCAATAAGAAGGTCCAAGCGATACAGTAAACCTGAAGTGAAGCATCGGAATCTAAAACTGGACTTACAGGAGAGGTTCAAATCATAGAAAGTTAGAGTGTCAGTCCACTTGCACTTAAGTCGGCATTGTGCCTTTTGTATTAAATTTGGATGCAATTTCTGTGTTTCATCGTCAATAAGAAGGTCCAAGGGATACAGTAAACCTGAAGTGAAGCATCGGAATCTAAAACTGGACTCACAGGAGAGGTTCAAATCATCGAACGTTAGGGTGTCAGTCCTCTTGTACTCAAGTCAGCATTGTGCCTTTTGTATAAATTCGGATGCAATTGCTGTGTTTCATCATCAATAAGAAGGTCCAAGGGATCCAGTAAACCTTAAGTGAAGCATCGGAACCTGAAACTGGACTCAGAGAAGGGGTTCAAATCATCGAAAGATAGAGTGTCAGTCCTCTTGTACTATAGACGGCATTGTGCCTTTTGTATAAAATTCGGATGCATTTTCTGTGTTTCGTTGTCAATAAGATGGTCCAAGGGATACAGTAAACCTGAAGTGAAGCATCGGAGTCTAAAACTGGACTCACTGGATCGGTTTAAATCATCGAAAGTTAGAGTGTCAGTCCTCTTGTAATTAAGTCGGCATTGTGCCTTTTGTATTAAATTTGGATGAAATTTCTATGTTTCATCGTCAATAAGAGGGTCCAAGTGATACAGTAAACGTGAAGTGAAGCATCGGAATCTAAAACTGGACTCACAGGGGAGATTCAAATAATCGAAATTTAGAGTGCCAGTCCTCTCGTACTTAAGTCGACATTGTGCCTTTTGTATTAAATTCGGATGCAATTTCTGTTTTTCATCGTCAATAAGAAGGTCCAAGGGATACAGTTAACCTGAAGTGAAGCACCGGAATCTAAAACTGGACTCACAGGAGAGGTTCAAATCATCGAAAGTTAGAGTGTCAGTCCTCTTGTACTTAAGTCGGCATTGTGCCTCTTGCATTAAATTCGGATGAAATTTCTGTGTTTCTTCGTCAATAAGAAGGTCCAAGGGATATAGTAAACCTGAAGTGAAGCATCGGAATCTAAAACTGGACTCACAGGAGAGGTTCAAATCAAAGAGAGTTAGAGTGTCAGTCCACTTGTACTTAAGTCAGCATTGTGCCTTTTGTATTAAATTCGGATGCAATTGCTGTGTTTCATCATCAATAAGAAGGTCCAAGGGATACAGTAAACCTTAAGTGTAGCATCGGAATCTGAAACTGGACTCACAGGAGAGGTTCAAATCATCGAAAGTTAGAGTGTCAGTCCTCTTGTATTAAAGTCGGCATTGCGCCTTTTGTATAAAATTTGGATGCAATTTCTGTGTTTCTACGTCATTAAGAAGGTCCAAGGGATACAGTAAACCTGAAGTGAAGCATCGTAATCTAAAACTGGACTCACAGGAGAGGTTCAAATCATAGAAAGGGTGACAGTCCTCTTGTACTTAAGTCGGCATTGTGCATTTTGTATTAAATTCGGATGCAATTTCTGTGTTTCATCGTCAATAAGAAGGTCCAAGGGATACAGTAAACCTGAAGTGAAGCATCGGAATCAAAAACTGGACTCATAGGAGAGGTTCAAATCATAGAAAGTTAGAGTGTCAGTCCTCTTGTACTTAAGTCGGCATTGTGCCTTTTGTATTAAATTCGGATGCAATTTCTGTGTTTCATCGTCAATAAGAAGGTCCAAGGGATACAGCAAACCTGAAGTGAAGCATCGGAATCTCAAACTGGACTCACAGGAGAGGTTCAAATCATATAAAGTTAGAGTGTCAGTCCTCTTGTACTTAAGTCGGCTTTGTGCCTTTTGTATTAAATTCGGATGTAATTTCTGTGTTTCATCGTCAATAAGAAGGTCCAAGCGATACAGTAAACCTGAAGTGAAGCATCGGAATCCAAAACTGGACTTACAGGAGAGGTTCAAAAGATAGAAAGTTAGAGTGTCAGTCCACTTGCACTTAAGTCGGCATTGTGCCTTTTGTATTAAATTTGGATGCAATTTCTGTGTTTCATCGTCAATAAGAAGGTCCAAGGGATACAGTAAACCTGAAGTGAAGCATCGGAATCTGAAACTGGACTCAGAGGAGAGGTTCAATTCATCGAAAGATAGAGTGTCAGTCCTCTTGTACTAAAGACGGCATTGTGCCTTTTGTATAAAATTCGGATGCAATTTCTGTGTTTCGTTGTCAATAAGATGGTCCAAGGGATACAGTAAACCTGAAGTGAAGCATCGGAGTCTAAAACTGGACTCACTGGATAGGTTTAAATCATCGAAAGTTAGAGTGTCAGTCCTCTTGTAATTAAGTCGGCATTGTGCCTTTTGTATTAAATTTGGATGCAATTTCTATGTTTCATCGTCAATAAGAAGGTCCAAGTGATACAGTAAACATGAAGTGAAGCATCGGAATCTAAAACTGGACTCACAGGAGAGGTTCAAATAATCGAAATTTAGAGTGTCAGTCCTCTCGTACTTAAGTCGACATTGTGCCTTTTGTATTGAATTGGGATGCTATATCTGTGTTTCTTCGTCAATAAGAAGGTATAAGGGATACAGTAAACCTAAAGGGAAGCATCGGAATCTAAATCTGGACTCACAGGAGAGGCTCAAATCATAGAAAATTAGAGTGTCAGTCCTTTTGTACTTAAGTCGGCGTTGTGCCTTTAGTATTAAATTCGGATGCAATTTCTGTGTTTCATCGTCAATTTGAAGGTCCATGGGATACAGTAAACCTGAAGTGAAGCATCGGAATCTAAAACTGGACTCACAGGAGAGGTTCAAATCGTAGAAAGTTAGAGTGTCAGTCCTCTTGTACTTAAGTCGGCATTGTGCATTTTGTATTAAATTCGGATGCAATATCTGTGTTTCATCGTCAATAAGAAGGTCCTAGGGATACAGTAAACCTGAAGTGAAGCATCGGAATCTCAAACTGGACTCACAGGAGAGGTTAATATCATATAAAGTTAGAGTGTCAGTCCTCTTGTACTTAAGTCGGCATTGTGCATTTTGTATTAAATTCGGATGCAATATCTGTGTTTCATCGTCAATAAGAAGGTCCTAGGGATACAGTAAACCTGAAGTGAAGCATCGGAATCTAAAACTGGACTCACAGCAGAGGTTCAAATCATAGGATATTAGAGTGTCAGTCCTCTTGTACTTAAGTCGGCATTGTGCCTTTTGTATTAAATTCGGATGCAATTTCTGTGTTTCATCGTCAATAAGAAGGTCCAAGGGATACAGTAAACCTGAAGTGAAGCATCGGAATCAAAAACTGGACTATCAGGAGAGGTTCAAATCACAGAAAGTTAGAGTGTCAGTCCTCTTGTACTTAAGTCGGCATTGTGCCTTTTGTATTAAATTTGGATGCAATTTCTGTGTTTCATCGTCAATAAGAAGGTCCAAGGGATACAGTAAACCTGAAGTGAAGCATCGGAATCTCAAACTGGACTCACAGGAGAGGTTCAAATCATATAAAGTTAGAGTGTCAGTCCTCTTGTACTTAAGTCGGCATTGTGCCTTTTGTATTATATTCGGATGCAATTTCTGTGTTTCATCGTCAATAAAAAGGTTCAAGCGATACAGTAAACCTGAAGTGAAGCATCGGAATCTAAAACTGGACTCACAGGAGAGGTTCAAATCATCGAAAGTTAGGGTGTCAGTCCTCTTGTACTTAAGTCGGCATTGTGCCTTTTGTATTAAATTCGGATGCAATTTCTGTGTTTCATCGTCAATAAGAAGGTCCAAGGGATACAGTAACCCTGAAGTGAAGCAGCGGAATCAAAAACATGACTCACAGGAGAGGTTCAAATCAAAGAGAGTTAGAGTGTCAGTCCACTTGTACTTAAGTCAGCATTGTGCCTTTTGTATTAAATTCGGATGCAATTGCTGTGTTTCATCATCAGTAAGGAGGTCCAAGGGATACAGTAAACCTTAAGTGAAGCATCGGAATCTGAAACTGGACTCACAGGAGAGGTTCAAATCATCGAAAGTTAGAGTGTCAGTCCTCTTGTACTAAAGTCGGCATTGTGACTTTTGTATATAATTCGTATTCAATTTCTGTGTTTCGTCGTCAATAAGATGGTCCAAGGGATACAGTAAACCTGAAGTGAAGCATCGGAATCTAAAACTGGACTTACAGGAGAGGTTCAGACCATAGAAAATTAGAGTGTCAGTCCTTTTGTACTTAAGTTGGCATTGTGCCTTTTGTATTATATTCGGATGCAATTTCTGTGTTTAATCGTCAATAAGAAGGTCCAAGGGATACAGTATACCTGAAGTGAAGCATCGGAATCTAAAACTGGACTCACAGGAGAGGTTTAAATCATCGAAACTTAGAATGTCAGTCCTCATGTACTTAAGGCGGCATTGTGCCTTTTGTATTAAATTCAGATGCGATTTCTGTGTTTCGTCGACAATAAGAAGGTCCAAGGGATACAGTAAACCTGAAGTGAAGCATCGGAATCTAAAACTGGACTCACAGGAGAGGTTCAAATCATAGAAAATTAGTGTCAGTCCTTTTGTACTTAAGTCGGCATTGTGCCTTTTGTATTAAATTCGGATGCAATTTCTGTGTTTCTTCGTCAATAAGAAGGTCCAAGGGATACAGTAAACCTGAAGTGAAGCATCGGAATCTAAAACTGGACTCACAGCAGAGGTTCAAATCATAGGATTTTAGAGTGTCAGTCCTCTTGTACTTAAGTCGGCATTGTGCCTTTTTTATTAAATTCGGATGCAATTTCTGTGTTTCATCGTCAATAAGAAGGTCCAAGGGATACAGTAAACCTGAAGTGAAGCATCGGAATCTAAAACTGGACTCACAGCAGAGGTTCAAATCATAGGATATTAGAGTGTCAGTCCTCATGTACTTAAGTCAGCATTGTGCCTTTTGTATTAAGTTCGGATGCAATTGCTGTGTTTCATCATCAATAAGAAGGTCCAAGGGACACAGTAAACCTTAAGTGAAGCATCGGAATCTGAAATTGGACTCACAGGAGAGGTTCAAATCATCGAAAGTTAGAGTGTCAGTCCTCTTGTACTAAAGTCGGCATTGTGCCTTTTGTATAAAATTCGGATGCAATTTCTGTGTATCGTCATCAATAAGATGGTCCAAGTGATACAGTAAACCTGAAGTGAAGCATCGGAATCTAAAACTGGACTCACAGGAGAGTTTCAAATCATCGAAACTTAGAATGTCAGTCCTCTTGTACTTAAGGCGGCATTGTGCCTTTTGTATTAAATTCGGATGCGATTTCTGTGTTTCATCGACAATAAGAAGGTCCAAGGGATACAGTAAACCTGAATTGAAGCATCGGAATCTAAAACTGGACTCACAGGAGAGGTTCAAATAATAGAGAGTTAGAGTGTCAGTCCGCTTGTACTTAAATCGGCATTGTGGCTTTTGTATTAAATTCGGATGCAATTGCTGAGTTTCATCATCAATAAGAAGGTCCAAAGGATACAGTAAAACTCAAGTGAAGCAGCGGAATCAAAAACATGACTCACAGGAGAGGTTAAAATCATAGAGAGTTAGAGTGTCAGTCGTCTTGTACTTAAGTCGGTATTCTGCCTTTTGTATTAAATTCGGATGCAATTTCTGTGTTTCATCGTCAATAAGAAGGTCCAAGGGATACAGTAAACCTGAAGTGAAGCATCAGAATCTAAAACTGGACTCACAGGAGAGGTTCAAATCATAGAAAGGTAGAGTGTCAGTCCTCTTGTACTTAAGTCGGCATTGTGCATTTTGTATTAATTTCGGATGCAATTTTTGTGTCTCATCGTCAATAAGACGGTCTAAGGGATACAGTAAACCCGAAGTGAAGCATCGGAATCAAAAACAGGACTCACAGGAGAGGTTCAAATCACAGAATGTTAGAGTGTCAGTCCACTTGTACTTAAGTCGGCATTGTG
This sequence comes from Schistocerca americana, assembly GCF_021461395.2. Taxonomy (NCBI): domain Eukaryota; kingdom Metazoa; phylum Arthropoda; class Insecta; order Orthoptera; family Acrididae; genus Schistocerca; species Schistocerca americana. The sequence continues at coordinate 217,830,559 of NC_060127.1, forward strand.
CCTTTTGTATTAAATTCGGATGCAACTTCTGTGTTTCGTCGTCAATAAGAAGGTCCAAGGGATACAGTAAACCTGAAGTGAAGCATCGGAATCTCAAACTGGACTCACAGGAGAGGTTCAAATCATATAAAGTTAGAGTGTCAGTCCTCTTGTACTTAAGTCGGCATTGTGCCTTTTGTATTAAATTCGGATGCAATTTCTGTGTTTCATCGTCAATAAGATGGTCCAAGCGATAGAGTAAACCTGAAGTGAAGCATCGGAATCTAAAACTGGACTTACAGGAGAGGTTCAAATCATAGAAAGTTAGTGTGTCAGTCCACTTGCACTTCTGTCGGCATTGTGCTTTTTGTATTAAGTTTGGATGCAATTTGTGTGTTTCATCGTCAATAAGAAAGTCCAAGGGATACTGTAAACCTGAAGTGAAGCATCGGAATCTAAAACTGTACTCACAGTAGAGGTTCAAATCATAGAAAGGTAGAGTGTCAGTCCTCTTGTACTTAAGTCGGCATTGTGACTTTTGCATTAAATTCGGATGCAATTTCTGTGTTTCAACGTCAATAAGAAGGTCCAAGGGATACAGTAAACCTGAAGTGAAGCATTGGAATCTAAAAGTGGACTCACAGGAGAGGTTCAAATCATCGAAAGTTAGAATGTCAGTCCTCTTGTACTAAAGTCGGCATTGTGCCTTTTGTATAAAATTCGGATGCAATTTCTGTGTTTCGTCGTCAATAAGATGGTCCATGGGATACAGTAAACCTGAAGTGAAGCATCGGATTCTAAAACTGTACTCACAGTAGAGGTTCAAATCATAGAAAGATAGAGTGTCAGTCCTCTTGTACTTAAGTCGGCATTGTGCATTTTGTATTAATTTCGGATGCAAATTGTGTGTTTCATCGTCAATAAGACGGTCTAAGGGATACAGTAAACCTGAAGTGAAGCATCGGAATCAAAAACTGGACTCACAGGAGAGGTTCAAATCACAGAAAGTTAGAGTGTCAGTCCACTTGTACTTAAGTCGGCATTGTGCCTTTTGTATTAAATTCGGATGCAATTTCTGTGTTTCGTCGTCAATAAGAAGGTCCAAGGGATACAGTAAACCTGAAGTGAAGCATCGGAATCTCTAACTGGACTCACAGGAGAGGTTCAAATCATATAAAGTTAGAGTGTCAGTCCTCTTGTACTTAAGTCGGCATTGTGCCTTTTGTATTAAATTCGGATGCAATTTCTGTGTTTCATCGTCAATAAGACGGTCCAAGCGATAGAGTAAACCTGAAGTGAAGCATCGGAATCTAAAACTGGACTTACAGGAGAGGTTCAAACCATAGAAAGTTAGTGTGTCAGTCCACTTGCACTGATGTCGGCATTGTGCCTTTTGTATTACATTTGGATGCAATTTGTGTGTTTCATCGTCAATAAGAAGGTCCAAGGGATACAGTAAACCTGAAGTGAAGCATCGGAATCTAAAACTGGACTCACAGGAGATGTTCAAATCATCGAAAGTTAGGGTGTCGGTCCTCTTCTACTTAAGTCGGCATTGTGCCTTTTGTATTAAATTCGGATGCAATTTCTGTGTTTCATCGTCAATAAGAAGGTCCAAGGGATACAGTAAACCTGAAGTGAAGCATCGGAATCTAAAACTGTACTCACAGTAGAGGTTCAAATCATAGAGAGTTGGAGTGTCAGTCCTCTTGTACTTAAGTCGGCATTGTGCCTTTTGTATTAAATTCGGATGCAATTTCTATGTTTCATCGTCAATAAGAAGGTCCAAGGGATACAGTAAACCTGAAGTGAAGCATCGGAATCTAAAACTGTACTCACAGTAGAGGTTCAAATCATAGAAAGATAGTGTGTCAGTCCTCTTGTACTTAAGTTGGCATTGTGCATTTTGTATTAATTTCGGATGCAATTTCTGTGTTTCATCGCCAATAAGACGGTCTAAGGGATACAGTAAACCTGAAGAGAAGCATCGGAATCAAAAACTGGACTCACAGGAGAGGTTCAAATCACAGAAAGTTAGAGTGTCAGTCCACTTGTACTTAAGTCGGCACTGTGCCTTTTGTATTAAATTCGGATGCAATTTCTGTGTTTCGTCGTCAATAAGAAGGTCCAAGGGATACAGTAAACCTGAAGTGAAGCATCGCAATCTCAAACTGGACTCACAGGAGAGGTTCAAATCATATAAAGTTAGAGTGTCAGTCCTCTTGTACTTAAGTCGGCATTGTGCCTTTTGTATTAAATTCGGATGCAATTTCTGTGTTTCATCGTCAATAAGACGGTCCAAGCGATAGAGTAAACCTGAAGTGAAGCATCGGAATCTAAAACTTGACTTACAGGAGAGGTTCAAATCATAGAAAGTTAGTGTGTCAGTCCACTTGCACTTATGTCGGCATTGTGCCTTTTGTATTAAATTTGGATGCAATTTGTGTGTTTCATCGTCAATAAGAAGGTCCAAGGGATACAGTAAACCTGACGTGAAGCATCGGAATCTAAAACTGGACTCACAGGAGATGTTCAAATCATCGAAAGTTAGGGTGTCGGTCCTCTTGTACTTAAGTCGGCATTGTGCCTTTTGTATTAAATTCGGATGCAATTTCTGTGTTTCATCGTCAATAAGATGGTCCAAGGGATACAGTCAACCTGAAGTGAAGCACCGGAATCTAAAACTGGACTCACAGGAGAGGTTCAAATCATCGAAAGTTAGAGTGTCAGTCCTCTTGTACTTAAGTCGTCATTGTGCCTTTTGCATTAAATTCGGATGCAATTTCTGTGTTTCATCGTCAATAAGAAGGTCCAAGGGTTACAGTAAACCTGAAGTGAAGCATTGGAATCTAAAAGTGGACTCACAGGAGAGGTTCAAATCATCGAAAGTTAGAGTGTCAGTCCTCTTGTACTAAAGTCGGCATTGTGCCTTTTGCATTAAATTCGGATGAAATTTCTGTGTTTCATCGTCAAAAACAAGGTCCAAGAGGTACAGTAAACCTGAAGCGAAGCATCGGAATATAAAACTGGACTCACAGGAGAGGTTCAAATCATTGAAAATTAGAGTGTTTTTTCATTTGTACTTATGTCGGCATTGTTCCTTTTGTATCAAATTCTGATGCAATTTCTGTGTTTCATCGTCAATAAGAAGGTCCAAGGGATACAGTAAACCTGAAGTGAAGCATCGGAATCTAAAACTGGACTCACAGGAGAGGTTCAAATCATCGAAAGTTAGAATGTCAGTCCTCTTGTACTTAAGGCGGCATTGTGCCTTTTGTATTAAATTCAGATGCGATTTCTGTGTTTCATCGTCAATAAGAAGGTCCAAGGGATACAGTAAACCTGAATTGAAGCATCGGAATCTAAAACTGGACTCACAGGAGAGGTTGAAATCATAGAGAGTTAGAGTGTCAGTCCGCTTGTACTTAAATCGGCATTGTGGCTTTTGTATTAAATTCGGATGCAATTGCTGAGTTTCATCATCAATAAGAAGGTCCAAGGGATACAGTAAACCTTAAGTGAAGCAGCGGAATCAAAAACATGACTCACAGGAGAGGTTCAAATCATAGAGAGTTAGAGTGTCAGTACTCTTGTACTTAAGTCGGCATTGTGCAGTTTGTATTAAATTCGGATGCTATTTCTGTGTTTCATCGTCAATAAGAAGGTCCAAGGGATACAGTAAACCTGAAGTGAAGCATCGGAATCTAAAACTGTACTCACTGTAGAGGTTCAAATCATAGAAAGATAGAGTGTCAGTCCTCTTGTACTTAAGTCGGCATTGTGCAATTTGTATTAATTTCGGATGCAATTTCTGTGTTTCATCGTCAATAAGACGGTCTAAGGGATACAGTAAACCTGAAGTGAAGCATCGGAATCAAAAACTGGACTCACAGGAGAGGTTCAAATCACAGAAAGTTAGAGTGTCAGTCCTCTTGTACTTAAGTCCGCATTGTGCCTTTTGTATTAAATTCGGATGCAATTTCTGTGTTTCGTCGTCAATAAGAAGGTCCAAGGGATACAGTAAACCTGCAGTGAAGCATCGGAATCTCTAACTGGACTCACAGGAGAGGTTCAAATCATATAAAGTTAGAGTGTCAGTCCTCTTGTACTTAAGTCGGCATTGTGCCTTTTGTATTAAATTCGGATGCAATTTCTGTGTTTCATCGTCAATAAGAAGGTCCAAGCGATACAGTAAACCTGAAGTGAAGCATCGGAATCTAAAACTGGACTTACAGGAGAGGTTCAAATCATAGAAAGTTAGTGTGTCAGTCCACTTGCTCTTATGTCTTCATTGTGCCTTTTGTATTAAATTTGGATGCAATTTGTGTGTTTCATCTTCAATAAGAAGGTCCAAGGGAGACAGTAAACCTGAAGTGAAGCATCGGAATCTAAAACTGGACTCACAGGAGATGTTCAAATCATCGAAAGTTAGGGTGTCGGTCCTCTTGTACTTAAGTCGGCATTGTGCCTTTTGTATTAAATTCGGATGCAATTTCTGTGTTTCATCGTCAATAAGATGGTCCAAGGGATACAGTAAACCTGAAGTGAAGCACCGGAATCTAAAACTGGACTCACAGGAGAGGTTCAAATCATCGAAAGTTAGAGTGTCAGTCCTCTTCTACTTAAGTCGGCATTGTGCCTTTTGCATTAAATTCGGATGAAATTTCTGTGTTTCATCGTCAAAAAGAAGGTCCAAGAGATACAGTAAACCTGAAGTGAAGCATCGGAATCTAAAACTGGACTCACAGGAGAGGTTCAAATCATAGAAAATTAGAGTGTCAGTCCTTTTGTACTTAGGTCGGCATTGATCCTTTTGTATTAAATTCGGATGCAATTTCTGTATTTCATCGTCAACAAGAAGGTCCAAGCGATACAGTAAACCTGAAGTAAAGCATCGGAATCTAAAACTGGACTTACAGGAGAGGTTCAAATCATAGAATGATAGTGTGTCAGCCCACTTGCACTTACGTCGGCATTGTGCCTTTTGTATTAAAATTGGATGCAATTTGTGTGTTTCATCGCCAATAAGAAGGTCCAAGGGATACAGTAAACCTGAAGTGAAGCATCGGAATCTAAAACTGGACTCACAGGAGATGTTCATATCATCGAAAGTTAGGGTGTCGGTCCTCTTGTACTTAAGTCGGCATTGTGCCTTTTGTACTAAATTCGGATGCAATTTCTGTGTTTCATCGTCAATAAGATGGTCCAAGGGATACAGTAAACCAGAAGTGAAGCACCGGAATCTAAAACTGGACTCACAGGTGAGGTTCAAATCATCGAAAGTTAGAGTGTCAGTCCTCTTGTACTTATGTCGGCATTGTGCCTTTTGCATTAAATTCGGATGCAATTTCTGTGTTTCATCGCCAATAAGAAGGTCCAAGGGATACAGTAAACCTGAAGTGAAGCATTGGAATCTAAAACTGGACTCACAGGAGAGGTTCAAATCATCGAAGTTAGAGTGTCAGTCTTCTTGTACTAAAGTCGGCATTGTGCCTTTTGTATAAAATTCGAATGCAATTTCTGTGTTTCGTCGTCAATGAGATGGTCCATGGGATACAGTAAACCTGAAGTGAAGCATAGGAGACTAAAACTGGACTCACAGGAGAGGTTCAAATCATCGAAAGTTAGGGTGTCAGTCCTCTTGTACTTAAGTCGGCATTGTGCCTTTTGTATTAAATTCAGATGCTATTTCTGTGTTTCATCGTCAATAAGAAGGTCCAAGGGATACAGTAAACCTGAAGTGAAGCACCGGAATCTAAAACTGGACTCACAGGAGAGGTTCAAATCATCGAAAGTAAGTGTGTCAGTCTTCTTGTACTTAAGTCGGCATTGTGCCTTTTGCATTAAATTCGGATGAAATTTCTGTGTTTCATCGTCAGAAACAAGGTCCAAGAGATACAGTAAACCTGAAGTGAAGCATCGGAATCTAAAACTGGACTCACAGGAGAGGTTCAAATCACAGAAAGTTAGAGTGTCAGTCCACTTGTACTTAAGTCGGCATTGTGCCTTTTGTATTAAATTCGGATGCAATTTCTGTGTTTCGTCGTCAATAAGAAGGTCCAAGGGATACAGTAAACCTGAAGTGAAGCATCGGAATCTCTAACTGGACTCACAGGAGAGGTTCAAATCATATAAAGTTAGAGTGTCAGTCCTCTTGTACTTAAGTCGGCATTGTGCCTTTTGTATTAAATTCGGATGCAATTTCTGTGTTTCATCGTCAATAAGAAGGTCCAAGGAATACAGCAAACCTTAAGTGAAGCAGCGGAATCAAAAACATGACTCACAGGAGAGGTTCAAATCATAGAGAGTTAGAGATGTCAGTCCTCTTGTACTTAAGTCGGCATTGTGCAGTTTGTATTAAATTCGGATGCTATTTCTGTGTTTCATCGTAAATAAGAATGTCCAAGGGATACAGTAAACCTGAAGTGAAGCATCGGAATCTAAAACTGTACTCACAGTAGAGGTTGAAATCATAGAGAGTTAGAGTGTCAGTCCTCTTGTACTTAAGTCGGCATTGTGCCTTTTGTATTAAATTCGGATGCAATTTCTATGTTTCATCGTCAATAAGAAGGTCCAAGCGATACAGTAAACCTGAAGTGAAGCATCGGAATCTAAAACTGTACTTACAGTAGTGGTTCAAACCAAAGAAAGATAGAGTGTCAGTCCTCTTGTACTTAAGTCGGCATTGTGCATTTTGTATTAATTTCGGATGCAATTTCTGTGTTTCCTCGTCAATAAGACGGTCTAAGGGATACAGTAAACCTGAAGTGAAGCAACGGAATCAAAAACTGGACTCACAGGAGAGGTTCAAATCACAGAAAGTTAGAGTGTCAGTCCTCTTGTACTTAAGTCGACATTGTGCCTTTTGTATTAAATTCGGATGCAATTTCTGTGTTTCATCGTCAATAAGAAGGTCCATGGGATACAGCAAACCTGAAGTGAAGCATCGGAATCTAAAACTGGACTCACAGGAGAGGTTCAAATCATAGAGTGTTAGTCCACTTGTACTTAAGTCAGCATTGGGCCCTTTTGTATTTAATTCGGATGCAATTGCTGTGATTCATCATCAATAAGAAGGTCCAAGCGATACAGTAAACCTTAAGTGAAACTTCGGACTCTAAAACTGGACTTACAGGAGAGGTTCAAATCATAGAAAGTTAGTGTGTCAGTCCACTTGCACTTATGTCGGCATTGTGCCTTTTGTATTAAATTTGGATGCAATTTGTGTGTTTCATCGTCAATAAGAAGGTCCAAGGGATACAGTAAACCTGAAGTGAAGCATCGGAATCTAAAACTGGACTCACAGGAGATGTTCAAATCATCGAAAGTTAGGGTGTCGGTCCTCTTGTACTTAAGTCGGCATTGTGCCTTTTGTATTAAATTCGGATGCAATTTCTGTGTTTCATCGTCAATAAGATGGTCCAAGGGATACAGTAAACCTGAAGTGAAGCACCGGAATCTAAAACTGGACTCACAGGAGAGGTTCAAATCATCGAAAGTTAGAGTGTCAGTCCTCTTGTACTTAAGTCGGCATTGTGCCTTTTGCAGTGAATTCGGATGCAATTTCTGTGTTTCATCGTCAATACGAAGGTCCTAGGGATACAGTAAACCTGAAGTGAAGCATTGGAATCTAAAACTGGACTCACAGGAGAGGTTCAAATCATCGAAAGTTAGAGTGTCAGTCCTCTTGTACTAAAGTCGGCATTGTGCCTTTTGTATAAAATTCGGATGCAATTTCTGTGTTTCGTCGTCAATAAGATGGTCCATGGGATACAGTAAACCTGAATTGAAGCATAGGAGTCTAAAACTGGAATCACAGGAGAGGTTCAAATCATCGAAAGTTAGGGTGTCAGTCCTCTTGTACTTAAGTCGGTATTGTGCCTTTTGTATTAAACTCGGATGCTATTTCTGTGTTTCATCGTCAATAAGAAGGTCCAAGGGATACAGTAAACCTGAAGTGAAGCACCGGAATCTAAAACAGGACTCACAGGAGAGGTTCAAATCATCGAAAGTTAGATTGTCAGTCCTCTTGTACTTAAGTCGGCATTGTGCCTTTTGCATTAAATTCGGATGAAATTTCTGTGTTTCATCGTCAAAAACAAGGTCCAAGAGATACAGAAAACCTGAAGTGAAGCATCGGAATCTAAAACTGGACTCACAGGAGAGGTTCAAATCATAGAAAATTAGAGTGTCAGTCCTTTTGTACTTAATTCGGCATTATTCGTTTTGTATTAAATTCGGATGCAATTTCTGTGTTTCATCGTCAATAAGAAGGTCCAAGGGATACAGTAAATCTGAAGTGAAGCATCGGAATCTAAAACTGGACTCACAGGAGAGGTTCAAATCATCGAAAGTTAGAATGTCAGTCCTCTTGTACTTAAGGCGGCATTGTGCCTTTTGTATTAAATTCGGATGCGATTTCTGTGTTTCATCGTCAATAAGAAGGTCCAAGGGATACAGTAAACCTGAATTGAAGCATCGGAATCTAAAACTGGACTCACAGGAGAGGTTCAAATCATAGAGAGTTAGAGTGTCAGTCCGCTTGTACTTAAATCGGCAATGTGGCATTTGTATTAAATTCGGATGCAATTGCTGAGTTTCATCATCAATAAGAAGGTCCAAGGGATACAGTAAACCTTAAGTGAAGCAGCGGAATCAAAAACATGACTCACAGGAGAGGTTCAAATCATAGAGAGTTAGAGTGTCAGTCCTCTTGTACTTAAGTCGGCATTGTGCAGTTTGTATTAGATTCGGATGCTATTTCTGTGTTTCATCGTCAATAAGAAGGTCCAAGGGATACAGTAAACCTGAAGTGAAGCATCGGAATCTAAAAGTGGACTCACAGGAGAGGTTCAAATCATAAAAAAAATGTCGGCATTGTGCCTTTTGTATTAAATTTGGATGCAATTTCTGTGTTTCATCGTCAATAAGAAGGTCCAAGGGATACAGTGAACCTAAAGTGAAGCATCGGAAGATAAAAATGGACTCACAGGAGAGGTTCAAATCATAGAGAGTTAGAGTGTCAGTCCTCTTGTACTTAAGTTGGTATTCTGCCTTTTGTATTAAATTCGGATGCAATTTCTGTGTTTCATCGTCAATAAGAAGGTCCAAGGGATACAGTGAACCTAAAGTGAAGCATCGGAATCTAAAACTGGACTCACAGGAGAGGTTCAAATCATCGAAAGTTAGAGTGTCAGTCCTCTTGTACTTAAGTCGGCATTGTGCCTTTTGCATTAAATTCGGATGCAATTTCTGTGTTTCATCGTCAATAAGAAGGTCCAAGGGATACAGAAAACCTGAAGTGAAGCATCGGAATCTAAGACTGGACTCACAGGAGAGGTTCAAATCAAAGAGAGTTAGAGTGTCAGTCCACTTGTACTTAAGTCTGCATTGTGCCTTTATTATTAAATTCGAATGCAATTGCTGTCTTTCATCATCAATAAGAAGGTCCAATGGATACAGTAAACCTTACGTGAAGCATCGGAATATGAAACTGGACTCACAGGAGAGGTTCAAATCATCGAAAGTTAGAGTGTCAGTCCTCTTGTACTAAAGTCGGCATTGTGCCTTTTTTATAAAATTCGGATGCAATTTCTGTGTTTCGTCGTCAATAAGATGGTCCAAGGGATACAGTAATCCTGAAGTGAAGCATCGGAGTCTAAAACTGGACTCACAGGAGAGGTTCAAATCATCGAAAGTTAGGGTGTCAGTCCTCTTGTACTTAAGTCGGCATTGTGCCTTTTGTATTAATTTCGGATGCAATTTCTGTGTTTCATCGTCAAAAAGCAGGTCCAAGGGATACAGTAAACCTGAAGTGAAGCACCGGAATCTACAACTGGACTCACAGGAGAGGTTCAAATCATCGAAAGTTAGAGTGTCAGTCCTCTTGTACTTAAGTTGGCATTGTGCCTTTTGCATTAAATTCGGATGAAATATCTGTGTTTCATCGTCAATAACAAGGTCCAAGGGATACAGTAATCCTGAAGTGAAGCATCGGAGTCTAAAACTGGACTCACAGGAGAGGTTCAAATCATCGAAAGTTAGGGTGTCAGTCCTCTTGTACTTAAGTCGGCATTGTGCCTTTTGTATTAATTTCGGATGCAATTTCTGTGTTTCATCGTCAATAAGCAGGTCCAAGGGATACAGTAAACCTGAAGTGAAGCACCGGAATCTACAACTGGACTCACAGGAGAGGTTCAAATCATCGAAAGTTAGAGTGTCAGTCCTCTTGTACTTAAGTTGGCATTGTGCCTTTTGTATTAAATTTGGATGCAATTTGTGTGTTTCATCGTCAATAAGAAGGTCCAAGGGATACAGTAAACCTGAAGTGAAGCATCGGAATCTAAAACTGGACTCACAGGAGATGTTCAAATCATCGAAAGTTAGGGTGTCGGTCCTCTTGTACTTAAGTCGGCATTGTGCCTTTTGTATTAAATTCGGATGCAATTTCTGTGTTTCATCGTCAATAAGATGGTCCAAGGGATACAGTAAACCTGAAGTGAAGCACCGGAATCTAAAACTGGACTCACAGGAGAGGTTCAAATCATCGAAAGTTAGAGTGTCAGTCCTCTTGTACTTAAGTCGGCATTGTGCCTTTTGCAGTGAATTCGGATGCAATTTCTGTGTTTCATCGTCAATACGAAGGTCCTAGGGATACAGTAAACCTGAAGTGAAGCATTGGAATCTAAAACTGGACTCACAGGAGAGGTTCAAATCATCGAAAGTTAGAGTGTCAGTCCTCTTGTACTAAAGTCGGCATTGTGCCTTTTGTATAAAATTCGGATGCAATTTCTGTGTTTCGTCGTCAATAAGATGGTCCATGGGATACAGTAAACCTGAATTGAAGCATAGGAGTCTAAAACTGGACTCACAGGAGAGGTTCAAATCATCGAAAGTTAGGGTGTCAGTCCTCTTGTACTTAAGTCGGTATTGTGCCTTTTGTATTAAATTCGGATGCTATTTCTGTGTTTCATCGTCAATAAGAAGGTCCAAGGGATACAGTAAACCTGAAGTGAAGCACCGGAATCTAAAACAGGACTCACAGGAGAGGTTCAAATCATCGAAAGTTAGAGTGTCAGTCCTCTTGTACTTAAGTCGGCATTGTGCCTTTTGCATTAAATTCGGATGAAATTTCTGTGTTTCATCGTCAAAAACAAGGTCCAAGAGATACAGAAAACCTGAAGTGAAGCATCGGAATCTAAAACTGGACTCACAGGAGAGGTTCAAATCATAGAAAATTAGAGTGTCAGTCCTTTTGTACTTAATTCGGCATTATTCGTTTTGTATTAAATTCGGATGCAATTTCTGTGTTTCATCGTCAATAAGAAGGTCCAAGGGATACAGTAAATCTGAAGTGAAGCATCGGAATCTGAAACTGGACTCACAGGAGAGGTTCAAATCATCGAAAGTTAGAATGTCAGTCCTCTTGTACTTAAGGCGGCATTGTGCCTTTTGTATTAAATTCGGATGCGATTTCTGTGTTTCATCGTCAATAAGAAGGTCCAAGGGATACAGTAAACCTGAATTGAAGCATCGGAATCTAAAACTGGACTCACAGGAGAGGTTCAAATCATAGAGAGTTAGAGTGTCAGTCCGCTTGTACTTAAATCGGCATTGTGGCATTTGTATTAAATTCGGATGCAATTGCTGAGTTTCATCATCAATAAGAAGGTCCAAGGGATACAGTAAACCTTAAGTGAAGCAGCGGAATCAAAAACATGACTCACAGGCGAGGTTCAAATCATAGAGAGTTAGAGTGTCAGTCCTCTTGTACTTAAGTCGGCATTGTGCAGTTTGTATTAGATTCGGATGCTATTTCTGTGTTTCATCGTCAATAAGAAGGTCCAAGGGATACAGTAAACCTTAAGTGAAGCATCGGAATCTAAAAGTGGACTCACAGGAGTGGTTCAAATCATAAAAATTATGTCGGCATTGTGCCTTTTGTATTAAATTTGGATGCAATTTCTGTGTTTCATCGTCAATAAGAAGGTCCAAGGGATACAGTGAACCTAAAGTGAAGCATCGGAAGATAAAAATGGACTCACAGGAGAGGTTCAAATCATAGAGAGTTAGAGTGTCAGTCCTCTTGTACTTAAGTTGGTATTCTGCCTTTTGTATTAAATTCGGATGCAATTTCTGTGTTTCATCGTCAATAAGAAGGTCCAAGGGATACAGTGAACCTAAAGTGAAGCATCGGAATCTAAAACTGGACTCACAGGAGAGGTTCAAATCATCGAAAGTTAGAGTGTCAGTCCTCTTGTACTTAAGTCGGCATTGTGCCTTTTGCATTAAATTCGGATGCAATTTCTGTGTTTCATCGTCAATAAGAAGGTCCAAGGGATACAGAAAACCTGAAGTGAAGCATCGGAATCTAAGACTGGACTCACAGGAGAGGTTCAAATCAAAGAGAGTTAGAGTGTCAGTCCACTTGTACTTAAGTCTGCATTGTGCCTTTATTATTAAATTCGAATGCAATTGCTGTCTTTCATCATCAATAAGAAGGTCCAATGGATACAGTAAACCTTACGTGAAGCATCGGAATATGAAACTGGACTCACAGGAGAGGTTCAAATCATCGAAAGTTAGAGTGTCAGTCCTCTTGTACTAAAGTCGGCATTGTGCCTTTTTTATAAAATTCGGATGCAATTTCTGTGTTTCGTCGTCAATAAGATGGTCCAAGGGATACAGTAATCCTGAAGTGAAGCATCGGAGTCTAAAACTGGACTCACAGGAGAGGTTCAAATCATCGAAAGTTAGGGTGTCAGTCCTCTTGTACTTAAGTCGGCATTGTGCCTTTTGTATTAATTTCGGATGCAATTTCTGTGTTTCATCGTCAATAAGCAGGTCCAAGGGATACAGTAAACCTGAAGTGAAGCACCGGAATCTACAACTGGACTCACAGGAGAGGTTCAAATCATCGAAAGTTAGAGTGTCAGTCCTCTTGTACTTAAGTTGGCATTGTGCCTTTTGCATTAAATTCGGATGAAATATCTGTGTTTCATCGTCAATAACAAGGTCCAAGGGATACAGTAATCCTGAAGTGAAGCATCGGAGTCTAAAACTGGACTCACAGGAGAGGTTCAAATCATCGAAAGTTAGGGTGTCAGTCCTCTTGTACTTAAGTCGGCATTGTGCCTTTTGTATTAATTTCGGATGCAATTTCTGTGTTTCATCGTCAATAAGCAGGTCCAAGGGATACGGTAAACCTGAAGTGAAGCACCGGAATCTACAACTGGACTCACAGGAGAGGTTCAAATCATCGAAAGTTAGAGTGTCAGTCCTCTTGTACTTAAGTTGGCATTGTGCCTTTTGTATTAAATTTGGATGCAATTTGTGTGTTTCATCGTCAATAAGAAGGTCCAAGGGATACAGTAAACCTGAAGTGAAGCATCGGAATCTAAAACTGGACTCACAGGAGATGTTCAAATCATCGAAAGTTAGGGTGTCGGTCCTCTTGTACTTAAGTCGGCATTGTGCCTTTTGTATTAAATTCGGATGCAATTTCTGTGTTTCATCGTCAATAAGATGGTCCAAGGGATACAGTAAACCTGAAGTGAAGCACCGGAATCTAAAACTGGACTCACAGGAGAGGTTCAAATCATCGAAAGTTAGAGTGTCAGTCCTCTTGTACTTAAGTCGGCATTGTGCCTTTTGCAGTGAATTCGGATGCAATTTCTGTGTTTCATCGTCAATACGAAGGTCCTAGGGATACAGTAAACCTGAAGTGAAGCATTGGAATCTAAAACTGGACTCACAGGAGAGGTTCAAATCATCGAAAGTTAGAGTGTCAGTCCTCTTGTACTAAAGTCGGCATTGTGCCTTTTGTATAAAATTCGGATGCAATTTCTGTGTTTCGTCGACAATAAGATGGTCCATGGGATACAGTAAACCTGAATTGAAGCATAGGAGTCTAAAACTGGACTCACAGGAGAGGTTCAAATCATCGAAAGTTAGGGTGTCAGTCCTCTTGTACTTAAGTCGGTATTGGGCCTTTTGTATTAAATTCGGGTGCTATTTCTGTGTTTCATCGTCAATAAGAAGGTCCAAGGGATACAGTAAACCTGAAGTGAAGCACCGGAATCTAAAACAGGACTCACAGGAGAGGTTCAAATCATCGAAAGTTAGAGTGTCAGTCCTCTTGTACTTAAGTCGGCATTGTGCCTTTTGCATGAAATTCGGATGAAATTTCTGTGTTTCATCGTCAAAAACAAGGTCCAAGAGATACAGAAAACCTGAAGTGAAGCATCGGAATCTAAAACTGGACTCACAGGAGAGGTTCAAATCATAGAAAATTAGAGTGTCAGTCCTTTTGTACTTAATTCGGCATTATTCGTTTTGTATTAAATTCGGATGCAATTTCTGTGTTTCATCGTCAATAAGAAGGTCCAAGGGATACAGTAAATCTGAAGTGAAGCATCGGAATCTAAAACTGGACTCACAGGAGAGGTTCAAATCATCGAAAGTTAGAATGTCAGTCCTCTTGTACTTAAGGCGGCATTGTGCCTTTTGTATTAAATTCGGATGCGATTTCTGTGTTTCATCGTCAATAAGAAGGTCCAAGGGATACAGTAAACCTGAATTGAAGCATCGGAATCTAAAACTGGACTCACAGGAGAGGTTCAAATCATAGAGAGTTAGAGTGTCAGTCCGCTTGTACTTAAATCGGCATTGTGGCATTTGTATTAAATTCGGATGCAATTGCTGAGTTTCATCATCAATAAGAAGGTCCAAGGGATACACTAAACCTTAAGTGAAGCAGCGGAATCAAAAACATGACTCACAGGAGAGGTTCAAATCATAGAGAGTTAGAGTTTCAGTCCTCTTGTACTTAAGTCGGCATTGTGCAGTTTGTATCAGATTCGGATGCTATTTCTGTGTTTCATCGTCAATAAGAAGGTCCAAGGGATACAGTAAACCTGAAGTGAAGCATCGGAATCTAAAAGTGGACTCACAGGAGAGGTTCAAATCATAAAAATTATGTCGGCATTGTGCCTTTTGTATTAAATTTGGATGCAATTTCTGTGTTTCATCGTCAATAAGAAGGTCCAAGGGATACAGTGAACCTAAAGTGAAGCATCGGAAGATAAAAATGGACTCACAGGAGAGGTTCAAATCATAGAGAGTTAGAGTGCCAGTCCTCTTGTACTTAAGTCGGTATTCTGCCTTTTGTATTAAATTCGGATGCAATTTCTGTGTTTCATCGTCAATAAGAAGGTCCAAAGGGATACAGTGAACCTAAAGTGAAGCATCGGAATCTAAAACTGGACTCACAGGAGAGGTTCAAATCATCGAAAGTTAGAGTGTCAGTCCTCTTGTACTTAAGTCGGCATTGTGCCTTTTGCATTAAATTCGGATGCAATTTCTGTGTTTCATCGTCAATAAGAAGGTCCAAGGGATACAGAAAACCTGAAGTGAAGCATCGGAATCTAAGACTGGACTCACAGGAGAGGTTCAAATCAAAGAGAGATAGAGTGTCAGTCCACTTGTAGTTAAGTCTGCATTGTGCCTTTATTATTAAATTCGAATGCAATTGCTGTCTTTCATCATCAATAAGAAGGTCCAATGGATACAGTAAACCTTACGTGAAGCATCGGAATATGAAACTGGACTCACAGGAGAGGTTCAAATCATCTAAAGTTAGAGTGTCAGTCCTCTTGTACTAAAGTCGGCATTGTGCCTTTTGTATAAAATTCGGATGCAATTTCTGTGTTTCGTCGTCAATAAGATGGTCCATGGGATACAGTAAACCTGAATTGAAGCATAGGAGTCTAAAACTGGACTCACAGGAGAGGTTCAAATCATCGAAAGTTAGGGTGTCAGTCCTCTTGTACTTAAGTCGGTATTGTGCCTTTTGTATTAAATTCGGATGCTATTTCTGTGTTTCATCGTCAATAAGAAGGTCCAAGGGATACAGTAAACCTGAAGTGAAGCACCGGAATCTAAAACAGGACTCACAGGAGAGGTTCAAATCATCGTAAGTTAGAGTGTCAGTCCTCTTGTACTTAAGTCGGCATTGTGCCTTTTGCATTAAATTCGGATGAAATTTCTGTGTTTCATCGTCAAAAACAAGGTCCAAGAGATACAGAAAACCTGAAGTGAAGCATCGGAATCTAAAACTGGACTCACAGGAGAGGTTCAAATCATAGAAAATTAGAGTGTCAGTCCTTTTGTACTTAATTCGGCATTATTCGTTTTGTATTAAATGCGGATGCAATTTCTGTGTTTCATCGTCAATAAGAAGGTCCAAGGGATACAGTAAATCTGAAGTGAAGCATCGGAATCTAAAACTGGACTCACAGGAGAGGTTCAAATCTTCGAAAGTTAGAATGTCAGTCCTCTTGTACTTAAGGCGGCATTGTGCCTTTTGTATTAAATTCGGATGCGATTTCTGTGTTTCATCGTCAATAAGAAGGTCCAAGGGATACAGTAAACCTGAATTGAAGCATCGGAATCTAAAACTGGACTCACAGGAGAGGTTCAAATCATAGAGAGTTAGAGTGTCAGTCCGCTTGTACTTAAATCGGCATTGTGGCATTTGTATTAAATTCGGATGCAATTGCTGAGTTTCATCATCAATAAGAAGGTCCAAGGGATACAGTAAACCTTAAGTGAAGCAGCGGAATCAAAAACATGACTCACAGGAGAGGTTCAAATCATAGAGAGTTAGAGTGTCAGTCCTCTTGTACTTAAGTCGGCATTGTGCAGTTTGTATTAGATTCGGATGCTATTTCTGTGTTTCATCGTCAATAAGAAGGTCCAAGGGATACAGTAAACCTGAAGTGAAGCATCGGAATCTAAAAGTGGACTCACAGGAGAGGTTCAAATCATAAAAATTATGTCGGCATTGTGCCTTTTGTATTAAATTTGGATGCTATTTCTGTGTTTCATCGTCAATAAGAAGGTCCAAGGGATACAGTGAACCTAAAGTGAAGCATCGGAAGATAAAAATGGACTCACAGGAGAGGTTCAAATCATAGAGAGTTAGAGTGTCAGTCCTCTTGTACTTAAGTCGGTATTCTGCCTTTTGTATTAAATTCGGATGCAATTTCTGTGTTTCATCGTCAATAAGAAGGTCCAAGGGATACAGTGAACCTAAAGTGAAGCATCGGAATCTAAAACTGGACCCACAGGAGAGGTTCAAATCATCGAAAGTTAGAGTGTCAGTCCTCTTGTACTTAAGTCGGCATTGTGCCTTTTGCATTAAATTCGGATGCAGTTTCTGTGTTTCATCGTCAATAAGAAGGTCCAAGGGATACAGAAAACCTGAAGTGAAGCATCGGAATCTAAGACTGGACTCACAGGAGAGGTTCAAATCAAAGAGAGTTAGAGTGTCAGTCCACTTGTACTTAAGTCTGCATTGTGCCTTTATTATTAAATTCGAATGCAATTGCTGTCTTTCATCATCAATAAGAAGGTCCAATGGATACAGTAAACCTTACGTGAAGCATCGGAATATGAAACTGGACTCACAGGAGAGGTTCAAATCATCGAAAGTTAGAGTGTCAGTCCTCTTGTACTAAAGTCGGCATTGTGCCTTTTTTATAAAATTCGGATGCAATTTCTGTGTTTCGTCGTCAATAAGATGGTCCAAGGGATACAGTAATCCTGAAGTGAAGCATCGGAGTCTAAAACTGGACTCACAGGAGAGGTTCAAATCATCGAAAGTTAGGGTGTCAGTCCTCTTGTACTTAAGTCGGCATTGTGCCTTTTGTATTGATTTCGGATGCAATTTCTGTGTTTCATCGTCAATAAGCAGGTCCAAGGGATACAGTAAACCTGAAGTGAAGCACCGGAATCTACAACTGGACTCACAGGAGAGGTTCAAATCATCGAAAGTTAGAGTGTCAGTCCTCTTGTACTTAAGTTGGCATTGTGCCTTTTGCATTAAATTCGGATGAAATATCTGTGTTTCATCGTCAATAACAAGGTCCAAGAGATACAGTAAACCTGAAGTGAAGCATCGGAATCTAAAACTGGACTCACAGGAGAGGTTCAAATCATAGAAAATTAGACTGTCAGTCCTCTTGTACTTAAGTCGGCAATGTGCATTTTGTATTAAATTCGGATGCAATTTCTGTGTTTCATCGTCAATAAGAAGGTCTAAGGGATACAGTAAACCTGAAGTGAAGCATCGGAATCTAAAACTGTACTCACAGTAGAGGTTCAAATCATTGAGTGTTAGAGTGTCAGTCCTCTTGTACTTAAGTCAGCATTGGGCCTTTGTATTATATTCGGATGCATTTTCTGTGTTTCATCGTCAATAAGAAGGTCCAAGGGATACAGTAAACCTGAAGTGAAGGATCGGAATCTAAAACTGGACTCACAGCAGAGGTTCAAATCATAGGATATTAGAGTGTCAGTCCTTCTGGACTTAAGTCGGCATTGTGCCTTTTGTATTAAATTCGGATGCCATTTCTGTGTTTCGTCGTCAATAAGAAGGTCCAAGGGATACAGTAACCCTGAAGTGAAGCATCGGAATCTAAAACTGGACTCACAGGAGAGGTTCAAATCATAGAAAGTTAGAGTGTCAGTCCTCTTGTACTTAAGTCGGCATTGTGCATTTTGTATTAAATTCGGATGCAATTTCTGTGTTTCATCGTCAATAAGACGGTCCAAGGGATACAGTAAACCTGAAGTGAAGCATCGGAATCAAAAACCGGACTCACAGGAGAGGTTCAAATCACAGAAAATTAGAGTGTCAGTCCTCTTGTACTTATGTCGGCATTGTGCCTTTTGTATTAAATTCGGATGCAATTTCTGTGTTTCATCGTCAATAAGAAGGTCCAAGGGATACAGTAAACCTGAAGTAAAGCATCGAAATCTCAAACTGGACTCACAGGAGAGGTTCAAATCATATAATGTTAGAGTGTCAGTCCCCCTGTACTTAAGTCGGCATTGTGCCTTTTGTATTAAATTCGGATGCAATTTCTGTGTTTCATCGTCAATTAGAAGGTCCAAGCGATACAGTAAACCTGAAGTGAAGCATCGGAATCTAAAACTGGACTTACAGGAGAGGTTCAAATCATAGAAAGTTAGAGTGCCAGTCCACTTGCACTTAAGTCGGCATTGTGCCTTTTGTATTAAATTCAGATGCAATTTCTGTGTTTCATCGACAATAAGAAGGTCCAAGGGATACAGTAAACCTGAAGTGAAGCACCGGAATCTACAACTGGACTCACAGGAGAGGTTTAAATCATCGAAAGTTAGAGTGTCAGTCCTCTTGCACTTAAGTCGGCATTGTGCCTTTTGCATTAAATTCGGATGCAATTTCTGTGTTTCATCGTCAATAAGAAGGTCCATGGGATACAGCAAACCTGAAGTGAAGCATCGGAATCTAAAACTGGACTCACAGGAGAGGTTCAAATCATAGAGAGTTAGAGTGTCAGTCCACTTGTACTTAAGTCAGCATTGGGCCTTTTGTATTAAATTCGGATGCAATTTCTGTGTTTCATCGTCCATAAGAAAGTCCAAGGGATACACTAAACCTGAAGTGAAGCATCGGAATCTAAAACTGGACTCACAGGAGAGGTTCAAATCATCGAAAGTTAGACTGTCAGTCCTCTTGTACCTAAGGCGGCATTGTGCCTTTTGTGTTAAATTCGGATCCGATTTCTGTGTTTCATCGTCAATAAGAAGGTCCAAGGGATACAGTAAACCTGAATTGAAGCACCGGAATCTAAAACAGGACTCACAGGAGAGGTTCAAATCATAGAGAGTTAGTGTCAGTCCGCTTCTACTTAAATCGGCATTGTGGCTTTTGTATTAAATTCGGATGCAATTGCTGAGTTTCATCATCAATAAGAAGGTCCAAGGGATACAGTAAACCTGAAGTGAAGTAGCGGAATCAAAAACATGACTCACAGGAGAGGTTCAAATCATAGAGGGTTAGAGTGTCAGTCCTCTTGTACTTAAGTCGGCATTGTGCATTTTGTATTAAATTCGGATGCAATTTCTGTGTTTCATCGTCAATAAGAAGGTCCAAGGGATACAGTAAACCTTAAGTGAAGCATCGGAATGTCAAACAGGACTCACAGGAGAGGTTCCAATCATAGAGAGTTTGAGTGTCAGTCCTCTTGTACTAAAGTCGGCATTGTGCCTTTTGTATTAAATTCGGATGTAATTTCTGTGTTTCATCGTCAATATGAAAGTCCAAGGGTTACAGTAAACCTGAAGTCAAGCATCGAAATCTAAAACTGCACTCACAGGAGAGGTTCAAATCGTAGAATGTTAGAGTGTCAGTCCTCTTGTACTTAAGTCGGCATTGTGCCTTTTGTATTAAATTCGGTTGAAATTTCTGTGTTTCATCGTCAATAAGAAGGTCCAAGGGATAAAGTAAACGTGAAGTGAAGCATCGGAATCTAAAACTGGACACACAGGAGAGGTTCCAATCATAGAGAGTTAGAGTGTCAGTCCTCTTGTACTTAAGTCGGCATTGTGCCTTTTGTATTAAATTCGGATGCAATTTCTGTGTTTCCTCGTCAATAAGAAGGTCCAAGGGTTACAGTAAACCTGAAGTGAAGCATCGGAATCTAAAACTGGACCCACGGAAGAGGTTCAAATCATAGAAAGTTAGAGTGCAGTCCTCTTGTACTTAAGTCGGCATTGTGCATTTTGTATTAAATTCGGATGCAATTTCTGTGTTTCATCGTTAATAAGAAGGTCCAAGGGATACAGTAAACCTGAAGTGAAGCATCGGAATCAAAAACTGGACTCTCAGGAGAGGTTCAAATCATAGAAAATTAGAGTGTCAGTCCACTTGTACTTAAGTCGGCATTGTGCCATTTGTATTAAATTTGGATGCAATTTCAGTGTTTCATCGTCAATAAGAAGGTCCAAGGGATGCAGTAAACCAGATGTGAAGCATCAAAATCTAGAACTGGACTCACAGGAGTGGTTCAAATCATAGAAGGTTAGAGTGTCAGTCCTCTTGTACTTATGTCGGCATTGTGCCTTTTGTATTAAATACGGATGCAATTTCTGTGTTTCATCGTCAATAAGAAGGTCCAAGGGATACTGTAAACCTGAAGTGAAGCATCAGAATCTAAGACTGGACTCACAGAAGAGGTTCAAATCATAGAAAGTTAGAGTGCCAGTCCTCTTGTACTTAAGTCGGCATTGTACCTTTTGTATTAAATTCGGATGCAATTTCTTTGTTTCGTCGTCAATAAGAAGGTCCAAGGGATACAGTAAACCTGAAGTGAAGCATCGGAATCTAAAACTGGACTCACAGCAGAGGTTCAAATCATAGGATATTAGAGTGTCAGTCCTCCTGTACTTAAGTCGGCATTGTGCCTTTTGTATTAAATTCGGATGCAATTTCTGTGTTTCATCGTCAATAAGAAGGTCCAAGGGATACAGTAACCCTGAAGTGAAGCATCGGAATCTAAAACTGGACTCACAGGAGAGGTTCAAATCGTAGAAAATTAGAGTGTCAGTCCTCTTGTCCTTAAGTCGGCATTGTGCATTTTGTATTAAATTCGGATGCAATTTCTGTGTTTCATCGTCAATAAGACGGTCCAAGGGATACAGTAAACCTGAAGTGAAGCATCGGAATCAAAAGCCGGACTAACAGGAGAGGTTCAAATCACAGAAAGTTAGAGTGTCAGTCCTCTTGTACTTATGTCGGCATTGTGCTTTTGTATTAAATTCGGATGCAATTTCTGTGTTTCATCGTCAATTAGAAGGTTCAAGGGATACAGTAAATCTGAAGTAAAGCATCGGAATCTAAAACTGGACTCACAGGAGAGGTTCAAATCATATAAAGTTAGAGTGTCAGTCCTCCCGTACTTAAGTCGGCATTGTGCCTTTTGTATTAAATTCGGATGCAATTTCTGTGTTTCATCGTCATTAAGAAGTCCAAGCGATACAGTAAACCTGAAGTGAAGCATCGGAATCTAAAACTGGACTTACAGGAGAGGTTCAAATCATAGAAACTTAGAGTGTCAGTCCACTTGCACTTAAGTCGGCATTGTGCGTTTTGCATTAAATTCAGTTGCAATTTCTGTGTTTCATCGTCAATAAGAAGGTCCATGGGATACAGCAAACCTGAAGTGAAGCATCGGAATCTAAAACTGGACTCACAGGAGAGGTTCAAATCATAGAGTGTCAGTCCACTTGTACTTAAGTCAGCATTGGGCCTTTTGTATTTAATTCGGATGCAATTGCTGTGATTCATCATAAATAAGAAGGTCCAAGGGATACTGTAAACCTTAAGTGAAGCATCGGAATCTGAAACTGGACTCACAGGAGAGGTTCAAATCATCGAAAGTTAGAGTGTCAGTCCTCTTGTACTAAAGTCGGCATTGTGCCTTTTGTATAAAATTCGGATGCAATTTCTGTGTTTCGCCGTCAATAAGATGGTCCAAGGGATACAATAAATATGAAGTGAAGCATCGGAGTCTAAAACTGGATTCACAGGATAGGTTTAAATCATCGAAAGTTAGAGTGTCAGTCCTCGTGTAATTAAGTCGGCATTGTGCCTTTTGTATTATATTTGGATGCAATTTCTATGTTTCATCGTCAATAAGAAGGTCCAAGGGATACAGTAAACCTGAAGTGAAGCATCGGAATCTAAAACTGGACTCACAGGAGAGGTTCAAATATTAGAAATTTTGAGTGTCAGTCCTCTCGTACTTAAGTCGACATTGTGCCTTTTGTATTGAATTTGGATGCAATATCTGTGTTTCATCGTCAATAAGAAGGTCCAAGGGATACAGTAAACCTGAAGTGAAGCATCGGAATCTAAACTGGACTCACAGGAGAGGTTCAAATCATAGAACACTAGAGTGTCAGTCCTTTTGTACTTAAGTCGGCATTGTGCCTTTTGTATTAAATTCGGATGCAATTTCTGTGTTTCATCGACAATAAGAAGGTCCAAGGGATACAGTAAACCTGAAGTGAAGCACCGGAATCTACAACTGGACTCACAGGAGAGGTTTAAATCATCGAAAGTTAGAGTGTCAGTCCTCTTGTACTTAAGTCGGCATTGTGCCTTTTGCATTAAATTCGGATGCAATTTCTGTGTTTCATCGTCAATAAGAAGGTCCATGGGATACAGCAAACCTGAAGTGAAGCATCGGAATCTAAAACTGGACTCACAGGAGAGGTTCAAATCATAGAAAGTTAGAGTGCCAGTCCACTTGCACTTAAGTCGGCATTGTGCCTTTTGTATTAAATTCAGATGCAATTTCTGTGTTTCATCGACAATAAGAAGGTCCAAGGGATACAGTAAACCTGAAGTGAAGCACCGGAATCTACAACTGGACTCACAGGAGAGGTTTAAATCATCGAAAGTTAGAGTGTCAGTCCTCTTGTACTTAAGTCGGCATTGTGCCTTTTGCATTAAATTCGGATGCAATTTCTGTGTTTCATCGTCAATAAGAAGGTCCATGGGATACAGCAAACCTGAAGTGAAGCATCGGAATCTAAAACTGGACTCACAGGAGAGGTTCAAATCATAGAGAGTTAGAGTGTCAGTCCACTTGTACTTAAGTCAGCATTGGGCCTTTTGTATTAAATTCGGATGCAATTTCTGTGTTTCATCGTCCATAAGAAAGTCCAAGGGATACACTAAACCTGAAGTGAAGCATCGGAATCTAAAGCTGGACTCACAGGAGAGGTTCAAATCATCGAAAGTTAGACTGTCAGTCCTCTTGTACCTAAGGCGGCATTGTGCCTTTTGTGTTAAATTCGGATCCGATTTCTGTGTTTCATCGTCAATAAGAAGGTCCAAGGGATACAGTAAACCTGAATTGAAGCACCGGAATCTAAAACAGGACTCACAGGAGAGGTTCAAATCATAGAGAGTTAGTGTCAGTCCGCTTCTACTTAAATCGGCATTGTGGCTTTTGTATTAAATTCGGATGCAATTGCTGAGTTTCATCATCAATAAGAAGGTCCAAGGGATACAGTAAACCTGAAGTGAAGTAGCGGAATCAAAAACATGACTCACAGGAGAGGTTCAAATCATAGAGAGTTAGAGTGTCAGTCCTCTTGTACTTAAGTCGGTATTCTGCCTTTTGTATTAGATTCGGATGCAATTTCTGTGTTTCATCGTCAATAAGAAGGTAGAAGGGATACAGTAAACCTGAAGTGAAGCATCGGAATCTAAAACTGTACTCACAGTAGAGGTTCAAATCATAGAGAGTTAGAGTGTCAGTCCTCTTGTACTTAAATCGGCATTGTGCATTTTGTATTAAATTCGGATGCAATTTCTGTGTTTCATCGTCAATAAGAAGGTCCAAGGGATACAGTAAACCTTAAGTGAAGCATCGGAATGTAAAACAGGACTCACAGGAGAGGTTCCAATCATAGAGAGTTAGAGTGTCAGTCCTCTTGTACTAAAGTCGGCATTGTGCCTTTTGTATTAAATTCGGATGTAATTTCTGTGTTTCATCGTCAATATGAAAGTCCAAGGGTTACAGTAAACCTGAAGTCAAGCATCGAAATCTAAAACTTCACTCACAGGAGAGGTTCAAATCGTAGAATGTTAGAGTGTCAGTCCTCTTGTACTTAAGTCGGCATTGTGCCTTTTGTATTAAATTCGGTTGAAATTTCTGTGTTTCATCGTCAATAAGAAGGTCCAAGGGATACAGTAAACGTGAAGTGAAGCATCGGAATCTAAAACTGGACTCACAGGAGAGGTTCCAATCATAGAGAGTTAGAGTGTCAGTCCTCTTGTACTTAAGTCGGCATTGTGCCTTTTGTATTAAATTCGGATGCAATTTCTGTGTTTCCTCGTCAATAAGAAGGTCCAAGGGTTACAGTAAACCTGAAGTGAAGCATCGGAATCTAAAACTGGACCCACGGAAGAGGTTCAAATCATAGAAAGTTAGAGTGCAGTCCTCTTGTACTTAAGTCGGCATTGTGCATTTTGTATTAAATTCGGATGCAATTTCTGTGTTTCATCGTTAATAAGAAGGTCCAAGGGATACAGTAAACCTGAAGTGAAGCATCGGAATCAAAAACTGGACTCTCAGGAGAGGTTCAAATCATAGAAAATTAGAGTGTCAGTCCTCTTGTACTTAAGTCGGCATTGTGCCATTTGTATTAATTTTGGATGCAATTTCAGTGTTTCATCGTCAATAAGAAGGTCCAAGGGATGCAGTAAACCAGATGTGAAGCATCAAAATCTAGAACTGGACTCACAGGAGTGGTTCAAATCATAGAAAGTTAGAGTGTCAGTCCTCTTGTACTTATGTCGGCATTGTGCCTTTTGTATTAAATACGGATGCAATTTCTGTGTTTCATCGTCAATAAGAAGGTCCAAGGGATACTGTAAACCTGAAGTGAAGCATCAGAATCTAAGACTGGACTCACAGAAGAGGTTCAAATCATAGAAAGTTAGAGTGCCAGTCCTCTTGTACTTAAGTCGGCATTGTACCCTTTGTATTAAATTGGGATGCAATTTCTTTGTTTCGTCGTCAATAAGAAGGTCCAAGGGATACAGTAAACCTGAAGTGAAGCATCGGAATCTATAACTGGACTCACAGCAGAGGTTCAAATCATAGGATATTAGAGTGTCAGTCCTCCTGTACTTAAGTCGGCATTGTGCCTTTTGTATTAAATTCGGATGCAATTTCTGTGTTTCATCGTCAATAAGAAGGTCCAAGGGATACAGTAACCCTGAAGTGAAGCATCGGAATCTAAAACTGGACTCACAGGAGAGGTTCAAATCATAGAAAATTAGAGTGTCAGTCCTCTTGTCCTTAAGTCGGCATTGTGCATTTTGTATTAAATTCGGATGCAATTTCTGTGTTTCATCGTCAATAAGACGGTCCGAGGGATACAGTAAACCTGAAGTGAAGCATCGGAATCAAAAGCCGGACTAACAGGAGAGGTTCAAATCACAGAAAGTTAGAGTGTCAGTCCTCTTGTACTTATGTCGGCATTGTGCCTTTTGTATTAAATTCGGATGCAATTTCTGTGTTTCATCGTCAATTAGAAGGTTCAAGGGATACAGTAAACCTGAAGTAAAGCATCGGAATCTAAAACTGGACTCACAGGAGAGGTTCAAATCATATAAAGTTAGAGTGTCAGTCCTCCCGTACTTAAGTCGGCATTGTGCCTTTTGTATTAAATTCGGATGCAATTTCTGTGTTTCATCGTCATTAAGAAGTCCAAGCGATACAGTAAACCTGAAGTGAAGCATCGGAATCTAAAACTGGACTTACAGGAGAGGTTCAAATCATAGAAACTTAGAGTGTCAGTCCACTTGCACTTAAGTCGGCATTGTGCCTTTTGCATTAAATTCAGTTGCAATTTCTGTGTTTCATCGTCATTAAGAAGGTCCATGGGATACAGCAAACCTGAAGTGAAGCATCGGAATCTAAAACTGGACTCACAGGAGAGGTTCAAATCATAGAGTGTCAGTCCACTTGTACTTAAGTCAGCATTGGGCCTTTTGTATTTAATTCGGATGCAATTGCTGTGATTCATCATCAATAAGAAGGTCCAAGGGATACTGTAAACCTTAAGTGAAGCATCGGAATCTGAAACTGGACTCACAGGAGAGGTTCAAATCATCGAAAGTTAGAGTGTCAGTCCTCTTGTACTAAAGTCGGCATTGTGCCTTTTGTATAAAATTCGGATGCAATTTCTGTGTTTCGCCGTCAATAAGATGGTCCAAGGGATACAATAAATATGAAGTGAAGCATCGGAGTCTAAAACTGGATTCACAGGATAGGTTTAAATCATCGAAAGTTAGAGTGTCAGTCCTCGTGTAATTAAGTCGGCATTGTGCCTTTTGTATTAAATTTGGATGCAATTTCTATGTTTCATCGTCAATAAGAAGGTCCAAGGGATACAGTAAACCTGAAGTGAAGCATCGGAATCTAAAACTGGACTCACAGGAGAGGTTCAAATATTAGAAATTTTGAGTGTCAGTCCTCTCGTACTTAAGTCGACATTGTGCCTTTTGTATTGAATTTGGATGCAATATCTGTGTTTCATCGTCAATAAGAATGTCCAAGGGATACAGTAAACCTGAAGTGAAGCATCGGAATCTAAACTGGACTCACAGGAGAGGTTCAAATCATAGAACACTAGAGTGTCAGTCCTTTTGTACTTAAGTCGGCATTGTGCCTTTTGTATTAAATTCGGATGCAATTTCTGTGTTTCATCGTCAATAAGAAAGTCCAAGGGATACACTAAACCTGAAGTGAAGCATCGGAATCTAAAACTGGACTCACAGGAGAGGTTCAAATCATCGAAAGTTAGACTGTCAGTCCTCTTGTACTTAAGGCGGCATTGTGCCTTTTGTGTTAAATTCGGATCCGATTTCTGTGTTTCATCGTCAATAAGAAGGTCCAAGGGATACAGTAAACCTGAATTGAAGCACCGGAATCTAAAACAGGACTCACAGGAGAGGTTCAAATCATAGAGAGTTAGAGTGTCAGTCCGCTTCTACTTAAATCGGCATTGTGGCTTTTGTATTAAATTCGGATGCAATTGCTGAGTTTCATCATCAATAAGAAGGTCCAAGGGATACAGTAAACCTGAAGTGAAGCAGCGGAATCAAAAACATGACTCACAGGAGAGGTTCAAATCATAGAGAGTTAGAGTGTCAGTCCTCTTGTACTTAAGTCGGTATTCTGCCTTTTGTATTAAATTCGGATGCAATTTCTGTGTTTCATCGTCAATAAGAAGGTAGAAGGGATACAGTAAACCTGAAGTG
Source organism: Schistocerca americana (assembly GCF_021461395.2). Lineage (NCBI taxonomy): Eukaryota > Metazoa > Arthropoda > Insecta > Orthoptera > Acrididae > Schistocerca > Schistocerca americana. The sequence goes on from NC_060127.1 coordinate 217,858,211, forward strand.
AAGCATCGGAATCTAAAACTGTACTCACAGTAGAGGTTCAAATCATAGAGAGTTAGAGTGTCAGTCCTCTTGTACTTAAGTCGGCATTGTGCATTTTGTATTAAATTCGGATGCAATTTCTGTGTTTCATCGTCAATAAGAAGGTCCAAGGGATACAGTAAACCTTAAGTGAAGCATCGGAATCTAAAACTGGACTCACAGCAGAGGTTCCAATCATAGAGAGTTAGAGTGTCAGTCCTCTTGTACTTAAGTCGGCATTGTGCCTTTTGTATTAAATTCGGATGAAATTTCTGTGTTTCATCGTCAATAAGAAGGTCCAAGGGATACAGTAAACGTGAAGTGAAGCATCGGAATCTAAAACTGGACTCACAGGAGAGGTTCCAATCATAGAGAGTTAGAGTGTCAGTCCTCTTGTACTTAAGTCGGCATTGTGCCTTTTGTATTAAATTCGGATGCAATTTCTGTGTTTCATCGTCAATAAGAAGGTCCAAGGGTTACAGTAAACCTGAAGTCAAGCATCGAAATCTAAAACTGCACTCACAGGAGAGGTTCAAATCGTAGAAAGTTAGAGTGTCAGTCCTCTTGTACTTAAGTCGGCATTGTGCCTTTTGTATTAAATTCGGTTGCAATTTCTGTGTTTCACCGTCAATAAGAATGTCCAAGGGTTACAGTAAACCTGAAGTGAAGCATCGGAATCTAAAACTGGACCCACGGAAGAGGTTCAAATCATAGAAAGTTAGAGTGCAGTCCTCTTGTACTTAAGTCGGCGTTGTGCATTTTGTATTAAATTCGGATGCAATTTCTGTGTTTCATCGTTAATAAGAAGGTCCAAGGGATACAGTAAACCTGAAGTGAAGCATCGGAATCAAAAACTGGACTCTCAGGAGAGGTTCAAATCATAGAAAATTAGAGTGTCAGTCCTCTTGTACTTAAGTCGGCATTGTGCCATTTGTATTAAATTTGGATGCAATTTCAGTGTTTCATCCTCAATAAGAAGGTCCAAGGGATACAGGAAACCAGAAGTGAAGCATCAAAATCTAGAACTGGACTCACAGGAGTGGTTCAAATCATAGAAAGTTAGAGTGTCAGTCCTCTTGTACTTATGTCGGCATTGTGCCTTTTGTATGAAATACGGATGCAATTTCTGTGTTTCATCGTCAGTAAGAAGGTCCAAGGGATACTGTAAACCAGAAGTGAAGCATCAGAATCTAAAACTGGACTCACAGAAGAGGTTCAAATCATAGAAAGTTAGAGTGCCAGTCCTCTTGTACTTAAGTAGGCATTGTACCTTTTGTATTAAATTCGGATGCAATTTCTTTGTTTCATCGTCAATAAGAAGTTCCAAGGGATACAGTAAACCTGAATTGAACAACGGAATCTCAATCTGGACTCACAGGAGATGTTCAAATCATATAAAGTTAGAGTGTCAATCCTCTTGTACTTAAGTAGGCATTGTGCCTTTTGTATTATATTCGGATGCAATTTCTGTGTTTCATCGTCAATAAGAAGGTCCAAGCGATACAGTAAACCTGAAGTGAAGCATTGGAATCTAAAACTGGACTTACAGGAGAGGTTGAAATCACAGAAAGTTAGAGTGTCAGTCCACTTGTACTTAAGTCGGCATTGTGCTTTTGTATTAAATTCGGATGCAATTTCTGTGTTTCCTCGTCAATAAGAAGGTCCAAGGGTTACAGTAAACCTGAAGTGAAGCATCGGAATCTAAAACTGGACCCACGGAAGAGGTTCAAATCATAGAAAGTTAGAGTGCAGTCCTCTTGTACTTAAGTCGGCATTGTGCATTTTGTATTAAATTCGGATGCAATTTCTGTGTTTCATCGTTAATAAGAAGGTCCAAGGGATACAGTAAACCTGAAGTGAAGCATCGGAATCAAAAACTGGTCTCTCAGGAGAGGTTCAAATCATAGAAAATTAGAGTGTCAGTCCTCTTGTACTGAAGTCGGCATTGTGCCATTTGTATTAAATTTGGATGCAATTTCAGTGTTTCATCGTCAATAAGAAGGTCCAAGGGATGCAGTAAACCAGATGTGAAGCATCAAAATCTAGAACTGGACTCACAGGAGTGGTTCAAATCATAGAAAGTTAGAGTGTCAGTCCTCTTGTACTTATGTCGGCATTGTGCCTTTTGTATTAAATACGGATGCAATTTCTGTGTTTCATCGTCAATAAGAAGGTCCAAGGGATACTGTAAACCTGAAGTGAAGCATCAGAATCTAAGACTGGACTCACAGAAGAGGTTCAAAGCATAGAAAGTTAGAGTGCCAGTCCTCTTGTACTTAAGTCGGCATTGTACCTTTTGTATTAAATTGGGATGCAATTTCTTTGTTTCGTCGTCAATAAGAAGGTCCAAGGGATACAGTAAACCTGAAGTGAAGCATCGGAATCTAAAACTGGACTCACAGCAGAGGTTCAAATCATAGGATATTAGAGTGTCAGTCCTCCTGTACTTAAGTCGGCATTGTGCCTTTTGTATTAAATTCGGATGCAATTTCTGTGTTTCATCGTCAATAAGAAGGTCCAAGGGATACAGTAACCCTGAAGTGAAGCATCGGAATCTAAAACTGGACTCACAGGAGAGGTTCAAATCATAGAAAATTAGAGTGTCAGTCCTCTTGTCCTTAAGTCGGCATTGTGCATTTTGTATTAAATTCGGATGCAATTTCTGTGTTTCATCGTCAATAAGACGGTCCAAGGGATACAGTAAACCTGAAGTGAAGCATCGGAATCAAAAGCCGGACTAACAGGAGAGGTTCAAATCACAGAAAGTTAGAGTGTCAGTCCTCTTGTACTTATGTCGGCATTGTGCCTTTTGTATTAAATTCGGATGCAATTTCTGTGTTTCATCGTCAATTAGAAGGTTCAAGGGATACAGTAAACCTGAAGTAAAGCATCGGAATCTAAAACTGGACTCACAGGAGAGGTTCAAATCATATAAAGTTAGAGTGTCAGTCCTCCCGTACTTAAGTCGGCATTGTGCCTTTTGTATTAAATTCGGATGCAATTTCTGTGTTTCATCGTCATTAAGAAGTCCAAGCGATACAGTAAACCTGAAGTGAAGCATCGGAATCTAAAACTGGACTTACAGGAGAGGTTCAAATCATAGAAACTTAGAGTGTCAGTCCACTTGCACTTAAGTCGGCATTGTGCCTTTTGCATTAAATTCAGTTGCAATTTCTGTGTTTCATCGTCAATAAGAAGGTCCATGGGTTACAGCAAACCTGAAGTGAAGCATCGGAATCTAAAACTGGACTCACAGGAGAGGTTCAAATCATAGAGTGTCAGTCCACTTGTACTTAAGTCAGCATTGGGCCTTTTGTATTTAATTCGGATGCAATTGCTGTGATTCATCATCAATAAGAAGGTCCAAGGGATACTGTAAACCTTAAGTGAAGCATCGGAATCTGAAACTGGACTCACAGGAGAGGTTCAAATCATCGAAAGTTAGAGTGTCAGTCCTCTTGTACTAAAGACGGCATTGTGCCTTTTGTATAAAATTCGGATGCAATTTCTGTGTTTCGCCGTCAATAAGATGGTCCAAGGGATACAATAAATATGAAGTGAAGCATCGGAGTCTAAAACTGGATTCACAGGATAGGTTTAAATCATCGAAAGTTAGAGTGTCAGTCCTCGTGTAATTAAGTCGGCATTGTGCCTTTTGTATTAAATTTGGATGCAATTTCTATGTTTCATCGTCAATAAGAAGGTCCAAGGGATACAGTAAACCTGAAGTGAAGCATCGGAATCTAAAACTGGACTCACAGGAGAGGTTCAAATATTAGAAATTTTGAGTGTCAGTCCTCTCGTACTTAAGTCGACATTGTGCCTTTTGAATTGAATTTGGATGCAATATCTGTGTTTCATCGTCAATAAGAATGTCCAAGGGATACAGTAAACCTGAAGTGAAGCATCGGAATCTAAACTGGACTCACAGGAGAGGTTCAAATCATAGAACACTAGAGTGTCAGTCCTTTTGTACTTAAGTCGGCATTGTGCCTTTTGTATTAAATTCGGATGCAATTTCTGTGTTTCATCGTCAATAAGAAAGTCCAAGGGATACAATAAACCTGAAGTGAAGCATCGGAATCTAAAACTGGACTCACAGGAGAGGTTCAAATCATCGAAAGTTAGACTGTCAGTCCTCTTGTACTTAAGGCGGCATTGTGCCTTTTGTGTTAAATTCGGATCCGATTTCTGTGTTTCATCGTCAATAAGAAGGTCCAAGGGATACAGTAAACCTGAATTGAAGCACCGGAATCTAAAACAGGACTCACAGGAGAGGTTCAAATCATAGAGAGTTAGAGTGTCAGTCCGCTTCTACTTAAATCGGCATTGTGGCTTTTGTATTAAATTCGGATGCAATTGCTGAGTTTCATCATCAATAAGAAGGTCCAAGGGATACAGTAAACCTGAAGTGAAGCAGCGGAATCAAAAACATGACTCACAGGAGAGGTTCAAATCATAGAGAGTTAGAGTGTCAGTCCTCTTGTACTTAAGTCGGTATTCTGCCTTTTGTATTAAATTCGGATGCAATTTCTGTGTTTCATCGTCAATAAGAAGGTAGAAGGGATACAGTAAACCTGAAGTGAAGCATCGGAATCTAAAACTGTACTCACAGTAGAGGTTCAAATCATAGAGAGTTAGAGTGTCAGTCCTCTTGTACTTAAGTCGGCATTGTGCATTTTGTATTAAATTCGGATGCAATTTCTGTGTTTCATCGTCAATAAGAAGGTCCAAGGGATACAGTAAACCTTAAGTGAAGCATCGGAATCTAAAACTGGACTCACAGCAGAGGTTCCAATCATAGAGAGTTAGAGTGTCAGTCCTCTTGTACTTAAGTCGGCATTGTGCCTTTTGTATTAAATTCGGATGAAATTTCTGTGTTTCATCGTCAATAAGAAGGTCCAAGGGATACAGTAAACGTGAAGTGAAGCATCGGAATCTAAAACTGGACTCACAGGAGAGGTTCCAATCATAGAGAGTTAGAGTGTCAGTCCTCTTGTACTTAAGTCGGCATTGTGCCTTTTGTATTAAATTCGGATGCAATTTCTGTGTTTCATCGTCAATAAGAAGGTCCAAGGGTTACAGTAAACCTGAAGTCAAGCATCGAAATGTAAAACTGCATTCACAGGAGAGGTTCAAATCGTAGAAAGTTAGAGTGTCAGTCCTCTTGTACTTAAGTCGGCATTGTGCCTTTTGTATTAAATTCGGTTGCAATTTCTGTGTTTCACCGTCAATAAGAATGTCCAAGGGTTACAGTAAACCTGAAGTGAAGCATCGGAATCTAAAACTGGACCCACGGAAGAGGTTCAAATCATAGAAAGTTAGAGTGCAGTCCTCTTGTACTTAAGTCGGCGTTGTGCATTTTGTATTAAATTCGGATGCAATTTCTGTGTTTCATCGTTAATAAGAAGGTCCAAGGGATACAGTAAACCTGAAGTGAAGCATCGGAATCAAAAACTGGACTCTCAGGAGAGGTTCAAATCATAGAAAATTAGAGTGTCAGTCCTCTTGTACTTAAGTCGGCATTGTGCCATTTGTATTAAATTTGGATGCAATTTCAGTGTTTCATCCTCAATAAGAAGGTCCAAGGGATACAGTAAACCAGAAGTGAAGCATCAAAATCTAGAACTGGACTCACAGGAGTGGTTCAAATCATAGAAAGTTAGAGTGTCAGTCCTCTTGTACTTATGTCGGCATTGTGCCTTTTGTATTAAATACGGATGCAATTTCTGTGTTTCATCGTCAGTAAGAAGGTCCAAGGGATACTGTAAACCAGAAGTGAAGCATCAGAATCTAAAACTGGACTCACAGAAGAGGTTCAAATCATAGAAAGTTAGAGTGCCAGTCCTCTTGTACTTAAGTCGGCATTGGACCTTTTGTATTAAATTCGGATGCAATTTCTTTGTTTCATCGTCAATAAGAAGTTCCAAGGGATACAGTAAACCTGAATTGAACAACGGAATCTCAATCTGGACTCACAGGAGATGTTCAAATCATATAAAGTTAGAGTGTCAATCCTCTTGTACTTAAGTAGGCATTGTGCCTTTTGTATTATATTCGGATGCAATTTCTGTGTTTCATCGTCAATAAGAAGGTCCAAGGTGTACAGTAAACCTGAAGTCAAGCATCGGAATCTAAAACTGGACTTACAGTAGCGGTTCGAATCATAGAAAGTTAGAGTGTCAGTCCACTTGCACTTAAGTCGGCATTGTGCCTTTTGTATTAAATTTGGATGCAATTTTTGTGTTTCATCGTCAATAAGAAGGTCCAAGGGATACAGTAAACCTGAAGTGAAGCATCGGAATCTAAAACTGGACTCACAGGAGAGGCTCAAATCATCGAAAGTTAGACTGTCAGTCCTCTTGTACTTAAGGCGGCATTGTGCCTTTTGTATTAAATTCGGATCCGATTTCTGTGTTTCATCGTCAATAAGAAGGTCCAAGAAATACAGTAAACCTGCATTGAAGCACCGGAATCTAGAACAGGACTCACAGGAGAGGTTCAAATCATAGAGAGTTAGAGTGTCAGTCCGCTTCTACTTAAATCAGCATTGTGGCTTTTGTATTAAATTCGGATGCAATTGCTGAGTTTCATCATCAATAAGAAGGTCCAAGATATACAGTAAACCTGAAATGAAGCAGCGGAATCAAAAACATGACTCACAGGAGAGGTTCAAATCATAGAGAGTTAGAGTGTCAGTCCTCTTGTACTTAAGTCGGCATTGTGCCTTTTGTATTAAATTCGGATGTAAATTCCGTGTTTCATCGTCAATATGAAAGTCCAAGGGTTACAGTAAACCTGAAGTCAAGCATCGAAATCTAAAACTGCACTCACAGGACAGGTTCAAATCGTAGAATGTTAGAGTGTCAGTCCTCTTGTACTTAAGTCGGCATTGTGCCTTTTGTATTAAATTCGGATGAAATTTCTGTGTTTCATCGTCAATAAGAAGGTCCAAGCGATACAGTAAACGTGAAGTGAAGCATCGGAATCTAAAACTGGACCCACAGGAGAGGTTCCAATCATAGAAAGTTAGAGTGCAGTCCTCTTGTACTTAAGTCGGAATTGTGCATTTTGTATTAAATTCGGATGCAATTTCTGTGTTTCATCGTTAATAAGAAGGTCCAAGGGATACAGTAAACCTGAAGTGAAGCATCGGAATCAAAAACTGGACTCTCAGGAAAGGTTCAAATCATAGAAAATTAGAGTGTCAGTCCTCTTGTACTTAAGTCTGCATTGTGGTATTTGTATTAAATTTGGATGCAATTTCAGTGTTTCATCGTCAATAAGAAGGTCCAAGGGATACAGTAAACCCGAAGTGAAGCATCAAAATCTAGAACTGGACTCACAGGAGTGGTTCAAATCATAGAAAGTTAGAGTGTCAGTCCTCTTGTACTTATGTCGGCATTGTGCCTTTTGTATTAAATACGGAGGCAATTTCTGTGTTTCATCGTCAATAAGAAGGTCCAAGGGATACAGTAAACCTGAAGTGAAGCATCAGATTCTAAAACTGGACTCACAGAAGACGTTCAAATCATAGAAAGTTAGAGTGCCAGTCCTCTTGTACTTAAGTCGGCATTGTACCTTTTGTATTAAATACGGATGCAATTTCTGTGTTTCATCGTCAATAAGAAAGTCCGAGATATACAGTAAACTTGAAGTGAAGCATTGGAATCTAACACTGGACTCACAGGAGAGGTTCATGTCATAGAGAGTTAGAGTGTCAGTCCTCTTGTACTTAAGTCGGCATTGTGCCTTTTGTATTAAATTCGGATGCAATTTCTGTGTTTCATCGTCAATAAGAAGGTCCAAGGGATACAGTAAACCTGAAGTAAAGCATCGGAATCTCAAACTGGACTCACAGGAGAGGTTCAAATCATATAAAGTTAGAGTGTCAGTCCTCCTGTACTTAAGTCGGCATTGTGCCTTTTGTATTAAATTCGGATGCAATTTCTGTGTTTCATCGTCAATAGGAAGGTCCGAGGTATTCAGTAAACCTGAAGTGAAGCATCGGAATCTAAAACTGGACTCACAGGAGAGGTTCAAATCATCGAAAGTTAGAGTGTCAGTCCTCTTGTACTTAAGTCGGCATTGTGCCTTTTGTATTAAATTCGGATGCAATTTCTGTGTTTCACCGTCAATAAGAATGTCCAAGGGTTACAGTAAACCTGAAGTGAAGCATCGGAATATAAAACTGGACCCACGGAAGAGGTTCAAATCATAGAAAGTTAGAGTGCAGTCCTCTTGTACTTAAGTCGGCATTGTGCATTTTGTATTAAATTCGGATGCAATTTCTGTGTTTCGTCGTCAATAAGAAGGTCCAAGGGATACAGTAAACCTGAAGTGAAGCATCGGAATCTCAAACTGGACTCACAGGAGATGTTCAAATCATATAAAGTTAGAGTGTCAATCCTCTTGTACCTAAGTCGGCATTGTGCCTTTTGTATTAAATTCGGATGCAATTTCTTTGTTTCATCGTCAATAAGAAGGTCCAAAGGATACAGTAAACCTGAAGTGAAGCATCGGAATCTCAAACTGGACTCACAGGAGAGGTTCAAATCATCGAAAGTTAGGGTGTCAGTCCTCTTGTACTTAAGTCGGCATTGTACCTTTTGTATTAAATTCGGATGCAGTTTCTGTGTTTCATCGTCAATAAGAAAGTCCAAGCGATACAGTAAACCTGAAGTGAAGCATTGGAATCTAACACTGGACTCACAGGAGAGGATCAAATCATAGAGAGTTAGAGTGTCAGTCCTCTTGTACTTAAGTCGGCATTGTGCCTTTTGTATTAAATTCGGATGCAATTTCTGTGTTTCATCGTCAATAAGAAGGTCCAAGGGATACAGTAAACCTGAAGTAAAGCATCAGAATCTCAAACTGGACTCACAGGACAGGTTCAAATCATATAAAGTTAGAGTGTCAGTCCTCCTGTACTTTAGTCGGCATTGTGCCTTTTGTATTAAATTCGGATGCAATTTCTGTGTTTCATCGACAATAAGATGGTCCAAGGGGTACAGTAAACCTGAAGTGAAGCACCGGGATCTAAAACTGGACTCACAGGAGAGGTTCAAATCATCGAAAGTTAGAGTGTCAGTCCTCTTGTACTTAAGTCGGCATTGTGCCTTTTGTATTAAATTCGGATGCAATTTCTGTGTTTCATCGTCAATAAGAAGGTCCAAGGGATACAGTAAACCTGAAGTGAAGCATCGGAATCTAAAACTGGACTTACAGGAGAGGTTCAAATCAAAGAGAGTTAGAGTGTCAGTCCACTTGTACTTATGTCTGCATTGTGCCTTTTTTATTAAATTCGAATGCAATTGCTGTCTTTCATCATCAATAAGAAGGTCCAATGGATACAGTAAACCTTACGTGAAGCATCGGAATCTGAAACTGGACTCACAGGAGAGGTTCAAATCATCGAAAGTTAGAGTGTCAGTCCTCTTGTACTAAAGTCGGCATTGTGCCTTTTTTATAAAATTCGGATGCAATTTCTGTGTTTCGTCGTCAATAAGATGGTCCAAGGGATACAGTAAACCTGAAGTGAAGCATCGGAATCAAAAACTGGACTCTCAGGAAAGGTTCAAATCATAGAAAATTAGAGTGTCAGTCCTCTTGTACTTAAGTCGGCATTGTGGCATTTGTATTAAATTTGGATGCAATTTCAGTGTTTCATCGTCAATAAGAAGGTCCAAGGGATACAGTAAACCCGAAGTGAAGCATCAAAATCTAGAACTGGACTCACAGGAGTGGTTCAAATCATAGAAAGTTAGAGTGTCAGTCCTCTTGTACTTATGTCGGCATTGTGCCTTTTGTATTAAATACGGAGGCAATTTCTGTGTTTCATCGTCAATAAGAAGGTCCAAGGGATACAGTAAACCTGAAGTGAAGCATCAGATTCTGAAACTGGACTCACAGAAGACGTTCAAATCATAGAAAGTTAGAGTGCCAGTCCTCTTGTACTTAAGTCGGCATTGTACCTTTTGTATTAAATACGGATGCAATTTCTGTGTTTCATCGTCAATAAGAAAGTCCGAGATATACAGTAAACTTGAAGTGAAGCATTGGAATCTAACACTGGACTCACAGGAGAGGTTCATGTCATAGAGAGTTAGAGTGTCAGTCCTCTTGTACTTAAGTCGGCATTGTGCCTTTTGTATTAAATTCGGATGCAATTTCTGTGTTTCATCGTCAATAAGAAGGTCCAAGGGATACAGTAAACCTGAAGTAAAGCATCGGAATCTCAAACTGGACTCACAGGAGAGGTTCAAATCATATAAAGTTAGAGTGTCAGTCCTCCTGTACTTAAGTCGGCATTGTGCCTTTTGTATTAAATTCGGATGCAATTTCTGTGTTTCATCGTCAATAGGAAGGTCCGAGGTATTCAGTAAACCTGAAGTGAAGCATCGGAATCTAAAACTGGACTCACAGGAGAGGTTCAAATCATCGAAAGTTAGAGTGTCAGTCCTCTTGTACTTAAGTCGGCATTGTGCCTTTTGTATTAAATTCGGATGCAATTTCTGTGTTTCACCGTCAATAAGAATGTCCAAGGGTTACAGTAAACCTGAAGTGAAGCATCGGAATATAAAACTGGACCCACGGAAGAGGTTCAAATCATAGAAAGTTAGAGTGCAGTCCTCTTGTACTTAAGTCGGCATTGTGCATTTTGTATTAAATTCGGATGCAATTTCTGTGTTTCGTCGTCAATAAGAAGGTCCAAGGGATACAGTAAACCTGAAGTGAAGCATCGGCATCTCAAACTGGACTCACAGGAGATGTTCAAATCATATAAAGTTAGAGTGTCAATCCTCTTGTACCTAAGTCGGCATTGTGCCTTTTGTATTAAATTCGGATGCAATTTCTTTGTTTCATCGTCAATAAGAAGGTCCAAAGGATACAGTAAACCTGAAGTGAAGCATCGGAATCTCAAACTGGACTCACAGGAGAGGTTCAAATCATCGAAAGTTAGGGTGTCAGTCCTCTTGTACTTAAGTCGGCATTGTACCTTTTGTATTAAATTCGGATGCAGTTTCTGTGTTTCATCGTCAATAAGAAAGTCCAAGCGATACAGTAAACCTGAAGTGAAGCATTGGAATCTAACACTGGACTCACAGGAGAGGATCAAATCATAGAGAGTTAGAGTGTCAGTCCTCTTGTACTTAAGTCGGCATTGTGCCTTTTGTATTAAATTCGGATGCAATTTCTGTGTTTCATCGTCAATAAGAAGGTCCTAGGGATACAGTAAACCTGAAGTAAAGCATCAGAATCTCAAACTGGACTCACAGGACAGGTTCAAATCATATAAAGTTAGAGTGTCAGTCCTCCTGTACTTTAGTCGGCATTGTGCCTTTTGTATTAAATTCGGATGCAATTTCTGTGTTTCATCGACAATAAGATGGTCCAAGGGGTACAGTAAACCTGAAGTGAAGCACCGGGATCTAAAACTGGACTCACAGGAGAGGTTCAAATCATCGAAAGTTAGAGTGTCAGTCCTCTTGTACTTAAGTCGGCATTGTGCCTTTTGTATTAAATTCGGATGCAATTTCTGTGTTTCATCGTCAATAAGAAGGTCCAAGGGATACAGTAAACCTGAAGTGAAGCATCGGAATCTAAAACTGGACTTACAGGAGAGGTTCAAATCAAAGAGAGTTAGAGTGTCAGTCCACTTGTACTTATGTCTGCATTGTGCCTTTTTTATTAAATTCGAATGCAATTGCTGTCTTTCATCATCAATAAGAAGGTCCAATGGATACAGTAAACCTTACGTGAAGCATCGGAATCTGAAACTGGACTCACAGGAGAGGTTCAAATCATCGAAAGTTAGAGTGTCAGTCCTCTTGTACTAAAGTCGGCATTGTGCCTTTTTTATAAAATTCGGATGCAATTTCTGTGTTTCGTCGTCAATAAGATGGTCCAAGGGATACAGTAAACCTGAAGTGAAGTATCGGAGTCTAAAACTGGACTCACAGTAGAGGTTCAAATCATCGAAAGTTAGGGTGTCAGTCCTCTTGTACTTAGGTCGGCATTGTGCCTTTTGTATTAAATTCGGATGCAATTTCTGTGTTTCATCGTCTATAAGAAGGTCCAAGGGATACAGTAAACCTGAAGTGAAGCACCGGAATCTAAAACTGGACTCACAGGAGAGGTTCAAATCATCGAAAGTTAGAGTGTCAGTCCTCTTGTACTTAAGTCGGCATTGTGCCTTTTGCATTAAATTCGGATGAAATTTCTGTGTTTCATCGTCAATAACAAGGTCCAAGAGATACAGTAAACCTGAAGTGAAGCATCGGAATCTAAAACTGGACTCACAGGACAGGTTCAAATCATAGAAAATTAGAGTGTCAGTCCTTTTGTACTTAAGTCGGCATTGTGCATTTTGTATTAAATTCGGATGCAATTTCTGTGTTTCATCGTCAATAAGAAGGTCCAAGGGATACAGTAATCCTGAAGTGAAGCATCCGAATCTAAAAGTGGACTCACAGGAGAGGTTCAAATCATAAAAAGTTAAGTCGGCATTGTGCCTTTTGTATTAAATTAGGATGCAATTTCTGTGTTTCATTGTCAATAAGAAGGTCCAAGGGATACAGTAAACATGAAGTGAAGCATCAGAATCTAAAACTGGACTCACAGGAGAGGTTCAAATCATTGAGAGTTAGAGTGCCAGTTCTCTTGTACTTAAGTCGGCATTGTGCATGTTGTATTAAATTCGGATGTAATTTCTGTGTTTCATCGTCAATAAGAATGTCCAAGGGATACAGTAAACCTTAAGTGAAGCATCGGAATCTAAAACTGGACTCACAGGAGAGGTTCCAATCGTAGAGAGTTAGAGTGTCAGTCCTCTTGTACTTAAGTCGGCATTGTGCCTTTGTATTAAAATCGGATGCATTTTCTGTGTTTCATCGTCAATAAGAAAGTCCAAGGGATACACTAAACCTGAAGTGATGCATCGGAATCTAAAACTGGACTCACAGGAGAGTTTCAAATCATCGAAAGTTAGACTGTCAGTCCTCTTGTACTTATGGCGGCATTGTGCCTTTTGTATTAAATTCGGATCGGATTTCTGTGTTTCATCGTCAATAAGAAGGTCCAAGGGATACAGTAAACCTGAAGTGAAGCATCGGAATCTAAAACTGGACTCACAGCAGAGGTTCAAATCATAGGATATTAGAGTGTCAGTCCTTGTGTACTTAAGTCGGCATTGTGCCTTTTGTATTAAATTCGGATGCAATTTCTGTGTTTCATCGTCAATAAGAAGGTCCAAGGGATACAGTAAACCTGAAGTGAAGCATCGGAATCTAAAAGTGGACTCACAGGAGAGGTTCAAATCATAGAAAGTTAGAGTGTCAGACCTCTTGTACTTAAGTCGGCATTGTGCATTTTGTATTAAATTGGGATGCAATTTCTGTGTTTCATCGTCAATAAGACGGTCCAAGGGATACAGTAAACCTGAAGTGAAGCATCGGAATTAAAAACCGGACTCACAGGAGAGGTTCAAATCACAGAAAGTTAGAGTGTCAGTCCTCTTGTACTTAAGTCGGCATTGTGCCTTTTGTATTAAATTCGGATGCAATTTCTGTGTTTCATCGTCGATTAGAAGGTCCAAGGGATACAGTGAACCTGAAGTAAAGCATCGGAATCTCAAACTGGACTCACAGAAGAGGTTCAAATCATATAAAGTTAGAGTGTCAGTCCACTTGCACTTAAGTCGGCATTGTGCCTTTTGTATTAAATTTCGATGCTATTTCTGTGTTTCATAGTCAATAAGAAGGTCCAAGGGATACAGTAAACCTGAAGTGAAGCATCGGAATCTAAAACTGGACTTACAGGAGAGGTTGAAATCACAGAAAGTTAGAGTGTCAGTCCACTTGTACTTAAGTCGGCATTGTGCTTTTTGTATTAAATTCGGATGCAATTTCTGTGTTTCATCGTCAATAAGAAAGTCCAAGGGATACACTAAACCTGAAGTGATGCATCGGAATCTAAAACTGGACTCACAGGAGAGTTTCAAATCATCGAAAGTTAGACTGTCAGTCCTCTTGTACTTATGGCGGCATTGTGCCTTTTGTATTAAATTCGGATCGGATTTCTGTGTTTCATCGTCAATAAGAAGGTCCAAGGGATACAGTAAACCTGAATTGAAGCACCGGAAACTAAAACAGGACTCACAGTGGAGCTTCAAATCATAGAGAGTTAGAGTGTCAGTCCGCTTCTACTTAAATCGGCATTGTGGCTTTTGTATTAAATTCGTATGCAATTGCTGAGTTTCATCATCAATAAGAAGGTCCAAGGGATACAGTAAACCTGAAGTGAAGCAGCGGAATCAAAAACATGACTCACAGGAGAGGTTCAAATCATAGAGAGTTAGAGTGTCAGTCCTCTTGTACTTAAGTCGGCATTGTGCCTTTTGTATTAAATTCGGATGTAATTTCTGTGTTTCATCGTGAATTTGAAAGTCCAAGGGTTACAGTAAACCTGAAGTCAAGCATCGAAATCTAAAACTGCCCTCACAGGAGAGGTTCAAATCGTAGAATGTTAGAGTGTCAGTCCTCTTGTACTTAAGTCGGCATTGTGCCATTTGTATTAAATTCGGATGCAATTTCTGTGTTTCATCGTCAATAAGAAGGTCCAAGGGATACAGTAAACCTGAAGTAAAGCATCAAAATCTAGAACTGGACTCACAGGAGTGGTTCAAATCATAGGAAGTTGTAGTGTCAGTCCTCTTGTACTTATGTCGGCATTGTGCCTTTTGTATTAAATACGGATGCAATTTCTGTGTTTCATCGTCAATAAGAAGGTCCAAGGGATACAGTAAACCCGAAGTGAAGCATCAGAATCTAAAACTGGACTCACAGAAGAGGTTCAAATCATAGAAAGTTAGAGTGCCAGTCCTCTTGTACTTAAGTCGGCATTGTACCTTTTGTATTAAATTTGGATGCAATTTCTTTGTATCATCGTCAATAAGAAGGTCCAAGGGATACAGTAAACCTGAAGTGAAGCATCGGAATCTCAAACTGGACTCACAGGAGATGTTCAAATCATATAAAGATAGAGTGTCAATCCTCTTGTACTTAAGTCGGCATTGTGCCTTTTGTATTACATTCGGATGCAATTTCTGTGTTTCATCGTCAATAAGAAGGTCCAAGCGATACAGTAAACCTGAAGTGAAGCATTGGAATCTAAAACTGGACTTACAGGAGAGGTTTAAATCACAGAAAGTTAGAGTGTCAGTCCACTTGTACTTAAGTCGGCATTGTGCTTTTTGTATTATATTTGGATGCAATTTCTGTGTTTCATCGTCAATAAGATGGTCCAAGGGATACAGTAAACCTGAAGTGAAGCATCGGAATCTAAAACTGGACTCACAGGAGAGGTTCAAATCATCGAAAGTTAGGGTGTCAGTCCTCTTGTACTTAAGTCGGCATTGTGCCTTTTGTATTAAATTCGGATGCAGTTTCTGTGTTTCATCGTCAATAAGAAGGTCCAAGGGTTACAGTAAACGTGAAGTGAAGCATTGGAATCTAACACTGGACTCACAGGAGAGTTTCAAATCATAGAGAGTTAGAGTGTCAGTCCTCTTGTACTTAAGTCGGCATTGTGCCTTTTGTATTAAATTCGGATGCAATTTCTGTGTTTCATCGTCAATAAGAAGGTCCAAGGGATACAGTAAACCTGAAGTAAAGCATCGGAATCTCAAACTGGACTCACAGGAGAGGTTCAAATCATATAAAGTTAGAGTGTCAGTCCTCCTGTACTTAAGTCGGCATTGTGCCTTTTGTATTAAATTCGGATGCAATTTCTGTGTTTCATCGTCAATAAGAAGGTCCAAGCGATACAGTAAACCTGAAGTCAAGCATCCGAATCTAAAACTGGACTTACAGTAGAGGTTCAAATCATAGAAACTTAGAGTGTCAGTCCACTTGCACTTAAGTCGGCATTGTGCCTTTTGTATTAAATTTGGATGCAATTTCTGTGTTTCATCGTCAATAAGAAGGTCCAAGGGATACAGTAAACCTGAAGTGAAGCATCGGAATCTAAAACTGGACTCACAGGAGAGGTTCAAATCATCGAAAGTTAGAGTGTCAGTCCTCTTGTACTTAAGTCGGCATTGTGCCTTTTGTATTAAATTCGGATGCAATTTCTGTGTTTCATCGACAATAAGATGGTCCAAGGGGTACAGTAAACCTGAAGTGAAGCACCGGAATCTAAAACTGTACTCACAGGAGAGGTTCAAATCATCGAAAGTTAGAGTGTCAGTCGTCTTGTACTTAAGTCGGCATTGTGCCTTTTGCATTAAATTCTGATGCAATTTCTGTGTTTCATCGTGAATAAGAAGGTCCAAGGGATACAGCAAACCTGAAGTGAAGCATCGGAAACTAAAACTGGACTCACAGGAGAGGTTCAAATCATAGAGAGTTAGAGTGTCAGTCCACTTGTACTTAAGTCAGCATTGGGCCTTTTGTATTAAATTCGGATGCAATTGCTGTGTTTCATCATCAATAAGAAGGTCCAAGGGATACAGTAAACCTTAAGTGAAGCATAGGAATCTGAAACTGGACTCACAGGAGAGGTTCAAATCATCGAAAGTTAGAGTGTCAGTGCTCTTGTACTAAAGTCGGCATTGTGCCTTTTGTATAAAATTCGAATGCAATATCTGTGTTTCATCGTCAATAAGAAAGTCCAAGGGATACACTAAACCTGAAGTGAAGCATCGGAATCTAAAACTGAACTCACACGAGAGGTTCCAATCGTAGAGAGTTAGAGTGTCAGTCCTCTTGTACTTAAGTCGGCATTGTGCCTTTGTATTAAATTCGGATGCATTTTCTGTGTTTCATCGTCAATAAGAAGGTCCAAGGGATACAGTAAACCTGAAGTGAAGCATCGGAATCTAAAACTGGACTCACAGCAGAGGTTCAAATCATAGGATATTAGAGTGTCAGTCCTTGTGTACTTAAGTCGGCATTGTGCCTTTTGTATTAAATTCGGATGCAATTTCTGTGTTTCATCGTCAATAAGAAGGTCCAAGGGATACAGTAAACCTGAAGTGAAGCATCGGAATCTAAAACTGGACTCACAGGAGAGGTTCAAATCATAGAAAGTTAGAGTGTCAGTCCTCTTGTACTTAAGTCGGCATTGTGCATTTTGTATTAAATTCGGATGCAATTTCTGTGTTTCATCGTCAATAAGACGGTCCAAGGGATACAGTAAACCTGAAGTGAAGCATCGGAATCAAAAACCGGACTCACAGGAGAGGTTCAAATCACCGAAAGTTAGAGTGTCAGTCCTCTTGTACTTATGTCGGCATTGTGCCTTTTGTATTAAATTCGGATGCAATTTCTGTGTTTCATCGTCGAGAAGAAGGTCCAAGGGATACAGTAAACCTGAAGTAAAGCATCGGAATCTCAACCTGGACTCACAGAAGAGGTTCAAATCATATAAAGTTAGAGTGTCAGTCCTCCTGTACTTAAGTCGGCATTGTGCCTTTTGTATTAAATTCGGATGCAATTGCTGTGATTCATCGTCATTAAGAAGGTCCAAGCGATACAGTAAACCTGAAGTGAAGCATCGGAATCTAAAACTGGACTTACAGTAGAGGTTCAAATCATAGAAAGTTAGAGTGTCAGTCCACTTGCACTTAAGTCGGCATTGTGCCTTTTGTATTAAATTTGGATGCTATTTCTGAGTTTCATAGTCAATAAGAAGGTCCAAGGGACGCAGTAAACCTGAAGTGAAGCATCGGAATCTAAAACTGGACTCACAGGAGAGGTTCAAATCATCGAAAGTTAGGGTGTCAGTCCTCTTGTACTTAAGTCGGCATTGTGCCTTTTGTATTAAATTCGGATGCAATTTCTGTGTTTCATCGACAATAAGTAGGTCCAAGGGATACAGTAAACCAGAAGTGAAGCACCGGAAACTAAAACTGGACTCACAGGAGAGGTTCAAATCATCGAAAGTTAGAGTGTCAGTCCTCTTGTACTTAAGTCGGCATTGTGCCTTTTGCATTAAATTCGGATGCAATTTCTGTGTTTCGCCGTCAATAAGATGGTCCAAGGGATACAATAAACCTGAAGTGAAGCATCGGAGTCTAAAACTGGATTCACAGGATAGGTTTAAATCATCGAAAGTTAGAGTGTCAGCCCTCTTGTAATGAAGTCGGTATTGTGCCTTTTCTATTAAATTTGGATGCAATTTCTATGTTTCATCGTCAATAAGAAGGTCCAAGGGATACAGTAAACCTGAAGTGAAGCATCGGAATCTAAAACTGGACTCACAGGAGAGGTTCAAATGTTAGAAATTTAGAGTGTCAGTCCTCTCGTTCTTAAGTCGACATTGTGCCTTTTGTATTGAATTTGGATGCAATATCTGTGTTTCATCGTCAATAAGAAGGTCCAAGGGATACAGTAAACCTGAAGTGTAGCATCGGAATCTAAACTGGACTCACTGGAGAGGTTCAAATCATAGAACATTAGAGTGTCAGTCCTTTTGTACTTAAGTCGGCATTGTGCCTTTTGTATTAAATTCGGATGCAATTTCTGTGTTTCATCGTCAATAAGAAAGTCCAATTGATACACTAAACCTGAAGTGATGCATCGTAATCTAAAAGTGGACTCACATGAGAGTTTCAAATCATCGAAAGTTAGACTGTCAGTCCTGTTGTACTTATGGGGCCATTGTGCCTTTTGTATTAAATTCGGTTCCGATTTCTGTGTTTCATCGTCAATAAGAAGGTCCAAGGGATACAGTAAACCTGAATTGAAGCACCGGAAACTAAAACAGGACTCACAGTGGAGCTTCAAATCATAGAGAGTTAGAGTGTCAGTCCGCTTCTACTTAAATCGGCATTGTGGCTTTTGTATCAAATTCATATGCAATTGCTGAGTTTCATCATCAATACGAAGGTCCAAGGGATACAGTAAACCTGAAGTGAAGAAGCGGAATCAAAAACATGACTCACAGGAGAGGTTCAAATCATAGAGAGTTAGAGTGTCAGTCCTCTTGTACTTAAGTCGGGATTGTGCCTTTTGTATTAAATTCGGATGTAATTTCTGTGTTTCATCGTGAATTTGAAAGTCCAAGGGTTACAGTAAACCTGAAGTCAAGCATCGAAATCTAAAACTGCACTCACAGGAGAGGTTCAAATCGTAGAATGTTAGAGTGTCAGTCCTCTTGTACTTAAGTCGGCATTGTGCCTTTTGTATTAAATTGGGATGAAATTTCTGTGTTTCATCGTCAATAATAAGGTCCAAGGGATAAAGTAAACGTGAAGTGAAGCATCGGAATCTACAACTGGACTCACAGGAGAGGTTCCAATCATAGAGAGTTAGAGTGTCAGTCCTCTTGTACTTAAGCCGGCATTGTGCCATTTGTATTAAATTCGGATGCAATTTCTGTGTTTCATCGTCAATAAGAAGGTCCAAGGGATACAGTAAACCTGAAGTGAAGCATCAAAATCTAGAACTGGACTCACAGGAGTGGTTCAAATCATAGAAAGTTGTAGTGTCAGTCCTCTTGTACTTATGTCGGCATTGTGCCTTTTGTATTAAATACGGATGCAATTTCTGTGTTTCATCGTCAATAAGAAGGTCCAAGGGATACAGTAAACCTGAAGTGAAGCATCAGAATCTAAAACTGGACTCACAGAAGAGGTTCAAATCATAGAAAGTTAGAGTGCCAGTCCTCTTGCACTTAAGTCGGCATTGTACCTTTTGTATTAAATTCGGATGTAATTTCTTTGAATCATCGTCAATAAGAAGGTCCAAGGGATACAGTAAACCTGAAGTGAAGCATCGGAATCTCAAACTGGACTCACAGGAGATGTTCAAATCATATAAAGATAGAGTGTCAATCCTCTTGTACTTAAGTCGGCATTGTGCCTTTTGTATTAAATTCGGATGCAATTTCTGTGTTTCATCGTCAATAAGAAGGTCCAAGCGATACAGTTAACCTGAAGTGAAGCATTGGAATCTAAAACTGGACTTACAGGAGAGGTTGAAATCACAGAAAGTTAGAGTGTCAGTCCACTTGTACTTAAGTCGGCATTGTGCTTTTTGTATTAAATTTGGATGCAATTTCTGTGTTTCATCGTCAATAAGATGGTCCAAGGGATACAGTAAACCTGAAGTGAAGCATCGGAATCTAAAACTGGACTCACAGGAGAGGATCAAATCATCGAAAATTAGGGTGTCAGTCCTCTTGTACTTAAGTCGGCATTGTGCCTTTTGTATTAAATTCGGATGCAGTTTCTGTGTTTCATCGTCAATAAGAAGGTCCAAGGGATACAGTAAACATGAAGTGAAGCATTGGAATCTAACACTGGACTCACAGGAGAGTTTCAAATCATAGAGAGTTAGAGTGTCAGTCCTCTTGTACTTAAGTCGGCATTGTGCCTTTTGTATTAAATTCGGATGCAATTTCTGTGTTTCATCGTCAATAAGAAGGTCCAAGGGATACAGTAAACCTGAAGTAAAGCATCGGAATCTCAAACTGGACTCACAGGAGAGGTTCAAATCATATAAAGTTAGAGTGTCAGTCCTCCTGTACTTAA
This sequence comes from Schistocerca americana, assembly GCF_021461395.2. Classification (NCBI taxonomy): domain Eukaryota; kingdom Metazoa; phylum Arthropoda; class Insecta; order Orthoptera; family Acrididae; genus Schistocerca; species Schistocerca americana. The sequence goes on from NC_060127.1 coordinate 217,878,765, forward strand.
GTCGGCATTGTGCCTTTTGTATTAAATTCGGATGCAATTTCTGTGTTTCATCGTCAATAAGAAGGTGCAAGCGATACAGTAAACCTGAAGTCAAGCATCCGAATCTAAAACTGGACTTACAGTAGAGTTCAAATCATAGAAAGTTAGAGTGTCAGTCCACTTGCACTTAAGTCGGCATTGTGCCTTCTGTATTAAATTTGGATGCAATTTCTGTGTTTCATCGTCAATAAGAAGGTCCAAGGGATACAGTAAACCTGAAGTGAAGCATCGGAATCTAAAACTGGACTCACAGGAGAGGTTCAAATCATCGAAAGTTAGATTGTCAGTCCTCTTGTACTTAAGTCGGCATTGTGCCTTTTGTATTAAATTCGGATGCAATTTCTGTGTTTCATCGACAATAAGATGGTCCAAGGGGTACAGTAAACCTGAAGTGAAGCACCGGAATCTAAAACTGGACTCACAGGAGAGGTTCAAATCATCGAAAGTTAGAGTGTCAGTCGTCTTGTACTTAAGTCGGCATTGTGCCTTTTGCATTAAATTCGGATGCAATTTCTGTGTTTCATCGTCAATAAGAAGGTCCAAGGGATACAGCAAACCTGAAGTGAAGCATCGGAATCTAAAACTGGACTCACAGGAGAGGTTCAAATCATAGAGAGTTAGAGTGTCAGTCCACTTGTACTTAAGTCAGCATTGGGCCTTTTGTATTAAATTCGCATGCAATTGCTGTGTTTCATCATCAATAAGAAGGTCCAAGGGATACAGTAAACCTTAAGTGAAGCATCGGAATCTGAAACTGGACTCACAGGAGAGGTTGAAATCATCGAAAGTTAGAGTGTCAGTGCTCTTGTACTAAAGTCGGCATTGTGCCTTTTGTATAAAATTCGAATGCAATATCTGTGTTTCATCGTCAATAAGAAAGTCCAAGGGATACACTAAACCTGAAGTGAAGCATCGGAATCTAAAACTGGACTCACAGGAGAGGGTCAAATCATAGAGAGTTAGAGTGTCAGTCCTCTTGTACTTAAGTCGGTAATCTGCCTTTTGTATTAAATTCGGATGTAATTTCTGTGTTTCATCGTCAATATGAAGGTCCACGGGATACAGTAAACCTGAAGTCAAGCATCGAAATCTAAAACTGCACTCACAGGAGAGGTTCAAATCGTAGAATGTTAGAGTGTCAGTCCTCATGTACTTAAGTCGGCATTGTACCTTTTGTATTAAATTCTGATGCAATTTCTTTGTTTCATCGTCAATAAGAAGGTCCAAGGGATACAGTAAACCTGAAGTGAAGCATTGGAATCTAAACCTGGGCTTACAGGAGAGGTTGAAATCACAGAAAGTTAGAGTGTCAGTCCACTTGTACTTAAGTCGGCATTGTGCCTTTTGTATTAAATTTGTATGCAATTTCTGTGTTTCATCGTCAATCAGAAGGTCCAAGGGATACAGTAAACCTGAAGTGAAGCATCGGAATCTAAAACTGGACTCACAGGAGAGGTTCAAATCATCGAAAGTTAGAGTGTCAGTCCTCTTGTACTTAAGTCGGCATTGTGCCTTTTGTATTAAATTCGGATGCAATTTCTGTGTTTCATCGACAATAAGATGGTCCAAGGGGTACAGTAAACCTGAAGTGAAGCACCGGAATCTAAAACTGTACTCACAGGAGAGGTTCAAATCATCGAAAGTTAGAGTGTCAGTCGTCTTGTACTTAAGTCGGCATTGTGCCTTTTGCATTAAATTCGGATGCAATTTCTGTGTTTCATCGTGAATAAGAAGGTCCAAGGGATACAGCAAACCTGAAGTGAAGCATCGGAAACTAAAACTGGACTCACAGGAGAGGTTCAAATCATAGAGAGTTAGAGTGTCAGTCCACTTGTACTTAAGTCAGCATTGGGAGTTTTTTATTAAATTCGGATGCAATTGCTGTGTTTCATCATCAATAAGAAGGTCCAAGGGATACAGTAAACCTTAAGTGAAGCATAGGAATCTGAAACTGGACTCACAGGAGAGGTTCAAATCATCGAAAGTTAGAGTGTCAGTGCTCTTGTACTAAAGTCGGCATTGTGCCTTTTGTATAAAATTCGAATGCAATATCTGTGTTTCATCGTCAATAAGAAAGTCCAAGGGATACACTAAACCTGAAGTGAAGCATCGGAATCTAAAACTGAACTCACAGGAGAGGTTCCAATCGTAGAGAGTTAGAGTGTCAGTCCTCTTGTACTTAAGTCGGCATTGTGCCTTTTGTATTAAATTCGGATGCAATTGCTGTGTTTCATCGTCATTAAGGAGGTCCAAGCGATACAGTAAACCTGATGTGAAGCATCGGAATCTAAAACTGGACTTACAGTAGAGGTTCAAATCATAGAAAGTTAGAGTGTCAGTCCACTTGCACTTAAGTCGGCATTGTGCCTTTTGTATTAAATTTGGATGCTATTTCTGAGTTTCATAGTCAATAAGAAGGTCCAAGGAACGCAGTAAACCTGAAGTGAAGCAGCGGAATCTAAAACTGGACTCACAGGAGAGGTTCAAATCATCGAAAGTTAGGGTGTCAGTCCTCTTGTACTTAAGTCGGCATTGTGCCTTTTGTATTAAATTCGGATGCAATTTCTGTGTTTCATCGACAATAAGTAGGTCCAAGGGATACAGTAAACCAGAAGTGAAGCACCGGAAACTAAAACTGGACTCACAGGAGAGGTTCAAATCATCGAAAGTTAGAGTGTCAGTCCACTTGTACTTAAGTCAGCATTGGGAGTTTTTTATTAAATTCGGATGCAATTGCTGTGTTTCATCATCAATAAGAAGGTCCAAGGGATACAGTAAACCTTAAGTGAAGCATAGGAATCTGAAACTGGACTCACAGGAGAGGTTCAAATCATCGAAAGTTAGGGTGTCAGTCCTCTTGTACTTAAGTCGGCATTGTGCCTTTTGTATTAAATTCGGATGCAATTTCTGTGTTTCATCGTCAATAAGAAGGTCCAAGGGATACAGTAAACCTGAAGTAAAGCATCGGAATCTCAAACTGGACTCACAGGAGAGGTTCAAATCATATAAAGTTAGAGTGTCAGTCCTCCTGTACTTAAGTCGGCATTGTGCCTTTTGTATTAAATTCGGATGCAATTTCTGTGTTTCATCGTCAATAAGAAGGTCCAAGCGATACAGTAAACCTGAAGTCAAGCATCCGAATCTAAAACTGGACTTACAGTAGAGTTTAAATCATAGAAAGTTAGAGTGTCAGTCCACTTGCACTTAAGTCGGCATTGTGCCTTCTGTATTAAATTTGGATGCAATTTCTGTGTTTCATCGTCAATAAGAAGGTCCAAGGGATACAGTAAACCTGAAGTGAAGCATCGGAATCTAAAACTGGACTCACAGGAGAGGTTCAAATCATCGAAAGTTAGATTGTCAGTCCTCTTGTACTTAAGTCGGCATTGTGCCTTTTGTATTAAATTCGGATGCAATTTCTGTGTTTCATCGACAATAAGATGGTCCAAGGGGTACAGTAAACCTGAAGTGAAGCACCGGAATCTAAAACTGGACTCACAGGAGAGGTACAAATCATCGAAAGTTAGAGTGTCAGTCGTCTTGTACTTAAGTCGGCATTGTGCCTTTTGCATTAAATTCGGATGCAATTTCTGTGTTTCATCGTCAATAAGAAGGTCCAAGGGATACAGCAAACCTGAAGTGAAGCATCGGAATCTAAAACTGGACTCACAGGAGAGGTTCAAATCATAGAGAGTTAGAGTGTCAGTCCACTTGTACTTAAGTCAGCATTGGGCCTTTTGTATTAAATTCGCATGCAATTGCTGTGTTTCATCATCAATAAGAAGGTCCAAGGGATACAGTAAACCTTAAGTGAAGCATCGGAATCTGAAACTGGACTCACAGGAGAGGTTCTAATCATCGAAAGTTAGAGTGTCAGTGCTCTTGTACTAAAGTCGGCATTGTGCCTTTTGTATAAAATTCGAATGCAATATCTGTGTTTCATCGTCAATAAGAAAGTCCAAGGGATACACTAAACCTGAAGTGAAGCATCGGAATCTAAAACTGGACTCACAGGAAAGGGTCAAATCATAGAGAGTTAGAGTGTCAGTCCTCTTGTACTTAAGTCGGTAATCTGCCTTTTGTATTAAATTCGGATGTAATTTCTGTGTTTCATCGTCAATATGAAGGTCCACGGGATACAGTAAACCCGAAGTCAAGCATCGAAGTCTAAAACTGCACTCACAGGAGAGGTTCAAATCGTAGAATGTTAGAGTGTCAGTCCTCATGTACTTAAGTCGGCATTGTACCTTTTGTATTAAATTCTGATGCAATTTCTTTGTTTCATCGTCAATAAGAAGGTCCAAGGGATACAGTAAACCTGAAGTGAAGCATTGGAATCTAAACCTGGGCTTACAGGAGAGGTTGAAATCACAGAAAGTTAGAGTGTCAGTCCACTTGTACTTAAGTCGGCATTGTGCCTTTTGTATTAAATTTGTATGCAATTTCTGTGTTTAATCGTCAATAAGAAGGTCCAAGGGATACAGTAAACCTGAAGTGAAGCATCGGAATCTAAAACTGGACTCACAGGAGAGGTTCAAATCATCGAAAGTTAAGGTGTCAGTCCTCTTGTACTTAAGTCGGCATTGTGCCTTTTGTATTAAATTCGGATGCAGTTTCTGTGTTTCATCGTCAATAAGAAGGTCCAAGGGATACAGTAAACCTGAAGTGAAGCATCAGAATCTAAAACTGGACTCACAGGAGAGGTTCCAATCATAGAGAGTTAGAGTGTCAGTCCTCTTGTACTTAGGTCGGCATTGTGCCTTTTGTATTTTATTAGGATGCAATTTCTGTGTTTCATCGTGAATAAGAACGTCCAAGAAATACAGTAAACCTGAAGTGAAGCATCGGAATCTAAAACTGGACTCACAGGAGAGATTCAAACCATAGAAAGTTTAGAGTGTCATTCCTCTTGTACTTAAGTCGGCATTGTGCCTTTCGTATTAAATTCGGATGCAATTTCTGTGTTTCATCGTCAATAAGAAGGTCCAAGGGATACAGTAAACCTGAAGTGAAGCATCAGTATGTAAAAGTGGACTCACAGAAGAGGTTCAAATCATAGAAAGTTAGAGTGACAATCCTCTTGTACTTAAGTCGGCATTGTGCCTTTTGTATTAAATTCGGATGCAATTTCTGTGTTTCATCGTCAATAAGAAGGTCCAAGCGATACAGTAAACCTGAAGTGAAGCATTGGAATCTAAAACTGGACTTACAGGAGAGGTTGAAATCACAGAAAGTTAGAGTGTCAGTCCACTTGTACTTAAGTCGGCATTGTGCCTTTTGTATTAAATTTGGATGCAATTTCTGTGTTTCATCGTCAATAAGAAGGTCCAAGGGATACAGTAAACCTGAAGTGAAGCATCGGAATCTAAAACTGGACTCACAGGAGAGGTTCAAATAATCGAAATTTAGAGTGTCAGTCCTCTCGTACTTAAGTCGGTATTGTGCCTTTTGTATTGAATTTGGATTCAATTTCTGTGTTTCATCGTCAATAAGAAGGTCCAAGGGATACAGTAAACCTGAAGTGAAGCATCGGAATCTAAAACTGGACTCACAGGAGAGGTTCAAATCATAGAAAATTTGAGTGTTAGTCCTCTTGTACATAAGTCAGCATTGTGCCTTTTGTATTAAATTCGGATGCAATTTCTGTGTTTCATCGTCAATAAGAAGGTCCAAGCGATACATTAAACCTGAAGTGAAGCATTGGAATCTAAAACTGGACTTACAGGAGAGGTTGAAATCTCAGAAAGTTAAAGTGTCAGTCCACTTGTACTTAAGTCGGCATTGTGCCTTTTGTATTAAATTTGGATGCAATTTCTGTGTTTCATCGTCAATAAGAAGGTCCAAGGGATACAGTAAACCTGTAGTGAAGCATCGGAATCTAAAACTGGACTCACAGGAGAGGTTCAAATCATCGAAAGTTAGGGTGTCAGTCCTCTTGTACTTAAGTCGGCATTGTGCATTTTGTATTAAATTCGGATGCAGTTTCTGTGTTTCATCGTCAATAAGAAGATCCAAGGGATACAGTAAACCTGAAGTGAAGCATCGGAATCTAACACTGGACTCACAGGAGAGGTTCAATTCATAAAGAGTTAGAGTGTCAGTCCTCTTGTACTTAAGTCGGTATTCTGCCTTTTGTATTACATTCGGATGCAATTTCTGTGTTTCACCGTCCATAGGAAGGTCCAAGGGATACAGTCACCATGAAGTGAAGCATCGGAATCTAAAAGTGGACTCACAGGAGAGGTTCAAATCATAAAAAGTTAGAGTGTCAGACCTCTTGTACTTAAGTCGGCATTGTGCCTTTTATATTAAATTAGGTTGCAATTTCTGTGTTTCATCGTCAATAAGAAGGTCCAAGGGATACAGTAAACCTGAAGTGAAGCTTCGGAATATAAAACTGAACTCACAGGAGAGGTTCAAATCATAGAAAGTTAGAGTGTCAGTTCTCTTGTACTTAATTCGGCATTGTGCCTTTTGTATTTTATTCGGATGCAATTTCTATGTTTTATCGTCAATAAGAACGTCTAAGGGATACAGTAAACCTGAAGTGAAGCATCGGAAACTAAAACTGGACTCACGGGAGAGTTTCACATCATAGAAAGTTAGAGTGTCATTCCTCATGTACTTAAGTAGGCATTGTGCATTTCGTATTAAATTCGGATGCAATTTCTGTGTTTCATCGTCAATAAGAAGGTCCAAGGGATACAGTGAACCTGAAGTGAAACATCAGAATCTAAAACTGGATTAGCAGGAGAGGTTCCAATCATAGAGAGTTAGAGTGTCAGTCCTCTTCTACTTAAGTCGGCATTGTACCTTTTGTATTAAATTCGGATGTAATTTCTTTGTTTCATCGTCAATCAGAAGGTCCAAGGGATACAGTAAACCTGAAGTCAAGCATCGGAATCTCAAACTGGACTCCAGGAGAGGTTCAAATCATATTAAGTTAGAGTGACAATCCTCTTGTACTTAAGTCGGCATTGTGCCTTTTGTATTAAATTCGGATGCAATTTCTGTGTTTCATCGTCAATAAGAAGGTCCAAGCGATACAGTAAACCTGAAGTGAAGCATTGGAATCTAAAACTGGACTTACAGGAGAGGTTTAAATCACAGAAAGTTAGAGTGTCTGTCCACTTGTACTTAAGTCGACATTGTGCCTTTTGTATTAAATTTGGATGCAATTTCAGTGTTTCATCGTCAATAAGAAGGTCCAAGGGATACAGTAAACCTGAAGTGAAGCATCGGAATCTAAAACTGGACTCACAGGAGAGGTTCAAATAATCGAAATTTAGAGTGTCAGTCCTCTCGTACTTAAGTCGGTATTGTGCCTTTTGTATTGAATTAGGATGCAATTTCTGTGTTTCATCGTCAATAAGAAGGTCCAAGGGATACAGTAAACCTGAAGTGAAGCATCGGAATCTAAAACTGGACTGACAGGAGAGGTTCAAATCAAAGTAAGTTTGAGTGTCAGTCCTCTTGTACTTAAGTCAGCATTGTGCCTTTTGTATTAAATTCGGATGCATTTTCTATGTTTCATCGTCAATAAGAAGGTCCCAGCGATACAGTAAACCTGAAGTGAAGCATTGGAACCTAAAACTGGACTTAGAGGAGAGGTTTAGATCACAGAAAGTTAGAGTGTCAGTCCACTTGTACTTAAGTCGGCATTGTGCGTTTTGTATTAAATTTGGATGCAATTTCTGTGTTTCATCGTCAATAAGAAGGTCCAAGGGATACAGTGAACCTGAAGTGAAGCATCGGAAGATAAAACTGGACTCACAGGAGAGGTTCATATCATAGAGAGTTAGAGTGTCAGTCGTCTTGTACTTAAATCGGCATTGTGCCTTTTGTATTAAATTCAAATGCAATTCCTGTGTTTCATCGTCAATAAGAAGGTCCAAGGGATACAGTAAACCTGAAGTGAAGCATCAGAATCTAAAACTGGACTCACAGAAGAGGTTCAAATCTTAGAAAGTTAGAGTGTCAGTCCTCTTGTACTTAAGTCGGCATTGTCCTTTTGTATTAAATTCAGATGTAATTTCTTTGTTTCATCGTCAATAAGAAGGTCCAAGGGATACAGTAAACCTGAAGTGAAGCATCGGAATCTAAAACTGGACTCACAGGAGAGGTTCAAATAATCGAAATTTCGAGTGTCAGTCCTCTCGTACTTAAGTCGGTATTGTGCCTTTTGTATTGAATTAGGATGCAATTTCTGTGTTTCATCGTCAATAAGAAGGTCCAAGGGATACAGTAAACCTGAAGTGAAGCATCGGAATCTAAAACTGGACTCACAGGAGAGGTTCAAATCAAAGAAAGTTTGAGTGTCAGTCCTCTTGTACTTAAGTCAGCATTGTGCCTTTTGTATTAAATTCGGATGCAATTTCTGTGTTTCATCGTCAAAACGAAGGTGCAAGGGATACACTAAACCTGAAGTGAAGCATCGGAATCTGAAACTGGACTCACAGGCGAGGTTCAAATCATCGAAAGTTAGGGTGTCAGTCCTCTTGTACTTAAGTCGGCATTGTGCCTTATGATTTAAATTCGGATGCAATTTCTGTGTTTCATCGTCAATAAGAAGGTCCAAGGGATACAGTAAACCTGAAGTGAAGCATCGGAATCTATAATTGGACTCACAGGAGAGGTTCAAATAATCGAAAATTAGAGTGTCAGTCCTCTTGTACTTAAGGCGGCATTGTGCCTTTTGTATTAAATTCGGATGCAATTTCTGTGTTTCATCGTCAATAGGAACGTCCTAGGGATACAGTAAACCTGATTTGAAGCATCGGAATCTAACACTGGACTCACAGGAGAGGTTCAAATCATAGAGAGTCACAGTGTCAGTCCACTTTTACTTAAGTCGGTATTCTGCCTTTTGTATAAAATTCGGATGCAATTTCTGTGTTTCATCGTCAATAAGAAGGTCCAAGGGATACAGTGAACCTGAAGTGAAGCATCGGAAGATAAAACTGGACTCACAGGAGAGGTTCATATCATAGAGAGTTAGAATGTCAGTCCTCTTGTACTTAAGTCGGCATTGTGCCTTTTGTATTAAATTCAAATGCAATTTCTGTGTTTCATCGTCAATAAGAAGGTTCAAGGGATACAGTAAACCTGAAGTGAAGCATCGGAATCTAAAAGTGGACTCACAGGAGAGGTTCAAATCATAAAAAGTTAGAGTGTCAGACCTCATGTACTTAAGTCGGCATTGTGCCTTTTATATTAAATTAGGATGCAATTTCTGTGTTTCATCGTCAATAAGAAGGTCCAAGGGATACAGTAAACCTGAAGTGAAGCATCAAAATCTAGAACTGGACTCACAGGAGGGTTCAAATCATAGAAAGTTAGAGTGTCAGTCCTCTTGTACTTATGTCGGCATTGTGCCTTTTGTATTAAATACGGATGCAATTTCTGTGTTTCATCGTCAATAAGAAGGTCCAAGGGATACAGTAAACCTGAAGTGAAGAATCGGAATCTAAAACTGAACTCACAGGAGAGGTTCAAATCATCGAAAGTTAGAGTGTCGGTCCTCTTGTACTTAAGTCGGCATTGTGCCTTTTGTATTTTATTCGGATGCAATTTCTGTGTTTCATCGTGAATAAGAACGTCCAAGAGATACAGTAAACCTGAAATGAAGCATCGAAATCTAAAACTGGACTCACAGGAGAGATTCAAACCATAGAAAGTTAGAGTGTCATTCCTCTTGTACTTAAGTCGGCATTGTGCCTTTCGTATTAAATTCGGATGCAATTTCTGTGTTTCATCGTCAATAAGAAGTCCAAGGGATACAGTAAACCTGAAGTGAAGCATCAGAATCTAAAACTGGACTCACAGAAGAGGTTCAAATCATAGAAAGTTAGATTGTCAGTCCTCTTGTACTTAAGTCGGCATTGTACCTTTTGTGTTAAATTCGGATGCAATTTCTTTGTTCCATCGTCAATAAGAAGGTCCAAGGGTTACAGTAAACCTGAAGTGAAGCATTGGAATCTAAAACTGGACTTACAGGAGAGGTTGAAATCACAGAAAGTTAGAGTGTCAGTCCACTTGTACTTAAGTCGGCATTGTGCCTTTTGTATTAAATTTGGATGCAATTTCTGTGTTTCATCGTCAATAAGAGGGTCCAACGGATACAGTAAACCTGAAGTGAAGCATCGGAATCTAAAACTGGAGTCACAGGAGAGGTTCAAATCATCGAAAGTTAGGGTGTCAGTCCTCTTGTACTTAAGTCGGCATTGTGCCTTTCGTATTAAATTTGGATGCAATTTCTGTGTTTCATCGTCAATAAGAAGTCCAAGGGATACAGTAAACCTGAAGTGAAGCATCAGAATCTAAAACTGGACTCACAGAAGAGGTTCAAATCATAGAAAGTTAGAGTGTCAGTCCTCTTGTACTTAAGTCGGCATTGTGCCTTTTATATTAAATTAGGATGCAATTTCTGTGTTTCATCGTCAATAAGAAGGTCCAAGGGATACAGTAAACCTGAAATGAAGCATCGGAATCTAAAACTGAACTCACAGGAGAGGTTCAAATCTTAGAAAGTTAGAGTGTCAGTTCTCTTGTACTTAAGTCGGCATTGTGCCTTTTGTATTTTATTCGGATGCAATTTCTATGTTTTATCGTCAATAAGAACGTCTAAGGGATACAGTAAACCTGAAGTGAAGCATCGGAAACTAAAACTGGACTCACGGGAGAGTTTCACATCATAGAAAGTTACAGTGTCAGTCCTCTTGTACTTAAGTCGGCATTGTGCCTTTTGTATTTTATTCGGATGCAATTTCTGTGTTTCATCGTGAATAAGAACGTCCAAGAGATACAGTAAACCTGAAGTGAAGCATTGGCATCTAAAACTGGACTCACAGGAGAGATTCAAACCATAGAAAGTTAGAGTGTCATTCCTCTTGTACTTAAGTCGGCATTGTGCCTTTCGTATTAAATTCGGATGCAATTTCTGTGTTTCATAGTCAAAACGAAGGTGCAAGGGATACACTAAACCTCAAGTGAAGTATCGGAATCTGAAACTGGACTCACAGGCGAGGTTCAAATCATCGAAAGTTAGGGTGTCAGTCCTCTTGTACTTAAGTCGGCGTTGTGCCTTATGATTTAAATTCGGATGCAATTTCTGTGTTTCATCGTCAATAAGAAGGTCCAAGGGATACTGTAAACCTGAAGTGAAGCATCGGAATCTAAAATTGGACTCACAGGAGAGGTTCAAATCATCGAAAGTTAGAGTGTCAGTCCTCTTGTACTTAAGGCGGCATTGTGCCTTTTGTATTAAATTCGGATGCAATTTCTGTGTTTCATCGTCAATAAGAACGTCCTAGGGATACAGTAAACCTGATTTGAAGCATCGGAATCTAACACTGGACTCACAGGAGAGGTTCAAATCATAGAGATCACAGTGTCAGTCCTCTTGTACTGAAGTCGGTATTCTGCCTTTTGTATTAAACTCGGATGCAATTTCTGTGTTTCATCGTCAATAAGAAGATCCAAGGGATACAGTGAACCTGAAGTGAAGCATCGGAAGATAAAACTGGACTCACAGGAGAGGTTCATATCATAGAGAGTTAGAGTGTCAGTCGTCTTGTACTTAAGTCGGCATTGTGCCTTTTGTATTAAATTCAAATGCAATTTCTGTGTTTCATCGTCAATAAGAAGGTCCAAGGGATACAGTAAACCTGAAGTGAAGCATCGGAATCTAAAAGTGGACTCACAGGAGAGGTTCAAATCATAAAAAGTTAGAGTGTCAGACCTCTTGTACTAGGGTCGGCATTGTGCCTTTTATATTAAATACGGATGGAATTTCTGTGTTTCATCGTCAATAACAAGGTCCAAGGCATACAGTAAACCTGAAGTGAAGCATCGGAATCTAAAACTGAACTCACAGGAAAGGTTCAAATCATAGAAAGTTAGAGTGCAGTTCTCTTGTACTTAAGTCTTCATTGTGCCTTATGTATTTTATTCGGATGCAATTTCCATGTTTTATCGTCAATAATAACGTCTAAGGGATTCAGTAAACCTGAAGTGAAGCATCGGAAACTAAAACTGGACTCACGGGAGAGTTTCACATCATAGAAAGTTAGAGTGTCATTCTTCATGTACTTAAGTAGGCATTGTGCCTTTCGTATTAAATTCGGATGCAATTTCTGTGTTTCATCGTCAATAAGAAGGTCCAAGGGATACAGTAAACCTGAAGTGAAACATCAGAATCTAAAACTGGACTCACAGGAGAGGTTCCAATCATAGAGAGTTAGAGTGTCAGTCCTCTTGTACTTTAGTCGGCATTGTGCCTTTTGTATTTTGTTCGGATGCAATTTCTGTGTTTCATCGTGAATAAGAACGTCCAAGAGATACAGTAAACCTGAAATGAAGCATCGAAATCTAAAACTGGACTCACAGGAGAGATTCAAACCATAGAAAGTTAGAGTGTCATTCCTCTTGTACTTAAGTCGGCATTGTGCCTTTCGTATTAAATTCGGATGCAACTTCTGTGTTTCATCGTCAATAAGAAGTCCAAGGGATACAGTAAACCTGAAGTGAAGCATCAGAATCTAAAACTGGACTCACAGAAGAGGTTCAAATCATAGAAAGTTAGATTGTCAGTCCTCTTGTACTTAAGTCGGCATTGTACCTTTTGTGTTAAATTCGGATGCAATTTCTTTGTTCCATCGTCAATAAGAAGGTCCAAGGGTTACAGTAAACCTGAAGTGAAGCATTGGAATCTAAAACTGGACTTACAGGAGAGGTTGAAATCACAGAAAGTTAGAGTGTCAGTCCACTTGTACTTAAGTCGGCATTGTGCCTTTTGTATTAAATTTGGATGCAATTTCTGTGTTTCATCGTCAATAAGAGGGTCCAACGGATACAGTAAACCTGAAGTGAAGCATCGGAATCTAAAACTGGACTCACAGGAGAGGTTCAAATCATCGAAAAATAGGGTGTCAGTCCTCTTGTACTTAAGTCGGCATTGTGCCTTTCGTATTAAATTTGGATGCAATTTCTGTGTTTCATCGTCAATAAGAAGTCCAAGGGATACAGTAAACCTGAAGTGAAGCATCAGAATCTAAAACTGGACTCACAGAAGAGGTTCAAATCATAGAAAGTTAGAGTGTCAGTCCTCTTGTACTTAAGTCGGCATTGTGCCTTTTATATTAAATTAGGATGCAATTTCTGTGTTTCATCGTCAATAAGAAGGTCCAAGGGATACAGTAAACCTGAAATGAAGCATCGGAATCTAAAACTGAACTCACAGGAGAGGTTCAAATCTTAGAAAGTTAGAGTGTCAGTTCTCTTGTACTTAAGTCGGCATTGTGCCTTTTGTATTTTATTCGGATGCAATTTCTATGTTTTATCGTCAATAAGAACGTCTAAGGGATACAGTAAACCTGAAGTGAAGCATCGGAAACTAAAACTGGGCTCACGGGAGAGTTTCACATCATAGAAAGTTACAGTGTCAGTCCTCTTGTACTTAAGTCGGCATTGTGCCTTTTGTATTTTATTCGGATGCAATTTCTGTGTTTCATCGTGAATAAGAACGTCCAAGAGATACAGTAAACCTGAAGTGAAGCATTGGCATCTAAAACTGGACTCACAGGAGAGATTCAAACCATAGAAAGTTAGAGTGTCATTCCTCTTGTACTTAAGTCGGCATTGTGCCTTTCGTATTAAATTCGGATGCAATTTCTGTGTTTCATAGTCAAAACGAAGGTGCAAGGGATACACTAAACCTCAAGTGAAGCATCGGAATCTGAAACTGGACTCACAGGCGAGGTTCAAATCATCGAAAGTTAGGGTGTCAGTCCTCTTGTACTTAAGTCGGCGTTGTGCCTTATGATTTAAATTCGGATGCAATTTCTGTGTTTCATCGTCAATAAGAAGGTCCAAGGGATACTGTAAACCTGAAGTGAAGCATCGGAATCTAAAATTGGACTCACAGGAGAGGTTCAAATCATCGAAAGTTAGAGTGTCAGTCCTCTTGTACTTAAGGCGGCATTGTGCCTTTTGTATTAAATTCGGATGCAATTTCTGTGTTTCATCGTCAATAAGAACGTCCTAGGGATACAGTAAACCTGATTTGAAGCATCGGAATCTAACACTGGACTCACAGGAGAGGTTCAAATCATAGAGATCACAGTGTCAGTCCTCTTGTACTGAAGTCGGTATTCTGCGTTTTGTATTAAACTCGGATGCAATTTCTGTGTTTCATCGTCAATAAGAAGATCCAAGGGATACAGTGAACCTGAAGTGAAGCATCGGAAGATAAAACTGGACTCACAGGAGAGGTTCATATCATAGAGAGTTAGAGTGTCAGTCGTCTTGTACTTAAGTCGGCATTGTGCCTTTTGTATTAAATTCAAATGCAATTTCTGTGTTTCATCGTCAATAAGAAGGTCCAAGGGATACAGTAAACCTGAAGTGAAGCATCGGAATCTAAAAGTGGACTCACAGGAGAGGTTCAAATCATAAAAAGTTAGAGTGTCAGACCTCTTGTACTAGGGTCGGCATTGTGCCTTTTATATTAAATACGGATGGAATTTCTGTGTTTCATCGTCAATAACAAGGTCCAAGGCATACAGTAAACCTGAAGTGAAGCATCGGAATCTAAAACTGAACTCACAGGAAATTTTCAAATCATAGAAAGTTAGAGTGCAGTTCTCTTGTACTTAAGTCTTCATTGTGCCTTATGTATTTTATTCGGATGCAATTTCCATGTTTTATCGTCAATAATAACGTCTAAGGGATACAGTAAACCTGAAGTGAAGCATCGGAAACTAAAACTGGACTCACGGGAGAGTTTCACATCATAGAAAGTTAGAGTGTCATTCTTCATGTACTTAAGTAGGCATTGTGCCTTTCGTATTAAATTCGGATGCAATTTCTGTGTTTCATCGTCAATAAGAAGGTCCAAGGGAAACAGTAAACCTGAAGTGAAACATCAGAATCTAAAACTGGACTCACAGGAGAGGTTCCAATCATAGAGAGTTAGAGTGTCAGTCCTCTTGTACTGTAGTCGGCATTGTGCCTTTTGTATTTTGTTCGGATGCAATTTCTGTGTTTCATCGTGAATAAGAACGTCCAAGAGATACAGTAAACCTGAAGTGAAGCATCGGAATCTAAAACTGGACTCACAGGAGAGATTCAAACCATAGAAAGTTAGAGTGTCATTCCTCTTGTACTTAAGTCAGCATTGTGCCTTTCGTATTAAATTCGGATGCAATTTCTGTGTTTCATCGTCAATAAGAACGTCCAAGGGATACAGTAAACCTGAAGTGAAGCATCGGAATCTAAATTTGGACTCACAAGAGAGGTTCAAATAATCGAAAGTTAGAGTGTCAGTCCTCTTGTATTTAAGGCGGCATTGTGCCTTTTGTATTAAATTCGGATGCAATTTCTGTGTTTCATCGTCAATAGGAACGTCCTAGGGATACAGTAAACATGATTTGAAGCATCGGAATCTAACACTGGACTCACAGGAGAGGTTCAAATCATAGAGAGTCACAGTGTCAGTCCTCTTGTACTTAAGTCGGTATTCTGCCTTTTGTATTAAATTCGGATGCAATTTCTGTGTTTCATCGTCAATAAGAAGGTCCAAGGGATACAGTGAACCTGAAGTGAAGCATCGGAAGATAAAACTGGACTCACAGGAGAGGCTCATATCAGAGAGAGTTAGAGTGTCACTCCTCTTGTACTTAAGTCGGCATTGTGCCTTTTGTATTAAATTCAAATGCAATTTCTGTGTTTCATCGTCAATAAGAAGGTTCAAGGGATACAGTAAACCTGAAGTGAAGCATCGGAGTCTAAAAGTGGACTCACAGGAGAGGTTCAAATCATAAAAAGTTAGAATGTCAGACCTCATGTACTTAAGTCGGCATTGTGCCTTTTATATTAAATTAGGATGCAATTTCTGTGTTTCATCGTCAATAAGAAGGTCCAAGGGATACAGTAAACCTGAAGTGAAGCATCAAAATCTAGAACTGGACTCACAGGAGTGGTTCAAATCATAGAAAGTTAGAGTGTCAGTCCTCTTGTACTTAAGTCGGCATTGTGCCTTACGTACTAAATTCGGATGCAATATCTGTGTTTCATCGTCAAAACGAAGGTGCAAGGGATACACTAAACCTGAAGTGAAGCATCGGAATCTAAAACTGGACTCACAGGCGAGGTTCAAATCATCGAAAGTTAGGGTGTCAGTCCTCTTGTACTTAAGTCGGCGTTGTGCCTTATGATTTAAATTCGGATGCAATTTCTGTGTTTCATCGTCAATAAGAAGGTCCAAGGGATACTGTAAACCTGAAGTGAAGCATCGGAATCTAAAATTGGACTCACCGGAGAGGTTCAAATCATCGAAAGTTAGAGTGTCAGTCCTCTTGTACTTAAGGCGGCATTGTGCCTTTTGTATTAAATTCGGATGCAATTTCTGTGTTTCATCGTCAATAAGAACGTCCTAGGGATACAGTAAACCTGATTTGAAGCATCGGAATCTAACACTGGACTCACAGGAGAGGTTCAAATCATAGAGAGTCACAGTGTCAGTCCTCTTGTACTGAAGTCGGTATTCTGCCTTTTGTATTAAATTCGGATGCAATTTCTGTGTTTCATCGTCAATAAGAAGGTCCAAGGGATACAGTGAACCTGAAGTGAAGCATCGGAAGATAAAACTGGACTCACAGGAGAGGTTCATATCATAGAGAGTTAGAGTGTCAGTCGTCTTGAACTTAAATCGGCATTGTGCCTTTTGTATTAAATTCAAATGCAATTTCTGTGTTTCATCGTCAATAAGATGGTCCAAGGGATACAGAAAAACCTGAAGTGAAGCATCGGAATCTAAAAGTGGACTCACAGGAGAGGTTCAAATCATAAAAAGTTAGAGTGTCAGACCTCTTGTACTTAAGTCGGCATTGTGCCTTTTATATTAAATTAGGATGCAATTTCTGTGTTTCATCGTCAATAAGAAGGTCCAAGGGATACAGTAAACCTAAGTGAAGCATCGGAATCTAAAAGTGGACTCACAGGAGAGGTTCAAATCATAAAAAGTTAGAGTGTCAGACCTCTTGTACTAGGGTCGGCATTGTGCTTTTTATATTAAATACGGATGCAAATTCTGTGTTTCAACGTCAATAACAAGGTTCAAGGTATACAGTAAACCTGAAGTGAAGAATCGGAATCTAAAACTGAACTCACAGGAGAGGTTCAAATCATCGAAAGTTAGAGTGTCAGTCCTCTTGTACTTAAGTCGGCATTGTGCCTTTTGTATTTTATTCGGATGCAATTTCCATGTTTTATCGTCAATAAGAACGTGTAAGGGATACAGTAAACCTGAAGTGAAGCATCGGAAACTAAAACTGGACTCACGGGAGAGTTTCACATCATAGAAAGTTAGAGTGTCATTCTTCATGTACTTAAGTAGGCATTGTGCCTTTCGTATTAAATTCGGATGCAATTTCTGTTTTTCATCGTCAATAAGAAGGTCCAAGGGATACAGTAAACCTGAAGTGAAACATCAGAATCTAAAACTGGACTCACAGGAGAGGTTCCAATCATAGAGAGTTAGAGTGTCAGTCCTCTTGTACTTAAGTCGGCATTGTGCCTTTTGTATTTTATTCGGATGCAATTTCTGTGTTTCATCGTGAATAAGAACGTCCAAGAGATACAGTAAACCTGAAGTGAAGCATCGGAATCTAAAACTGGACTCACAGCAGAGATTCAAACCATAGAAAGTTAGAGTGTCATTCCTCTTGTACTTAAGTCGGCATTGTGCCTTTCGTATTAAATTCGGATGCAATTTCTGTGTTTCATCGTCAATAAGAAGGTCCAAGGGATACAGTAAACCTGAGTTGAAGCATCAGAATCTAAAACTGGACTCACAGAAGAGGTTCAAATCTTAGAAAGTTAGAGTGTCAGTCCTCTTGTACTTAAGTCGGCATTGTACTATTTGTATTAAATTCGGATGTAATTTCTTTGTTTCATCGTCAATAAGAACGTCCTAGGGATACAGTAAACCTGATTTGAAGCATCGGAATCTAACACTGGACTCACAGGAGAGGTTCAAATCATAGGGTCACAGTGTCAGTCCACTTGTACTTAAGTCGGTATACTGCCTTTTGTATTAAATTCGGATGCAATTTCTGTGTTTCATCGTCAATAAGAAGGTCCAAGGGATACAGTGAACCTGAAGTGAAGCATCAGAAAATAAAACTGGACTCACAGGAGAGGCTCATATCATAGAGAGTTAGAGTGTCAGTCCTCTTGTACTTAAGTCGGCATTGTGCCTTTTGTATTAAATTCAAATGCAATTTCTGTGTTTCATCGTCAATAAGAAGGTTCAAGGGATACAGTAAACCTGAAGTGAAGCATCCGAATCTAAAAGTGGACTCACAGGAGAGGTTCAAATCATAAAAAGTTAGAGTGTCAGACCTCATGTACTTAAGTCGGCATTGTGCCTTTTATATTAAATTAGGATGCAATTTCTGTGTTTCATCGTCAATAAGAAGGTCCAAGGGATACAGTAAACCTGAAGTGAAGCATCAAAGTCTAGAACGGGACTCACAGGAGTGGTTCAAATCATAGAAAGTTAGAGTGTCAGTCCTCTTGTACTTATGTCGGCATTGTGCCTTTTGTATTAAATACGGATGCAATTTCTGTGTTTCATCGTCAATAAGAAGGTCCAAGGGATACAGTAAACCTGAAGTGAAGAATCGGAATCTAAAACTGAACTCACAGGAGAGGTTCAAATCATCGAAAGTTAGAGTGTCAGTCCTCTTGTACTTAAGTCGGCATTGTGCCTTTTGTATTTTATTCGGATGCAATTTCTGTGTTTCATCGTGAATAAGAACGTCCAAGAGATACAGTAAACCTGAAGTGAAGCATCGGAATCTAAAACTGGACTCACAGGAGAGATTCAAACCATAGAAAGTTAGAGTGTGATTCCTCTTGTACTTAAGTCGGCATTGTGCCTTTCGTATTAAATTCGGATGCAATTTCTGGGTTTCATCGTCAATAAGAAGTCCAAGGGATACAGTAAACCTGAAGTGAAGCATCAGAATCTAAAACTGGACTCACAGAAGAGGTTCAAATCATAGAAAGTTAGAGTGTCAGTCCTCTTGTACTTAAGTCGGCATTGTGCCTTTTGTATTAAATTCAAATGCAATCTCTGTGTTTCATCGTCAATAAGATGATCCAAGGGATACAGAAAAACCTGAAGTGAAGCATCGGAATCTAAAAGTGGACTCACAGGAGAGGTTCAAATCATAAAAAGTTAGAGTGTCAGACCTCTTGTACTTAAGTCGGCATTGTGCCTTTTATATTACATTAGGATGCAATTTCTGTGTTTCATCGTCAATAAGAAGGTCCAAGGGATACAGTAAACCTGAAGTGAAGCATCGGAATCTAAAAGTGGACTCACAGGAGAGGTTCAAATCATAAAAAGTTAGAGTGTCAGACCTCTTGTACTAGGGTCGGCATTGTGCTTTTTATATTAAATACGGATGCAAATTCTGTGTTTCAACGTCAATAACAAGGTTCAAGGTATACAGTAAACCTGAAGTGAAGAATCGGAATCTAAAACTGAACTCACAGGAGAGGTTCAAATCATCGAAAGTTAGAGTGTCAGTTCTCTTGTACTTAAGTCGGCATTGTGCCTTTTGTATTTTATTCGGATGCAATTTCCATGTTTTATCGTCAATAAGAACGTGTAAGGGATACAGTAAACCTGAAGTGAAGCATCGGAAACTAAAACTGGACTCACGGGAGAGTTTCACATCATAGAAAGTTAGAGTGTCATTCTTCATGTACTTAAGTAGGCATTGTGCCTTTCGTATTAAATTCGGATGCAATTTCTGTGTTTCATCGTCAATAAGAAGGTCCAAGGGATACAGTAAACCTGAAGTGAAACATCAGAATCTAAAACTGGACTCACAGGAGAGGTTCCATTCATAGAGAGTTAGAGTGTCAGTCCTCTTGTACTTAAGTCGGCATTGTGCCTTTTGTATTTTATTCGGATGCAATTTCTGTGTTTCATCGTGAATAAGAACGTCCAAGAGATACAGTAAACCTGAAGTGAAGCATCGGAATCTAAAACTGGACTCACAGGAGAGATTCAAACCATAGAAAGTTAGAGTGTCATTCCTCTTGTACTTAAGTCGGCATTGTGCCTTTCGTATTAAATTCGGATGCAATTTCTGTGTTTCATCGTCAATAAGAAGGTCCAAGGGATACAGTAAACCTGAGTTGAAGCATCAGAATCTAAAACTGGACTCACAGAAGAGGTTCAAATCTTAGAAAGTTAGAGTGTCAGTCCTCTTGTACTTAAGTCGGCATTGTACTATTTGTATTAAATTCGGATGTAATTTCTTTGTTTCATCGTCAATAAGAACGTCCTAGGGATACAGTAAACCTGATTTGAAGCATCGGAATCTAACACTGGACTCACAGGAGAGGTTCAAATCATAGGGTCACAGTGTCAGTCCACTTGTACTTAAGTCGGTATACTGCCTTTTGTATTAAATTCGGATGCAATTTCTGTGTTTCATCGTCAATAAGAAGGTCCAAGGGATACAGTGAACCTGAAGTGAAGCATCAGAAAATAAAACTGGACTCACAGGAGAGGCTCATATCATAGAGAGTTAGAGTGTCAGTCCTCTTGTACTTAAGTCGGCATTGTGCCTTTTGTATTAAATTCAAATGCAATTTCTGTGTTTCATCGTCAATAAGAAGGTTCAAGGGATACAGTAAACCTGAAGTGAAGCATCCGAATCTAAAAGTGGACTCACAGGAGAGGTTCAAATCATAAAAAGTTAGAGTGTCAGACCTCATGTACTTAAGTCGGCATTGTGCCTTTTATATTAAATTAGGATGCAATTTCTGTGTTTCATCGTCAATAAGAAGGTCCAAGGGATACAGTAAACCTGAAGTGAAGCATCAAAGTCTAGAACGGGACTCACAGGAGTGGTTCAAATCATAGAAAGTTAGAGTGTCAGTCCTCTTGTACTTATGTCGGCATTGTGCCTTTTGTATTAAATACGGATGCAATTTCTGTGTTTCATCGTCAATAAGAAGGTCCAAGGGATACAGTAAACCTGAAGTGAAGAATCGGAATCTAAAACTGAACTCACAGGAGAGGTTCAAATCATCGAAAGTTAGAGTGTCAGTCCTCTTGTACTTAAGTCGGCATTGTGCCTTTTGTATTTTATTCGGATGCAATTTCTGTGTTTCATCGTGAATAAGAACGTCCAAGAGATACAGTAAACCTGAAGTGAAGCATCGGAATCTAAAACTGGACTCACAGGAGAGATTCAAACCATAGAAAGTTAGAGTGTGATTCCTCTTGTACTTAAGTCGGCATTGTGCCTTTCGTATTAAATTCGGATGCAATTTCTGGGTTTCATCGTCAATAAGAAGTCCAAGGGATACAGTAAACCTGAAGTGAAGCATCAGAATCTAAAACTGGACTCACAGAAGAGGTTCAAATCATAGAAAGTTAGAGTGTCAGTCCTCTTGTACTTAAGTCGGCATTGTGCCTTTTGTATTAAATTCAAATGCAATCTCTGTGTTTCATCGTCAATAAGATGATCCAAGGGATACAGAAAAACCTGAAGTGAAGCATCGGAATCTAAAAGTGGACTCACAGGAGAGGTTCAAATCATAAAAAGTTAGAGTGTCAGACCTCTTGTACTTAAGTCGGCATTGTGCCTTTTATATTACATTAGGATGCAATTTCTGTGTTTCATCGTCAATAAGAAGGTCCAAGGGATACAGTAAACCTGAAGTGAAGCATCGGAATCTAAAAGTGGACTCACAGGAGAGGTTCAAATCATAAAAAGTTAGAGTGTCAGACCTCTTGTACTAGGGTCGGCATTGTGCCTTTTATATTAAATACGGATGCAAATTCTGTGTTTCAACGTCAATAACAAGGTCCAAGGTATACAGTAAACCTGAAGTGAAGCATCGGAATCTAAAACTGAACTCACTGGAGAGGTTCAAATCATAGAAAGTTAGAGTGTCAGTTCTCTTGTACTTAAGTCTACATAGTGCCTTTTGTATTTTATTCGGATGCAATTTCCATGTTTTATCGTCAATAAGAACGTCTAAGGGATACAGTAAACCTGAAGTGAAGCATCGGAAACTAAAACTGGACTCACGGGAGAGTTTCACATCATAGAAAGTTAGAGTGTCATTCTTCATGTACTTAAGTAGGCATTGTGCCTTTCGTATTAAATTCGGATGCAATTTCTGTGTTTCATCGTCAATAAGAAGGTCCAAGGGATACAGTAAACCTGAAGTGAAACATCAGAATCTAAAACTGGACTCACAGGAGAGGTTCCAATCATAGAGAGTTAGAGTGTCAGTCCTCTTGTACTTAAGTCGGCATTGTGCCTTTTGTATTTTATTCGGATGCAATTTCTGTGTTTCATCGTGAATAAGAACGTCCAAGAGATACAGTAAACCTGAAGTGAAGCATCGGAATCTAAAACTGGACTCACAGAAGAGATTCAAACCATAGAAAGTTAGAGTGTCATTCCTCTTGTACTTAAGTCGGCATTGTGCCTTTCGTATTAAATTCGGATGCAATTTCTGTGTTTCATCGTCAATAAGAAGGTCCAAGGGATACAGTAAACCTGAGTTGAAGCATCAGAATCTAAAACTGGACTCACAGAAGAGGTTCAAATCTTAGAAAGTTAGAGTGTCAGTCCTCTTGTACTTAAGTCGGCATTGTACTATTTGTATTAAATTCGGATGTAATTTCTTTGTTTCATCGTCAATAAGAACGTCCTAGGGATACAGTAAACCTGATTTGAAGCATCGGAATCTAACACTGGACTCACAGAAGAGGTTCAAATCATTGAGAGTCACAGTGTCAATCCACTTGTACTTAAGTCGGTATACTGCCTTTTGTATTAAATTTGGATGCAATTTCTGTGTTTCATCGTCAATAAGAAGGTCCAAGGGATACAGTGAACCCGAAGTGAAGCATCAGAAAATAAAACTGGACTCACAGGAGAGGCTCATATCATAGAGAGTTAGAGTGTCAGTCCTCTTGTACTTAAGTCGGCATTGTGCCTTTTGTATTAAATTCAAATGCAATTTCTGTGTTTCATCGTCAATAAGAAGGTCCAAGGGATACAGTAAACCTGAGTTGAAGCATCAGAATCTAAAACTGGACTCACAGAAGAGGTTCAAATCTTAGAAAGTTAGAGTGTCAGTCCTCTTGTACTTAAGTCGGCATTGTACTATTTGTATTAAATTCGGATGTAATTTCTTTGTTTCATCGTCAATAAGAACGTCCTAGGGATACAGTAAACCTGATTTGAAGCATCGGAATCTAACACTGGACTCACAGAAGAGGTTCAAATCATAGAGAGTCACAGTGTCAGTCCACTTGTACTTAAGTCGGTATACTGCCTTTTGTATTAAATTCGGATGCAATTTCTGTGTTTCATCGTCAATAAGAAGGTCCAAGGGATACAGTGAACCCGAAGTGAAGCATCAGAAAATAAAACTGGACTCACAGGAGAGGCTCATATCATAGAGAGTTAGAGTGTCAGTCCTCTTGTACTTAAGTCGGCATTGTGCCTTTTGTATTAAATTCAAATGCAATTTCTGTGTTTCCTCGTCAATAAGAGGGTTCAAGGGATACAGTAAACCTGAAGTGAAGCATCGGAATCTAAAAGTGGACTCACAGGTGAGGTTCAAATCATAAAAAGTTAGAGTGTCAGACCTCATGTACTTAAGTCGGCATTGTGCCTTTTATATTAAATTAGGATGCAATTTCTGTGTTTCATCGTCAATAAGAAGGTCCAAGGGATACAGTAAACCTGAAGTGAAGCATCAAAATCTAGAACTGGACTCACAGGAGTGGTTCAAATCATAGAAAGTTAGAGTGTCAGTCCTCTTGTACTTATGTCGGCATTGTGCCTTTTGTATTAAATACGGATGCAATTTCTGTGTTTCATCGTCAATAAGAAGGTCCAAGGGATACAGTAAACCTGACGTGAAGAATCGGAATCTAAAACTGAACTCACAGGAGAGGTTCAAATCATCGAAAGTTAGAGTGTCAGTCCTCTTGTACTTAAGTCGGCATTGTGCCTTTTGTATTTTATTCGGATGCAATTTCTGTGTTTCATCGTGAATAAGAACGTCCAAGAGATACAGTAAACCTGAAGTGAAGCATCGGAATCTAAAACTGGACTCACAGGAGAGATTCAAACCATAGAAAGTTAGAGTGTGATTCCTCTTGTACTTAAGTCGGCATTGTGCCTTTCGTATTAAATTCGGATGCAATTTCTGTGTTTCATCGTCAATAAGAAGTCCAAGGGATACAGTAAACCTGAAGTGAAGCATCGGAATCTAAAACTGGACTCACAGGAGAGGTTCAAATCATAAAAAGTTAGAGTGTCAGACCTCATGTACTTAAGTCGGCATTGTACCTTTTGTATTAAATTCGGATGCAATTTCTTTGTTCCATCGTCAATACGAAGGTCCAAGGGATACAGTAAACCTGAAGTGAAGCATTGGAATCTAAAACTGGACTTACAGGAGAGGTTGAAATCACAGAAAGTTAGAGTGTCAGTCCACTTGTACTTAAGTCCGCATTGTACCTTTTGTATTAAGTTTGGATGCAAATTCTGTATTTCATCGTCAATAAGAAGGTCCAAGGGATACAGGAAACCTGAAGTGAAGCATCGGAATCTAAAACTGGACTCACAGGAGAGGTTCAAATCATCGAAAGTTAGGGTGTCAGTCCTCTTGTACTTAAGTCGGCATTGTGCCATTTGTGTTAAATTCGGATGCAGTTTCTGTGTTTCATCGTCAATATGAAGGTCCAAGGGATACAGTAAACCTGAAGTGAAGCATGGGTATCTAACACTGGACTCACAGGAGAGGTTCAAATCATAGAGAGTTAGAGTGTCAGTCCTCTTGTACTTAAGTCGGTATTCTGCCTTTTGTATTAAATTCGGATGCAATTTCTGTGTTTCATCGTCAATAAGAAGGTCCAAGGGATACAATGAACCTGAAGTGAAGCATCGGAAGATAAAACTGGACTCACAGGAGAGGTTCAAATCATAGAGAGTTAGAGTGTCTGTCCTCTTGTACTTAAGTCGGCATTGTGCCTTTTGTATTAAATTCAAATGCAATTTCTGTGTTTCATCGTCAATAAGAAGGTTTAAGGGATACAGTAAACCTGAAGTGAAGACTCGGAATCTAAAAGTGGACTCACAGAAGAGGTTCAAATCTTAGAAAGTTAGAGTGTCAGACCTCTTGTACTTAAGTCGGCATTGTGCTTTTTATATTAAATTAGGATGCAATTTCTGTGTTTCATCGTCAATACGAAGGTCCAAGGGATACAGTAAACCTGAAATGAAGCATCGGAATCTAAAACTGAACTCATAGGAGAGGTTCAAATCATAGAAAGTTAGAGTGTCAGTTCTCTTGTACTTAAGTCGGCATTGTGCCTTTTGTATTTTATTCGGACGCAATTTCTATGTTTTATCGTCAATAAGAACGTCTAAGGGATACAGTAAACCTGAAGTGAAGCATCGGAAACTAAAACTGGACTCACGGGAGAGTTTCACATCATAGAAAGTTAGAGTGTCACTCCTCATGTACTTAAGTAGGCATTGTGCCTTTCGTATTAAATTCGGATGCAATTTCTGTGTTTCATCGTCAATAAGAAGGTCCAAGGGATACAGTAAACCTGAAGTGAAGCATCGGATTCTAAAACTGGACTCACAGGAGAGGTTCAAATCATCGAACGTTAAAGTGTCAGTCCTCTTGTACTTAAGTCGGCATTGTGCCATTTATATTAAATTCGTATGCAATTTCTGTGTTTCATCGTCAATAAGAAGGTCCAAGGGATGCAATAAACCTGAAGTGAAGCATCGGAATCTAAAACTGGACTCACAGGAGAGGTTCAAATAATCGAAATTTAGAGTGTCAGTCCTCTCGTACTTAAGTCGGTATTGTGCCTTTTGTATTGAATTTGGATGCAATTTCTGTGTTTCATCGTCAATAAGAAGGTCCAAGGGATACAGTAAACCTGAAGTGAAGCATCGGAATCTAAAACTGGACTCACAGGAGAGGTTCAAATCATAGAAAATTTGAGTGTCAGTCTTCTTGTACTTAAGTCAGCATTGTGCCTTTTGTATTAAATTCGGATGCAATTTCTGTGTTTCATCGTCAACAAGAACGTCCTAGGGATAGAGTAAACCTTAATTGAAGCATCGGAATCTAACACTGGACTCACAGGAGAGGTTCAAATCATAGAGAGTCACAGTGTCAGTCCTCTTGTACTTAAGTCGGTATTCTGCATTTTGTATTAAATTCGGATGCAATTTCTGTGTTTCATCGTCAATAAGAAGGTCCAAGGGATACAGTGAACCTGAAGTGAAGCATCGGAAGATGAAACTGGACTCACAGGAGAGGTTCAAATCATCGAACGTTAAAGTGTCAGTCCTCTTGTACTTAAGTCGGCATTGTGCCATTTATATTAAATTCGTATGCAATTTCTGTGTTTCATCGTCAATAAGAAGGTCCAAGGGATGCAATAAACCTGAAGTGAAGCATCGGAATCTAAAACTGGACTCACAGGAGAGGTTCAAATAATCGAAATTTAGAGTGTCAGTCCTCTCGTACTTAAGTCGGTATTGTGCCTTTTGTATTGAATTTGGATGCAATTTCTGTGTTTCATCGTCAATAAGAAGGTCCAAGGGATACAGTAAACCTGAAGTGAAGCATCGGAATCTAAAAGTGGACTCACAGGAGAGGTTCAAATCATAAAAAGTTAGAGTGTCAGACCTCATGTACTTAAGTCGGCATTGTGCCTTTTATATTAAATTAGGATGCAATTTCTGTGTTTCACCGTCAATAAGAAGGTCCAAGGGATGCAGTAAAAATGAAGTGAAGCATCGGAATCTAAAACTGAACTCACAGGAGAGGTTCAAATCATAGAAAGTTAGAGTGTCAGTTCTCTTGTACTTAAGTCGGCATTGTGCCTTTTGTATTTTATTCGGATGCAATTTCTGTGTTTTATCGACAATAAGAACGTCTAAGGGGTACAGTAAACCTGAAGTGAAGCATCGGAAACTAAAACTGGACTCACGGGAGAGTTTCACATCATAGAAAGTTATAGTGTCATTCCTCATGTACTTAAGTAGTCATTGTGCCTTTCGTATTAAATTCGGATGCAATTTCTGTGTTTCATCGTCAATAAGAAGGTCCAAGGGATACAGCAAACCTGAAGTGAAGCATCGGAATCTAAAACTGGACTCACAGGAGAGGTTCAAATAATCGAAATTTAGAGTGTCAGTCCTCTCGTACTTAAGTCGGTATTGTGCCTTTTGTATTGAATTTGGATGCAATTTCTGTGTTTCATCGTCAATAAGAAGGTCCAAGGGATACAGTAAACCTGAAGTGAAGCATCGGAATCTAAAACTGGACTCACAGGAGAGGTTCAAATCATAGAAAATTTGAGTGTCAGTCCTCTTGTACTTAAGTCAGCATTGTGCATTTTGTATTAAATTCGGATGCAATTTCTGTGTTTCATCGTCAACAAGAACGTCCTAGGGATAGAGTAAACCTTAATTGAAGCATCGGAATCTAACACTGGACTCACAGGAGAGGTTCAAATCATAGAGAGTCACAGTGTCAGTCCTCTTGTACTTAAGTCGGTATTCTGCCTTTTGTATTAAATTCGGATGCAATTTCTGTGTTTCATCGTCAATAAGAAGGTCCAAGGGATACAGTGAACCTGAAGTGAAGCATCGGAAGATAAAACTGGACTCACAGGAGAGGTTCATATCATAGAGATTTAGAGTGTCAGTCCTCTTGTACTTAAGTCGGCACTGTGCCTTTTGTATTAAATTCAAATGCAATTTCTGTGTTTCATCGTCAATAAGAAGGTCCAAGGGATACAGTAAACCTGAAGTGAAGCATCGGAATCTAAAAGTGGACTCACAGGAGAGGTTCAAATCATAAAAAGTTAGAGTGTCAGACCTCATGTACTTAAGTCGGCATTGTGCCTTTTATATTAAATTAGAATGCAATTTCTGTGTTTCACCGTCAATAAGAAGGTCCAAGGGATACAGTAAACCTGAAGTGAAGCATCGCAATCTAAAACAGAACTCACAGGAGAGGTTCAAATCATAGAAAGTTAGAGTGTCAGTTCTCTTGTACTTAAGTCGGCATTGTGCCTTTTGTATTTTTTTCGCATGCAATTTCTGTGTTTTATCGACAATAAGAACGTCTAAGGGATACAGTAAACCTGAAGTGAAGCATCAGAATCTAAAACTGGACTCACAGAAGAGGTTCAAATCATAGAAAGTTAGAGCGTCAGTCCTCTTGTACTTAAGTCGGCATTGTACCTTTTGTATTAAATTCGGATGCAATTTCTTTGTTCCATCGTCAATACGAAGGTCCAAGGGATACAGTAAACCTGAAGTGAAGCATTGGAATCTAAAACTGGACTTACAGGAGAGGTTGAAATCACAGAAAGTTAGAGTGTCAGTCCACTTGTACTTAAGTCCGCATTGTACCTTTTGTATTAAGTTTGGATGCAATTTCTGTGTTTCATCGTCAATAAGAAGGTCCAAGGGATACAGGAAACCTGAAGTGAAGCATCGGAAACTAAAACTGGACTCACAGGAGAGGTTCAAATCATCGAAAGTTAGGGTGTCAGTCCTCTTGTACTTAAGTCGGCATTGTGCCTTTTGTATTAAATTCGGATGCAGTTTCTGTGTTTCATCGTCAATAACAAGGTCCAAGGGATACAGTAAACCTGAAGTGAAGCATGGGTATCTAACACTGGACTCACAGGAGAGGTTCAAATCATAGAGAGTTAGAGTGTCAGTCCTCTTGTACTTAAGTCGGTATTCTGCCTTTTGTATTAAATTCGGATGCAATTTCTGTGTTTCATCGTCAATAAGAAGGTCCAAGGGATACAGTGAACCTGAAGTGAAGCATCGGAAACTAAAACTGGACTCACGGGAGAGTTTCACATCATAGAAAGTTAGAGTGTCACTCCTCATGTACGTAAGTAGGCATTGTGCCTTTCGTATTAAATTCGGATGCAATTTCTGTGTTTCATCGTCAATAAGAAGGTCCAAGGGATACAGTAAACCTGAAGTGAAGCATCGGATTCTAAAACTGGACTCACAGGAGAGGTTCAAATCATCGAACGTTAAAGTGTCAGTCCTCTTGTACTTAAGTCGGCATTGTGCCATTTATATTAAATTCGTATGCAGTTTCCGTGTTTCATCGTCAATAAGAAGGTCCAAGGGATACAATAAACCTGAAGTGAGGCATCGGAATCTAAAACTGGACTCACAGGAGAGGTTCAAATAATCGAAATTTAGAGTGTCAGTCCTCTCGTACTTAAGTCGGTATTGTGCCTTTTGTATTGAATTTGGATGCAATTTCTGTGTTTCATCGTCAATAAGAAGGTCCAAGGGATACAGTAAACCTGAAGTGAAGTATCGGAATCTAAAACTGGACTCACAGGAGAGGTTCAAATCATAGAAAATTTGAATGTCAGTCCTCTTGTACTTAAGTCAGCATTGTGCCTTTTGTATTAAATTCGGATGCAATTTCTGTGTTTCATCGTCAACAAGTACGTCCTAGGGATAGAGTAAACCTTAATTGAAGCATCGGAATCTAACACTGGACTCACAGGAGAGGTTCAAATCATAGAGAGTCACAGTGTCAGTCCTCTTGTACTTAAGTCGGTATTCTGCATTTTGTATTAAATTCGGATGCAATTTCTGTGTTTCATCGTCAATAAGAAGGTCCAAGGGATACAGCAAACCTGAAGTGAAGCATCGGAATCTAAAACTGGACTCACAGGAGAGGTTCAAATAATCGAAATTTAGAGTGTCAGTCCTCTCGTACTTAAGTCGGTATTGTGCCTTTTGTATTGAATTTGGATGCAATTTCTGTGTTTCATCGTCAATAAGAAGGTCCAAGGGATACAGTAAACCTGAAGTGAAGCATCGGAATCTAAAACTGGACTCACAGGAGAGGTTCAAATCATAGAAAATTTAAGTGTCAGTCCTCTTGTACTTAAGTCAGCATTGTGCATTTTGTATTAAATTCGGATGCAATTTCTGTGTTTCATCGTCAACAAGAACGTCCTAGGGATAGAGTAAACCTTAATTGAAGCATCGGAATCTAACACTGGACTCACAGGAGAGGTTCAAATCATAGAGAGTCACAGTGTCAGTCCTCTTGTACTTAAGTCGGTATTCTGCCTTTTGTATTAAATTCGGATGCAATTTCTGTGTTTCATCGTCAATAAGAAGGTCCAAGGGATACAGTGAACCTGAAGTGAAGCATCGGAAGATAAAACTGGACTCACAGGAGTGGTTCATATCATAGAGATTTAGAGTGTCAGTCCTCTTGTACTTAAGTCGGCACTGTGCCTTTTGTATTAAATTCAAATGCAATTTCTGTGTTTCATCGTCAATAAGAAGGTCCAAGGGATACAGTAAACCTGAAGTGAAGCATCGGAATCTAAAAGTGGACTCACAGGAGAGGTTCAAATCATAAAAAGTTAGAGTGTCAGACCTCATGTACTTAAGTCGGCATTGTGCCTTTTATATTAAATTAGAATGCAATTTCTGTGTTTCACCGTCAATAAGAAGGTCCAAGGGATACAGTAAACCTGAAGTGAAGCATCGGAATCTAAAGCTGAACTCACAGGAGACGTTCAAATCATAGAAAGTTAGAGTGTCAGTTCTCTTGTACTTAAGTCGGTATTGTGCCGTTTGTATTTTTTTCGCATGCAATTTCTGTGTTTTATCGACAATAAGAACGTCTAAGGGATACAGTAAACCTGAAGTGAAGCATCAGAATCTAAAACTGGACTCACAGAAGAGGTTCAAATCATAGAAAGATAGAGCGTCAGTAATCTTGTACTTAAGTCGGCATTGTACCTTTTGTATTAAATTCGGATGCAATTTCTTTGTTCCATCGTCAATACGAAGGTCCAAGGGATACAGTAAACCTGAAGTGAAGCATTGGAATCTAAAACTGGACTTACAGGAGAGGTTGAAATCACAGAAAGTTAGAGTGTCAGTCCACTTGTACTTAAGTCCGCATTGTACCTTTTGTATTAAGTTTGGATGCAATTTCTGTGTTTCATCGTCAATAAGAAGGTCCAAGGGATACAGGAAACCTGAAGTGAAGCATCGGAATCTAAAACTGGACTCACAGGAGAGGTTCCAATCATCGAAAGTTAGGGTGTCAGTCCTCTTGTACTTAAGTCGGCATTGTGCCTTTTGTATTAAATTCGGATGCAGTTTCTGTGTTTCATCGTCAATAACAAGGTCCAAGGGATACAGTAAACCTGAAGTGAAGCATGGGTATCTAACACTGGACTCACAGGAGAGGTTCAAATCATAGAGAGTTAGAGTGTCAGTCCTCTTGTACTTTAGTCGGTATTCTGCCTTTTGTATTAAATTCGGATGCAATTTCTGTGTTTCATCGTCAATAAGAAGGTCCAAGGGATACAGTGAACCTGAAGTGAAGCATCGGAAGATAAAACTGGACTCACAGGAGAGGTTCAAATCATAGAGAGTTAGAGTGTCCGTCATCTTGTACTTAAGTCGGCATTGTGCCGTTTGTATTAAATTCAAATGCAATTTCTGTGTTTCATCGTCAATAAGAAGGTTTAAGGGATACAGTAAACCTGAAGTGAAGACTCGGAATCTAAAAGTGTACTCACAGGAGAGGTTCAAATCATAAAAAGTTAGAGTGTCAGACCTCTTGTACTTAAGTCGGCATTGTGCTTTTTATAATAAATTAGGATGCAATTTCTGTGTTTCATCGTCAATAAGAAGGTCCAAGGGATACAGTAAACCTGAAATGAAGCATCGGAATCTAAAACTGAACTCATAGGAGAGGTTCAAATCATAGAAAGTTAGAGTGTCAGTTCTCTTGTACTTAAGTCGGCATTGTGCCTTTTGTATTTTATTCGGATGCAATTTCTATGTTTTATCGTCAATAAGAACGTCTAAGGGATACAGTAAACCTGAAGTGAAGCATCGGAAACTAAAACTGGACTCACGGGAGAGTTTCACATCATAGAAAGTTAGAGTGTCACTCCTCATGTACTTAAGTAGGCATTGTGCCTTTCGTATTAAATTCGGATGCAATTTCTGTGTTTCATCGTCAATAAGAAGGTCCAAGGGATACAGTAAACCTGAAGTGAAGCATCGGATTCTAAAACTGGACTCACAGGAGAGGTTCAAATCATCGAACGTTAAAGTGTCAGTCCTCTTGTACTTAAGTCGGCATTGTGCCATTTATATTAAATTCGTATGCAATTTCTGTGTTTCATCGTCAATAAGTAGGTCCAAGGGATACAATAAACCTGAAGTGAAGCATCGGAATCTAAAACTGGACTCACAGGAGAGGTTCAAATAATCGAAATTTAGAGTGTCAGTCCTCTTGTACTTAAGTCAGCATTGTGGCTTTTGTATTAAATTCGGATGCAATTTCTGTGTTTCATCGTCAACAAGAACGTCCTAGGGATAGAGTAAACCTTAATTGAAGCATCGGAATCTAACACTGGACTCACAGGAGAGGTTCAAATCATAGAGAGTCACAGTGTCAGTCCTCTTGTACTTAAGTCGGTATTCTGCATTTTGTATTAAATTGGGATGCAATTTCTGTGTTTCATCGTCAATAAGAAGGTCCAAGGGATACAGTGAACCTGAAGTGAAGCATCGGAAGATAAAACTGGACTCACAGGAGAGGTTCATATCATCGAGATTTAGAGTGTCAGTCCTCTTGTACTTAAGTCGGCATTGTGCCTTTTGTATTAAATTCAAATGCAATTTCTGTGTTTCATCGTCAATAAGAAGGTCCAAGGGATACAGTAAACCTGGAGTGAAGCATCGGAATCTAAAAGTGGACTCACAGGAGAGGTTCAAATCATAAAAAGTTAGAGTGTCAGACCTCATGTACTTAAGTCGGCATTGTGCCTTTTATATTAAATTAGGATGCAATTTCTGTGTTTCACCGTCAATAAGAAGGTCCAAGGGATACAGTAAACCTGAAGTGAAGCATCGGAATCTAAAACTGAACTCACAGGAGAGGTTCAAATCATAGAAAGTTAGAGTGTCAGTTCTCTTGTACTTAAGTCGGCATTGTGCCTTTTGTATATTATTCGGATGCAATTTCTGTATTTTTTCGACAATAAGAACGTCTAAGGGGTACAGTAAACCTGAAGTGAAGCATCGGAAACTAAAACTGGACTCACGGGAGAGTTTCACATCATAGAAAGTTAGAGTGTCATTCCTCATGTACTTAAGTAGGCATTGTGCCTTTCGTATTAAATTCGGATGCAATTTCTGTGTTTCATCGTCAATAAGAAGGTCCAAGGGATACAGCAAAACTGAAGTGAAGCATCGGAATCTAAAACTGGACTCACAGGAGAGGTTCAAATAATCGAAATTTAGAGTGTCAATCCTCTCGTACTTAAGTCGGTATTGAGCCTTTTGTATTGAATTTGGATGCAATTTCTGTGTTTCATCGTCAATAAGAAGGTCCAAGGGATACAGTAAACCTGAAGTGAAGCATCGGAATCTAAAACTGGACTCACAGGAGAGGTTCAAATCATAGAAAATTTGAGTGTCAGTCCTCTTGTACTTAAGTCAGCATTGTGCATTTTGTATTAAATTCGGATGCAATTTCTGTGTTTCATCGTCAACAAGAACGTCCTAGGGATAGAGTAAACCTTAATTGAAGCATCGGAATCTAACACTGGACTCACAGGAGAGGTTCAAATCATGGAGAGTCACAGTGTCAGTCCTCTTGTACTTAAGTCGGTATTCTGCCTTTTGTATTAAATTCGGATGCAATTTCTGTGTTTCATCGTCAATAAGAAGGTCCAAGGGATACAGTGAACCTGAAGTGAAGCATCGGAAGATAAAACTGGACTCACAGGAGAGGTTCTTATCATAGAGATTTAGAGTGTCAGTCCTCTTGTACTTAAGTCGGCATTGTGCCTTTTGTATTAAATTCAAATGCAATTTCTGTGTTTCATCGTCAATAAGAAGGTCCAAGGGATACAGTAAACCTGAAGTGAAGCATCGGAATCTAAAAGTGGACTCACAGGAGAGGTTCAAATCATAAAAAGTTAGAGTGTCAGACCTCATGTACTTAAGTCGGCATTGAGCCTTTTATATTAAATTAGGATGCAATTTCTGTGTTTCACCGCCAATAAGAAGGTCCAAGGGATACAGTAAACCTGAAGTGAAGCATCGGAATCTAAAACTGAACTCACAGGAGAGGTTCAAATCATAGAAAGTTAGAGTGTCAGTTCTCTTGTACTTAAGTCGGCATTGTGCCTTTTGTATTTTATTCGCATGCAATTTCTGTGTTTTATCGACAATAAGAACGTCTAAGGGATACAGTAAACCTGAAGTGAAGCATCGGAAACTAAAACTGGACTCACGGGAGAGTTTCACATCATAGAAAGTTAGAGTGTCATTCCTCATGTACTTAAGTAGGCATTGTGCCTTTCGTATTAAATTCGGATGCAATTTCTGTGTTTCATCGTCAATAAGAAGGTCCAAGGGATACAGCAAACCTGAAGTGAAGCATCGGAATCTAAAACTGGACTCACGGGAGAGGTTCAAATCATGGAGAGTTAGAGTGTCAGTCCACTTGTACTTAAGTCATCATTGTGCCTTTTGTATTAAATTCGGATGCAATTGCTGTGTTTCATCATCAATAAGAAGGTCCGAGGGGTACAGTAAACCTTAAGTGAAGCATCGGAATCTGAAACTGGACTCACAGGAGAGGTTCAAATCATCGAAAGTTAGAGTGTCAGTCCTCTTGTACTAAAGTCGGCATTGTGCCTTTTGTATAAAATTCAGATGCAATTTCTGTGTTTCGCCGTCAATAAGATAGTCCAAGGGATACAGTAAACCTGAATTGAAGCATCGGAATCTAAAACTGGACTCGCAGGAGAGGTTCAAATCATAGAGAATTAGAGTGTCAGTCCGCTTCTACTTAAATCGGCATTGTGGCTTTTGTATTAAATTCGGATGCAATTGCTGGGTTTTATCATCAATAAGAATGTCCAAGGGATACAGTAAACCTGAAGTGAAGCAGTGGAATCAAAAACATGACTCACAGGAGAGGTTCAAATCATAGAGAGTTAGAGTGTCAGTCCTCTTGTACTTAAGTCGGTATTCTGCCTTTTATATTAAATTCGGATGCAATTTCTGTGTTTTATCGTCAATAAGAAGGTCCAAGGGATACAGTGAAACTAAAGTGATGCATCGGAAGATAAAACTGGACTCACAGGAGATGTTCAAAGCGTAGAGAGTTAGAGTGTCAGTCCTTTTGTATTAATTTCGTATGCAATTTCTGTGTTTCATCGTCAAGATGAAGGTCCAAGGGATACAGTAAACCTGAAGTGAAGCATCGGAATCTAAAAGTGGACTCACAGGAGAGGTTTAAATCATAAAAAGTTACGTCGGCAATGTGCCTTTTGTATTAATTTCGGATGCTATTTCTGTGTTTCATCGTCAATAAGAAGGTCCAAGGGATACAGTAAACCTGAAGTGAAGCATCAGAATCTAAAACTGGACTCACAGGGGAGGTTCAAATCATAGAAAGTTAGAGTGTCAGTCCTCTTGTACTTAAAACGGCATTGTGCATTTTGTATTAAATTCGGATGCAATTTTTGTGTTTCATCGTCAATAAGAAGGCCCAAAGGATACAGTAAACCTGAAGTGAAGCATCGGATTCTAAAACTGTACTCACAGTAGAGGTTCAAATCATAGAGTTAGAGTGTCTGTCCTCTTGTACTTAAGTCGTCATTGATCATTTTGTATTAAGTTCGGATGCAATTTCTGTGTTTCATCGTCAATAAGAAGGTCCAAGGGATACAGTAAACCTGAAGGGAAGCACCGGAATCTCAAACCGGACTCACAGGAGAGGTTCCAATCATAGAGAGTTAGAGTGTCTGTCCTCTTGTACTTAAGTCGTCATTGATCATTTTGTATTAAATTCGGATGCAATTTCTATGTTTCATCGTCAATAATAAGGTCCAAGAGTTACAGTAAACCTGAAGTCAAGCATCGATATCTAAAACTGCACTCACAGGAGAGGTTCAAATCGTAGAATGTTAGAGTGTCAGTCCTCTTGTACTTAAGTCGGCATTGTGCCTTTTGTATTAAATTTGGATGCAACTTCTGTGTTTCATCGTCAGTAACAAGGTCCAAGGGATACAGTAAACGTGAAGTGAAGCATCGTAATCCAAAACTGGACTCACAGGAGAGGTTCCAATCATAGGGAGTTAGAGGGTCAGTCCTCTTGTGCTTAAGTCGGCATTGTGCCTTTTGTATTAAATTCGGATGCAATTTCTGTGTTTCATCGTCAATAAGAAGGTCCAAGGGTTACAGTAAACCTGAAGTCAAGCATCGGAATGTAAAACTGGACTTACAGGAGAGATTCAAACCATAGAAAGTTATATTGTCATTCCTCTTGTACTTAAGTCGGCATTGTGCCTTTCGTATTAATTTCGGATGCAATTTCTGTGTTTCATCGTCAATAAGAAGGTCTAAGGGATACAGTAAACCTGAAGTGAAGCATCAGAATCTAAAACTGGACTCACAGAAGAGGTTCAAATCATAGAAAGTTAGAGTGTCAGTCCTCTTGTACTTAAGTCGGTATTGTGTTTTTTGTATTAAATTGGGATGCAATTTCTTTGTTTCATCGTCAATAAGAAGGTCTAAGGGATGCAGTAAACCTGAAGTGAAGCATCGGAATCTCAAACTGGACTCACTGGAGAGGTTCAAATCATATAAAGTTAGAGTGTCAGTCCTCTTGTACTTAAGTCGGCATTGTGCCTTTTGTATTAAATTCGGATGCAATTTCTGTGTTTCATCGTCAATAAGAAGGTCCAAGCGATACAGTAAACCTGAAGAGAAGCATCGGAATCTAAAACTGGACATACAGGAGAGGTTGAAATCATAGAAAGTTAGAGTGTCAGTCCACTTGAACTTAAGTCGGCATTGTGCCTTTTGTATTAAATTTGGATGCAATTTCTGTGTTTCATCGTCAATATGAAGGTCCGAGGGATACAGTAAACCTGAAGTGAAGCATCGGAATCTAAAACTGGACTCACAGGAGAGGTTCAAATCATCGAAAGTTAGGGTGTCAGTCCTCTTGTACTTAAGTCAGCTTTGTGCCTTTTGTATTAAATTCGGATGCAATTTCTATGTTTCATCGTCAATAAGAAGGTCCAAGGGATACAGTAAACCTGAAGTGAAGCATCGGAATCTAAAACTGGACTCACTGGAGAGGTTAAAATTATCGAAAGTTAGAGTGTCAGTCCTCTTGTACTTAAGTCGGCATTGTGCCATTTTCATTAAATTCGGATGCAATTTCTGTGTTTCATCGTCAATAAGAAGGTCTAAGGGATACAGTAAACCTGAAGTGAAGCATCGGAATCTAAAACTGGACTCACAGAATAGGTTCAAATCATAGAGAGTTAGAGTGTCAGTCCACTTGTACGTAAGTCAGCATTCTGCCTTTTGTATTAAATTCGGATGCAATTGCTGTGTTTCATCATCAATAAGAAGGTCCAAGGGATACAGTAAATCTGAAGTGAAGCATCGGAATGTAAAACTGGACTCATAGGAGTGGTTCAAATCATCGAAAGTTAGAGTGTCAGTCCTCTTGTACTTATGTTGGTATTGTGCCTTTTGTATTAAATTCGGATGCAATTTCTGTGTTTCATCGTCAATAAGAAGGTCCAAGGGATACAGTAAACCTGAAGTGAAGCATCGGAATCTAAAACTGGACTCACAGGAGATGTTCAAATAATCGAAATTTAGAGTGTTAGTCCTCTCGTACTTAAGTCGGCATTGTGCATTTTGTATTGAATTTGGATGCAATTTCTGTGTTTCATAGTCAATAAGAAGGTCCAAGGGATACACTAAACCTGAAGTGAAGCAGCGGAATAAAAAACATGACTCACAGGAGAGGTTCAAATCATAGAGAGTTAATGTGTCAGTCCTCTTGTACTTAAGTCGGTATTCTGCCTTTTGTATTAAATTCGGATGCAATTTCTGTGTTTCATCGTCAATAAGAAGGTGCAAGGGATACAGTGAACCTAAAGTGAAGCATCGGAAGATAAAACTGGACTCACAGGAGAGGTTCAAATCGTAGAGAGTTAGAGTGTCAGTCCTTTTGTATTAAATTCGGATGCAATTTCTGTGTTTCATCGTCAATAAGAAGGTCCAAGGGATACAGTAAACCTGAAGTGAAGCATCTGAATCTAAAAGTGGACTCACAGGAGAGGTTCAAATCATAAAAAGTTAAGTCGGCATTGTGCATTTTTTATTAAATTCGGATGCAATTTCTGTGTTTCATCGTCAATAAGAATGTCCAAGGGATACAGTAAACCTGAAGTGAAGCATCAGAATCTAAAACTGGACTCACAGGGGAGGTTCAAATCATAGCAAGTTAGAGTGTCAGGCCTCTTGTACTTAAGTCGGCATTGTGCATTTTGTATTAAATTCGGATGCAATTTCTGTGTTTCATCGTCAATAAGAAGGTCCAAGGGATACAGTAAACCTGAAGTGAAGCATCGGAATCTAAAACTGTACTCACAGTAGAGGTTCAAATCATAGAGAGTTAGAGTGTCAGTTCTCTTGTACTTAAGTCGGCATTGTGCCTTTTGTATTAAATTCGGATGTAATTTCTGTGTTTCATCGTCAATAAGAAGGTCCAAGGGATACAGTAAACCTGAAGTGAAGCATCGGAATCTAAGACTATACTCACAGGAGAGGTTTAAATCATCGAAAGTTAGAGTGTCAGTCCTCTTGTACTTAAGTCGGCATTGTGCCATTTTCATTAAATTCGGATGCAATTTCTGTATTTCATCGTGAATAAATATGTCTAAGGGATACAGTAAACCTGAAGTGAAGCATCGGAATCTAAAACTGGACTCACAGGAGAGGTTCAAATCATAGAGAGTTAGAGTGTCAGTCCACTTGTACGTAAGTCAGCATTCTGCCTTTTGTATTAAATTCGGATGCAATTGCTGTGTTTCAATATCAATAAGAAGGTCCAAGGGATGCAATAAATCTGAAGTGAAGCATCGGAATCTAAAACTGGACTCACAGGAGTGGTTCAAATCATCGAAAGTTAGAGTGTCAGTCCTCTTGTACTTAAGTCGGCATTGTGCATTTTGTATTAAATTCGGATGCAATTTCTGTGTTTCATCGTCAATAAGAATGTCCAAGGGATACAGTAAACCTGAAGTGAAGCATCGGAATCTAAAACTGTACTCACAGTAGAGGTTCAAATCATAGAGAGTTAGAGTGTCAGTCCTCTTGTACTTAAGTCGGCATTGTGCCTTTTGTATTAAATTCGGATGCAATTTCTGTGTTTCATCGTCAATAAGAAGGTCCAAGGGATACAGTAAACCTGAAGTGAAGCATCGGAATCTAAAACTGGACTCACAGGAGTGGTTCAAATCATCGAAAGTTAGAGTGTCAGTCCTCTTGTACTTAAGTCGGTATTGTGCCTTCTGTATTAAATTCGGATGCAATTTCTGTGTTTCATCGTCAATAAGAAGGTCCAAGGGATACAGTAAACCTGAAGTGAACCATCGGAATCTAAAACTGGACTCACAGGAGAGGTTCAAATAATCGAAATTTAGAGTGTCAGTCCTCTCGTACTTAAGTCGGCATTGTGCATTTTGTATTAAATTCGGATGCAATTTCTGTCTTTCATCGTCAATAAGTTGGTGCAAGGGATACCGTAAACCTGAAGTGAAGCATCGGAATCTAAAACTGTACTCACAGTAGAGGTTCAAATCATAGAGAGTTAGAGTGTCAGTCCTCTTGTACTTAAGTCGGTATTCTGCCTTTTATATTAAATTCGGATGCAATTTCTGTGTTTTTTCGTCAATAAGAAGGTCCAAGGGATACAGTGAAACTAAAGTGATGCATCGGAAGATAAAACTGGACTCACAGGAGATGTTCAAAGCGTAGAGAGTTAGAGTGTCAGTCCTTTTGTATTAATTTCGTATGCAATTTCTGTGTTTCATCGTCAATAAGAAGGTCCAAGGGATACAGTAAACCTGAAGTGAAGCATCAGAATCTAAAACTGGACTCACAGGGGAGGTTCAAATCATAGAAAGTTAGAGTGTCAGTCCTCTTTTACTTAAGTCGGCATTGTGCATTTTGTATTAAATTCGGATGCAATTTTTGTGTTTCATCGTCAATAAGAAGGCCCAAAGGATACAGTAAACCTGAAGTGAAGCATCGGATTCTAAAACTGTACTCACAGTAGAGGTTCAAATCATAGAGTTAGAGTGTCTGTCCTCTTGTACTTAAGTCGTCATTGATCATTTTGTATTAAGTTCGAATGCAATTTTTGTGTTTCATCGTCAATAAGAAGGTCCAAGGGATACAGTAAACCTGAAGGGAAGCACCGGAATCTCAAACCGGACTGACAGGAGAGGTTCCAATCATAGAGAGTTAGAGTGTCAGTACTCTTGTACTTAAGTCGGCTTTGTGCCTTTTGTATTAAATTCGGATGTAATTTCTATGTTTCATCGTCAATATGAAGGTCCAAGAGTTACAGTAAACCTGAAGTCAAGCATCGAAATCTAAAACTGCACTCACAGGAGAGGTTCAAATCGTAGAATGTTAGAGTGTCAGTCCTCTTGTACTTAAGTCGGCATTGTGCCTTTTGTATTAAATTCGGATGCAACTTCTGTGTTTCATCGTCAATAACAAGGTCCAAGGGATACAGTAAACGTGAAGTGAAGCATCGTAATCCAAAACTGGACTCACAGGAGAGGTTCCAATCATAGGGAGTTAGAGTGTCAGTCCTCTTGTGCTTAAGTCGGCATTGTGCCTTTTGTATTAAATTCGGATGCAATTTCTGTGTTTCATCGTCAATAAGAAGGTCCAAGGGTTACAGTAAACCTGATATCAAGCATCGGAATGTAAAACTGGACTCACAGGAGAGATACAAACCATAGAAAGTTAGATTGTCATTCCTCTTGTACTTAAGTCGGCATTGTGCCTTTTGTATTAAATTCGGATGCAATTTCTATGTTTCATCGTCAATATGAAGGTCCAAGAGTTACAGTAAACCTGAAGTGAAGCATCGGAATCTAAAACTGGACTCACAGGAGAGGTTCAAATCATCGAAAGTTAGGGTGTCAGTCCTCTTGTACTTAAGTCAGCTTTGTGCCTTTTGTATTAAATTCGGATGCAATTTCTATGTTTCATCGTCAATAAGAAGGTCCAAGGGATACAGTAAACCTGAAGTGAAGCATCGGAATCTAAAACTGGACTCACTGGAGAGGTTAAAATTATCGAAAGTTAGAGTGTCAGTCCTCTTGTACTTAAGTCGGCATTGTGCCATTTTCATTAAATTCGGATGCAATTTCTGTGTTTCATCGTCAATAAGAAGGTCTAAGGGATACAGTAAACCTGAAGTGAAGCATCGGAATCTAAAACTGGACTCACAGAATAGGTTCAAATCATAGAGAGTTAGAGTGTCAGTCCACTTGTACGTAAGTCAGCATTCTGCCTTTTGTATTAAATTCGGATGCAATTGCTGTGTTTCATCATCAATAAGAAGGTCCAAGGGATACAGTAAATCTGAAGTGAAGCTTTGGAATGTAAAACTGGACTCATAGGAGTGGTTCAAATCATCGAAAGTTAGAGTGTCAGTCCTCTTGTACTTATGTTGGTATTGTGCCTTTTGTATTAAATTCGGATGCAATTTCTGTGTTTCATCGTCAATAAGAAGGTCCAAGGGATACAGTAAACCTGAAGTGAAGCACAGGAATCTAAAACTGGACTCACAGGAGAGGTTCAAATAATCGAAATTTAGAGTGTTAGTCCTCTCGTACTTAAGTCGGCATTGTGCATTTTGTATTGAATTTGGATGCAATTTCTGTGTTTCATCGTCAATAAGAAGGTCCAAGGGATACAGTAAACCTGAAGTGAAGCAGCGGAATCAAAAACATGACTCACAGGAGAGGTTCAAATCATAGAGAGTTAATGTGTCAGTCCTCTTGTACTTAAGTCGGTATTCTGCCTTTTGTATTAAATTCGGATGCAATTTCTGTGTTTCATCGTCAATAAGAAGGTCCAAGGGATACAGTGAACCTAAAGTGAAGCATCGGAAGATAAAACTGGACTCACAGGAGAGGTTCAAATCGTAGAGAGTTAGAGTGTCAGTCCTCTTGTACTTATGTTGGTATTGTGCCTTTTGTATTAAATTCGGATGCAATTTCTGTGTTTCATCGTCAATAAGAAGGTCCAAGGGATACAGTAAACCTGAAGTGAAGCACAGGAATCTAAAACTGGACTCACAGGAGAGGTTCAAATAATCGAAATTTAGAGTGTTAGTCCTCTCGTACTTAAGTCGGCATTGTGCATTTTGTATTGAATTTGGATGCAATTTCTGTGTTTCATCGTCAATAAGAAGGTCCAAGGGATACAGTAAACCTGAAGTGAAGCAGCGGAATCAAAAACATGACTCACAGGAGAGGTTCAAATCATAGAGAGTTAATGTGTCAGTCCTCTTGTACTTAAGTCGGTATTCTGCCTTTTGTATTAAATTCGGATGCAATTTCTGTGTTTCATCGTCAATAAGAAGGTCCAAGGGATACAGTGAACCTAAA
The DNA here is from genome assembly GCF_021461395.2 of Schistocerca americana. Taxonomy (NCBI): domain Eukaryota; kingdom Metazoa; phylum Arthropoda; class Insecta; order Orthoptera; family Acrididae; genus Schistocerca; species Schistocerca americana. The sequence goes on from NC_060127.1 coordinate 217,921,459, forward strand.
GTGAAGCATCGGAAGATAAAACTGGACTCACAGGAGAGGTTCAAATCGTAGAGAGTTAGAGTGTCAGTCCTTTTGTATTAAATTCGGATGCAATTTCTGTGTTTCATCGTCAATAAGAAGGTCCAAGGGATACAGTAAACCTGAAGTGAAGCATCGGAATCTAAAAGTGGACTCACAGGAGAGGTTCAAATCATAAAAAGTTAAGTCGGCATTGTGCATTTTGTATTAAATTCGGATGCAATTTCTGTGTTTCATCGTCAATAAGAATGTCCAAGGGATACAGTAAACCTGAAGTGAAGCATCAGAATCTAAAACTGGACTCACAGGGGAGGTTCAAATCATAGCAAGTTAGAGTGTCAGTCATCTTGTACTTAAGTCGGCATTGTGCATTTTGTATTAAATTCGGATGCAATTTCTGTGTTTCATCGTCAATAAGAAGGTCCAAGGGATACAGTAAACCTGAAGTGAAGCATCGGAATCTAAAACTGTACTCACAGTAGAGGTTCAAATCATAGAGAGTTAGAGTGTCAGTTCTCTTGTACTTAAGTCGGCATTGTGCCTTTTGTATTAAATTCGGATGCAATTTCTGTGTTTCATCGTCAATAAGAAGGTCCAAGGGATACAGTAAACCTGAAATGAAGCATCGGAATCTAAGACTGGACTCACAGGAGAGGTTTAAATCATCGAAAGTTAGAGTGTCAGTCCTCTTGTACTTAAGTCGGCATTGTGCCATTTTCATTAAATTCGGATGCAATTTCTGTATTTCATCGTGAATAAGAAGGTCTAAGGGATACAGTAAACCTGAAGTGAACCATCGGAATCTAAAACTGGACTCACAGGAGAGGTTCAAATCATAGAGAGTTAGAGTGTCAGTCCACTTGTACGTAAGTCAGCATTCTGCCTTTTGTATTAAATTCGGATGCAATTGCTGTGTTTCATCATCAGTGAGAAGGTCCAAGGGATACAATAAATCTGAAGTGAAGCATTGGAATCTAAAACTGGACTCACAGGAGTGGTTCAAATCATCGAAAGTTAGAGTGTCAGTCCTCTTGTACTTAAGTCGGCTTTGTGCATTTTGTATTAAATTCGGATGCAATTTCTGTGTTTCATCGTCAATAAGAAGGTCCAAGGGATACAGTAAACCTGAAGTGAAGCATCGGAATCTAAAACTGTACTCACAGTAGAGGTTCAAATCATAGAGAGTTAGAGTGTCAGTCCTCTTGTACTTAAGTCGGCATTGTGCCTTTTGTATTAAATTCGGATGCAATTTCTGTGTTTTATCGTCAATAAGAAGGTCCAAGGGATACAGTAAACCTGAAGTGAAGCATCGGAATCTAAAAGTGATCTCACAGGAGAGGTTCAAATCATAAAAAGTTAAATCGGCATTGTGCCATTTGTATTAAATTCGGATGCAATTTCTGTGTTTCATCGTCAATAAGAACGTCCAAGGGATACAGTAAACCTGAAGTGAAGCATCAGAATCTAAAACTGGACTCACAGGGGAGGTTCAAATCATAGAAAGTTAGAGTGTCAGTCCTCTTGTACTTAAGTCGGCATTGTGCATTTTGTTTTAAATTCGGATGCAATTTCTGTCTTTCATCGTCAATAAGAAGGTCCAAGGGATACCGTAAACCTGAAGTGAAGCATCGGAATCTAAAACTGTACTCACAGTAGAGGTTCAAATCATAGAGAGTTAGAGTGTCAGTCCTCTTGTACTTAAGTCGGCATTGTGCCTTTTGTATTAAATTCGGATGCAATTTGTTTGTTTCATCGTCAATAAGAAGGTCCAAGGGATACAGTAAACCTGAAGTGAAGCATCGGAATCTCTAACTGGACTCACAGCAGAGGTTCAAATCATATAAAGTTAGAGTGTCAGTCCTCTTGTACTTAAGTCGGCATTGTGCCTTTTGTATTAAATTCGGATGCAATTTCTGTGTTTCATCGTCAATAAGAAGGTCCAAGCGATACAGTAAACCTGAAGTGAAGCATCGGAATCTAAAACTGGACTTACAGGAGAGGTTGAAATCATAGAAAGTTAGAGTGTCAGTCCACTTGTACTAAAGTCGGCATTGTGCCTTTTGTATTAAATTTGGATGCAATTTATGTGTTTCATCGTCAATAAGAAGGTCCAAGGGATACAGTAAACCTGAAGTGAAGCATCGGAATCTAAAACTGGACTCACAGGGGAGGTTCACATCATCGAAAGTTAGGGTGTCAGTCCTCTTGTACTTAAGTCGGCATTGTGCCTTTTGTATTAAATTCGGATGCAATTTCTGTGTTTCATCGTCAATAAGAAGGTCTAAGGGATACAGTAAACCTGAAGTGAAGCATCGGAATCTTAAACTGGACTCACAGGAGAGGTTTAAATCATCGAAAGTTAGAGTGTCAGTCCTCTTGTACTCAAGTCGGCATTGTGCCATTTTCATTATATTCTGATGCAATTTCTGTGTTTCATCGTCAATTAGAAGGTCTAAGGGATACAGTAAACCTGAAGTGAAGCATCGGAATCTAAAACTGGACTCACAGAAGAGGTTCAAATCATAGAGAGTTAGAGTGTCAGTCCACTTGTACGTAAGTCAGCATTCTGCCTTTTGTATTAAATTCGGATGCAATTGCTGTGTCTCATCATCAATAAGAAAGTCCAAGGGATACAGTAAATCTGAAGTGAAGCATCGGAATCTAAAACTGGACTCACAGGAGTGGTTCAAATCATCGAAAGTTAGAGTGTCAGTCCTCTTTTACTTAAGTCGGTATTGTGCCTTTTGTATTAAATTCGGATGCAATTTCTGTGTTTCATCGTCAATAAGAAGGTCTAAGGGATACAGTAAACCTGAAGTGAAGCATCGGAATCAAAAACAGGACTCACAGGAGAGGTTCAAATAATCGAAATTTAGAGTGTCAGTCCCCTCGTACTTAAGTCTGCATTGTGCCATTTTCATTAAATTCGGATGCAATTTCTGTGTTTCATCGTCAATTAGAAGGTCTAAGGGATACAGTAAACCTGAAGTGAAGCATCGGAATCTAAAACTGGACTCACAGGAGAGGTTCAAATCATAGAGAGTTAGAGTGTCAGTCCACTTGTACGTAAGTCAGCATTCTGCCTTTTGTATTAAATTCGGATGCAATTGCTGTGTTTCATCATCAATAAGAAGGTCCAAGGGATACAGTAAATCTGAAGTGAAGCATCGGAATCTAAAACTGGACTCACAGGAATGGATCAAATCATAGAGAGTTAGAGTGTCAGTACTCTTCTACTTAAGTCGGCACTGTGCCTTTTGTATTAAATTCGGCTGCAATTTCTGTGTTTCATCGTCAATATGAAGGTCCAAGGGTTACAGTAAACCTGAAGTCAAGCATCGGAATCTAAAACTGGACTCACAGGAGAGATTCAAACCACAGAAAGTTAGAGTGTCATTCCTCTTGTACTTAATTCGGCATTGTGCCTTTCGTATTAAATTCGGATGCAATTTCTGTGTTTCATCGTCAATAAGAAGGTCCAAGGGATACAGTAAACCTGAAGTGAAGCATCAGAATCTAAAACTGGACTCACAGAAGAGGTTCAAATCATAGAAAGTTAGAGTGTCAGTCCTCTTGTACTTAAGTCGGCATTGCGCCTTTTGTATTAAATTCGGATGCAATTTCTTTGTTTCATCGTCAATAAGAATGTCTACGGGATGCAGTAAACCTGAAGTGAAGCATCGGAATCTCAAACTGGACTCACAGGAGAGGTTCAAATCATATAAAGTTAGAGTGTCAGTCCTCTTGTACTTAAGCCGGCATTGTGCCTTTTGCATTAAATTCGGATGTAATTTCTGTGTTTCATCGTCAATAAGAAGGTCCAAGCGATACAGTAAACCTGAAGTGAAGCATCGGAATCTAAAACTGGACGTACAGGAGAGGTTGAAATCATAGGAAGTTAGAGTGTCAGTCCACTTGTACTCAAGTCGGCATTGTGCATTTTGTATTAAATTTGGATGCAATTTTTGTGTTTCATCGTCAATAAGAAGGTCCAAGGGATACAGTAAATTTGAAGTGAAGCATCGGAATCTAAAACTGGACTCACAGAAGAGGTTCAAATCATCGAAAGTTAGAGTGCCAGTCCTCTTGTACTTACGTCGGTATTGTGCCTTTTGTATTAAATTCGGATGGAATTTCTGTGTTTCATCGTCAATAAGAAGGTCCAAGGGATACAGTAAACCTGAAGTGAAGCATCGGAATCTAAAACTGGACTCACAGGAGAGGTTCAAATAATCGAAATATAGAGTGTTAGTCCTCTCGTACTTAAGTCGGCATTGTGCATTTTGTATTGAATTTGGAAGCAATTTCTGTGTTTCATCGTCAATAAGAAGGTCCAAGGGATACTGTAAACCTGAAGTGAAGCAGCGGAATCAAAAACATGACTCACAGGAGAGGTTCAAATCATAGAGAGTTAGAGTGTTAGTCCTCTTGTACCGAAGTCGGTATTCTGCCTTTTGTATTAAATTCGGATGCATTTTCTGTGTTTCATCGTCAATAAGAAGGTCCAAGGGATACAGTGAAACTAAAATGAAGCATCGGAAGATAAAACTGGACTCACAGGACAGGTTCAAATCGTAGAGAGTTAGAGTGTCAGTCCTTTTGTATTAAATTCGGATGCAATTTCTGTGTTTCATCGTCAAAAAAAAGGTCCAAGGGATACAGTAAACCTGAAGTGAAGCATCGGATCTAAAAGGGGACTCACAGGAGAGGTTCAAATCATAAAAAGTTAAGTCGGCATTGTGCCTTTTGTATTAAATTCGGATGCAATTTCTGGGTTCCATCGTCGACAAGAATGTCCAACGGATACAGTAAACCTGAAGTGAAGCATCAGAATCTAAAACTGGACTCACAGGGGAGGTTCAAATCATAGAAAGTTAGAGTGTCAGTCCTCTTGTACTTAAGTCGGCATTGTGCATTTTGTATTAAATTCGGATCAATTTCTGTGTTTCATCGTCAATAAGATGGTCCAAGGGATACAGTAAACCTGAAGTGAAGCATCGGAATCTAAAACTGTACTCACAGTAGCGGTTCAAATCATAGAGAGTTAGAGTGTCAGTCCTCTTGTACATAGGTCGACATTGTGCCTTTTGTATTAAATTCGGATGCAATTTCTGTATTTCATCGTCAATAAGAAGGTCCAAGGGATACAGTAAACCTGAAGTGAAGCATCGGAATCTAAAACTGGACTCACAGGAGAGGTTTAAATCATCGAAAGTTAGAGTGTCAGTCCTCTTGTACTTAAGTCGGCATTGTGCCATTTTCATTAAATTTGGATGCAATATCTGTGTTTCATCGTCAATAAGAAGGTCTAAGGGATACAGTAAACCTGAAGTGAAGCATCGGAATGTAAAACTAGACTCACAGGAGAGGTTCAAATCATAGAGAGTTAGAGTGTCAGTCCACTTGTACGTAAGTCAGCATTCTGCCTTTTGTATTAAATTCGGATGCAATTGCTGTGTTTCATCATCAATAAGAAGGTCCAAGGGATACAGTAAACCTGAAGTGAAGCATCAGAATCTAAAACTGGACTCACAGGGGAGGTTCAAATCATAGAAAGTTAGAGTTTCAGTCCTCTTGTACTTAACTCGGCATTGTGCATTTTGTATTAAATTCGGATGCAATTTCTGTGTTTCATCGTCAATAAGAACGTCCAAGGGATACAGTAAACCTGAAGTGAAGCATCGGAATCTAAAACTGTACTCACAGTAGAGGTTCAAATCATAGAGAGTTAGAGTGTCAGTCCTCATTTGCTTAAGTCGGCATTGTGCCTTTTGTATTAAATTCGGATGCAATTTCTGTGTTTCATCGTCAATAAGAATGTCCAAGGGATACAGTAAACCTGAAGTGAAGCATCAGAATCTAAAACTGGACTCACAGGGGAGGTTCAAATCATAGAAAGTTAGAGTGTCAGTCCTCTTGTACTTAAGTCGGCATTGTGCATTTTGTATTAAATTCGGATGCAATTTCTGTCTTTCATCGTCAATAAGAAGGTCCAAGGGATACAGTAAACCTGAAGTGAAGCATCGGAATCTAAAACTGTACTCACAGTAGAGGTTCAAATCATAGAGAATTAGAGTGTCAGACCTCTTGTACTTAAGTCGGCATTGTGAGTTTTTTATTAAATTCGGATGCAATTTCTTTGTTTCATCGTCAATAAGAATTTCCAAGGGATACAGTAAACCTGAAGTGAAGCATCGGAATCTCTAACTGGACTCACAGGAGAGGTTCAAATCATATAAAGTTAGAGTGTCAGTCCTCTTGTACTTAAGTCGGCATTGTGCCTTTTGTATTAAATTCGGATCAATTTCTGTGTTTCATCGTCAATAAGATGGTCCAAGGGATACAGTAAACCTGAAGTGAAGCATCGGAATCTAAAACTGTACTCACAGTAGCGGTTCAAATCATAGAGAGTTAGAGTGTCAGTCCTCTTGTACTTAAGTCGGCATTGTGCCATTTTCATTAAATTTGGATGCAATATCTGTGTTTCATCGTCAATAAGAAGGTCTAAGGGATACAGTAAACCTGAAGTGAAGCATCGGAATGTAAAACTAGACTCACAGGAGAGGTTCAAATCATAGAGAGTTAGAGTGTCAGTCCATTTGTACGTAAGTCAGCATTCTGCCTTTTGTATTAAATTCGGATGCAATTGCTGTGTTTCATCATCAATAAGAAGGTCCAAGGGATACAGTAAACCTGAAGTGAAGCATCAGAATCTAAAACTGGACTCACAGGGGAGGTTCAAATCATAGAAAGTTAGAGTGTCAGTCCTCTTGTACTTAACTCGGCATTGTGCATTTTGTATTAAATTCGGATGCAATTTCTGTGTTTCATCGTCAATAAGAAGGTCCAAGGGATACAGTAAACCTGAAGTGAAGCATCGGAATCTAAAACTGTACTCACAGTAGAGGTTCAAATCATAGAGAGTTAGAGTGTCAGTCCTCATTTACTTAAGTCGGCATTGTGCCTTTTGTATTAAATTCGGATGCAATTTCTGTGTTTCATCGTCAATAAGAATGTCCAAGGGATACAGTAAACCTGAAGTGAAGCATCAGAATCTAAAACTGGACTCACAGGGGAGGTTCAAATCATAGAAAGTTAGGGTGTCAGTCCTCTTTTACTTAAGTCAGTTTTGTGCATTTTGTATTAAATTCGGATGCAATTTCTATGTTTCATCGTCAATAAGAAGGTAAAAGGGATACAGTAAACCTGAAGTGAAGCATCGGTATCTAAAACTGGACTCACTGGAGAGGTTAAAATTATCGAAAGTTAAAGTGTCAGTCCTCTTGTACTTAAGTCGGCATTGTGCCATTTTCATTAAATTCGGATGCAATTTCTGTGTTTCATCGTCAATAAGAAGGTCTAAGGGATACAGTAAACCTGAAGTGAAGCATCGGAATCTAAAACTGGACTCACAGGAGAGGTTCAAATAATCGAAATTTAGAGTGTTAGTCCTCTCGTACTTAAGTCGGCATTGTGCATTTTGTATTGAATTTGGATGCAATTTCTGTGTTTCATCGTCAATAAGAAGGTCCAAGGGATACAGTAAACCTGAAGTGAAGCAGCGGAATCAAAAACATGACTCACTGGAGAGGTTCAAATCATAGAGAGTTAATGTGTCAGTCCTCTTGTACTTAAGTCGGTATTCTGCCTTTTGTATTAGATTCGGATGCAATTTCTGTGTTTCATCGTCAATAAGAAGGTCCAAGGGATACAGTGAACCTAAAGTGAAGCATCGGAAGATAAAACTGGACTCACAGGAGAGGTTCAAATCGTAGAGAGTTAGAGTGTATGTCCTTTTGTATTAAATTCGGATGCAATTTCTGTGTTTCATCGTCAATAAGAAGGTCCAAGGGATACAGTAAACCTGAAGTGAAGCATCGGAATCTAAAAGTGGACTCACAGGAGAGGGTCAAATCATAAAAAGTTAAGTCGGCATTGTGCATTTTGTATTAAATTCGGATGCAATTTCTGTGTTTCATCGTCAATAAGAATGTCCAAGGGATACAGTAAACCTGAAGTGAAGCATCAGAATCTAAAACTGGACTCACAGGGGAGGTTCAAATCATAGCAAGTTAGAGTGTCAGTCCTCTTGTACTTAAGTCGGCATTGTGCATTTTGTATTAAATTCGGATGCAATTTCTGTGTTTCATCGTCAATAAGAAGGTCCAAGGGATACAGTAAACCTGAAGTGAAGCATCGGAATCTAAAACTGTACTCACAGTAGAGGTTCAAATCATAGAGAGTTAGAGTGTCAGTTCTCTTGTACTTAAGTCGGCATTGTGCCTTTTGTATTAAATTCGGATGCAATTTCTGTGTTTCATCGTCAATAAGAAGGTCCAAGGGATACAGTAAACCTGAAGTGAAGCATCGGAATCTAAGACTTTACTCACAGGAGAGGTTTAAATCATCGAAAGTTAGAGTGTCAGTCCTCTTGTACTTAAGTCGGCATTGTGCCATTTTCATTAAATTCGGATGCAATTTCTGTATTTCATCGTGAATAAGAAGGTCTAAGGGATACAGTAAACCTGAAGTGAACCATCGGAATCTAAAACTGGACTCACAGGAGAGGTTCAAATCATAGAGAGTTAGAGTGTCAGTCCACTTGTACGTAAGTCAGCATTCTGCCTTTTGTATTAAACTCGGATGCAATTGCTGTGTTTCATCATCAATAAGAAGGTCCAAGGGATACAATAAATCTGAAGTGAAGAATCGGAATCCAAAACTGGACTCACAGGAGTGGTTCAAATCATCGAAAGTTAGAGTGTCAGTCCTCTTGTACTTAAGTCGGCTTTGTGCATTTTGTATTAAATTCGGATGCAATTTCTGTGTTTCATCGTCAATAAGAAAGTCCAAGGGATACAGTAAACCTGAAGTGAAGCATCGGAATCTAAAACAGTACTCACAGTAGAGGTTCAAATCATAGAGAGTTAGAGTGTCAGTCCTCTTGTACTTAAGTCGGCATTGTGCCTTTTGTATTAAATTCGGATGCAATTTCTGTGTTTCATCGTCAATAAAAAGGTCCAAGGGATACAGTAAACCTGAAGTGAAGCATCGGAATCTAAAACTGGACTCACAGGAGTGGTTCAAATCATCGAAAGTTAGAGTGTCAGTCCTCTTGTACTTAAGTCGGTATTGTGCCTTTTGTATTAAATTCGGATGCAATTTCTGTGTTTCATCGTCAATAAGAAGGTCCAAGGGATACAGTAAACCTGAAGTGAACCATCGGAATCTAAAACTGGACTCACAGGAGAGGTTCAAATAATCGAAATTTAGAGTGTCAGTCCTCTCGTACTTAAGTCGGCATTGTGCCTTTTGTATTGAATTTGGATGCAATTTCTGTGTTTCATCGTCAATACGAAGGTCCAAGGGATACAGTAAACCCGACGTGAAGCATCGGAATCAAAAACATGACTCACAGGAGAGGTTCAAATCATAGAGAGTTAGAGTGTCAGTCCTCTTGTACTTAAGGCGGTATTCTGCCTTTTCTATTAAATTCGGATGCAATTTCTGTGTTTCATCCTCAATAAGAAGATCCAAGGGATACAGTGAACCTAAAGTGAAGCATCGGAAGATAAAACTGGACTCACAGAAGAAGTTCAAATCGTAGAGAGTTAGAGTGTCAGTCCTTTTGTATTAAATTCGGATGCAATTTCTGTGTTTCATCGTCAATAGGAAGGTCCAATTGATACAGTAAACCTGAAGTGAAGCATCGGAATCTTAAAGTGAACTCACAGGAGAGGTTCAAATCATAAAAAGTTAAATCGGCATTGTGCCTTCTGTATTAAATTCGGATGCAATTTCTGTGTTTCATCGTCAATAAGAATGTCCAAGGGATACAGTAAACCTGAAGTGAAGCATCAGAATCTAAAACTGGACTCACAGGGGAGGTTTAAATCATCGAAAGTTAGAGTGTCAGTCCTCTTGTACTCAAGTCGGCATTGTGCCATTTTCATTATATTCTGATGCAATTTCTGTGTTTCATCGTCAATTAGAAGGTCTAAGGGATACAGTAAACCTGAAGTGAAGCATCGGAATCTAAAACTGGACTCACAGAAGAGGTTCAAATCATAGAGAGTTAGAGTGTCAGTCCACTTGTACGTAAGTCAGCATTCTGCATTTTGTATTAAATTCGGATGCAATTGCTGTGTCTCATCATCAATAAGAAAGTCCAAGGGATACAGTAAATCTGAAGTGAAGCATCGGAATCTAAAACTGGACTCACAGGAGTGGTTCAAATCATCGAAAGTTAGAGTGTCAGTCCTCTTGTACTTAAGTCGGCATTGTGCCTTTTGTATTGAATTCGGATGCAATTTCTGTGTTTCATCGTCAATAAGAAGGTCCAAGCGATACAGTAAACCTGAAGTGAAGCATCGGAATCTAAAACTGGACTTACAGGAGAGGTTGAAGTCATAGAAAGTTAGAGTGTCAGTCCACTTGTACTAAAGTCGGCATTGTGCCTTTTGTATTAAATTTGGATGCAATTTCTGTGTTTCATCGTCAATAAGAAGGTCCAAGGGATACAGTAAACCTGAAGTGAAGCATCGGAATCTAAAACTGGACTCACAGGAGAGGTTCACATCATCGAAAGTTAGGGTGTCAGTCCTCTTGTACTTAAGTCGGCATTGTGCCTTTTGTATTAAATTCGGATGCAATTTCTGTGTTTCATCGTCAATAAGAAGGTCTAAGGGATACAGTAAACCTGAAGTGAAGCATCGGAATCTTAAACTGGACTCACAGGAGAGGTTTAAATCATCGAAAGTTAGAGTGTCAGTCCTCTTGTACTCAAGTCGGCATTGTGCCATTTTCATTATATTCTGATGCAATTTCTGTGTTTCATCGTCAATTAGAAGGTCCAAGGGATACAGTAAACCTGAAGTGAAGCATCGGAATCTAAAACTGGACTCACAGAAGAGGTTCAAATCATAGAGAGTTAGAGTGTCAGTCCACTTGTACGTAAGTCAGCATTCTGCCTTTTGTATTAAATTCGGATGCAATTGCTGTGTCTCATCATCAATAAGAAAGTCCAAGGGATACAGTAAATCTGAAGTGAAGCATCGGAATCTAAAACTGGACTCACAGGAGTGGTTCAAATCATCGAAAGTTAGAGTGTCAGTCCTCTTGTACTTAAGTCGGTATTGTGCCTTTTGTATTAAATTCGGATGCAATTTCTGTGTTTCATCGTCAATAAGAAGGTCCAAGGGATACAGTAAACCTGAAGTGAAGCATCGGAATCAAAAACAGGACTCACAGGAGAGGTTCAAATAATCGAAATTTAGAGTGTCAGTCCTCTCGTACTTAAGTCTGCATTGTGCCATTTTCATTAAATTCGGATGCAATTTCTGTGTTTCATCGTCAATTAGAAGGTCTAAGGGATACAGTAAACCTGAAGTGAAGCATCGGAATCTAAAACTGGTCTCACAGGAGAGGTTCAAATCATAGAGAGTTAGAGTGTCAGTCCACTTGTACGTAAGTCAGCATTCTGCCTTTTGTATTAAATTCGGATGCAATTGCTGTGTTTCATCATCAATAAGAAGGTCCAAGGGATACAGTAAATCTGAAGTGAAGCATCGGAATCTAAAACTGGACCCACAGGAATGGATCAAATCATAGAGAGTTAGAGTGTCAGTACTCTTCTACTTAAGTCGGCACTGTGCCTTTTGTATTAAATTCGGATGCAATTTCTGTGTTTCATCGTCAATATGAAGGTCCAAGGGTTACAGTAAACCTGAAGTCAAGCATCGGAATCTAAAACTGGACTCACAGGAGAGATTCAAACCATAGAAAGTTAGAGTGTCATTCCTCTTGTACTTAATTCGGCATTGTGCCTTTCGTATTAAATTCGGATGCAATTTCTGTGTTTCATCGTCAATAAGAAGGTCCAAGGGATACAGTAAACCTGAAGTGAAGCATCAGAATCTAAAACTGGACTCACAGAAGAGGTTCAAATCATAGAAAGTTAGAGTGTCAGTCCTCTTGTACTTAAGTCGGCATTGTGCCCTTTGTATTAAATTCGGATGCAATTTCTTTGTTTCATCGTCAATAAGAATGTCTACGGGATGCAGTAAACCTGAAGTGAAGCATCGGAATCTCAAACTGGACTCACAGGAGAGGTTCAAATCATAGAAAGTTAGAGTGTCAGTCCTCTTGTACTTAAGTCGGCATTGTGCCTTTTGTATTAAATTCAGATGCAATTTCTTTGTTTCATCGTCAATAAGAATGTCTACAGGATGCAGGAAACCTGAAGTGAAGCATCGGAATCTCAAACTGGACTCACAGGAGAGGTTCAAATCATATAAAGTTAGAGTGTCAGTCCTCTTGTACTTAAGTCAGCATTCTGCCTTTTGTATTAAATTCGGATGCAGTTGCTGTGTTTCATCATCAATAAGAAGGTCCAAGGGATACCGTAAATCTGAAGTGAAGCATCGGAATCTAAAACTGGACTCACAGGAGTGGTTCAAATCATCGAAAGTTAGAGTGCCAGTCCTCTTGTACTTACGTCGGTATTGTGCCTTTTGTATTAAATTAGGATGGAATTTCTGTGTTTCATCGTCAATAAGAAGGTCCAAGGGATACAGTAAACCTGAAGTGAAGCATCGGAATCTAAAACTGGACTCACAGGAGAGGTTCAAATAATCGAAATATAGAGTGTTAGTCCTCTCGTACTTAAGTCGGCATTGTGCATTTTGTATTGAATTTGGAAGCAATTTCTGTGTTTCATCGTCAATAAGAAGGTCCAAGGGATACAGTAAACCTGAAGTGAAGCAGCGGAATCAAAAACATGACTCACAGGAGAGGTTCAAATCATAGAGAGTTAGAGTGTTAGTCCTCTTGTACCGAAGTCGGTATTCTGCCTTTTGTATTAAATTCGGATGCATTTTCTGTGTTTCATCGTCAATAAGAAGGTCCAAGGGATACAGTGAAACTAAAATGAAGCATCGGAAGATAAAACTGGACTCACAGGACAGGTTCAAATCGTAGAGAGTTAGAGTGTCAGTCCTTTTGTATTAAATTCGGATGCAATATCTGTGTTTCATCGTCAAAAAAAAGGTCCAAGGGATACAGTAAACCTGAAGTGAAGCATCGGATCTAAAAGTGGACTCACAGGAGAGGTTCAAATCATAAAAAGTTAAGTCGGCATTGTGGCTTTTGTATTAAATTCGGATGCAATTTCTGTGTTCCATCGTCGACAAGAATGTCCAACGGATACAGTAAACCTGAAGTGAAGCATCAGAATCTAAAACTGGACTCACAGGGGAGGTTCAAATCATAGAAAGTTAGAGTGTCAGTCCTCTTGTACTTAAGTCGGCATTGTGCATTTTGTATTAAATTCGGATCAATTTCTGTGTTTCATCGTCAATAAGATGGTCAAAGGGATACAGTAAACCTGAAGTGAAGCATCGGAATCTAAAACTGTACTCACAGTAGCGGTTCAAATCATAGAGAGTTAGAGTGTCAGTCCTCTTGTACTTAAGTCGGCATTGTGCCTTTTGTATTAAATTCGGATGCAATTTCTGTATTTCATCGTCAATAAGAAGGTCCAAGGGATACAGTAAACCTGAAGTGAAGCATCGGAATCTAAAACTGGACTCACAGGAGAGGTTTAAATCATCGAAAGTTAGAGTGTCAGTCCTCTTGTACTTAAGTCGGCATTGTGCCATTTTCATTAAATTTGGATGCAATATCTGTGTTTCATCGTCAATAAGAAGGTCTAAGGGATACAGTAAACCTGAAGTGAAGCATCGGAATGTAAAACGAGACTCACAGGAGAGGTTCAAATCATAGAGAGTTAGAGTGTCAGTCCACTTGTACGTAAGTCAGCATTCTGCCTTTTGTATTAAATTCGGATGCAATTGCTGTGTTTCATCATCAATAAGAAGGTCCAAGGGATACAGTAAACCTGAAGTGAAGCATCAGAATCTAAAACTGGACTCACAGGGGAGGTTCAAATCATAGAAAGTTAGAGTGTCAGTCCTCTTGTACTTAACTCGGCATTGTGCATTTTGTATTAAATTCGGATGCAATTTCTGTGTTTCATCGTCAATAAGAAGGTCCAACGGATACAGTAAACCTGAAGTGAGGCATCGGAATCTAAAACTGTACTCACAGTAGAGGTTCAAATCATAGAGAGTTAGAGTGTCAGTCCTCATTTACTTAAGTCGGCATTGTGCCTTTTGTATTAAATTCGGATGCAATTTCTGTGTTTCATCGTCAATAAGAATGTCCAAGGGATACAGTAAACCTGAAGTGAAGCATCAGAATCTAAAACTGGACTCACAGGGGAGGTTCAAATCATAGAAAGTTAGAGTGTCAGTCCTCTTGTACTTAAGTCGGCATTGTGCATTTTGTATTAAATTCGGATGCAATTTCTGTCTTTCATCGTCAATAAGAAGGTCCAAGGGATACAGTAAACCTGAAGTGAAGCATCGGAATCTAAAACTGTACTCACAGTAGAGGTTCAAATCATAGAGAATTAGAGTGTCAGACCTCTTGTACTTAAGTCGGCATTGTGCCTTTTGTATTAAATTCGGATGCAATTTCTTTGTTTCATCGTCAATAAGAAGGTCCAAGGGATACAGTATACCTGAAGTGAAGCATCGGAATCTCTAACTGGACTCACAGGAGAGGTTCAAATCATATAAAGTTAGAGTGTCAGTCCTCTTGTACTTAAGTCGGCATTGTGCCTTTTGTATTAAATTCGGATCAATTTCTGTGTTTCATCGTCAATAAGATGGTCCAAGGGATACAGTAAACCTGAAGTGAAGCATCGGAATCTAAAACTGTACTCACAGTAGCGGTTCAAATCATAGAGAGTTAGAGTTTCAGTCCTCTTGTACTTAAGTCGGCATTGTGCCTTTTGTATTAAATGCGGATGCAATTTCTTTGTTTCATCGTCAATAAGAAGGTCCAAGGGATACAGTAAACCTGAAGTGAAGCATCGGAATCTCAAACTGGACTCACAGGAGAGGTTCAAATCATATAAAGTTAGAGTGTCAGTCCTCTTGTACTTAAGTCGGCATTGTGCCTTTTGTATTAAATTCGGATGCAATTTCTGTATTTCATCGTCAATAAGAAGGTCCAAGGGATACAGTAAACCTGAAGTGAAGCATCGGAATCTAAAACTGGACTCACAGGAGAGGTTTAAATCATCGAAAGTTAGAGTGTCAGTCCTCTTGTACTTAAGTCGGCATTGTGCCATTTTCATTAAATTTGGATGCAATATCTGTGTTTCATCGTCAATAAGAAGGTCTAAGGGATACAGTAAACCTGAAGTGAAGCATCGGAATGTAAAACTAGACTCACAGGAGAGGTTCAAATCATAGAGAGTTAGAGTGTCAGTCCATTTGTACGTAAGTCAGCATTCTGCCTTTTGTATTAAATTCGGATGCAATTGCTGTGTTTCATCATCAATAAGAAGGTCCAAGGGATACAGTAAACCTGAAGTGAAGCATCAGATTCTAAAACTGGACTCACAGGGGAGGTTCAAATCATAGAAAGTTAGAGTGTCAGTCCTCTTGTACTTAACTCGGCATTGTGCATTTTGTATTAAATTCAGATGCAATTTCTGTGTTTCATCGTCAATAAGAAGGTCCAAGGGATACAGTAAACCTGAAGTGAAGCATCGGAATCTAAAACTGTACTCACAGTAGAGGTTCAAATCATAGAGAGTTAGAGTGTCAGTCCTCATTTACTTAAGTCGGCATTGTGCCTTTTGTATTAAATTCGGATGCAATTTCTGTGTTTCATCGTCAATAAGAATGTCGAAGGGATACAGTAAACCTGAAGTGAAGCACCAGAATCTAAAAGTGGACTCACAGGGGAGGTTCAAATCATAGAAAGTTAGAGTGTCAGTCCTCTTGTACTTAAGTCGGCATTGTGCATTTTGTATTAAATTCGGATGCAATTTCTGTCTTTCATCATCAATAAGAAGGTCCAAGGGATACAGTAAACCTGAAGTGAAGCATCGGAATCTAAAACTGTACTCACAGTAGAGGTTCAAATCATAGAGAATTAGAGTGTCAGACCTCTTGTACTTAAGTCGGCATTGTGCCTTTTGTATTAAATTCGGATGCAATTTCTTTGTTTCATCGTCAATAAGAAGGTCCAAGGGATACAGTAAACCTGAAGTGAAGCATCAGAATCTCTAACTGGACTCACAGTAGAGGTTCAAATCATATAAAGTTAGAGTGTCAGTCCTCTTGTACTTAAGTCGGCATTGTGCCTTTTGTATTAAATTCGGATGCAATTTCTGTATTTCATCGTCAATAAGAAGGTCCAAGGGATACAGTAAACCTGAAGTGAAGCATCGGAATCTAAAACTGGACTCACAGGAGAGGTTTAAATCATCGAAAGTTAGAGTGTCAGTCCTCTTGTACTTAAGTCGGCATTGTGCCATTTTCATTAAATTTGGATGCAATATCTGTGTTTCATCGTCAATAAGAAGTTCTAAGGGATACAGTAAACCTGAAGTGAAGCATCGGAATGTAAAACTAGACTCACAGGAGAGGTTCAAATCATAGAGAGTTAGAGTGTCAGTCCACTTGTACGTAAGTCAGCATTCTGCCTTTTGTATTAAATTCGGATGCAATTGCTGTGTTTCATCATCAATAAGAAGGTCCAAGGGATACAGTAAACCTGAAGTGAAGCATCAGAATCTAAAACTGGACTCACAGGGGAGGTTCAAATCATAGAAAGTTAGAGTGTCAGTCCTCTTGTACTTAACTCGGCATTGTGCATTTTGTATTAAATTCGGATGCAATTTCTGTGTTTCATCGTCAATAAGAAGGTCCAAGGGATACAGTAAACCTGAAGTGAAGCATCGGAAACTAAAACTGTACTCACAGTAGAGGTTCAAATCATAGAGAGTTAGAGTGTCAGTCCTCATTTACTTAAGTCGGCATTGTGCCTTTTGTATTAAATTCGGATGCAATTTCTGTGTTTCATCGTCAATAAGAATGCCCAAGGGATACAGTAAACCTGAAGTGAAGCATCAGAATCTAAAACTGGACTCACAGGGGAGGTTCAAATCATAGAAAGTTAGAGTGTCAGTCCTCTTGTACTTATGTCGGCATTGTGCATTTTGTATTAAATTCGGATGCAATTTCTGTCTTTCATCGTCAATAAGAAGGTCCAAGGGATACAGTAAACCTGAAGTGAAGCATCGGAATCTAAAACTGTACTCACAGTAGAGGTTCAAATCATAGAGAATTAGAGTGTCAGACCTCTTGTACTTCAGTCGGCATTGTGCCTTTTGTATTAAATTTGGATGCAATTTCTGTGTTTCATCGTTAATAAGAAGGTCCAAGGGATACAGTAAACCTGAAGTGAAGCATCGGAATCTAAAACTGGACTCACAGGAGAGGTTCACATCATCGAAAGTTAGGGTGTCAGTCCTCTTGGACTTAAGTCGGCATTGTGCGTTTTGTATTAAATTCGGATGCAATTTCTGTGTTTCATCGTCAATACGAAGGTCCAAGGGATACAGTAAACCTGAAGTGAGGCATCGGAATCTTAAACTGGACTCACAGGAGAGGTTTAAATCATCGAAAGTTAGAGTGTCAGTCCTCTTGTACTTAAGTCGGTATTGTGCCTCTTGTATTAAATTCGGATGCAATTTCTGTGTTTCATCGTCAATAAGAAGGTCCAAGGGATACAGTAAACCTGAAGTGAAGCATCGGAATCTAAAACTGGTCTCACAGGAGAGGTTGAAATAATCCAAATTTAGAGTGTCAGACCTCTCGTACTTAAGTCGGCATTGTGCCTTTTGTATTGAATTTGGATGCAATTTCTGTGTTTCATCGTCAATAAGAAGGTCCATGGCATACAGTAAACCTGAAGTGAAGCATCAGAATCTAAAACTGGACTCACAGGAGAGGTTCAAGTCATAGAGAGTTAGAGTGTCAGTCCTCTTGTACTTAAGTCGGCATTGTGCCTTTTGTATTAAATTCGGATGCAATTTCTGTGTTTCATCGTCACTAAGAAGGTCCAAGGGATACAGTAAACCTGAAGTGAAGCATCGGAATCTAAAAGTGGACTCACAGGAGAGGTTCAAATCCTAAAAAGTTAAGTCGGCATTGTGCCTTTTGTATTAAATTCGGATGCAATTTCTGTGTTTCATCGTCAATAAGAATGTCCAAGGGATACAGTAAACCTGAAGTGAAGCATCAGAATCTAAACTGGACTCACAGGAGAGGTTCAAATCATAGAGAGTTAGAGTGTCAGTCCTCTTGTACTTAAGTCGGCATTGTGCCTTTTGTATTAAATTCGGATGCAATTTCTGTGTTTCATCGTCAATAAGATGGTCCAAGGGATACAGTAAACCTGAAGTGAAGCATCGGAATCTAAAACTGTACTCACAGTAGCGGTTCAAATCATAGAGAGTTAGAGTGTCAGTCCTCTTGTACTTAAGTCGGCATTGTGCCTTTTGTATTAAATGCGGATGCAATTTCTTTGTTTCATCGTCAATAAGAATGTCCAAGGGATACAGTAAACCTGAAGTGAAGCATCGGAATCTCAAACTGGACTCACAGGAGAGGTTCAAATCATATAAAGTTAGAGTGTCAGTCCTCTTGTACTTAAGTCGGCATTGTGCCTTTTGTATTAAATTCGGATGCAATTTCTGTATTTCATCGTCAATAAGAAGGTCCAAGGGATACAGTAAACCTGAAGTGAAGCATCGGAATCTAAAACTGGACTCACAGGAGAGGTTTAAATCATCGAAAGTTAGAGTGTCAGTCCTCTTGTACTTAAGTCGGCATTGTGCCATTTTCATTAAATTTGGATGCAATATCTGTGTTTCATCGTCAATAAGAAGGTCTAAGGGATACAGTAAACCTGAAGTGAAGCATCGGAATGTAAAACTAGACTCACAGGAGAGGTTCAAATCATAGAGAGTTAGAGTGTCAGTCCATTTGTACGTAAGTCAGCATTCTGCCTTTTGTATTAAATTCGGATGCAATTGCTGTGTTTCATCATCAATAAGAAGGTCCAAGGGATACAGTAAACCTGAAGTGAAGCATCAGATTCTAAAACTGGACTCACAGGGGAGGTTCAAATCATAGAAAGTTAGAGTGTCAGTCCTCTTGTACTTAACTCGGCATTGTGCATTTTGTATTAAATTCGGATGCAATTTCTGTGTTTCATCGTCAATAAGAAGGTCCAAGGGATACAGTAAACCTGAAGTGAAGCATCGGAATCTAAAACTGTACTCACAGTAGAGGTTCAAATCATAGAGAGTTAGAGTGTCAGTCCTCATTTACTTAAGTCGGCATTGTGCCTTTTGTATTAAATTCGGATGCAATTTCTGTGTTTCATCGTCAATAAGAATGTCCAAGGGATACAGTAAACCTGAAGTGAAGCATCAGAATCTAAAACTGGACTCACAGGGGAGGTTCAAATCATAGAAAGTTAGAGTGTCAGTCCTCTTGTACTTAAGTCGGCATTGTGCATTTTGTATTAAATTCGGATGCAATTTCTGTCTTTCATCGTCAATAAGAAGGTCCAAGGGATACAGTAAACCTGAAGTGAAGCATCGGAATCTAAAACTGTACTCACAGTAGAGGTTCAAATCATAGAGAATTAGAGTGTCAGATCTCTTGTACTTAAGTCGGCATTGTGCCTTTTGTATTAAATTCGGATGCAATTTCTTTGTTTCATCGTCAATAAGAAGGTCCAAGGGATACAGTAAACCTGAAGTGAAGCATCGGAATCTCTAACTGGACTCACAGGAGAGGTTCAAATCATATAAAGTTAGAGTGTCAGTCCTCTTGTACTTAAGTCGGCATTGTGCCTTTTGTATTAAATTCGGATGCAATTTCTGTATTTCATCGTCAATAAGAAGGTCCAAGGGATACAGTAAACCTGAAGTGAAGCATCGGAATCTAAAACTGGACTCACAGGAGAGGTTTAAATCATCGAAAGTTAGAGTGTCAGTCCTCTTGTACTTAAGTCGGCATTGTGCCATTTTCATTAAATTTGGATGCAATATCTGTGTTTCATCGTCAATAAGAAGGTCTAAGGGATACAGTAAACCTGAAGTGAAGCATCGGAATGTAAAACTAGACTCACAGGAGAGGTTCAAATAATAGAGAGTTAGAGTGTCAGTCCACTTGTACGTAAGTCAGCGTTCTGCCTTTTGTATTAAATTCGGATGCAATTGCTGTGTTTCATCATCAATAAGAAGGTCCAAGGGATACAGTAAACCTGAAGTGAAGCATCAGAATCTAAAACTGGACTCACAGGGGAGGTTCAAATCATAGAAAGTTAGAGTGTCAGTCCTCTTGTACTTAACTCGGCATTGTGCATTTTGTATTAAATTCGGATGCAATTTCTGTGTTTCATCGTCAATAAGAAGGTCCAAGGGATACAGTAAACCTGAAGTGAAGCATCGGAAACTAAAACTGTACTCACAGTAGAGGTTCAAATCATAGAGAGTTAGAGTGTCAGTCCTCATTTACTTAAGTCGGCATTGTGCCTTTTGTATTAAATTCGTATGCAATTTCTGTGTTTCATCGTCAATAAGAATGTCCAAGGGATACAGTAAACCTGAAGTGAAGCATCAGAATCTAAAACTGGACTCACAGGGGAGGTTCAAATCATAGAAAGTTAGAGTGTCAGTCCTCTTGTACTTATGTCGGCATTGTGCATTTTGTATTAAATTCGGATGCAATTTCTGTCTTTCATCGTCAATAAGAAGGTCCAAGGGATACAGTAAACCTGAAGTGAAGCATCGGAATCTAAAACTGTACTCACAGTAGAGGTTCAAATCATAGAGAATTAGAGTGTCAGACCTCTTGTACTTAAGTCGGCATTGTGCCTTTTGTATTAAATTTGGATGCAATTTCTGTGTTTCATCGTTAATAAGAAGGTCCAAGGGATACAGTAAACCTGAAGTGAAGCATCGGAATCTAAAACTGGACTCACAGGAGAGGTTCACATCATCGAAAGTTAGGGTGTCAGTCCTCTTGGACTTAAGTCGGCATTGTGCGTTTTGTATTAAATTCGGATGCAATTTCTGTGTTTCATCGTCAATAAGAAGGTCCAAGGGATACAGTAAACCTGAAGTGAGGCATCGGAATCTTAAACTGGACTCACAGGAGAGGTTTAAATCATCGAAAGTTAGAGTGTCAGTCCTCTTGTACTTAAGTCGGTATTGTGCCTTTTGTATTAAATTCGGATGCAATTTCTGTGTTTCATCGTCAATAAGAAGGTCCAAGGGATACAGTAAACCTGAAGTGAAGCATCGGAATCTAAAACTGGTCTCACAGGAGAGGTTGAAATAATCCAAATTTAGAGTGTCAGTCCTCTCGTACTTAAGTCGGCATTGTGCCTTTTGTATTGAATTTGGATGCAATTTCTGTGTTTCATCGTCAATAAGAAGGTCCATGGGATACAGTAAACCTGAAGTGAAGCATCAGAATCTAAAACTGGACTCACAGGAGAGGTTCAAGTCATAGAGAGTTAGAGTGTCAGTCCTCTTGTACTTAAGTCGGCATTGTGCCTTTTGTATTAACTTCGGATGCAATTTCTGTGTTTCATCGTCACTAAGAAGGTCCAAGGGATACAGTAAACCTGAAGTGAAGCATCGGAATCTAAAAGTGGACTCACAGGAGAGGTTCAAATCCTAAAAAGTTAAGTCGGCATTGTGCCTTTTGTATTAAATTCGGATGCAATTTCTGTGTTTCATCGTCAATAAGAATGTCCAAGGGATACAGTAAACCTGAAGTGAAGCATCAGAATCTAAACTGGACTCACAGGAGAGGTTCAAATCATAGAGAGTTAGAGTGTCAGTCCTCTTGTACTTAAGTCGGCATTGTGCCTTTTGTATTAAATTCGGATGCAATTTCTGTGTTTCATCGTCAATAAGAACGTCCAAGGGATACAGTAAACCTGAAGTGAAGCATCGGAATCTAAAACTGGACTCACAGGAGAGGTTTGAATCATGGAAAGTTAGAGTGTCAGTCCTCTTGTACTTAAGTCGGCATTGTGCCATTTTCATTAAATTCGGATGCAATTTCTGTGTTTCATAGTCAATAAGAAGGTCCAAGGGATACAGTAAACCTGAAGTGAAGCATCGGAATCTAAAACTGGACTCACAGGAGAGGTTCAAATCGTAGAGAGTTAGAGTGTCAGTCCTTTTGTATTAAATTCGGATGCAATTTCTGCGTTTCATCGTCAATAAGAAGGTCCAAGGGATACAGTAAACCTGAAGTGAAGCATCGGAATCTAAAAGTGGACTCACAGGAGAGGTTCAAATCATAAAAAGTTACGTCGGTATTGTGCCTTTTGTATTAAATTCGGATGCAATATCTGTGTTTCATCGTCAATATGAAGGTCCAAGGGTTTCAGTAAAACTGAAGTCAAGCATCGAAATCTAAAACTTCACTCACAGGAGAGGTTCAAATCGTAGAATGTTAGAGGGTCAGTCCTCTTGTACTTAAGTCGGCATTGTGCCTTTTGTATTAAATTCGGATGCAATTTCTGTGTTTCATCATCAACAAGAAGGTCCAAGGGTTACAGTAAAACTGAAGTCAAGCATCGAAATCTAAAACTGCACTCACAGGAGAGGTTCAAATCGTGGAAAGTTAGAGTGTCAGTCCTCTTGTACTTAAGTCGGCATTGTGCCTTTTGTATTAAATTCGGATGCAATTTCTGTGATTCACCGTCAATAAGAATGTCCAAGGGTTACAGTAAACCTGAAGTGAAGCATCGGAATCTAAAACTGGACCCACGGAAGAGGTTCAAATCATAGAAAATTAGAGTGTCAGTCCTCTTGTACTTAAGTCGGCATTGAGCATTTTGTATTAAATTCGGATGCAATTTCTGTGTTTCATCGTTAATAAGAAGGTCCAAGGGATACAGTAAACCTGAAGTGAAGCATCGGAATCTAAAACTGGACTCACAGGAGAGGTTCAAATCATCGAAAGTTAGGGTATCAGTCCTCTTGTACTTAAGTCGGCATTGAGCATTTTGTATTAAATTCGGATGCAATTTCTGTGTTTCATCGTTAATAAGAAGGTCCAAGGGATACAGTAAACCTGAAGTGAAGCATCGGAATCTAAAACTGGACTCACAGGAGAGGTTCAAATCATCGAAAGTTAGGGTGTCAGTCCTCTTGTACTTAAGTCGTCATTGTGCCTTTTGTATTAAATTCGGATGGAATTTCTGTGTTTCACCGTCAATAAGAATGTCCAAGGGTTACAGTAAACCTGAAGTGAAGCATCGGAATCTAAAACTGGACCCACGGAAGAGGTTCAAATCATAGAAAATTAGAGTGTCAGTCCTCTTGTACTTAAGTCGGCATTGAGCATTTTGTATTAAATTCGGATGCAATTTCTGTGTTTCATCGTTAATAAGAAGGTCCAAGGGATACAGTAAACCTGAAGTGAAGCATCGGAATCTAAAACTGGACTCACAGGAGAGGTTCAAATCATCGAAAGTTAGGGTGTCAGTCCTCTTGTACTTAAGTCGGCATTGTGCCTTTTGTATTAAATTCGGATGCAATTTCTGTGTTTCACCGTCATTAAGAATGTCCAAGGGATACAGTAAACCTGACGTGAAGCATCGGAATCTAAAATTGGACTCACAGGAGAGGTTCAAATCATCGAAAGTTAGAGTGTCAGTCCTCTTGTACTTAAGGCGGCATTGTGCCTTTTGTATTAAATTCGGATGCAATTTCTGTGTTTCATCGTCAATAAGAAGGTGCAAGGGATACAGTAAACCTGAAGTGAAGCATCGGAATCTAAAACTGTACTCACAGTAGAGGTTCAAATCATAGAGAGTTAGAGTGTCAGTCCTCTTGTACTTAAGTCGGCATTGTGCATTTTGTATTAAATTCGGATGCAATTTCTGTGTTTCATCGTCAATAAGAAGGTCCAAGGGTTACAGTAAACCAGAAGTCAAGCATCGAAATCTAAAACTGCCCTCACAGGAGAGGTTCAAATCGTGGAAAGTTAGAGTGTCAGTCCTCTTGTACTTAAGTCGGCATTGTGCCTTTTGTATTAAATTCGGATGCAAGTTCTGTTTTTCACCGTCAATAAGAATGTCCAAGGGTTACAGTAAACCTGAAGTGAAGCATCGAAATCTAAAACTGGACCCACGGAAGAGGTTCAAATCATAGAAAATTAGAGTGTCAGTCCTCTTGTACTTAAGTCGGCATTGTGCATTTTGTATTAAATTCGGATGCAATTTCTGTGTTTCGTCGTTAATAAGAAGGTCCAAGGGATACAGTCAACCTGAAGTGAAGCATCGGAATCTAAAACTGGACTCACAGGAGAGGTTCAAATCATCGAAAGTTAGGGTCTCAGTCCTCTTGTACTTAAGTCGGCATTGTGCCTTTTGTATTAAATTCGGATGCAATTTCTGTGTTTCATCCTCAGTAAGAAGGTCCAAGGGATACAGTAAACCTGAAGTGAAGCATCGGAATCTAAAACTGGACTCACAGGAGAGGTTTAAATCATCGAAAGTTAGAGTGTCAGTCCTCTTGTACTTAAGTCGGCATTGTGACATTTTCATTAAATTCGGATGCAATTTTTGTGTTTCATCGTCAATAACAAGGTCCAAGGGATACAGTAAACGTGAAGTGAAGCATCGGAATCTAAAACTGGACTCACAGGAGAGGTTCAAATCATAGAGAGTTAGAGTGTCAGTCCTCTTGTACTTAAGTCGGCATTGTGCCTTTTGTATTAAATTCGGATGCAATTTCTGTGTTTCATCGTCAATAAGAAGGTCCAAGGGTTACAGTAAACCTGAAGTCAAGCATCGAAATCTAAAACTGCACTCACAGGAGAGGTTCAAATTGTAGAAAGTTAGAGTGTCAGTCCTCTTGTACTTAAGTCGGCATTTTGCCTTTTGTATTAAATTCGGATGCAATTTCTGTCTTTCACCGTCAATAAGAATGTCCAAGGGTTACAGTAAACCTTAAGTAAAGCATCGGAATCAAACACTGGACTCACAGGAGAGGTTCCAATCATAGAGAGTTAGAGTGTCAGTCCTCTTGTACTGAAGTCGGCATTGTGCCTTTTGTATTAAATTCGGATGCAATTAATGTGTTTCATCGTCAATATGAAGGTCCAAGGGTTACAGTAAACCTGAAGTCAAGCATCGAAATCTAAAACTGCACTAACAGGAGAGGTTCAAATCGTAGAATGTTAGAGTGTCAGTCCTCTTGTACTTAAGTCGGCATTGTGCCTTTTGTATTAAATTCGGATGCAATTTCTGTGTTTCATCGTCAATAAGAAGGTCCAAGGGTTACAGTAAACCTGAAGTCAAGCATCTAAATCTAAAACTGCACTCACAGGAGAGGTTCAAATCGTGGAAAATTAGAGTGTCAGTCCTCTTGTACTTAAGTCGGCATTGTGCCTTTTGTATTAAATTCGGATGCAATTTCTGCGTTTCACCGTCAATAAGAATGTCCAAGGGTTACAGTAAACCTGAAGTGAAGCATCGGAATCTAAAACTGGACCCACGGAAGACGTTCAAATCATAGAAAATTAGAGTGTCAGTCCTCGTGTACTTAAGTCGGCATTGTGAATTTTGTATTAAATTCGGATGCAATTTCTGTGTTTCATCGTTAATAAGAAGGTCCAAGGGATACAGTAATTCTGAAGTGAAGCATCGGAACCTAAAACTGGACTCGCACAAGAGGTTCAAATCATCGAAAGTTAGGGTGTCAGTCCTCTTGTACTTAAGTCGGCATTGTGCCTTTTGTATTAAATTCGGATGCAATTTCTGTGTTTCATCGTCAATAAGAAGGTCCAAAGGATACAGTAAACCAGAAGTGAAGCATAGGAATCTAAAACTGGACTCACATTAGAGGTTTAAATCTTCGAAAGTTAGAGTGTCACTCCTCTTGTACTTAAGTCGGCATTGTGCCATTTTCATTAAATTCGGATGCAATTTCTGTGTTTCATCGTCAATAAGAAGGTCCAAGGGATACAGTAAACCTGAAGTGAAGCATCGGAATCTAAAATTGGACTCACAGGAGAGATTCAAATCATCGAAAGTTAGAGTGTCAGTCCTCTTGTACTTAAGGTGGCATTGTGCCTTCTGTATTAAATTCGGATGCAATTTCTGTGTTTCATCGTCAATAAGGAGGTCCAAGGGATACAGTAAACCTGAAGTGAAGCATCGGAATCTAAAACTGTACTCACAGTAGAGGTTCAAATCATAGAGAGTTAGAGTGTCAGTCCTCTTGTACTTAAGTCGGCATTGTGCATTTTGTATTAAATTCGGATGCAATTCCTGTGTTTCATCGTCAATAAGAAGGTCCAAGGGACACAGTAAACCTTAAGTGAAGCATCGGAATCTAAAACTGGACTCACAGGAGAGGTTACAATCATAGAGAGTTAGAGTGTCAGTCCTCTTGTACTTAAGTCGGCATTGTGCCTTTTGTATTAAATTCGGATGCAATTTCTGTGTTTCATCGTCAATATGAAGGTCCAAGGGTCACAGTAAACCTGAAGTCAAGCATCGAAATCTAAAACTACACTCACAGAAGAGGTTCAAATCGTAGAATGTTAGAGTGTCAGTCCTCTTGTACTTACGTCGGCATTATGCCTTTTGTATTAAATTCGGATGCAATTTCTGTGTTTCATCGTCAATAACAAGGTCCAAGGGATACAGTAAACGTGAAGTGAAGCATCGGAATCTAAAACTGGACTCACAGAAGAGGTTCCAATCATAGAGACTTAGAGTGTCAGTCCTCTTGTACTTAAGTCGGCATTGTGCCTTTTGTATTAAATTCGGATGCAATTTCTGTGTTTCATCGTCAATCAGAAGGTCCAAGGGTTACAGTAAACCTGAAGTCAAGCATCGAAATTTAAAACTGCACCCACAGGAGAGGTTCAAATTGTAGAAAGTTAGAGTGTCAGTCCTCTTGTACTTAAGTCGGCATTTTGTCTTTTGTATTAAATTCGGATGCAATTTCTGTGTTTCACCGTCAATAAGAATGTCCAAGGGTTACAGTAAACCTGAAGTGAAGCATCGGAATCTAAAACTGGACCCACGGAAGAGGTTCAAATCATAGAAAGTTAGAGTGACAGTCCTCTTGTACTTAAGTCGGCATTATGCATTTTGTATTAAATTCGGATGCAATTTCTTTGTTTCATCGTTAATAAGAAGGTCCAAGGGATACAGTAAACCAGAAGTGAAGCATCGGAATCTAAAACTGGACTCACATTAGAGGTTTAAATCTTCGAAAGTTAGAGTGTCAGTCCTCTTGTACTTAAGTCGGCATAGTGCCATTTTCATTAAATTCGGATGCAATTTCTGTGTTTCATCGTCAATAAGAAGGTCCAAGGGATACAGTAAACCTGAAGTGAAGCATCGGAATCTAAAATTGGACTCACAGGAGATGTTCAAATCATCGAAAGTTAGAGTGTCAGTCCTCTTGTACTTAAGGCGGCATTGTGCCTTTTGTATTAAATTCGGATGCAATTTCTGTGTTTCATCGTCAATAAGGAGGTCCAAGGGATACAGTAAACCTGAAGTGAAGCATCGGAATCTAAAACTGTACTCACAGTAGAGGTTCAAATCATAGAGAGTTAGAGTGTCAGTCCTCTTGTACTTAAGTCGGCATTGTGCATTTTGTATTAAATTCGGATGCAATTTCTGTGTTTCATCGTCAATAAGAAGGTCCAAGGGATACAGTAAACCTTAAGTGAAGCATCGGAATCTAAAACTGGACTCACAGGAGAGGTTCCAATCATAGAGAGTTAGAGTGTCGGTCCTCTTGTACTTAAGTCGGCATTGTTCCTTTTGTATTAAATTCGGATGCAATTTCTGTGTTTCATCGTCAATATGAAGGTCCAAGGGTCACAGTAAACCTGAAGTCAAGCATCGAAATCTAAAACTACACTCACAGAAGAGGTTCAAATCGTAGAATGTTGGAGTGTCAGTCCTCTTGTACTTACGTCGGCATTATGCCTTTTGTATTAAATTCGGATGCAAATTCTGTGTTTCATCGTCAATAACAAGGTCCAAGGGATACAGTAAACGTGAAGTGAAGCATCGGAATCTAAAACTGAACTCACAGGAGAGGTTCCAATCACAGAGAGTTAGAGTGTCAGTCCTCTTGTACTTAAGTCGGCATTGTGCCTTTTGTATTAAATTCGGATGCAATTTCTGTGTTTCATCGTCAATAAGAAGGTCCAAGGGTTACAGTAAACCTGAAGTCATGCATCGAAATTTAAAACTGCACCCACAGGAGAGGTTCAAATTGTAGAAAGTTAGAGTGTCAGTCCTCTTGTACTTAAGTCGGCATTTTGTCTTTTGTATTAAATTCGGATGCAATTTCTGTGTTTCACCGTCAATAAGAATGTCCAAGGGTTACAGTAAACCTGAAGTGAAGCATCGGAATCTAAAACTGGACTCACAGGTGAGGTTCAAATCATCGAAAGTTAGGGTGTCAGTCCGCTTGTACTTAAGTCGGCATTGTGCCTTTTGTATTAAATTCGGATGCAATATCTGTGTTTCATCGTCAATAAGAAGGTCCAAGGGATACAGTAAACCTGAAGTGAAACATCGGAATCAAAAAGTGGACTCACAGGAGAGGTTTAAATCATCGAAAGTTAGAGTGTCAGTCCTCTTGTGCTTAAGTCGGCATTGTGCCATTTTCATTACATTCGGATGCAATTTCTGTGTTTCATCGTCAATAAGAAGGTCTAAGGGATACAGTAAACCTGAAGTGAGACATCAGAATCTAAAACTGGACTCACAGGAGAGGTTCAAATCATAGAGAGTTAGAGTGTCAGTCCACTTGTACGTAAGTCAGCATTGTGCCTTTTGCATTTAATTCGGATGCAATTGCTGTGTTTCATCATCAATAAGAAGGTCCAAGGGATACAGTAAACCTGAAGTGAAGCATCGGAATCTAGAACTGGACTCACAGGAATGGTTCATATCATAGAAAGTTAGAGTGTCAGTCCTCTTGTACTTATGTCGGCGTTGTGCCTGTTCTATTAAATACGGATGCAATTTCTGTGTTTCATCGTCAATAAGAAGGTCCAAGGGATACTGTAAACCTGAAGTGAAGATCCGGAATCTAAAACTGATCTCACAGGAGACGTTCAAATCATAGAAAGTTAGAGTGTCAGTCCTCTTGTATTAAGCCGGCATTGTGCCTTTCGTATTAAATTCGGATGCAATTTCTGTGTTTCATCGTCAATAAGAAGGTCCAAGGGATACAGTAAACCTGAAGTGAAGCATCAGAATCTAAAACTGGCCTCACAGAAGAGGTTCAAATCATAGGAAGTTAGAGTGTCAGTCCACTTGTACTTAAGTCGGCATTGTGCCTTTTGTATTAAATTTGGATGCAATTTCTGTGTTTCATCGTCAATAAGAAGGTCCAAGGGATACAGTAAACCTAAAGTGAAGCATCGGAATCTAAAACTGGACTCACAGGTGAGGTTCAAATCATCGAAAGTTAGGGTGTCAGTCCGCTTGTACTTAAGTCGGCATTGTGCCTTTTGTATTAAATTCGGATGCAATATCTGTGTTTCATCGTCAATAAGAAGGTCCAAGGGATACAGTAAACCTGAAGTGAAACATCGGAATCAAAAAGTGGACTCACAGGAGAGGTTTAAATCATCGAAAGTTAGAGTGTCAGTCCTCTTGTGCTTAAGTCGGCATTGTGCCATTTTCATTACATTCGGATGCAATTTCTGTGTTTCATCGTCAATAAGAAGGTCTAAGGGATACAGTAAACCTGAAGTGAGACATCAGAATCTAAAACTGGACTCACAGGAGAGGTTCAAATCATAGAGAGTTAGAGTGTCAGTCCACTTGTACGTAAGTCAGCATTGTGCCTTTTGTATTTAATTCGGATGCAATTGCTGTGTTTCATCATCAATAAGAAGGTCCAAGGGATACAGTAAACCTGAAGTGAAGCATCGGAATCTAAAACTGGACTCACAGGAGAGGTTCAAATAATCGAAATTTAGAGTGTCAGTCCTCTCGTACTTAAGTCGGCATTGTGCCTTTTGTATTGAATTTGGATGTAATTTCTGTGTTTCATCGTCAATAAGTAGGTCCAAGGGATACAGTAAACCTGAAGTGAAGCATCGGAATCTAAAACTGGACTCACAGGAGAGGTTCAAATAATAGAAATTTAGAGTGTCAGTCCTCTCGTACTTAAGTCGGCATTGTGACTTTTGTATTAAATTGGGATGCAATTTCAGTGTTTCATCGTCAATAAGAAGGGCCAAGGGATGCAGTAAACCTGAAGTGAAGCATCAGAATCTGGAACTGGACTCACAGGAATGGTTCAAATCATAGAAAGTTTGAGTGTCAGTCCTCTTGTACTTATGTCGATGTTGTGCCTTTTGTATTAAATACGGATGCAATTTCTGTGTTTCATCGTCAATAAGAAGGTCCAAGGGATACAGTAAACCTGAAGTGAAGATCCGGATTCTAAAACTGAACTCACAGGAGAGGTTCAAATCATAGAAAGATAGAGTGTCAGTCCTCTTGTACTTAAGTCGGCAATATGTACTTCGTATTAAATTCGGATGCAATTTCTGTGTTTCATCGCAAATAATAAGTTCCAACGGATACAGTATACCTGAAGTGAAGTATCAGATTCTAAAACTGGACTCACAGAAGAGGTTCAAATCATAGAAAGTTAGAGTGTCAGTCCTCTTGTACTTAAGTCGGCATTGTGCCCTTTGTATTAAATTCGGATGCAATTTCTTTGTTTCATCGTCAATAAGAAAGTCCAAGAGATACAGTAAACCTGAAGTGAAGCATCGGAATCTCCAACTGGACTCACAGGAGAGGTTCAAATCATATAAAGTTAGAGTGTCAGTCCTCTTGTACTTAAGACGGCATTGTGCCTTTTGTATTAAATTCGGATGCAATTTCTGTGTTTCGTCGTCAATAAGAAGGTCCAAGCGATACAGTAAACCTGAAATGAAGCATCGGAATCTAAAACTGGACTTACAGGAGAGGTTGAAATCATAGAAAAGTTAGAGTGTCAGTTAACTTGTACTTTAGTCGGCATTGTGCCTTTTGTATTAAATTTGGATGCAATTTCTGTGTTTCATCGTCAATAAGAAGGTCCAAGGGATACAGTAAACCTGAAGTGAAGCATCGGAATCTAAAACTGGACTCACAGGAGAGGTTCAAATCATCGAAAGTTAGGGTGTCAGTCCTCTTGTACTTAAGTCGGCATTGTGCCTTTTGTATTAAATTCGGATGCAATTTCTTTGTTTCATCGTCAATAAGAAGGTCCAAGAGATACAGTAAACCTGAAGTGAAGCATCGGAATCTCAAACTGGACTCACAGGAGAGGTTCAAATCATTTAAAGTTAGAGTGTCAGTCCTCTTGTACTTAAGTCGGCATTGTGCCTTTCGTATTAAATTCGGATGCAATTTCTGTGTTTCATCGTCAATAAGAAGGTCCAAGGGATACAGTAAACCTGAAGTGAAGCTTCGGAATCTAAAACTGGACTCACAGGAGAGGTTCAAATAATCGAAATTTAGAGTGTCAGTCCTCTCGTACTTAAGTCGGCATTGTGCCTTTTGTATTGAATTTGGATGCAATTTCTGTGTTTCATCGTCAATAAGAAGCTCCAAGGGATACAGTAAACCTGAAGTGAAGCATCAGAATCTAAAACTGGACTCACAGGGGAGGTTCAAATCAAAGAAACTTAGTGTGTCATTCCTCTTGTACTTAAGTCGGCATTGTGCATTTTGTATTAAATTCGGATGCAATTTCTGTGTTTCATCGTCAATATGAAGGTCCAAGTGTTACAGTAAACCTGAAGTCGAGCATCGAAATCTAAAACAGCACTCACAGGAGAAGTTCAAATCGTAGAATGTTAGAGTGTCAGTCCTCTTGTACTTAAGTCAGCAATGTGCCTTTTGTATTAAATTCGGATGCAATTTCTGTGTTTCATCGTCAATAAGAAGGTCCAAGGGTTACAGTAAACCTGAAGTCAAGCATCGAAATCTAAAACTGCACTCACAGGAGACATTCAAATCGTAGAAAGTTAGAGTGTTAGTCCTCTTGTACTTAAGTCGGCATTGTGCCTTTTGTATTAAATTCGAATGCAATTTCTGTGTTTCACCGTTAATAAGAATGTCCAAGGGTTACAGTAAACCTGAAGTGAAGCATCGGTATCTAAAACTGGACCCACGGAAGAAGTTCAAATAATAGAAAGTTAGAGTGTCAGTCCTCTTGTACTTAAGTCGGCATTGTGCATTTTGTATTAAATTCGGATGCAATTTCTGTGTTTCGTCGTTAATAAGAAGGTCCAAGGGATACAGTAAACCTGAAGTGAAGCATCGGAATCAAAAACTGGATTCTCAGGACAGGTTCAAATCATAGAAAATTAGAGTGTCAGTCCTCTTGTACTTAAGTCGGCATTATGCTTTTTGTATTAAATTTGGATGCAATTTCAGTGTTTCATCGTCAATAAGAAGGTCCAAGGGATACAGTAAACCTGAAGTGAAGCATCAGAATCTAGAACTGGACTCACAGGAGTGGTTCACATCATAGAAAGTTAGTGTGTCAGTCCTCTTGTACTTATGTCGGCATTGTGCCTTTTGTAGTAAATACGGATGCAATTTCTGTGTTTCATCGTAAATAAGCAGGTCCAAGGGAGACAGTAAACCTGAAGTGAAGAATCGGAATCTAAAACTAAACTCTCAGGAGAGGTTCAAATTATAGAAAGTTAGAGTGTCAGTCCTCTTGTACTTAAGTCGGCATTGTGCCTTTTGTATTTTATTCGGATGCAATTTCTGTGTTTCATCGTGAATAAGAACGTCCAAGTGATACAGTAAACCTGAAGTGGAGCATCGGAATCAAAAACTGGATTCTCAGGAGAGGTTCAAATCACAGAAAATTAGAGTGTCAGTCCTCTTGTACTTAAGTCGGCATTATGCTTTTTGTATTAAATTTGGATGCAATTGCAGTGTTTCATCGTCAATAAGAAGGTCCAAGGGATACAGTTAACCTGAAGTGAAGCATCGGAATCTAAAAGTGGACTCACAGGAGAGGTTCAAATCATAAAAAGTTAAGTCGGCATTGTGCCTTTTGTATTAAATTCGGATGCAATTTCTGTGTTTCATCGTCAATAAGAGATGGTCCAAGGGATACATTAAACCTGAAGTGAAGCATCAGAATCTAAAACTGGACTCACAGGGGAGGTTCAAATCATAGAAAGTTAGAGTGTCAGTCCTCTTGTACTTAAGTCGGCATTGTGCATTTTGTATGAAATTCGGATGCAATTTCTGTGATTCATCGTCAATAAGATGGTCCAAGGGATACAGTATACCTGAAGTGAAGCATGATAATCTAAAACTGTACTCACAGTAGAGGTTCAAATCATAGAGAGTTAGAGTGTCAGTCCTCTTGTACTTAAGTCGGCATTGTGCCTTTCGTATTAAATTCGGATGCAAGTTCTGTGTTTCATCGTCAATAAGAAGGTCCAAGGGATACAGTAAACCTGAAGTGAAGCTTCGGAATCTAAAACTGGACTCACAGGAGAGGTTCAAATAATCGAAATTTAGAGTGTCAGTCCTCTCGTACTTAAGTCGGCATTGTGCCTTTTGTATTGAATTTGGATGCAATTTCTGTGTTTCATCGTCAATAAGAAGCTCCAAGGGATACAGTAAACCTGAAGTGAAGCATGGTAATCTAAAACTGTACTCACAGTAGAGGTTCAAATCATAGAGAGTTAGAGTGTCAGTCCTCTTGTACTTAAGTCGTCATTGTGCATTTTGTATTAAATTCGGATGCAATTTCTGTGTTTCATCGTCAATATGAAGGTCCAAGTGTTACAGTAAACCTGAAGTCGAGCATCGAAATGTAAAACAGCACTCACAGGAGAAGTTCAAATCGTAGAATGTTAGAGTGTCAGTCCTCTTGTACTTAAGTCAGCAATGTGCCTTTTGTATTAAATTCGGATGCAATTTCTGTGTTTCATCGTCAATAAGAAGGTCCAAGGGTTACAGTAAACCTGAAGTCAAGCATCGAAATCTAAAACTGCACTCACAGGAGACATTCAAATCGTAGAAAGTGAGAGTGTTAGTCCTCTTGTACTTAAGTAGGCATTGTGCCTTTTGTATTAAATTCGAATGCAATTTCTGTGTTTCACCGTCAATAAGAATGTCCAAGGGTTACAGTAAACCTGAAGTGAAGCATCGGTATCTAAAACTGGACCCACGGAAGAAGTTCAAATAATAGAAAGTTAGAGTGTCAGTCCTCTTGTACTTAAGTCGGCATTGTGCATTTTGTATTAAATTCGGATGCAATTTCTGTGTTTCATCGTTAATAAGAAGGTCCAAGGGATACAGTAAACCTGAAGTGAAGCATCGGAATCAAAAACTGGATTCTCAGGAGAGGTTCAAATCATAGAAAATTAGAGTGTCAGTCCTCTTGTACTTAAGTCGGCATTATGCTTTTTGTATTAATTTTGGATGCAATTTCAGTGTTTCATCGTCAATAAGAAGGTCCAAGGGATACAGTAAACCTGAAGTGAAGCATCAGAATCTAGAACTGGACTCACAGGAGTGGTTCAAATCATAGAAAGTTAGAGTGTCAGTCCTCTTGTACTTATGTCGGCATTGTGCCTTTTGTATTACATACGGATGCAATTTCTGTGTTTCATCGTGAATAAG
The DNA here is from genome assembly GCF_021461395.2 of Schistocerca americana. Classification (NCBI taxonomy): domain Eukaryota; kingdom Metazoa; phylum Arthropoda; class Insecta; order Orthoptera; family Acrididae; genus Schistocerca; species Schistocerca americana. Next base: position 217,956,094 of record NC_060127.1, read on the forward strand.
AACGTCCAAGTGATACAGTAAACCTGAAGTGAAGCACCGGAATCAAAAACTGGATTCTCAGGAGAGGTTCAAATCATAGAAAATTAGAGTGTCAGTCCTCTTGTACTTAAGTCGGCATTATGCTTTTTGTATTAAATTTGGATGCAATTTCAGTGTTTCATCGTCAATAAGAAGGTCCAAGGGATACAGTTAACCTGAAGTGAAGCATCGGAATCTAAAAGTGGACTCACAGGAGGGGTTCAAATCATAAAAAGTTAAGTCGGCATTGTGCCTTTGTATTAAATTCGGATGCAATTTCTGTGTTTCATCGTCAATAAGAGATGGTCCAAGGGATACATTAAACCTGAAGTGAAGCATCAGTATCTAAAACTGGACTCACAGGGGAGGTTCAAATCATTGAAAGTTAGAGTGTCAGTCCTCTTGTACTTAAGTCGGCATTGTGCATTTTGTATGAAATTCGGATGCAATTTCTGTGATTCATCGTCAATAAGAAGGTCCAAGAGATACAGTAAACCTGAAGTGAAGCATGGTAATCTAAAACTGTACTCACAGTAGAGGTTCAAATCATAGAGAGTTAGAGTGTCAGTCCTCTTGTACTTAAGTCGTCATTGTGCATTTTGTATTAAATTCGGATGCAATTTCTGTGTTTCATCGTCAATAAGAAGGTCCAAGGAATACAGTAAACCTTAAGTAAAGCATCGGAATCTAAAACTGCACTCACAGGAGAGGTTCAAATCGTAGAATGTTAGAGTGTCAGTCCTCTTGTACTTAAGTCGGCATTGTGCCTTTTGTATTAAATTCGGATGCAATTTCTGTGTTTCATCGTCAATAACAAGGTCCAAGGGATAGAGTAAACGTGAAGTTAAGCATCGGAATCTAAAACTGGACTCACAGGAGAGGTTCCAATCATAGAGAGTTAGAGTGTCAGTCCTCTTGTACTTAAGTCGGCATTGCGCATTTTGTATTAAATACGGATGCAATTTATGTGTTTCATCGTCAATAAGAAGGTCCAAGGGATACAGTAAACCTGAAGTGAAGCATCGGAATCTAAAACTGTACTCACACTAGAGGTTCAAATCATATAGAGTTTGAGTGTCAGTCCTCTTGTACTTAAGTCGGCATTGTGCCTTTTGTATTAAATTCGGATGCAATTTCTGTGTTTCATCGTCAATATGAAGGTCCAAGGGTTACAGTAAACCTGAAGTCAAGCATCGAAATCTAAAACTGCACTCACAGAAGAGGTTCAAATCGTAGAATGTTAGAGTGTCAGTCCTCTTGTACTTAAGTCGGCATTGTGCTTTTGTATTAAATTCGGATGCAATTTCTGTGTTTCATCGTCAATAAGAAGGTCCAAGGGATACAGTAAACCAGAAGTGAAGCATCGGAATCTAAAACTGGACTCACATTAGAGGTTTAAATCTTTGAAAGTTAGAGTGTTAGTCCTCTTGAACTTAAGTCGGCATTGTGCCATTTTCATTAAATTCGGATGCAATTTCTGTGTTTCATCGTCAATAAGAAGGTCCAAGGGATACAGTAAACCTGAAGTGAAGCATCAGAATCTAGAACTGGACCCACAGGAATGGTTCAAATCATAGAATGTTAGAGTGTCAATACTCTTGTACTTATGTCGGCGTTGTGCCTTTTATATTAAATACGGATGCAATTTCTGTGTTTCATCGTCAATAAGAAGGTCCAAGGGCAACAGTAAACCTGAAGTGAAGAATCGCAATCTAAAAATGCAATCACAGGAGAGGTTCAAATCATAGAGAGTTAGAGTGTAAGTCCTCTTGTACTTAAGTCGGCATTGTGCCTTTCGTATTAAATTCGGATGCAATTTCTGTGTTTCATCGTTAATAAGAAGGTCCGAGGGATACAGTAAACCTGAAGTGAAGCATCAGAATCTAAAACTGGACTCACAGAAGAGGTTCAAATCATAGAAAGTTAGAGTGTCTGTCCTCTTGTACTTAAGTCGGCATTGTGCCTTTTGTATTAAATTCGGATGCAATTTCTGTGTTTCATCGTCAATAAGAATGTCCAAGGGATACAGTAAACCTGAAGTGAAGCATCGGAATCTCAAACTGGGCTTACAGGATAGATTCAAATCATATAAAGTTAGAGTGTCAGTCCTCTTGAACTTATGTTGGCATTTTGCCTTTTGTATTAAATTCGGATGCAATTTCTGTGTTTCATCGTCAATAAGAAGGTCCAAGCGATACAGTAAACCTGAAGTGAAGCATCGGAATCTAAAACTGGACTTACAGGAGAGGTTGAAATCATAGAAAGTTAGAGTGTCAGTTCACTTGTACTTAAGTCGGCATTGTGCCTTTTGTATTAAATTTGGATGCAATTTCTGTGTTCCATCGTAAATAAGCAGGTCCAAGGGAGACAGTAAACCTGAAGTGAAGAATCGGAATCTAAAACTGAACTCTCAGGAGAGGTTCAAATCATAGAAAGTTAGAGTGTCGGTCCTCTTGTACTTAAGTCGGCATTGTGCCTTTTGTATTTTATTCGGATGCAATTTCTATGTTTCATCGTGAATAAGAACGTCCAAGTGATACATTAAACCTGAAGTGAAGCATCAGAATCTAAAACTGGACTCACAGGGGAGGTTCAAATCATAGAAAGTTAGAGTGTCAGTCCTCTTGTACTTAAGTCGGCATTGTGCATTTTGTATGAAATTCGGATGCAATTTCTGTGATTCATCGTCAATAAGAAGGTCCAAGGGATACAGTAAACCTGAAGTGAAGCATGGTAATCTAAAACTGTACTCACAGTAGAGGTTCAAATCATAGAGAGTTAGAGTGTCAGTCCTCTTGTACTTAAGTCGTCATTGTGCATTTTGTATTAAATTCGGATGCAATTTCTGTGTTTCATCGTCAATAAGAAGGTCCAAGGAATACAGTAAACCTTAAGTAAAGCATCGGAATCTAAAACTGCACTCACAGGAGAGGTTCAAATCGTAGAATGTTAGAGTGTCAGTCCACTTGTACTTAAGTCGGCATTGTGCCTTTTGTATTAAATTCGGATGCAATTTCTGTGTTTCATCGTCAATAACAAGGTCCAAGGGATAGAGTAAACGTGAAGTTAAGCATCGGAATCTAAAACTGGACTCACAGGAGAGGTTCCAATCATAGAGAGTTAGAGTGTCAGTCCTCTTGTACTTAAGTCGGCATTGCGCATTTTGTATTAAATACGGATGCAATTTATGTGTTTCATCGTCAATAAGAAGGTCCAAGGGATACAGTAAACCTGAAGTGAAGCATCGGAATCTAAAACTGTACTCACACTAGAGGTTCAAATCATATAGAGTTTGAGTGTCAGTCCTCTTGTACTTAAGTCGGCATTGTGCCTTTTGTATTATATTCGGATGCAATTTCTGTGTTTCATCGTCAATATGAAGGTCCAAGGGTTACAGTAAACCTGAAGTCAAGCATCGAAATCTAAAACTGCACTCACAGAAGAGGTTCAAATCGTAGAATGTTAGAGTGTCAGTCCTCTTGTACTTAAGTCGGCATTGTGCCTTTTGTATTAAATTCGGATGCAATTTCTGTCTTTCATCGTCAATAAGAAGGTCCAAGGGATACAGTAAACCAGAAGTGAAGCATCGGAATCTAAAACTGGACTCACATTAGAGGTTTAAATCTTCGAAAGTTAGAGTGTTAGTCCTCTTGTACTTAAGTCGGCATTGTGCCATTTTCATTAAATTCGGATGCAATTTCTGTGTTTCATCGTCAATAAGAAGGTCCAAGGGATACAGTAAACCTGAAGTGAAGCATCAGAATCTAGAACTGGACCCACAGGAATGGTTCAAATCATAGAATGTTAGAGTGTCAATACTCTTGTACTTATGTCGGCGTTGTGCCTTTTATATTAAATACGGATGCAATTTCTGTGTTTCATCGACAATAAGAAGGTCCAAGGGCAACAGTAAACCTGAAGTGAAGAATCGGAATCTAAAAATGCAATCACAGGAGAGGTTCAAATCATAGAGAGTTAGAGTGTAAGTCCTCTTGTACTTAAGTCGGCATTGTGCCTTTCGTATTAAATTCGGATGCAATTTCTGTGTTTCATCGTTAATAAGAAGGTCCAAGGGATACAGTAAACCTGAAGTGAAGCATCAGAATCTAAAACTGGACTCACAGAAGTGGTTCAAATCATAGAAAGTTAGAGTGTCTGTCCTCTTGTACTTAAGTCGGCATTGTGCCTTTTGTATTAAATTCGGATGCAATTTCTGTGTTTCATCGTCAATAAGAAGGTCCAAGGGATACAGTAAACCTGAAGTGAAGCATCGGAATCTCAAACTGGGCTCACAGGATAGGTTCAAATCATATAAAGTTAGAGTGTCAGTCCTCTTGTACTTATGTTGGCATTGTGCCTTTTGTATTAAATTCAGATGCAATTTCTGTGTTTCATCGTCAATAAGAAGGTCCAAGCGATACAGTAAACCTGAAGTGAAGCATCGGAATCTAAAACTGGACTTACAGGAGAGGTTGAAATCATAGAAAGTTAGAGTGTCAGTTCACTTGTACTTAAGTCGGCATTGTGCCTTTTGTATTAAATTTGGATGCAATTTCTGTGTTCCATCGTCAATAAGAAGGTCCAAGGGATACAGTAAACCTGAAGTGAAGCATCGGAATCTAAAACTGGACTCACAGGAGAGGTTCAAATCATCGAAAGTTAGGGTGTCAGTCCACTTGTACTTAAGTCGGCATTGTGCCTTTTGTATTAAATTCGGATGCAATTTCTGTGTTTCATCGTGAATAAGAACGTCCAAGTGATACAGTAAACCTGAAGTGAAGCATTGGAATCAAAAACTGGATTCTCAGGAGAGGTTCAAATCATAGAAAATTAGAGTGTCAGTCCTCTTGTACTTAAGTCGGCATTATGCTTTTTGTATTAAATTTGGATGCAATTTCAGTGTTTCATCGTCAATAAGAAGGTCCAAGGGATACAGTTAACCTGAAGTGAAGCATCGGAATCTAAAAGTGGACTCACAGGAGAGGTTCAAATCATAAAAAGTTAAGTCGGCATTGTGCCTTTTGTATTAAATTCGGATGCAATTTCTGTGTTTCATCGTCAATAAGAGATGGTCCAAGGGATACATTAAACCTGAAGTGAAGCATCAGAATCTAAAACTGGACTCACAGGGGAGGTTCAAATCATAGAAAGTTAGAGTGTCAGTCCTCTTGTACTTAAGTCGGCATTGTGCGTTTTGTATGAAATTCGGATGCAATTTCTGTGATTCATCGTCAATAAGAAGGTCCAAGGGATACAGTAAACCTGAAGTGAAGCATGGTAATCTAAAACTGTACTCACAGTAGAGGTTCAAATCATAGAGAGTTAGAGTGTCAGTCCTCTTGTACTTAAGTCGTCATTGTGCATTTTGTGTTAAATTCGGATGCAATTTCTGTGTTTCATCGTCAATAAGAAGGTCCAAGGAATACAGTAAACCTTAAGTAAAGCATCGGAATCTAAAACTGCACTCACAGGAGAGGTTCAAATCGTAGAATGTTAGAGTGTCAGTCCACTTGTACTTAAGTCGGCATTGTGCCTTTTGTATTAAATTCGGATGCAATTTCTGTGTTTCATCGTCAATAACAAGGTCCAAGGGATAGAGTAAACGTGAAGTTAAGCATCGGAATCTAAAACTGGACTCACAGGAGAGGTTCCAATCATAGAGAGTTAGAGTGTCAGTCCTCTTGTACTTAAGTCGGCATTGCGCATTTTGTATTAAATACGGATGCAATTTATGTGTTTCATCGTCAATAAGAAGGTCCAAGGGATACAGTAAACCTGAAGTGAAGCATCGGAATCTAAAACTGTACTCACACTAGAGGTTCAAATCATATAGAGTTTGAGTGTCAGTCCTCTTGTACTTAAGTCGGCATTGTGCCTTTTGTATTATATTCGGATGCAATTTCTGTGTTTCATCGTCAATATGAAGGTCCAAGGGTTACAGTAAACCTGAAGTCAAGCATCGAAATCTAAAACTGCACTCACAGAAGAGGTTCAAATCGTAGAATGTCAGAGTGTCAGTCCTCTTGTACTTAAGTCGGCATTGTGCCTTTTGTATTAAATTCGGATGCAATTTCTGTCTTTCATCGTCAATAAGAAGGTCCAAGGGATACAGTAAACCAGAAGTGAAGCATCGGAATCTAAAACTGGACTCACATTAGAGGTTTAAATCTTCGAAAGTTAGAGTGTTAGTCCTCTTGTACTTAAGTCGGCATTGTGCCATTTTCATTAAATTCGGATGCAATTTCTGTGTTTCATCGTCAATAAGAAGGTCCAAGGGATACAGTAAACCTGAAGTGAAGCATCAGAATCTAGAACTGGACCCACAGGAATGGTTCAAATCATAGAATGTTAGAGTGTCAATACTCTTGTACTTATGTCGGCGTTGTGCCTTTTATATTAAATACGGATGCAATTTCTGTGTTTCATCGACAATAAGAAGGTCCAAGGGCAACAGTAAACCTGAAGTGAAGAATCGGAATCTAAAAATGCAATCACAGGAGAGGTTCAAACCATAGAGAGTTAGAGTGTAAGTCCTCTTGTACTTAAGTCGGCATTGTGCCTTTCGTATTAAATTCGGATGCAATTTCTGTGTTTCATCGTTAATAAGAAGGTCCAAGGGATACAGTAAACCTGAAGTGAAGCATCAGAATCTAAAACTGGACTCACAGAAGTGGTTCAAATCATAGAAAGTTAGAGTGTCTGTCCTCTTGTACTTAAGTCGGCATTGTGCCTTTTGTATTAAATTCGGATGCAATTTCTGTGTTTCATCGTCAATAAGAAGGTCCAAGGGATACAGTAAACCTGAAGTGAAGCATCGGAATCTCAAACTGGGCTCACAGGATAGGTTCAAATCATATAAAGTTAGAGTGTCAGTCCTCTTGTACTTATGTTGGCATTGTGCCTTTTGTATTAAATTCGGATGCAATTTCTGTGTTTCATCGTCAATATGAAGGTCCAAGGGTTACAGTAAACCTGAAGTCAAGCATCGAAATCTAAAACTGCACTCACAGAAGAGGTTCAAATCGTAGAATGTTAGAGTGTCAGTCCTCTTGTACTTAAGTCGGCATTGTGCCTTTTGTATTAAATTCGGATGCAATTTCTGTGTTTCATCGTCAATAAGAAGGTCCAAGGGATACAGTAAACCAGAAGTGAAGCATCGGAATCTAAAACTGGACTCACATTAGAGGTTTAAATCTTCGAAAGTTAGAGTGTTAGTCCTCTTGTACTTAAGTCGGCATTGTGCCATTTTCATTAAATTCGGATGCAATTTCTGTGTTTCATCGTCAATAAGAAGGTCCAAGGGATACAGTAAATCTGAAGTGAAGCATCAGAATCTAGAACTGGACCCACAGGAATGGTTCAAATCATAGAATGTTAGAGTGTCAATACTCTTGTACTTATGTCGGCGTTGTGCCTTTTATATTAAATACGGATGCAATTTCTGTGTTTCATCGTCAATAAGAAGGTCCAAGGGCAACAGTAAACCAGAAGTGAAGAATCGGAATCTAAAAATGCAATCACAGGAGAGGTTCAAATCATAGAGAGTTAGAGTGTAAGTCCTCTTGTACTTAAGTCGGCATTGTGCCTTTCGTATTTAATTCAGATGCAATATCTGTGTTTCATCGTTAATAAGAGGGTCCAAGGGATACAGTAAACCTGAAGTGAAGCATCAGAATCTAAAACTGGACTCACAGAAGAGGTTCAAATCATAGAAAGTTAGAGTGTCTGTCCTCTTGTACTTAAGTCGGCATTGTGCCTTTTGTATTAAATTCGGATGCAATTTCTGTGTTTCATCGTCAATAAGAAGGTCCAAGGGATACAGTAAACCTGAAGTGAAGCATCGGAATCTCAAACTGGGCTCACAGGATAGGTTCAAATCATATAAAGTTAGAGTGTCAGTCCTCTTGTACTTATGTTGGCATTGTGCCTTTTGTATTAAATTCGGATGCAATTTCTTTGTTTCATCGTCAATAAGAAGGTCCAAGAGATACAGTAAACCTGAAGTGAAGCATCGGAATCTCAAACTGGACTCACAGGGGAGGTTCAAATCAAAGAAACTTAGTGTGTCATTCCTCTTGTACTTAAGTCGGCATTGTGCATTTTGTATTAAATTCGGATGCAATTTCTGTGATTCATCGTCAATAAGAAGGTCCAAGCGATACAGTAAACCTGAAATGAAGCATCGGAATCTAAAACTGGACTTACAGGAGAGGTTGAAATCATAGAAAAGTTAGAGTGTCAGTTAACTTGTACTTTAGTCGGCATTGTGCCTTTTGTATTAAATTTGGATGCAATTTCTGTGTTTCATCGTCAATAAGAAGGTCCACGGGATACAGTAAACCTGAAGTGAAGCATCGGAATCTAAAACTGGACTCACAGGAGAGGTTCAAATCATCGAAAGTTAGGGTGTCAGTCCTCTTGTACTTAAGTCGGCATTGTGCCTTTTGTATTAAATTCGGATGCAATTTCTTTGTTTCATCGTCAATAAGAAGGTCCAAGAGATACAGTAAACCTGAAGTGAAGCATCGGAATCTCAAACTGGACTCACAGGAGAGTTTCAAATCATTTAAAGTTAGAGTGTCAGTCCTCTTGTACTTAAGTCGGCATTGTGCCTTTCGTATTAAATTCGGATGCAATTTCTGTGTTTCATCGTCAATAAGAAGGTCCAAGGGATACAGTAAACCTGAAGTGAAGCTTCGGAATCTAAAACTGGAGTCACAGGAGAGGTTCAAATAATCGAAATTTAGAGTGTCAGTCCTCTCGTACTTAAGTCGGCATTGTGCCTTTTGTATTGAATTTGGATGCAATTTCTGTGTTCATTCGTCAATAAGAAGCTCCAAGGGATACAGTAAACCTGAAGTGAAGCATCAAAATCTAAAACTGGACTCACAGGGGAGGTTCAAATCAAAGAAACTTAGTGTGTCATTCCTCTTGTACTTAAGTCGGCATTGTGCATTTTGTATTAAATTCGGATGCAATTTCTGTGTTTCATCGTCAATATGAAGGCCCAAGTGTTACAGTAAACCTGAAGTCGAGCATCGAAATCTAAAACAGCACTCACAGGAGAAGTTCAAATCGTAGAATGTTAGAGTGTCAGTCCTCTTGTACTTAAGTCAGCAATGTGCCATTTGTATTAAATTCGGATGCAATTTCTGTGTTTCATCGTCAATAAGAAGTTCCAAGGGTTACAGTAAACCTGAAGTCAAGCATCGAAATCTAAAACTGCACTCACAGGAGACATTCAAATCATAGAAAGTTAGAGTGTTAGTCCTCTTGTACTTAAGTCGGCATTGTGCCTTTTGTATTAAATTCGAATGCAATTTCTGTGTTTCACCGTCAATAAGAATGTCCAAGGGTAACAGTAAACCTGAAGTGAAGCATCGGTATCTAAAACTGGACCCACGGAAGAAGTTCAAATAATAGAAAGTTAGAGTGTCAGTCCTCTTGTACTTAAGTCGGCATTGTGCATTTTGTATTAAATTCGGATGCAATTTCTGTGTTTCATCGTTAATAAGAAGGTCCAAGGGATACAGTAAACCTGAAGTGAAGCATCGGAATCAAAAACTGGATTCTCAGGAGAGGTTCAAATCATAGAAAATTCGAGTGTCAGTCCTCTTGTACTTAAGTCGGCATTATGCTTTTTGTATTAAATTTGGATGCAATTTCAGTGTTTCATCGTCAATAAGAAGGTCCAAGGGATACAGTAAACCTGAAGTGAAGCATCAGAATCTAGAACTGGACTCACAGGAGTGGTTCAAATCATAGAAAGTTAGAGTGTCAGTCCTCTTGTACTTATGTCGGCATTGTGCATTTTGTATTAAATACGGATGCAATTTCAGTGTTTCATCGTCAATAAGAAGGTCCAAGGGATACAGTTAACCTGAAGTGAAGCATCGGAATCTAAAAGTGGACTCACAGGAGAGGTTCAAATCATAAAAAGTTAAGTCGGCATTGTGCCTTTTGTATTAAATTCGGATGCAATTTCTGTGTTTCATCGTCAATAAGAGATGGTCCAAGGGATACATTAAACCTGAAGTGAAGCATCAGAATCTAAAACTGGACTCACAGGGGAGGTTCAAATCATAGAAAGTTAGAGTGTCAGTCCTCTTGTACTTAAGTCGGCATTGTGCATTTTGTATGAAATTCGGATGCAATTTCTGTGGTTCATCGTCAATAAGAAGGTCCAAGGGATACAGTAAACCTGAAGTGAAGCATGGTAATCTAAAACTGTACTCACAGTAGAGGTTCAAATCATAGAGAGTTAGAGTGTCAGTCCTCTTGTACTTAAGTCGGCATTGTGCCTTTCGTATTAAATTCGGATGCAATTTCTGTGTTTCATCGTCAATAAGAAGGTCCAAGGGATACAGTAAACCTGAAGTGAAGCTTCGGAATCTAAAACTGGACTCACAGGAGAGGTTCAAATAATCGAAATTTAGAGTGTCAGTCCTCTCGTACTTAAGTCGGCATTGTGCCTTTTGTATTGAATTTGGATGCAATTTCTGTGTTTCATCGTCAATAAGAAGCTCCAAGGGATACAGTAAACCTGAAGTGAAGCATCGGAATCTAAAACTGTACTCACACTAGAGGTTCAAATCATATAGAGTTTGAGTGTCAGTCCTCTTGTACTTAAGTCGGCATTGTGCCTTTTGTATTATATTCGGATGCAATTTCTGTGTTTCATCGTCAATATGAAGGTCCAAGGGTTACAGTAAACCTGAAGTCAAGCATCGAAATCTAAAACTGCACTCACAGAAGAGGTTCAAATCGTAGAATGTCAGAGTGTCAGTCCTCTTGTACTTAAGTCGGCATTGTGCCTTTTGTATTAAATTCGGATGCAATTTCTGTCTTTCATCGTCAATAAGAAGGTCCAAGGGATACAGTAAACCAGAAGTGAAGCATCGGAATCTAAAACTGGACTCACATTAGAGGTTTAAATCTTCGAAAGTTAGAGTGTTAGTCCTCTTGTACTTAAGTCGGCATTGTGCCATTTTCATTAAATTCGGATGCAATTTCTGTGTTTCATCGTCAATAAGAAGGTCCAAGGGATACAGTAAACCTGAAGTGAAGCATCAGAATCTAGAACTGGACCCACAGGAATGGTTCAAATCATAGAATGTTAGAGTGTCAATACTCTTGTACTTATGTCGGCGTTGTGCCTTTTATATTAAATACGGATGCAATTTCTGTGTTTCATCGACAATAAGAAGGTCCAAGGGCAACAGTAAACCTGAAGTGAAGAATCGGAATCTAAAAATGCAATCACAGGAGAGGTTCAAACCATAGAGAGTTAGAGTGTAAGTCCTCTTGTACTTAAGTCGGCATTGTGCCTTTCGTATTAAATTCGGATGCAATTTCTGTGTTTCATCGTTAATAAGAAGGTCCAAGGGATACAGTAAACCTGAAGTGAAGCATCAGAATCTAAAACTGGACTCACAGAAGTGGTTCAAATCATAGAAAGTTAGAGTGTCTGTCCTCTTGTACTTAAGTCGGCATTGTGCCTTTTGTATTAAATTCGGATGCAATTTCTGTGTTTCATCGTCAATAAGAAGGTCCAAGGGATACAGTAAACCTGAAGTGAAGCATCGGAATCTCAAACTGGGCTCACAGGATAGGTTCAAATCATATAAAGTTAGAGTGTCAGTCCTCTTGTACTTATGTTGGCATTGTGCCTTTTGTATTAAATTCGGATGCAATTTCTGTGTTTCATCGTCAATATGAAGGTCCAAGGGTTACAGTAAACCTGAAGTCAAGCATCGAAATCTAAAACTGCACTCACAGAAGAGGTTCAAATCGTAGAATGTTAGAGTGTCAGTCCTCTTGTACTTAAGTCGGCATTGTGCCTTTTGTATTAAATTCGGATGCAATTTCTGTGTTTCATCGTCAATAAGAAGGTCCAAGGGATACAGTAAACCAGAAGTGAAGCATCGGAATCTAAAACTGGACTCACATTAGAGGTTTAAATCTTCGAAAGTTAGAGTGTTAGTCCTCTTGTACTTAAGTCGGCATTGTGCCATTTTCATTAAATTCGGATGCAATTTCTGTGTTTCATCGTCAATAAGAAGGTCCAAGGGATACAGTAAATCTGAAGTGAAGCATCAGAATCTAGAACTGGACCCACAGGAATGGTTCAAATCATAGAATGTTAGAGTGTCAATACTCTTGTACTTATGTCGGCGTTGTGCCTTTTATATTAAATACGGATGCAATTTCTGTGTTTCATCGACAATAAGAAGGTCCAAGGGCAACAGTAAACCAGAAGTGAAGAATCGGAATCTAAAAATGCAATCACAGGAGAGGTTCAAATCATAGAGAGTTAGAGTGTAAGTCCTCTTGTACTTAAGTCGGCATTGTGCCTTTCGTATTTAATTCAGATGCAATATCTGTGTTTCATCGTTAATAAGAGGGTCCAAGGGATACAGTAAACCTGAAGTGAAGCATCAGAATCTAAAACTGGACTCACAGAAGAGGTTCAAATCATAGAAAGTTAGAGTGTCTGTCCTCTTGTACTTAAGTCGGCATTGTGCCTTTTGTATTAAATTCGGATGCAATTTCTGTGTTTCATCGTCAATAAGAAGGTCCAAGGGATACAGTAAACCTGAAGTGAAGCATCGGAATCTCAAACTGGGCTCACAGGATAGGTTCAAATCATATAAAGTTAGAGTGTCAGTCCTCTTGTACTTATGTTGGCATTGTGCCTTTTGTATTAAATTCGGATGCAATTTCTTTGTTTCATCGTCAATAAGAAGGTCCAAGAGATACAGTAAACCTGAAGTGAAGCATCGGAATCTCAAACTGGACTCACAGGGGAGGTTCAAATCAAAGAAACTTAGTGTGTCATTCCTCTTGTACTTAAGTCGGCATTGTGCATTTTGTATTAAATTCGGATGCAATTTCTGTGATTCATCGTCAATAAGAAGGTCCAAGCGATACAGTAAACCTGAAATGAAGCATCGGAATCTAAAACTGGACTTACAGGAGAGGTTGAAATCATAGAAAAGTTAGAGTGTCAGTTAACTTGTACTTTAGTCGGCATTGTGCCTTTTGTATTAAATTTGGATGCAATTTCTGTGTTTCATCGTCAATAAGAAGGTCCACGGGATACAGTAAACCTGAAGTGAAGCATCGGAATCTAAAACTGGACTCACAGGAGAGGTTCAAATCATCGAAAGTTAGGGTGTCAGTCCTCTTGTACTTAAGTCGGCATTGTGCCTTTTGTATTAAATTCGGATGCAATTTCTTTGTTTCATCGTCAATAAGAAGGTCCAAGAGATACAGTAAACCTGAAGTGAAGCATCGGAATCTCAAAGTGGACTCACAGGAGAGTTTCAAATCATTTAAAGTTAGAGTGTCAGTCCTCTTGTACTTAAGTCGGCATTGTGCCTTTCGTATTAAATTCGGATGCAATTTCTGTGTTTCATCGTCAATAAGAAGGTCCAAGGGATACAGTAAACCTGAAGTGAAGCTTCGGAATCTAAAACTGGAGTCACAGGAGAGGTTCAAATAATCGAAATTTAGAGTGTCAGTCCTCTCGTACTTAAGTCGGCATTGTGCCTTTTGTATTGAATTTGGATGCAATTTCTGTGTTCATTCGTCAATAAGAAGCTCCAAGGGATACAGTAAACCTGAAGTGAAGCATCAAAATCTAAAACTGGACTCACAGGGGAGGTTCAAATCAAAGAAACTTAGTGTGTCATTCCTCTTGTACTTAAGTCGGCATTGTGCATTTTGTATTAAATTCGGATGCAATTTCTGTGTTTCATCGTCAATATGAAGGCCCAAGTGTTACAGTAAACCTGAAGTCGAGCATCGAAATCTAAAACAGCACTCACAGGAGAAGTTCAAATCGTAGAATGTTAGAGTGTCAGTCCTCTTGTACTTAAGTCAGCAATGTGCCATTTGTATTAAATTCGGATGCAATTTCTGTGTTTCATCGTCAATAAGAAGTTCCAAGGGTTACAGTAAACCTGAAGTCAAGCATCGAAATCTAAAACTGCACTCACAGGAGACATTCAAATCATAGAAAGTTAGAGTGTTAGTCCTCTTGTACTTAAGTCGGCATTGTGCCTTTTGTATTAAATTCGAATGCAATTTCTGTGTTTCACCGTCAATAAGAATGTCCAAGGGTAACAGTAAACCTGAAGTGAAGCATCGGTATCTAAAACTGGACCCACGGAAGAAGTTCAAATAATAGAAAGTTAGAGTGTCAGTCCTCTTGTACTTAAGTCGGCATTGTGCATTTTGTATTAAATTCGGATGCAATTTCTGTGTTTCATCGTTAATAAGAAGGTCCAAGGGATACAGTAAACCTGAAGTGAAGCATCGGAATCAAAAACTGGATTCTCAGGAGAGGTTCAAATCATAGAAAATTCGAGTGTCAGTCCTCTTGTACTTAAGTCGGCATTATGCTTTTTGTATTAAATTTGGATGCAATTTCAGTGTTTCATCGTCAATAAGAAGGTCCAAGGGATACAGTAAACCTGAAGTGAAGCATCAGAATCTAGAACTGGACTCACAGGAGTGGTTCAAATCATAGAAAGTTAGAGTGTCAGTCCTCTTGTACTTATGTCGGCATTGTGCCTTTTGTATTAAATACGGATGCAATTTCTGTGTTTCATCGTAAATAAGCAGGTCCAAGGGAGACAGTAAACCTGAAGTGAAGAATCGGAATCTAAAACTGAACTCTCAGGAGAGGTTCAAATCATAGAAAGTTAGAGTGTCGGTCCTCTTGTACTTAAAACGGCATTGTGCCTTTTGTATTTTATTCGGATGCAATTTCTGTGTTTCATCGTGAATAAGAACGTCCAAGTGATACAGTAAACCTGAAGTGAAGCATCGGAATCAAAAACTGGATTCTCAGGAGAGGTTCAAATCATAGAAAATTAGAGTGTCAGTCCTCTTGTACTTAAGTCGGCATTATGCTTTTTGTATTAAATTTGGATGCAATTTCAGTGTTTCATCGTCAATAAGAAGGTCCAAGGGATACAGTTAACCTGAAGTGAAGCATCGGAATCTAAAAGTGGACTCACAGGAGAGGTTCAAATCATAAAAAGTTAAGTCGGCATTGTGCCTTTTGTATTAAATTCGGATGCAATTTCTGTGTTTCATCGTCAATAAGAGATGGTCCAAGGGATACATTAAACCTGAAGTGAAGCATCAGAATCTAAAACTGGACTCACAGGGGAGGTTCAAATCATAGAAAGTTAGAGTGTCAGTCCTCTTGTACTTAAGTCGGCATTGTGCATTTTGTATGAAATTCGGATGCAATTTCTGTGATTCATCGTCAATAAGAAGGTCCAAGGGATACAGTAAACCTGAAGTGAAGCATGGTAATCTAAAACTGTACTCACAGTAGAGGTTCAAATCATAGAGAGTTAGAGTGTCAGTCCTCTTGTACTTAAGTCGTCATTGTGCATTTTGTATTAAATTCGGATGCAATTTCTGTGTTTCATCGTCAATAAGAAGGTCCAAGGAATACAGTAAACCTTAAGTAAAGCATCGGAATCTAAAACTGCACTCACAGGAGAGGTTCAAATCGTAGAATGTTAGAGTGTCAGTCCTCTTGTACTTAAGTCGGCATTGTGCCTTTTGTATTAAATTCGGATGCAATTTCTGTGTTTCATCGTCAATAACAAGGTCCAAGGGATAGAGTAAACGTGAAGTTAAGCATCGGAATCTAAAACGGGACTCACAGGAGAGGTTCCAATCATAGAGAGTTAGAGTGTCAGTCCTCTTGTACTTAAGTCGGCATTGCGCATTTTGTATTAAATACGGATGCAATTTCTGTGTTTCATCGTCAATAAGAAGGTCCAAGGGATACAGTAAACCTGAAGTGAAGCATCGGAATCTAAAACTGTACTCACACTAGAGGTTCAAATCATATAGAATTTGAGTGACAGTCCTCTTGTACTTAAGTCGGCATTGTGCCTTTTGTATTAAATTCGGATGCAATTTCTGTGTTTCATCGCCAATATGAAGGTCCAAGGGTTACAGTAAACCTGAAGTCAAGCATCGAAATCTAAAACTGCACTCACAGAAGAGGTTCAAATCGTAGAATGTTAGAGTGTCAGTCCTCTTGTACTTAAGTCGGCATTGTGCCTTTTGTATTAAATTCGGATGCAATTTCTGTCTTTCATCGTCAATAAGAAGGTCCAAGGGATACAGTAAACCAGAAGTGAAGCATCGGAATCTAAAACTGGACTCACATTAGAGGTTTAAATCTTCGAAAGTTAGAGTGTTAGTCCTCTTGTACTTAAGTCGGCATTGTGCCATTTTCATTAAATTCGGATGCAATTTCTGTGTTTCATCGTCAATAAGAAGGTCCAAGGGATACAGTAAACCTGAAGTGAAGCATCAGAATCTAGAACTGGACCCACAGGAATGGTTCAAATCATAGAATGTTAGAGTGTCAATACTCTTGTACTTATGTCGGCGTTGTGCCTTTTATATTAAATACGGATGCAATTTCTGTGTTTCATCGTCAATAAGAAGGTCCAAGGGCAACAGTAAACCTGAAGTGAAGAATCGGAATCTAAAAATGCAAACACAGGAGAGGTTCAAATCATAGAGAGTTAGAGTGTAAGTAATCTTGTACTTAAGTCGGCATTGTGCCTTTCGTATTAAATTCGGATGCAATTTCTGTGTTTCATCGTTAATAAGAAGGTCCAAGGGATACAGTAAACCTGAAGTGAAGCATCAGAATCTAAAACTGGACTCACAGAAGAGGTTCAAATCATAGAAAGTTAGAGTGTCTGTCCTCTTGTACTTAAGTCGGCATTGTGCCTTTTGTATTAAATTCCGATGCAATTTCTGTGTTTCATCGTCAATAAGAAGGTCCAAGGGATACAGTAAACCTGAAGTGAAGCATCGGAATCTCAAACTGGGCTCACAGGATAGGTTCAAATCATATAAAGTTAGAGTGTCAGTCCTCTTGTACTTATGTTGGCATTGAAATTTTTGTATTAAATTCGGATGCAATTTCTGGGTTTCATCGTCAATAAGAAGGTCCAAGCGATACAGTAAACCTGAAGTGAAGCATTGGAATCTAAAACTGGACTTACAGGAGAGGTTGAAATCATAGAAAGTTAGAGTGTCAGTTCACTTGTACTTAAGTCGGCATTGTGCCTTTTGTATTAAATTTGGATGCAATTTCTGTGTTCCATCGTCAATAAGAAAGTCCAAAAGATACAGTAAACCTGAAGTGAAGCATCGGAATCTAAAACTGGACTCACAGGAGAGG
The DNA here is from genome assembly GCF_021461395.2 of Schistocerca americana. Taxonomy (NCBI): domain Eukaryota; kingdom Metazoa; phylum Arthropoda; class Insecta; order Orthoptera; family Acrididae; genus Schistocerca; species Schistocerca americana. The sequence continues at coordinate 217,973,348 of NC_060127.1, forward strand.
TTCAAATCATCGAAAGTTAGGGTGTCAGTCCTCTTGTACTTAAGTCGGCATTGTGCCTTTTGTATTAAATTCGGATGCAATTTCTGTGTTTCATCGTGAATAAGAACGTCCAAGTGATACTGTAAACCTGAAGTGAAGCATCGGAATCAAAAACTGGATTCTCAGGAGAGGTTCAAATCATAGAAAATTAGAGTGTCAGTCCTCATGTACTTAAGTGGCATTATGCTTTTTGTATTAAATTTGGATGCAATTTCAGTGTTTCATCGTCAATAAGAAGGTCCAAGGGATACAGTTAACCTGAAGTGAAGCATCGGAATCTAAAAGTGGACTCACAGGAGAGGTTCAAATCATAAAAAGTTAAGTCGGCATTGTGCCTTTTGTATTAAATTCGGATGCAATTTCTGTGTTTCATCGTCAATAAGAGATGGTCCAAGGGATACATTAAACCTGAAGTGAAGCATCAGAATCTAAAACTGGACTCACAGGGGAGGTTCAAATCATAGAAAGTTAGAGTGTCAGTCCTCTTGTACTTAAGTCGGCATTGTGCATTTTGTATTAAATTCGGATGCAATTTCTGTGATTCATCGTCAATAAGAAGGTCCAAGGGATACAGTAAACCTGAAGTGAAGCATGGTAATCTAAAACTGTACTCACAGTAGAGGTTCAATTCATAGAGTGTTAGAGGGTCAGTCCTCTTGTACTTAAGTCGTCATTGTGCATTTTGTATTAAATTCGGATGCAATTTCTGTGTTTCATCGTCAATAAGAAGGTCCAAGGAATACAGTAAACCTTAAGTAAAGCATCGGAATCTAAAACTGCACTCACAGGAGAGGTTCAAATCGTAGAATGTTAGAGTGTCAGTCCTCTTGTACTTAAGTCGGCATTGTGCCTTTTGTATTAAATTCGGATGCAATTTCTGTGTTTCATCGTCAATAACAAGGTCCAAGGGATAGAGTAAACGTGAAGTTAAGCATCGGAATCTAAAACTGGACTCACAGGAGAGGTTCCAATCATAGAGAGTTAGAGTGTCAGTCCTCTTGTACTTAAGTCGGCATTGCGCATTTTGTATTAAATACGGATGCAATTTCTGTGTTTCATCGTCAATAAGAAGGTCCAAGGGATACAGTAAACCTGAAGTGAAGCATCGGAATCTAAAACTGTACTCACACTAGAGGTTCAAATCATATAGAGTTTGAGTGTCAGTCCTCTTGTACTTAAGTCGGCATTGTGCCTTTGGTATTAAATTCGGATGCAATTTCTGTGTTTCATCGTCAATATGAAGGTCCAAGGGTTACAGTAAACCTGAAGTCAAGCATCGAAATCTAAAACTGCACTCACAGAAGAGGTTCAAATCGTAGAATGTTAGATTGTCAGTCCTCTTGTACTTAAGTCGGCATTGTGCCTTTTGTATTAAATTCGGATGCAATTTCTGTGTTTCATCGTCAATAAGAAGGTCCAAGGGATACAGTAAACCAGAAGTGAAGCATCGGAATCTAAAACTGGACTCACATTAGAGGTTTAAATCTTCGAAAGTTAGAGTGTTAGTCCTCTTGTACTTAAGTCGGCATTGTGCCATTTTCATTAAATTCGGATGCAATTTCTGTGTTTCATCGTCAATAAGAAGGTCCAAGGGATACAGTAAACCTGAAGTGAAGCATCAGAATCTAGAACTGGACCCACAGGAATGGTTCAAATCATAGAATGTTAGAGTGTCAATACTCTTGTACTTATGTCGGCGTTGTGCCTTTTATATTAAATACGGATGCAATTTCTGTGTTTCATCGTCAATAAGAAGGTCCAAGGGCAACAGTAAACCTGAAGTGAAGAATCGGAATCTAAAAATGCAATCACAGGAGAGGTTCAAATCATAGAGAGTTAGAGTGTAAGTCCTCTTGTACTTAAGTCGGCATTGTGCCTTTCGTATTAAATTCGGATGCAATTTCTGTGTTTCATCGTTAATAAGAAGGTCCAAGGGATACAGTAAACCTGAAGTGAAGCATCAGAATCTAAAACTGGACTCACAGAAGAGGTTCAAATCATAGAAAGTTAGAGTGTCTGTCCTCTTGTACTTAAGTCGGCATTGTGCCTTTTGTATTAAATTCGGATGCAATTTCTGTGTTTCATCGTCAATAAGAAGGTCCAAGCGATACAGTAAACCTGAAGTGAAGCATCGGAATCTCAAACTGGGCTCACAGGATAGGTTCAAATCATATAAAGTTAGAGTGTCAGTCCTCTTGTACTTATGTTGGCATTGTGCCTTTTGTATTAAATTCGGATGCAATTTCTGTGTTTCATCGTCAATAAGAAGGTCCAAGCGATACAGTAATCCTGAAGTGAAGCATCGGAATCTAAAACTGGACTCACAGGAGAGGTTCAAATCATCGAAAGTTAGGGTGTCAGTCCTCTTGTACTTAAGTCGGCATTGTGCCTTTTGTATTAAATTCGGATGCAATTTCTGTGTTTCATCGTCAATAAGAAGGTCCAAGGGATACAGTAAACCTGAAGTGAAGCATCGGAATCTAAAACTGGACTCACAGGAGAGGTTTATATCATCGAATGTTAGAGTGTCAGTCCTCTTGTACTTAAGTCGGCATTGTGCCATTTTCATTAAATTCGGATGCCATTTCTGTGTTTCATCGTCAATAAGAAGGTCTAAGGGATACAGTAAACCTGAAGTGAAGCATCGGAATCTAAAACTGGCCTCACAGGAGAGGTTTAAATCATCGAAAGTTAGAGTGTCAGTCCTCTTGTACTTAAGTCGGCATTGTGCCATTTTCATTAAATTCGGATGCCATTTCTGTGTTTCATCGTCAATAAGAAGGTCTAAGGGATACAGTAAACCTGAAGTGAAGCATCGGAATCTAAAACTGGACTCACAGGAGAGGTTCAAATCATAGACAGTTAGAGTGTCAGTCCACTTGTTCGTAAGTCAGCATTCTGCCTTTTGTGTTAAATTCGGATGCAATTTCTGTATTTCGTCGTCAATAAGAAGGTCCAAGGGATACAGTAAACCTGAAGTGAAGCATCGGAATCTAAAACTGGACTCACAGGAGAGGTTCAAATAATCGAAATTTAGAGTGTCAGTCCGCTCGTACTTAAGTCGGCATTGTGCCTTTTGTATTAAATTCGGATGCAATTTCTGTGTTTCATCGTCAATAAGAAGGTCCAAGGGATACAGTAAACGTGAAGTGAAGCATCGGAATCTAAAACTGGACTCACAGGAGAGGTTCCAATCATAGAGAGTTAGAGTGTCAGTCCTTTTGTACTTAAGTCGGCATTGTGCCTTTTGTATTAAATTCGGATGCAATTTTTGTGTTTCACCGCCAATAAGAACGTCCAAGGGTTGGGTAAACCTGAAGTGAAGCATCGGAACTAAAACTGGACCCACGGAGGAGGTTCAAATCATAGAAAGTTAGAGTGTCAGTCCTCTGTACTTAAGTCGGCATTGTGCATTTTGTATTAAATTCGGATGCAATTTCTGTGTTTCATCGTTAATAAGAAGGTCCAAGGGATACAGTAAACCTGAAGTGAAGAATCAGAATCTAAAACTGAACCCACAGGAGAGGTTCAAATCATAGAAAGTTAGAGTGTCAGTCCTCTTGTACTTAATCGGCATTGTGCCTTTCGTATTAAATTCGGATGCAATTTCTGTGTTTCATCGTCAATAATAAGGTCCAAGGGATACAGTAAACCTGAAGTGAAGCATCAGAATCTAAAACTGGACTCACAGAAGATGTTCAAATCATAGAAAGTTAGAGTGTCAGTCCTCTTGTACTTAAGTCGGCATTGTGCCTTTTGTATTAAATTCGGATGCAATTTCTTTGTTTCATCGTCAATAAGAAGGTCCAAGGGATACAGTAAACCTGAAGTGAAGTATCGGAATCTCAAACTGGACTCACAGGAGAGGTTCAAATCATCGAAAGTTAATGTGTCAGTCCTCTTGTACTTAAGTCGGCATTGTGCCTTTTGTATTAAATTCGGATGCAATTTCTGTGTCTTATCGTCAATCAGAAGGTCCAAGGGATATAGTAAACCTGAAGTGAAGCATCGGAATCTAAAACTGGACTCACAGGAGAGGTTTAAATCATCGAAAGTTAGAGTGTCAGTCCTCTTGTACTTAAGTCGGCATTGTGCCATTTTGATTAAATTCGTATGCAATTTCTGTGTTTCATCGTCAATAAGAAGGTCTAAGGGATACAGTAAACCTGAAGTGAAGCATCGGAATCTAAAACTGGACTCACAGGAGAGGTTCAAATCATAGAGAGTTAGAGTGTCAGTCCACTTGTACGTAAGTCAGCATTCTGCCTTTTGTATTAAATTCGGATGCAATTGCTGTGATTCATCATCAAGAAGAAGGTCCAAGGGATACAGTAAATCTGAAGTGAAGCATCGGAATCTAAAACTGGACTCACAGGAGTGGTTCAAATCGTCGAAAGTTAAAATGTCAGTCCTCTTGTACTTAAGTCGGTATTGTGCCTATTGTATTAAATTCGGATGCAATTTCTGTGTTTCATCGTCAATAAGAAGGTCCAAGGGATACAGCAAACCTGAAGTGAAGCATGGGAATCTAAAACTGGACTCACAGGAGGGGTTCAAATAATCGAAATTTAGAGTGTCAGTCCTCTCGTACTTAAGTAGGCATTGTGCCTTTTGTATTGAATTTGGATGCTATTTCTGTGTTTCATCGTCAATAAGAAGGTCCAAGGGATACAGTAAACCTGAAGTGAAGCAGCGGAATCAAAAACATGACTCACAGGGGAGGTTCAAATCATAGAGAGTTAGAGATTCAGTCCTCTTGTACTTAAGTCGGTATTCTGCCTTTTGTATTAAATTCGGATGCAATTTCTGTGTTTCATCGTCAATAAGAAGGTCCAAGGGATATAGTAAACCTGAAGTGAAGCATCGGAATCTAAAAGTGGACTCACAGGAGAGGTTCAAATCATAAAAAGTTAAGTCGGCATTGTACCTTTTGTATTAAATTCGGATGCAATTTCTGTGTTTCATCATCAATAAGAATGTCCAAGGGATACAGTAAACCTGAAGTGAAGCATCAGAATCTAAAAGTGGACTCACAGTAGAGGTTCAAATCATAGAGAGTTAGAGTGTCAGTCCTCTTGTACTTAAGTCGGCATTGTGCTTTTGTGTTAAATTCGGATGCAATTTCTGTGTTTCATCGTCAATAAGAAGGTCCAAGGGATACAGTAAACCTGAAGTGAAGCATCGGAATCTATAACTGGACTCACAGGAGAGGTTTAAATAATCGAAAGTTAGAGTGTCAGTCCTCTTGTACTTAAGTCGGCATTGTGCCATTTTCATTAAATTCGGATGCAATTTCCGTTTTTCATCGTCAATAAGAAGGTCCAAGGGATACAGTAAACCTGAAGTGAAGCATCGGAATTTAAACTGGACTCACAGGAGAGGTTCAAATCATAGAGAGTTAGAGTGTCAGTCCACTTGTACGTAAGTCGGCATTCTGGCTTTTGTATTAAATTCGGATGCAATTGCTGTGTTTCATCATCAATAAGAAGGTCCAAGGGATACAGAAAATCTGAAGTGAAGGATCGGAATCTAAAACTGGACTCACAGGAGTGGTTCATATCATCGAAAGTTAGAGTGTCAGTCCTCTTGTACTTAAGTCGGTATTGTGCCTTTTGTATTAAATTCGGATGCAATTTCTGTGTTTCATCGTCAATAAGAAGGTCCAAGGGATACAGTGAACCTAAAGTGAAGCATCGGAAGATAAAACTGGACTCACAGGAGAGGTTCAAATCGTAGAGAGTTAGAGTGTCAGTCCTTTTGTATTAAATTCGGATCCAATTTCTGTGTTTCATCGTCAATAAGAAGGTCCAAGGGATACAGTAAACCTGAAGTGAAGCATCGGAATCTAAAAGTGGAGTCACAGGAGAGGTTCAAATCATAAAAACTTATGTCGGCATTGTGACTTTTGTATTTAATTCGGATGCAATTTCTGTGTTTCATCGTCAATATGAAGGTCCAAGAGTTAGAGTAAACCTGAAGTCAAGCATCGGAAACTAAAACTGGACCCACGGAAGAGCTTCAAATCATAGAAAGTTAGAGTGTCAGTCCTCTTGTACTTAAGTCGGTATTGTGCATTTTGTATTAAATTCGGATGCAATTTCTGTGTTTCATCGTTAATAAGAAGGTCCAAGGGATACAGTAAACCTGAAGTGAAGCATCGGAATCAAAAACTGGACTCTCAGGAGAGGTTCAAATCATAGAAAATTAGAGTGTCAGTCCTCTTGTACTGAAGTCGGCATTGTGCCTTTTGTATTAAATTTGAATGCAATTTCAGTGTTTCATCGTCAATAAGAAGGTCCAAGGGATACAGTAAACCGCAACTGAAGCATCAGAATCTAGAACTGGACTCACAGGAGTGGTTCAAATCATAGAAAGTTAGAGTGTGAGTCCTCTTGTACTTATGTCGGCATTGTGCCTTTTGTATTAAATACGGATGCAATTTCTGTGTTTCATCGTCAATAAGAAGGTCCAAGGGATACAGTAAACCTGAAGTGAAGAATCGGAATCTAAAACTGAACCCACAGGAGAGGTTCAGATCATAGAAAGTTAGAGTGTCAGTCCTCTTGTACTTAAGTCGGCATTGTGCGTTTTGTATTTTATTTGGATGCAATTTATGTGTTTCATCGTGAATAAGAACGTCCAAGGGATACAGTAAACCTGAAGTGAAGCATCGGAATCTAAAACTGGACTCACAGGAGAGATTCAAACCATAGAAAGTTAGAGTGTCATTCCTCTTGTACTAAAGTCGGCATTGTGCCTTTCGTATTAAATTCTTATGCAATTTCTGTGTTTCATCGTCAATAAGAAGGTCCAAGGGATACAGTAAACCTGAAGTGAAGCATCGGAATCTAAAAGTGGACTCACAGGAGAGGTTCAAATCATAGAAAGTTAGAGTGTCAGTCGTCTTGTACTTATGTCGGCGTTGTGCCTTTTGTATTAAATACGGATGCAATTTCTGTGTTTCATCGTCAATAAGAAGGTCCAAGGGATACAGTAAACCTAAAGTGAAGAATCGGAATCTAAAACTGAACTCACAGGAGAGGTTCAAATCATAGAAAGTTAGAGTGTCAGTCCTCTTGTACTTAAGTCGGCATTGTGCCTTTTGTATTTTATTCGGATGCAATTTCTGTGTTTCATCGTGAATAAGAACGTCCAAGGGATACAGTAAACCTGAAGTGAAGCATCGTAATCTAAAACTGGACTCACAGGAGAGATTCAAACGATAGAAAGTTAGTGTGTCATTCCTCTTGTACTTAAGTCGGCATTGTGCCTTTCGTATTAAATTCGGTTGCAATTTCTGTGTTTCATCGTCAATAAGAAGGTCCAAGGGATACAGTAAACCTGAAGTGAAGCATCAGAATCTAAAACTGGACTCACAGAAGAGGTTCAAATCATATAAAGTTAGAGTGTCAGTCCTCTTGTACTTAAGTCGACATTGTGCCTTTTGTATTAAATTCGGATGCAATTTCTGTGTTTCATCGTCAATAAGAAGGTCCAAGCGATACAGTAAACCTGAAGTGAAGCATCGGAATCTAAAACTGGACTCACAGAAGAGGTTCAAATCATAGAGAGTTAGAGTGTCAGTCCACTTGTACGTAAGTCAGCATTCTGCCTTTTGTATTAAATTCGAATGCAATTGCTGTGTTTCATCTTCAATAAGAAGGTCCAAGGGATACAGTAAATCTGAAGTGAAGCATCGGAATCTAAAACTGGACTCACAGGAGTGGTTCAAATCATCGAAAGTTAGAGTGTCAGTCCTCTTGAACTTTAGTCGGTATTGTGCCTTTTGTATTACATTCGGATGCAATTTCTGTGTTTCATCGTCAATATGAAGGTCCAAGGGTTACAGTAAACCTGAAGTCAAGCATCGAAATCTAAAACTGCACTGACAGGAGAGGTTCAAATCGTAGAATGTTAGAGTGTCAGTCCTCTTGTACGTAAGTCGGCATTGTGCCTTTTGTATTAAATTCGGATGCAATTTCTGTGTTTCATCGTCAATAACAAGGTCCAAGGGATACAGTAAACGTGAAGTGAAGCATCGGAATCTAAAACTGGACTCACAGGAGAGGTTACAATCATAGAGAGTTACAGTGTCAGTCCTCTTGTACTTAAGTCGGCATTGTGCCTTTTGTATTAAATTCGGATGCAATTTCTGTGTTTCACCGTCAATAAGAATGTCCAAGGTTTACAGTAAACCTGTAGTGAAGCATCGGAATCAAAAACTGGACTCTCAGGAGAGGTTCAAATCATAGGAAATTAGAGTGTCAGTCCTCTTGTACTTAAGTCGGAATTGTGCCTTTTGTATTAAATTTGGAAGCAATTTCAGTGTTTCATCGTCAATAAGAAGGTCCAAGGGATACAGTAAACCTGAAGTGAAGCAACAGAATCTAGAACTGGACTCACAGGAATGGTTCGTATCATAGAAAGTTAGAGTGTCAGTCCTCTTGTACTTATGTCGGCGTTGTGCCTTTTGTATTAAATACGGATGCAATTTCTGTGTTTCATCGTCAATAAGAAGGTCCAAGGGATACAGTAAACCTGAAGTGAAGAATCGGAATCTAAAACTGAACTTACAGGAGAGGTTCAAATCATAGAAAGTTAGAGTGTCAGTCCACTTGTACTTATGTTGTCATTGTGCCTTTTGTATTTTATTCGGTTGCAATTTCTGTGTTTCATCGTGAATAAGAACGTCCAAGGGATACAGTAAACCTGAAGTGAAGCATCAGAAACTAAAACTGGACTCACAGAAGAGGTTCAAATCATAGAAAGTTAGAGTGTCAGTCCTCTTGTACTTAAGTCGTCATTGTGCCTTTTGTATTAAATTCGGATGCAATTTCTGTGTTTCATCGCTAATAAGAAGGTCCAAGATATACAGTAAACCTGAAGTGAAGCATCGGAATCAAAAACTGGACTCTCAGGAGAGGTTCAAATCATAGAAAATTAGAGTGTCAGTCCTCTTGTACTTAAGTCGGCATTGTGCCTTTTGTATTAAATTTGGATGCAATTTCAGTGTTTCATCGTCAATAAGAAGGTCCAAGGGATACAGTAAACCTGAAGTGAAGCATCAGAATCTAGAACTGGACTCACAGGAGTGGTTCAAATCATAGAAAGTTAGAGTGTCAGTCCTCTTGTACTTATGTCGGCATTGTGCCTTTTGTATTAAATACGGATGCAATTTCTGTGTTTCATCGTCAATAAGAAGGTCCAAGGGATACAGTAAACCTGAAGTGAAGAATCGGAATCTAAAACTGAACTCACTGGAGAGGTTCAGATCATAGAAAGTTAGAGTGTCAGTCCTCTTGTACTTAAGTCGGCATTGTGCCTTTTGTATTTTATTTGGATGCAATTTCTGTGTTTCATCGTGAATAAGAACGTCCAAGGGATACAGTAAACCTGAAGTGAAGCATCGGAATCTAAAACTGGACTCACAGAAGAGGTTCAAATCATAGAGAGTTAGAGTGTCAGTCCACTTGTACGTAAGTCAGCATTCTGCCTTTTGCATTAAATTCGAGTGCAATTGCTGTGTTTCATCTTCAATAAGAAGGTCCAAGGGATACAGTAAATCTGAAGTGAAGCATCGGAATCTAAAACTGGACTCACAGGAGTGGTTCAAATCATCGAAAGTTAGAGTGTCAGTCCTCTTGAACTTTAGTCGGTATTGTGCCTTTTGTATTACATTCGGATGCAATTTCTGTGTTTCATCGTCAATATGAAGGTCCAAGGGTTACAGTAAACCTGAAGTCAAGCATCGAAATCTAAAACTGCACTGACAGGAGAGGTTCAAATCGTAGAATGTTAGAGTGTCAGTCCTCTTGTACGTAAGTCGGCATTGTGCCTTTTGTATTAAATTCGGATGCAATTTCTGTGTTTCATCGTCAATAACAAGGTCCAAGGGATACAGTAAACGTGAAGTGAAGCATCGGAATCTAAAACTGGACTCACAGGAGAGGTTACAATCATAGAGAGTTACAGTGTCAGTCCTCTTGTACTTAAGTCGGCATTGTGCCTTTTGTATTAAATTCGGATGCAATTTCTGTGTTTCACCGTCAATAAGAATGTCCAAGGGTTACAGTAAACCTGTAGTGAAGCATCGGAATCAAAAACTGGACTCTCAGGAGAGGTTCAAATCATAGAAAATTAGAGTGTCAGTCCTCTTGTACTTAAGTCGGCATTGTGCCTTTTGTATTAAATTTGGATGCAATTTCAGTGTTTCATCGTCAATAAGAAGGTCCAAGGGATACAGTAAACCTGAAGTGAAGCATCAGAATCTAGAACTGGACTCACAGGAGTGGTTCAAATCATAGAAAGTTAGAGTGTCAGTCCTCTTGTACTCATGTCGGTATTGTGCCTTTTGTATTAAATACGGATGCAATTTCTGTGTTTCATCGTCAATAAGAAGGTCCAAGGGATACAGTAAACCTGAAGTGAAGAATCGGAATCTAAAACTGAACTCACTGGAGAGATTCAGGTCATAGAAAGTTAGAGTGTCAGTCCTCTTGTACTTAAGTCGGCATTGTGCCTTTTGTATTTTATTTGGATGCAATTTCTGTGTTTCATCGTAAATAAGAACGTCCAAGGGATACAGTAAACCTGAAGTGAAGCATCGGAATCTAAAACTGGACTCACAGGAGAGATTCAAACCATAGAAAGTTAGAGTGTCATTCCTCTTGTACTTAAGTCGGCATTGTGCCTTTCGTATTAAATTCGGATGCAATTTGTGTGTTTCATCGTCAATAAGAAGGTCCAAGGGATACAGTAAACCTGAAGTGAAGCATCAGAATCTAAAACTGGACTCACAGGGCAGGTTCAAATCATAGAAAGTTAGAGTGTCAGTCCTCTTGAACTTAAGTCGACATTGTGCAGTTTGTATTACATGAGGATGCAATTTCTGTGTTTCATCGTCAATATGAAGGTCCAAGGGTTACAGTAAACCTGAAGTCAAGCATCGAAATCTAAAACTGCACTCACAGGAGAAGTTCAAATCGTAGAATGTTAGAGTGTCAGTCCTCTTGTACTTAAATCGGCATTGTGCCTTTTGTATTAAATTCGGATGCAATATCTGTGTTTCACCGTCAATAAGAATGTCTAAGGGTTACAGTAAACCTGTAGTGAAGCATCGGAATCCTAAACTGGACCCACGGAAGAGGTTCAAATCATAGAAAGTTAGAGTGTCTGTCCTCTTGTACTTAAGTCGGCATTGTGCATTTTGTATTAAATTCGGATGCAATTTCTGTGTTTCATCATTAATAAGAAGGTCCAAGGGATACAGTAAACCTGAAGTGAAGCATCGGCATCAAAAACCGGACTCTCAGGAGAGGTTCAAATCATAGAAAATTAGAGTGTCAGTCCTCATGTACTTAAGTCGGAATTGTGCCTTTTGTATTAAATTTGGATGCAATTTCAGTGTTTCATCGTCAATAAGAAGGTCCAAGGGATACAGTAAACCTGAAGTGAAGCATCAGAATCTAGAACTGGACTCACAGGAATGGTTCAAATCATAGAAAGTTAGAGTGTCAGTCGTCTTGTACTTATGTCGGCGTTGTGCCTTTTGTATTAAATACGGATGCAATATCTGTGTTTCATCGTCAATAAGAAGGACCAAGGGATACAGTAAACCTGAAGTGAAGAATCGGAATCTAAAACTGAACTCACAGGGGAGGTTCAAATCATAGAAAGTTAGAGTGTCAGTCCTCTTGTACTTAAATCGGCATTGTGCCTTTTGTGTTTTATTCGGATGCAATTTCTGTGTTTCATCGTGAATAAGAACGTCCAAGGGATACAGTAAACCTAAAGTGAAGCATCGTAATCTAAAACTGGACTCACAGGAGAGATTCAAACCATAGAAAGTTAGTGTGTCACTCCTCTTGTACTTAAGTCGGCATTGTGCCTTTCGTATTAAATTCGGATGCAATTTCTGTGTTTCATCGTCAATAAGAAGGTCCAAGGGATACAGTAAACCTGAAGTGAAGCATCAGAATCTAAAACTGGACTCACAGAAGAGGTTCAAATCATATAAAGTTAGAGTGTCAGTCCTCTTGTACTTAAGTCGACATTGTGCCTTTTGTATTAAATTTGGATGCAATTTCTTTGTTTCATCGTCAATAAGAAGGTCCAAGGGAGACAGTAAACCTGAAGTGAAGCATCGGAATCTCAAACTGGACTCACAGGAGAGGTTCAAATCATATAAAGTTAGAGTGTCAGTCCTCTTGTACTTAAGTCGGCATTGTGCCTTTTGTATTGAATTCGGATGCAATTTCTGTGTTTCATCGTCAATAAGAAGGTCCAAGGGATACAGTAAATCTGAAGTGAAGCATCGGAATCTAAAACTGGACTCACAGGAGTGGTTCAAATCATCGAAAGTTAGAGTGTCAGTCCTCTTGTACTTAAATCGGTATTGTGCCTTTTGTATTACATTCGGATACAATTTCTGTGTTTCATCGTCAATATGAAGGTCCAAGGGTTGCAGTAAACCTGAAGTCAAGCATCGAAATCTAAAACTGCACTGACAGGAGATTTTCAAATCGTAGAATGTTAGAGTGTCAGTCCTCTTGTACTTAAGTCGGGATTGTGCCTCTTGTATTAAATTCGGATGCAATTTCTGTGTTTCATCATTAATAAGATGGTCCAAGGGATACAGTAAACCTGTAGTGAAGCATCGGATCAAAAACTGGACTCTCATGAGAGGTTCAAATCATAGGAAATTAGAGTGTCAGTCCTCTTGTACTTAAGTCGGAATTGTGCCTTTTGTATCAAATTTGGAAGCAATTTCAGTGTTTCATCGTCAATAAGAAGGTCCAAGGGATACAGTAAACCTGAAGTGAAGCATCAGAATCTAGAACTGGACTCACAGGAATGGTTCAAATCATAGAAAGTTAGAGTGTCAGTCCTCTTGTACTTATGTCGGCGTTGTGCCTTTTGTATTAAATACGGATGCAATTTCTGTGTTTCATCGTCAATAAGAAGGTCCAAGGGATACAGTAAACCTGAAGTGAAGAATCGGAATCTAAAACTGAACTCACAGGAGAGGTTCAAATCATAGAAAGTTAGAGTGTCAGTCCTCTTGACTTATGTCGCTATTGTGCCTTTTGTATTTTATTGGGTTGCAATTTCTGTGTTTCATCCTGAATAAGAACTTCCAAGGGATACAGTAAACCTGAAGAGAAGCATCAGAATCTAAAACTGGACTCACAGGAGAGATTCAAACCATAGAAAGTTAGAGTGTCATTCCTCTTGTACTTAAGTCGGCATTGTGCCTTTCGTATTAAATTCGGATGCAATTTCTGTGTTTCATCGTCAATAAGAAGGTCCAAGGGATACAGTAAACCTGAAGTGAAGCATCAGAATCTAAAACTGGACTCACAGAAGAGGTTCAAATCTTAGAAAGTTTGAGTGTCAGTCCTCTTGTACTTAAGTCGACATTGTGCCTTTTGTATTAAATTCGGATGCAATTTCTTTTTTCATCGTTAATAAGAAGGTCCAAGGGAGACAGTAAACCTGAAGTGAAGCATCGGAATCTCAAACTGGACTCACAGGAGAGGTTCAAATCATATAAAGTTTGAGTGTCAGTCCTCCTGTACTTAAGTCGGCATTGTGCCTTTTGTATTAAATTCGGATGCAATTTCTGTGTTTCATCGTCAATAAGAAGGTCCAAGCGATACAGTAAACCTGAAGTGAAGCATCGGAATCTAAAACTGGACTTACAGGAGAGGTTGAAATCATAGAAAGTTAGAGTGTCAGTCCACTTGTACTTAAGTCGGCATTGTGCCTTTTGTATTAAATTTGGATGCAATTTCTGTGTTTCATCGTCAATAAGAAGGTCCAAGGGATACAGTAAACCTGAAGTGAAGCATCGGAATCTAAAACTGGACTCACAGGAGAGGTTCAAATCATCGAAAGTTAGGGTGTCAGTCCTCTTGTACTTAAGTCGGCATTGTGCCTTTTGTATTAAATTGGGATGCAATTTCTGTGTTTCATCGTCAATAAGAAGGTCCAAGGGGTACAGTAAACCTGAAGTGAAGCATCGGAATCTAAAACTGGACTCACAGGAGAGGTTTAAATCATCGAAAGTTAGAGTGTCAGTCCTCTTGTACTTAAGTCGGCATTGTGCCATTTTCATTAAATTCGGATGCAATTTCTGTGTTTCATCGTCAATAAGAAGGTCTAAGGGATACAGTTAACCTGAAGTGAAGCATCGGAATCTAAAACTGGACTCACAGGAGAGGTTCAAATCATAGAGAGTTAGAGTGTCAGTCCACTTGTACGTAAGTCAGCATTCTGACTTTTGTATTAAATTCGGATGCAATTGCTGTGTTTCATCATCAATAAGAAGGTCCAAGTGATACAGTAAACCTGAAGTGAAGCAGCGGAATCAAAAACATAACTCACAAGAGAGGTTCAAACCATAGAGAGTTACAGTGTCAGTCCTATTGTACTTAAGTCGGTATTCTGCCTTTTGTATTAAATTCGGATGAAATTTCTGTGTTTCATCGTCAATAAGAAGGTCCAAGGGATACAGTGAACCTAAAGTGAAGCATCGGAAGATAAAACTGGACTCACAGGAGAGATTCAAACCATAGAAAGTTAGAGTGTCATTCCTCTTGTACTTAAGTCGGCATTATACCTTTCTTATTAAATTCGGATGCAATTTCTGTGTTTCATCGTCTATAAGAGGGTCCAAGGGATACAGTAAACCTGAAGTGAAGCATCAGAATCTAAAACTGGACTCACAGAAGAGGTTCAAATCATAGAAAGTTAGAGTGTCAGTCCTCTTGTACTTAAGTCGGCATTGTACCTTTTGTATTAAATTCGGATGCATTTCCTTTGTTTCATCGTCAATACGAAGGTCCAAGGGATACAGTAAACCTGAAGTGAAGCATCAGAATCTACAACTGGACTCACAGAAGTGGTTCAAATCATAAAAAGTTAGAGTGTCAGACCTCTTGTACTTAAGTCGGCATTGTGCCTTTTATATTAAATTAGGATGCAATTTCTGTGTTTCATCGTCAATAAGTAGGTCCAAGGGATACAGTAAACCTGAAGTGAAACATCGGAATCTGAAACTGGACTCACAGGAGAGGTTCAAATCATCGAAAGTTAGAGTGTCAGTCCTGTTGTACCAAAGTCGGCATTGTGCCTTTTGTATAAAATTTGGAGCAATTTCTATGTTTCATCGTCAATAAGAAGGTCCAAGGGATACAGTAAACCTGAAGTGAAGCATCGGAATCTAAAACTGGACTCACAGGAGAGGTTCAAATAATCAAAATTTAGAGTGTCAGTCCTCTCGTACTTAAGTCGACATTGTGCCATTTGTATTGAATTTGGATGCAATATCTTTGTTTCATCGTCAATAAGAAGGTCCAAGGGATACAGTAAACCTGGAGTGAAGCATCGGAATCTAAAACTGGACTCACAGGAGAGGTTCAAATCATCGAACATTAGAGTGTCAGTCCTTTTGTACTTAAGGCGGCATTGTGCCTTTTGTATTAAATTCGGATGCAATTTTTTGTGTTTCATCGTCAATAAGAAAGTCCAAGGGATACACTAAACCTGAAGTGAAGCATCGGAATCTAAAACTGGACTCACAGGAGAGGTTCAAATCATCGAAAGTTAGAATGTCAGTCCTCATGTACTTAAGGCGACTCTGTGCCTTTTGTATTAAATTCGGATCCGATTTCTGTGTTTCATAGTCAATAAGAAGGTCCAAGGGATACAGTAAACCTGAATTGAAGCATCGGAATCTAAAACTGGACTCACAGGAGAGGTTCAAATCGTAGAGAGTTAGAGTGTCAGTCCGCTTCTACTTAAATCAGCATTGTGGCTTTTGTATTAAATTCGGATGCAATTGCTGAGTTTCATCATCAATAAGAAGGTCCAAGGGATACAGTAAACCTGAAGTGAAGCAGCGGAATCAGAAACATGACTCACAGGAGAGGTTCAAATCATAGAGAGTTAGAGTGTCAGTCCTCTTGTACTTAAGTCGGTATTCTGCCTTTTGTATTAAATTCGGATGCAATTTCTGTGTTTCATCGTCAATAAGAACGTCCAAGGGATACAGTGAACCTAAAGTGAAGCATCGGAAGATAAAACTGGACTCACAGGAGAGGTTCAAATCGTAGAGAGTTAGAGTGTCAGTCCTCTTGTACTTAAGTCGGCATTGTGCCTTTTATATTAAATTAGGATGCAATTTCTGTGTTTCATCGTCAATAAGACGGTCCAAGGGATACAGTAAACCTGAAGTGAAGCATCGGAATCTAAAACTGAACTCACAGGAGAGGTTCAAATTATAGAAAGTTAGAGTGTCAGTTCTCTTGTACTTAAGTCGGCATTGTGCCTTTTGTATTTTATTCGGATGCAATTTCTGTGTTTTATCGTCAATAAGAACGTCTAAGGGATACAGTAAACCTGAAGTGAAGCATCGGAATCTAAAACTGGACTCACGGGATAGTTTCAAATCATAGAAAGTTAGAGTGTCATTCCTCATGTACTTAAGTAGGCATTGTGAGTTTCGTATTAAATTCGGATGCAATTTCTATGTTTCATCGTCAATATGAAGGTCCAAGGGATACAGTAAACCTGAAGTGAAGCATCGGAATCTAAAACTAGACTCACAGGAGAGGTTCAAATCATCTAAAGTTAGGGTGTCAGTCCTCTTGTACTTAAGTCGGCATTGTGCCTTTTGTATTAAATTCGGATGCAATTTCTGTGTTTCATCGTCAATAAGTAGGTCCAAGGATACAGTAAACCTGAAGTGAAGCAAAGGAATCTAAAACTGGACTCACAGGATAGGTTCAAATCATCGAAAGTTAGAGTGTCAGTCCTCTTCTACTTAAGCCGGCATTCTGCCTTTTGCATTAAATTCGGATGCAATTTCTGTGTTTCATCGTCAATAAGAAGGTCCAAGGGATACAGCAAACCTGAAGTGAAGCATCGGAATCTGAAACTGGACTCACAGGAGAGGTTCAAATCATCGAAAGTTAGAGTGTCAGTCCTCTTGTACTTAAGTCGGCATTGTGCCATTTTCATTAATATCGGATGGAATTTCTATGTTTCATCGTCAATAAGAAGGTCCAAGGGATACAGTAAACCTTAAGTGAAGCATCGTAATCAAAAACTGGACCCACAGGAAAGGTTCAAATAATCGAAATTTAGAGGTCAGTCCTCTCGTACTTAAGTCGGCATTGTGCCTTTTGTATTGAATTTGGATGCAATTTCTGTGTTTCATCGTCAATAAGAAAGTCCAAGGGATGCAGTAAACCTGAAGTGAAGCATCGGAATCTAAGACTGGACTCACAGGAGAGGTTCAAATCATAGAAAGTGAGAGTGTCAGTCCCCTTTTACTTAAGTCGGCATTGTGCGTTTTGAATTTAATTCCGATGCAATTTCTGTGTTTCATCGTCAAAACGAAGGTCCAAGGGATACATTAAACCTGAAGTGAAGCATCGGAATCTAAAACTGGACTCACAGGAGAGGTTCAAATCATCGAAAGTTAGGGTGTCAGTCCTCTTGTACATAAGTCGGCATTGTGCCTTTTGTTTTAAATTCGGATGCAATTTCTGTGTTTCATCGTCAATAAGAAGGTCCAAGAGATACAGTAAACCTGAAGTGAAGCATCGGAATCTAAAATTGGACTCACAGGAGAGTTTCAAATCATCGAAAGTTAGAGTGTCAGTCCTCTTGTACTTAAGGCGGCATTGTGCCTTTTGTATTAAATTCGGATGCAATTTCTGTGTTTCATCGTCAATAAGAAGGTCCTAGGGATAGTGTAAACCTGAATTGAAGCATTGCAATCTAACACTGGACTCACAGGAGAGGTTCAAATCAAAGAGAGTTAGAGTGTCAATCTGCTTGTACTTAAGTCGGCATTGTGCCTTTTGTATTAAATTCGGATGCAATTGCTGAGTTTCATCATCAATAAGAAGGTACAAGGGATACAGTAAACCTTAAGTGAAGCATCGGAATCAAAAACTGGACTCACAGGACAGGTTCAAATCATAGAGAGTTAGAGTGTCAGTCCTCTTGTACTTAAGTCGGTATTCTGCCTATTGTATTAAATTCGGATGCAATTTCTGTGTTTCATCGTCAATAAGAATTTCCAAGAGATACAGTGAACCTGAAGTGAAGCATCGGAAGATAAAACTGGACTCACTGGAGAGGTTCAAGTCATAGAGAGTTAGATTGTCAGTCCTCTTGTACATAAGTCGGCATTCTGCCTTTTGTATTAAATTCAAATGCAATTTCTGTGTTTCATCGTCAATAAGAAGGTCCAAGGGATAGAGTAAACCTGAAGTGAAGCATCGGAATCTAAAACTGGACTCACGGGAGAGTTTCAAATCATAGAAAGTTAGAGTGTCATTCCTCATGTACTTAAGTAGGCATTGTGAGTTTCGTATTAAATTCGGATGCAATTTCTGTGTTTCATCGTCAATAAGAAGGTCCAAGGCATACAGTAAACCTGAAGTGAAGCATCAGAAACTAAAACTGGACTCACAGAAGAGGTTCAATTCATAGAAAGTTAGAGTGTCAGTCCTCTTGTACTTAAGTCAGCATTGTGCCTTTTGTATTAAATTCGGATGCAATTTCTGTGTATCATCGGCAATAAGAAGGTCCAAGGGATACAGTAAACCTGAAGTGAAGCATCGGAATCTAAAACTGGACTCACAGGAGAGGTTCAAATCATCTAAAATTAGGGTGTCAGTCCTCTTGTACTTAAGTCGGCATTGTGCCTTTTGTATTAATTTCGGATGCAATTTCTGTGTTTCATCGTCAATAAGAAGGTCCATGGATACAGTAAACCTGAAGTGCAGCACCGGAATCTAAAACTGGACTAACAGGAGAGGTTCAAATCATCGAAAGTTAGAGTGTCAGTCCTCTTGTAATTAAGTCGGCATTGTGCCTTTTGTATTAAATTTGGAGGCAATTTCTATGTTTCATCGTCAATAAGAAGGTCCAAGGGATACTGTAAACCTGAAGTGAAGCATCGGAATCTAAAACTGGACTCACAGGAGAGGTTCAAATAATCAAAATTTAGAGTGTCAGTCCTCTCGTACTTAAGTCGACATTGTGCCATTTGTATTGAATTTGGATGCAATATCTGTGTTTCATCGTCAATAAGAAGGTCCAAGGGATACAGTAAACCTGGAGTGAAGCATCGGAATCTAAAACTGGACTCACAGGAGAGGTTCAAATCATCGAACATTAGAGTGTCAGTCCTTTTGTACTTAAGGCGGCATTGTGCCTTTTGTATTAAATTCGGATGCAATTTCTGTGTTTCATCGTCAATAAGAAAGTCCAAGGGATACACTAAACCTGAAGTGAAGCATCGGAATCTAAAACTGGACTCACAGGAGAGGTTCAAATCATCGAAAGTTAGAATGTCAGTCCTCTTGTACTTAAGGCGGCTTTGTGCCTTTTGTATTAAATTCGGATCCGATTTCTGTGTTTCATAGTCAATAAGAAGGTCCAAGGGATACAGTAAACCTGAATTGAAGCATCGGAATCTTAAACTTGACTCACAGGAGAGGTTCAAATCATAGAGAGTTAGAGTGTCAGTCCGCATCTACTTAAATCAGCATTGTGGCTTTTGTATTAAATTCGGATGCAATTGCTGAGTTTCATCATCAATAAGAAGGTCCAAGGGATACAGTAAACCTGAAGTGAAACAGCGGAATCAAAAACATGACTCACAGGAGAGGTTCAAGTCATAGAGAGTTAGAGTGTCAGTCCTCTTGTACTTAAGTCGGTATTCTGCCTTTTGTATTAAATTCGGATGCAATTTCTGTGTTTCATCGTCAATAAGAACGTCCAAGGGATACAGTGAACCTAAAGTGAAGCATCGGAAGATAAAACTGGACTCACAGGAGAGGTTCAAATCGTAGAGAGTTAGAGTGTCAGTCCTCTTGTACTTAAGTCGGCATTGTGCCTTTTGTACTAAATTCAAATGCAATTTCTGTGTTTCATCGTCAATAAGAAGGTCCAAGGGATACAGTAAACCTGAAGTGAAGCATCGGAATCTAAAAGTGGACGCACAGGAGAGGTTCAAATCATAAAAAGTTAGAGTGTCAGTCCTCTTGTACTTAAGTCGGCATTGTGCCTTTTATATTAAATTAGGATGCAATTTCTGTGTTTCATCGTCAATAAGAAGGTCCAAGGGATACAGTAAACCTGAAGTGAAGCATCGGAATCTAAAACTGAACTCACAGGAGAGGTTCAAATTATAGAAAGTTAGAGTGTCAGTTCTCTTGTACTTAAGTCGGCATTGTGCCTTTTGTATTTTATTCGGATGCAATTTCTGTGTTTTATCGTCAATAAGAACGTCTAAGGGATACAGTAAACCTGAAGTGAAGCATCGGAATCTAAAACTGGACTCACGGGATAGTTTCAAATCATAGTAAGTTAGAGTGTCATTCCTCATGTACTTAAGTAGGCATTGTGAGTTCCGTATTAAATTCGGATGCAATTTCTGTGTTTCATCGTCAATAAGAAGGTCCAAGGGATACAGTAAACCTGAAGTGAAGCATCAGAAACTAAAACTGGACTCACAGAAGAGGTTCAAATCATAGAAAGTTAGAGTGTCAGTCCTCTTGTACTTAAGTCGGCATTGTGCCTTTTGTATTAAATTCGGATGCAATTTCTGCGTTTCATCGGCAATAAGAAGGTCCAAGGGATACAGTAAACCTGAAGTGAAGCATCGGAATCTAAAACTGGACTCACAGGAGAGGTTCAAATCATCTAAAGTTAGGGTGTCAGTCCTCTTGTACTGAAGTCGGCATTGTGCCTTTTGTATTAAATTCGGATGCAATTTCTGTGTTTCATCGTCAATAGAAAGGTCCAAGGATACAGTAAACCTGAAGTGAAGCACCGGAATCTAAAACGGGACTCACAGGAGAGGTTCAAATCATCGAAAGTTAGAGTGTCAGTCCTCTTCTACTTAAGCCGGCATTCTGCCTTTTGCATTAAATTCGGATGCAATTTCTGTGTTTCATCGTCAATAAGAAGGTCCAAGGGATACAGCAAACCTGATGTGAAGCATCGGAAGCTAAAACTGGACTCACAGAAGAGGTTCAAATCATAGAAAGTTAGAGTGTCAGTCCTCTTGTACTTAAGTCGGCATTGTGCCATTTTCATTAAATTCGGATGCAATTTCTGTGTTTCATCGTCAATAAGAAGGTCCAAGGGATAGAGTAAACCTTAAGTGAAGCATCGTAATCTAAAACTGGACCCACAGCAGAGGTTCAAATAATCGAAATTTAGAGGTCAGTCCTCTCGTACTTAAGTCGGCATTGTGCCTTTTGTATTGAATTTGAATGCAATTTCTGTGTTTCATCGTCAATAAGAAAGTCCAAGGGATGCAGTAAACATGAAGTGAAGCATCGGAATCTAAAACTGGACTCACAGGAGAGGTTCAAATCATAGAAAATTTGAGTGTCAGTCCTCTTGTACTTAAGTCAGCATTGTGCCTTCTGTATTAGATTCAGATGTAATTTCTGTGTTTCATCGTCAAAACGGAGGTCCAAGGGATACATTAAACCTGAAGTGAAGCATCGGAATCTAAAACTGGAATCACAGGAGAGGTTCAAATCATCGAAAGTTAGGGTGTCAGTCCTCTTGTACTTAAGTCGGCATTGTGCCTTTTGTTTTAAATTCGGATGCAATTTCTGTGTTTCATCGTCAATAAGAAGGTCCTAGGGATACAGTAAACCTGAATTGAAGCATTGGAATCTAACACTGGACTCACAGGAGAGGTTCAAATCAAAGAGAGTTAGAGTGTCAATCAGCTTGTACTCAAGTCGGCATTGTGCCTTTTGTATTAAATTCGGATGCAATTGCTGAGTTGCATCATCAATAAGAAGGTACAAGGGATACAGTAAACCTTAAGTGAAGCATCGGAATCAAAAACTGGACTCACAGGACAGGTTCAAATCATAGAGAGTTAGAGTGTCAGTCCTCTTGTACTTAAGTCGGTATTCTGCCTATTGTATTAAATTCGGATGCAATTTCTGTGTTTCATCGTCAATAAGAATTTCCAAGAGATACAGCGAACCTAAAGTGAAGCATCGGAAGATAAAACTGGACTCACTGGAGAGGTTCAAATCATAGAGAGTTAGATTGTCAGTCCTCTTGTACTTAAGTCGGCATTCTGCATTTTGTATTAAATTCAAATGCTATTTCTGTGTTTCATCGTCAATAAGAAGGTCCAAGGGATACAGTAAACCTGAAGTGAAGCATCGGAATCTAAAACTGGACTCACGGGAGAGTTTCAAATCATAGAAAGCTAGAGTGTCATTCCTCATGTACTTAAGTAGGCCTTGTGAGTTTCGTATTAAATTCGGATGCAATCTGTGTTTCATCGTCAATAAGAAGGTCCAAGGGATACAGTAAACCTGAAGGGAAGCATCAGAAACTAAAACTGGACTCACAGAAGAGGTTGAAATCATAGAAAGTTAGAGTGTCAGTCCTCTTGTACTTAAGTCGGCATTGTGCCTTTTGTATTAAATTCGGATGCAATTTCTGTGTTTCATCGGCAATAAGAAGGTCCAAGGGATACAGTAAACCTGAAGTGAAGCATCGGAATCTAAAACTGGACTCACAGGAGAGGTTCAAATCATCTAATGTTAGGGTGTCAGTCCTGTTGTACTGAAGTCGGCATTGTGCCTTTTGTATTAATTTCGGATGCAATTTCTGTGTTTCATCGTCAATAAGAAGGTCCGTGGATACAGTAAACCTGAAGTGAAGCACCGGAATCTAAAACTGGACTCACAGGAGAGGTTCAAATCATCGAAAGTTAGAGTGTCAGTCCTCTTGTACTTAAGCCGGCATTCTGCCTTTTGCATTAAATTCGGATGCAATTTCTGTGTTTCATCGTCAATAAGAAGGTCCAAGGGATACAGCAAACCTGAAGTGAAGCATCGGAATCTAAAACTGGACTCACAGGAGAGGTTCAAATCATAGAGAGTTAGAGTGTCAGTCCACTTGTACTTATGTCAGCATTGAGCCTTTTGTATTAAATTCAGATGCAATAAGAAGGTCCAAGGGATACAGTAAACCTTAAGTGAAGCATCGGAATCTGAAACTGGACTCACAGGAGAGGTTCAAATCATCGAAAGTTAGAGTGTCAGTCCTCTTGTACTAAAGTCGGCATTGTGCCTTTTGTATAAAATTCGGATGCAATTTCTGTGTTTCGCCGTCAATAAGATGGTCCAAGGCATACAGTAAACCTGAAGTGAAGCATCGGAGTCTAAAACTGGACTCACAGGAGAGGTTCCAATCATAGAGAGTTAGAGTGTCAGTCCTCTTGTACTTAAGTCGGCATTGTGCATTTTGTATTAAATTCGGATGCAATTTCTGTGTTTCATCGTCAATAACAAGGTCCAAGGGATACAGTAAACGTGAAGTGAAGCATCGGAATCTAAAACTGGACTCACAGGCGAGGTTCCAATCATAGAGAGTTAGAGTGTCAATCCTCTTGTACTTAAGTCGGCATTGTGCCTTTTGTATTAAATTCGGATGCAATTTGTGTGTTTCATCGTCAATAAGAAGGTCCAAGGGTTACAGTAAACCTGAAGTCATGCATCGAAATCTAAAACTGCACTCACAGAAGAGGTTCAAATCGTAGAATGTTAGAGAGTCAGTCCTCTTGTACTTAAGTCGGCATTGTGCATTTTGTATTAAATTCGGATACAATTTCTGTGTTTCATCGTCATTAAGAAGGTCCAAGGGATACAGTAAACTTTAAGTGAAGCATCGGAATCTAAAACTGAACTCACAGGAGAGGTTCAAATAATATAAAATTAGAGTGTCAGTCCTCTTGTACTTAAGTCGGCATTGTGCCTTTTGTTTTAAATTTGGATGCAATTTCTGTGTTTCATCGTCAATAAGAAAGTCCATGGGATACAGTAAACGTGAAGTGAAGCATCGGAATCTAAAACTGAACTCACAGGAGAGGTTCCAATCATAGAGATTTAGAGTGTCAATTCTCTTGTACTTAAGTCTGCATTGTGCCTTTTGTATTAAATTCGGATGCAATTTCTGTGTTTCATCGTCAATAACAAGGTCCAAGGGATACAGTAAACGTGAAGTGAAGCATCGGAATCTAAAACTGGACTCACAGGAGAGGTTCCAATCATAGAGAGTTAGAGTGTCAATCCTCTTGTACTTAAGTCGGTATTCTGCCTCTTGTATTAAATTCGGCGGCCATATCTGTGTTTCATCGTCAAAAAGAAGGTCCAAGGGATACAGTGAACCTAAAGTGAAGCATCGGAGGATAAAACTGGACTCACAGGAGAGGTTCAAATCGTAGAGAGTTAGAGTGTCAGTCCTTTTGTATTGAATTCGGATGCAATTTCTGTGTTTCATCGTCAATAAGAAGGTCCAAGGGATACAGTAAACCTGAAGTGAAGCATCGGAATTTAAAAGTGGACTCACAGGAGAGGTTCAAATCATAAAAAGTTAACTCGGCATTGTGCCTTTTGTATTAAATTCGGATGCAATTTCTGTGTTTCATCGTCAAAAAGAAGGTCCAAGGGATACAGTAAACCTTAAGTGAAGCATCAGAATCTAAAACTGGACTCACAGGAGAGGTTCCAATCATAGAGAGTTAGAGTGTCAGTCCTCTTGTACTTAAGTCGGCATTGTGCCTTTTGTATTAAATTCGGATGCAATTTCTGTGTTTCATCGTCAATATGAGGGTCGAAGGGTTACAGTAAACCTGAAGTCAAGCATCGAAATCTAAAACTGCACTCACAGGAGAGGTTCAAATCGTAGAATGTTAGAGTGTCAGTACTCTTGTGCTTAAGTCGGCATTGTGCATTTTGTATTAAATTCGGATGCAATTTCTGTGTTTCATCGTTAATGACAAGGTCCAAGGGATACAGTAAACGTGAAGTGAAGCATCGGAATCTAAAACTGGACTCACAGGAGAGGTTCCAATCATAGAGAGTTAGAGTGTCAATCCTCTTGTACTTAAGTCGGCATTGTGCCTTTTGTATTAAATTCGGATGCAATTTCTGTGTTTCATCGTCAATAAGAAGGTCCAAGAGTTACAGTAAACCTGAAGTCATGCATCGAAATCTAAAACTGCACTCACAGAAGAGGTTCAAATCGTAGAATGTTAGAGAGTCAGTCCTCTTGTACTTAAGTCGGCATTGTGCATTTTGTATTAAATTCGGATACAATTTCTGTGTTTCATCGTCATTAAGAAGGTCCAAGGGATACAGTAAACCTTAAGTGAAGCATCGGAATCTAAAACTGAACTCACAGGAGAGGTTCAAATAATATAAAATTAGAGTGTCAGTCCTCTTGTACTTAAGTCGGCATTGTGCCTTTTGTTTTAAATTTGGATGCAATTTCTGTGTTTCATCGTCAATAAGAAAGTCCATGGGATACAGTAAACGTGAAGTGAAGCATCGGAATCTAAAACTGAACTCACAGGAGAGGTTCCAATCATAGAGAGTTAGAGTGTCAATCCTCTTGTACTTAAGTCTGCATTGTGAATTTTGTATTAAATTCGGATGCAATTTCTGTGTTTCATCGTCAATAACAAGGTCCAAGGGATACAGTAAACGTGAAGTGAAGCATCGGAATCTAAAACTGGACTCACAGGAGAGGTTCCAATCATAGAGAGTTAGAGTGTCAATCCTCTTGTACTTAAGTCGGTATTCTGCCTCTTGTATTAAATTCGGCGGCCATATCTGTGTTTCATCGTCAAAAAGAAGGTCCAAGGGATACAGTGAACCTAAAGTGAAGCATCGGAGGATAAAACTGGACTCACAGGAGAGGTTCAAATCGTAGAGAGTTAGAGTGTCAGTCCTTTTGTATTAAATTCGGATGCAATTTCTGTGTTTCATCGTCAATAAGAAGGTCAAAGGGATACAGTAAACCTGAAGTGAAGCATCAGATTCTAAAACTGGACTCACAGGGGAGGTTCAAATCATAGAAAGTTAGAGTGTCAGTCCTGTTGTACTTAAGTCGGCATTGTGCATATTGTATTAAATTCGGATGCAATTTCTGTGTTTCATCGTCAATAAGAAGGTCCAAGGGATACAGTAAACGTGAAGTGTAGCATCGGAATCTCAAACTGGACTCACAGGAGAGGTTCAAATCATATAAAGTTAGAGTGTCAGTCCTCTTGTACTTAAGTCGGCATTGTGCCTTTTGTATTAAATTCGGATGCAATTTCTGTGTTTCATCGTCAATAAGAAAGTCCATGGGATACAGTAAACCTGAAGTGAAGCATCGGAATCTAAAACTGAACTCACAGGAGAGGTTCAAATCATATAAAGTTAGAGTGTCAGTCCTCTTGTACTTAAGTTGGCATTGTGCCTTTTGTATTAAATTCGGATGCAATTTCTGTGTTTCATCGTCAATAAGAAAGTCCATGGGATACAGTAAACCTGAAGTGAAGCATCGGAATCTAAAACTGGACTCACAGAAGAGGTTCAAATCATAGAAAGTTAGAGTGTCAGTCCTGTTGTACTTAAGTCGGCATTGTGCCTTTTGTATTAAATTCGGATGCAATTTCTGTGTTTCATCGTCAATAAGAAGGTCCAAGGGATACAGTAATCCTGAAGTGAAGCATCAGAATCTAAAACTGGACTAACATTGGAGGTTCAAATCATAGAAAGTTACAGTGCAAGTCCTTTTGTACTTAAGTCGGCATTGTGCAATTTGTATTAAATTCGGATGCAATTTCTGTGTTTCATCGTCAATAAGAAGGTCCAAGGGATACAGTAAAACTGAAGTGAATCATCGGAATCTAAAACTGTACTCACAGTAGAGGTTCAAATCATACAGAGTTAGAGTGTCAGTCCTCATGTACTTAAGTTGGCATTGTGCATTTTGTATTAAATTCGGATGCAATTTCTGTGTTTCATCGTCAATAACAAGGTCCAAGGGATACAGTAAACGTGAAGTGAAGCATCGGAATCTAAAACTGGACTCACAGGAGAGGTTCCAATCATAGAGAGTTAGAGTGTCAGTCCTCTTGTACTTAAGTCGGCATTGTGCCTTTTGTATTAAATTCGGATGCAATTTCTGTGTTTCATCGTCAATAACAAGGTCCAAGGGATACAGCAAACCTGAAGTGAAGCATCGGAATCTAAAACTGGACTCACAGGAGAGGTTCAAATCATAGAGAGTTAGAGTGTCAGTCCACTTGTACTTATGTCATCATTGAGCATTTTGTATTAAATTCGGATGCAATAAGAAGGTCCAAGGGATACAGTAAACCTTAAGTGAAGCATCGGAATCTGAAACTGGACTCACAGGAGAGGTTCAAATCATCGAAAGTTAGAGTGTCAGTCCTCTTGTACTAAAGTCGGCATTGTGCCTTTTGTATAAAATTCGGATGCAATTTCTGTGTTTCGCCGTCAATAAGATGGTCCAAGGCATACAGTAAACCTGAAGTGAAGCATCGGAGTCTAAAACTGGACTCACAGGAGAGGTTCCAATCATAGAGAGTTAGAGTGTCAGTCCTCTTGTACTTAAGTCGGCATTGTGCCTTTTGTATTAAATTCGGATGCAATTTCTGTGTTTCATCGTCAATATGAGGGTCGAAGGGTTACAGTAAACCTGAAGTCAAGCATCGAAATCTAAAACTGCACTCACAGGAGAGGTTCAAATCGTAGAATGTTAGAGTGTCAGTACTCTTGTACTTAAGTCGGCATTGTGCATTTTGTATTAAATTCGGATGCAATTTCTGTGTTTCATCGTCAATAACAAGGTCCAAGGGATACAGTAAACGTGAAGTGAAGCATCGGAATCTAAAACTGGACTCACAGGAGAGGTTCCAATCATAGAGAGTTAGAGTGTCAATATTCTTGTACTTAAGTCGGCATTGTGCCTTTTGTATTAAATTCGGATGCAATTTGTGTGTTTCATCGTCAATAAGAAAGTCCAAGGGTTACAGTAAACCTGAAGTCATGCATCGAAATCTAAAACGGCACTCACAGAAGAGGTTCAAATCGTAGAATGTTAGAGAGTCAGTCCTCTTGTACTTAAGTCGGCATTGTGCATTTTGTATTAAATTCGGATACAATTTCTGTGTTTCATCGTCATTAAGAAGGTCCAAGAGATACAGTAAACCTTAAGTGAAGCATCGGAATCTAAAATTGAACTCACAGGAGAGGTTCAAATAATATAAAATTAGAGTGTCAGTCCTCTTGTACTTAAGTCGGCATTGTGCCTTTTGTTTTAAATTTGGATGCAATTTCTGTGTTTCATCGTCAATAAGAAAGTCCATGGGATACAGTAAACGTGAAGTGAAGCATCGGAATCTAAAACTGAACTCACAGGAGAGGTTCCAATCATAGAGAGTTAGAGTGTCAATCCTCTTGTACTTAAGTCTGCATTGTGCCTTTTGTATTAAATTCGGATGCAATTTCTGTGTTTCATCGTCAATAACAAGGTCCAAGGGATACAGTAAACGTGAAGTGAAGCATCGGAATCTAAAACTGGACTCACAGGAGAGGTTCCAATCATAGAGAGTTAGAGTGTCAATCCTCTTGTACTTAAGTCGGTATTCTGCCTCTTGTATTAAATTCGGCGGCCATATCTGTGTTTCATCGTCAAAAAGAAGGTCCAAGGGATACAGTGAACCTAAAGTGAAGCATCGGAGGATAAAACTGGACTCACAGGAGAGGTTCAAATCGTAGAGAGTTAGAGTGTCAGTCCTTTTGTATTAAATTCGGATGCAATTTCTGTGTTTCATCGTCAATAAGAAGGTCCAAGGGATACAGTAAACCTGAAGTGAAGCATCGGAATTTAAAAGTGGACTCACAGGAGAGGTTCAAATCATACAAAGTTAACTCGGCATTGTGCCTTTTGTATTAAATTCGGATGCAATTTCTGTGTTTCATCGTCAAAAAGAAGGTCCAAGGGATACAGTAAACCTTAAGTGAAGCATCGGAATCTAAAACTGGACTCACAGGAGAGGTTCCAATCATAGAGAGTTAGAGTGTCAGTCCTCTTGTACTTAAGTCGGCATTGTGCCTTTTGTATTAAATTCGGATGCAATTTCTGTGTTTCATCGTCAATATGAGGGTCGAAGGGTTACAGTAAACCTGAAGTCAAGCATCGAAATCTAAAACTGCACTCACAGGAGAGGTTCAAATCGTAGAATGTTAGAGTGTCAGTACTCTTGTACTTAAGTCGGCATTGTGCATTTTGTATTAAATTCGGATGCAATTTCTGTGTTTCATCGTCAATGACAAGGTCCAAGGGATACAGTAAACGTGAAGTGAAGCATCGGAATCTAAAACTGGACTCACAGGAGAGGTTCCAATCATAGAGAGTTAGAGTGTCAATCCTCTTGTACTTAAGTCGACATTGTGCCTTTTGTATTAAATTCGGATGCAATTTGTGTGTTTCATCGTCAATAAGAAGGTCCAAGGGTTACAGTAAACCTGAAGTCATGCATCGAAATCTAAAACTGCACTCACAGATGAGGTTCAAATCGTAGAATGTTAGAGAGTCAGTCCTCTTGTACTTAAGTCGGCATTGTGCATTTTGTATTAAATTCGGATACAATTTCTGTGTTTCATCGTCATTAAGAAGGTCCAAGGGATGCAGTAAACCTTAAGTGAAGCATCGGAATCTAAAACTGAACTACAGGAGAGGTTCAAATAATATAAAATTAGAGTGTCAGTCCTCTTGTACTTAAGTCGGCATTGTGCCTTTTGTTTTAAATTTGGATGCAATTTCTGTGTTTCATCGTCAATAAGAAAGACCATGGGATACAGTAAACGTGAAGTGAAGCATCGGAATCTAAAACTGAACACACAGGAGAGGTTCCAATCATAGAGAGTTAGAGTGTCAATCCTCTTGTACTTAAGTCTGCATTGTGCCTTTTGTATTAAATTCGGATGCAATTTCTGTGTTTCATCGTCAATAACAAGGTCCAAGGGATACAGTAAACGTGAAGTGAAGCATCGGAATCTAAAACTGGACTCACAGGAGAGGTTCCAATCATAGAGAGTTAGAGTGTCAATCCTCTTGTACTTAAGTCGGTATTCTGCCTCTTGTATTAAATTCGGCGGCCATATCTGTGTTTCATCGTCAAAAAGTAGGTCCAAGGGATACAGTGAACCTAAAGTGAAGCATCGGAGGATAAAACTGGACTCATAGGAGAGGTTCAAATCGTAGAGAGTTAGAGTGTCAGTCCTTTTGTATTAAATTCGGATGCAATTTCTGTGTTTCATCGTCAATAAGAAGGTCAAAGGGATACAGTAAACCTGAAGTGAAGCATCAGATTCTAAAACTGGACTCACAGGGGAGGTTCAAATCATAGAAAGTTAGAGTGTCAGTCCTGTTGTACTTAAGTCGGTATTGTGCATTTTGTATTAAATTCGGATGCAATTTCTGTGTTTCATCGTCAATAAGAAGGTCCAAGGGATACAGTAAACGTGAAGTGTAGCATCGGAATCTCAAACTGGACTCACAGGAGAGGTTCAAATCATATAAAGTTAGAGTGTCAGTCCTCTTGTACTTAAGTCGGCATTGTGCCTTTTGTATTAAATTCGGATGCAATTTCTGTGTTTCATCGTCAATAAGAAAGTCCATGGGATACAGTAAACCTGAAGTGAAGCATCGGAATCTAAAACTGAACTCACAGGAGAGGTTCAAATCATATAAAGTTAGAGTGTCAGTCCTCTTGTACTTAAGTTGGCATTGTGCCTTTTGTATTAAATTCGGATGCAATTTCTGTGTTTCATCGTCAATAAGAAAGTCCATGGGATACAGTAAACCTGAAGTGAAGCATCGGAATCTAAAACTGGACTCACAGAAGAGGTTCAAATCATAGAAAGTTAGAGTGTCAGTCCTGTTGTACTTAAGTCGGCATTGTGCCTTTTGTATTAAATTCGGATGCAATTTCTGTGTTTCATCGTCAATAAGAAGGTCCAAGGGATACAGTAATCCTGAAGTGAAGCATCAGAATCTAAAACTGGACTAACATTGGAGGTTCAAATCATAGAAAGTTAGAGTGCAAGTCCTTTTGTACTTAAGTCGGCATTGTGCATTTTGTATTAAATTCGGATGCAATTTCTGTGTTTCATCGTCAATAACAAGGTCCAAGGGATACAGTAAACGTGAAGTGAAGCATCGGAATCTAAAACTGGACTCACAGGAGAGGTTCCAATCATAGAGAGTTAGAGTGTCAGTCCTCTTGTACTTAAGTCGGCATTGTGCCTTTTGTATTAAATTCGGATGCAATTTCTGTGTTTCATCGTTAATAAGAAGGTCCGAAGGATACAGTAAACCTGTAGTGAAGCTACAGAATCAAAAACTGGACTCTCAGGAGAGGTTCAAATCATAGAATGTTAGAGTGTCAGTCCTCCTGTACTTAAGTCGGCATTGTGCCTTTTGTATTAAATTTGGATGCAATTTCAGTCTTTCATCGTCAATATGAAGGTCCTAGGGATACAGTAAACCTGAAGTGAAGCATCAGATTCTAAAACTGGACTCACAGGGGAGGTTCAAATCATAGAAAGTTAGAGTATCAGTCCTGTTGTACTTAAGTCGGCATTGTGCATTTTGTATTAAATTCGGATGCAATTTCTGTGTTTCATCGTCAATAAGAAGGTGCAAGGGATACAGTAAACGTGAAGTGAAGCATCGTAATCTAAAACTGGACTCACAGGAGCGGTTCCAATCATAGAGAGTTAGAGTGTCAGTCCTCTTGTACTTAAGTCGGCATTGTGCCTTTTGTATTAAATTCGGATGCAATTTCTGTGTTTCCACGTCAATAAGAAGGTCCAAGTTTACTGTAAACCTGAAGTCAAGCATCGAAATCTAAAACTGCACTCACAGGAGAGGTTCAAATCGTTGAAAGTTAGAGTGTCAGTCCTCTTGTACTTAAGTCGGCATTGTGCCTTTTGTATTAAATTCGGATGCAATTTCTGTGTATCACCGTCAATAAGAATGTCCAAGGGTTACAGTAAACCTGAAGTGAAGCATCGGAATCTCAAACTGGACTCACAGGAGAGGTTCAAATCATATAAAGTTAGAGTGTCAGTCCTCTTGTACTTAAGTAGGCACTGTGCCTTTTGTATTAAATTCGGATGCAATTTCTGTGTTTCATCGTCAATAAGAAGGTCCAAGGGATACAGTAAACCTCAAGTGAAGCATCGGAATCTAAAACTGAACTCACAAGAGAGGTTCAAATC
Source organism: Schistocerca americana (assembly GCF_021461395.2). NCBI lineage: Eukaryota > Metazoa > Arthropoda > Insecta > Orthoptera > Acrididae > Schistocerca > Schistocerca americana. The sequence continues at coordinate 218,005,543 of NC_060127.1, forward strand.
ATAGAAAGCTAGAGAGTCAGTTCTCTTGTACTTAAGTCGGCTATGTGCCTTTTGTATTTTATTCGGATGCAATTTCTGTGTTTTATCGTCAATAAGAACGCCTAAGGTGTACAGTAAACCTGAAGTGAAGCATCGGAATCTAAAACTGGACTCACGGGAGAGTTTCAAGTCATAGACAGTTAGAGTGTCATTCCTCATGTACTTAAGTAAGCATTGTGCCTTTCGTATTAAATTCGGATGCAATTTCTGTGTTTCATCGTCAATAAGAAGGTCTAAGGGATACAGTAAACCTGAAGTGAAGCATCAGAATCTAAAACTGGACTCACAGAAGAGGTTCAAATCATAGAATGTTAGAGTGTCAGTCCTCTTGTACTTAAGTCGGCATTGTGCCTTTTGTATTAAATTCGGATGCAATTTATGTGTTTCATCGTCAATATGAAGGTCCAAGGGATACAGTAAACCTGAAGTGAAGCATCGGAATCTAAAAGTGGACTCACAGGAGAGGTTCAAATATAAAAAGTTAAGTCGCCATTGTGCCTTTTGTATTAAATTCGGATGCAATTTCTGTGTTTCATCGTCAATAGGAAGGTCCAAGGGATACAGTAAACCTGAAGTGAAGCATCAGAATCTAAAACTGGACCCACAGGGGAGGTTCAAATTATAGAAAGTCAGAGTGTCAGTCCTCTTGTACTTAAGTCGGCATTGTGTATTTTGTATTAAATTCGGATGCAATTTCTGTGTTTCATCGTCAATAAGAAGGTCCAAGGGATACAGTAAACTTTAAGTGAAGCATCGGAATCTAATACTGGACTCACAGGAGAGGTTCCAATCATAGAGAGTTTGAGTGTGAGTCCCCTTGTACTTAAGTCGGCATTGTGCCTTTTGTATTAAATTCGGATGCAATTTCTGTGTTTCATCGTCAATAAGAAGATCCAAGGGTTACAGTAAACCTGAAGTCAAGCATCGAAATCCAAAACTGCACTCACAGGAGAGGTTAAAATCGTAGAAAGTTTGAGTGTCAGTCCTCTTCTACTTAAGTCGGCATTGTGCCTTTTGTATTAAATTCGGATGCAAATTCTGTGTTTCACCGTCAATAAGAATGTCCAAGGGTTACAGTAAACCTAAAGTGAAGCATCGGAATCTAAAACTGGACCCACGGAAGAGGTTCAAATCATAGAAAGTTAGAGTGTCAGTCCTGTTGTACTTAAGTCGGCATTGTGCATTTTGTATTAAATTCGGATGCAATTTCTGTGTTTCATCGTTAATAAGAAGGTGCAAGGGATACAGTAAACCTGAAGTGAAGCATCGGAATCAAAAACTGGACTCTCAGGAGAGGTTCAAATCATAGAAAATTAGAGTGGCAGTCCTCCTGTACATAAGTCGGCATTGTGCCTTTTGTATTAAATTTGGATGCAATTTCAGTGTTTCATTGTCAATAAGAAGGTCCAAGGGATACAGTAAACCTGAAGTGAAGCATCAGATTCTAAAACTGGACTCACAGGGGAGGTTCAAATCATTGAAAGTTAGAGTGTCAGTTCTCATGTACTTAAGTCGGCATTGTGCATTTTGTATTAAATACGGATGCAATTTCTGTGTTTCATCGGCAATAAGAAGGTCCAAGGGATACAGTAAACCTGAAGTGAATCATCGGAATCTAAAACTGTACTCACAGTAGAGGTTCAAATCATAGAGAGTTAGATTGTCAGTCCTCTTGTAGTTAAGTCGGCATTGTGCATTTTGTATTTAATTCGGATGCAATTTCTGTGTTTCATCGTCAATAAGAAGGTCCAAGGGATACAGTAAACCTTAAGTGAAGCATCGGAATCTAAAACTGGACTCACAGGAGAGGTTCCAATCATTGAGATTTAGAGTGTCAGTCCTCTTGTACTTAAGTCGGCATTGTGCCTTTTGTATTAAATTCGGATGCAATTTCTGTGTTTGATCGTCAATAAGAAGGTCCAAGGGATACAGTAAACGTGAAGTGAAGCATCGGAATCTAAAACTGAACTCACAGGAGAGGTTCCAATCATAGAGAGTTAGAGTGTCAGTCCTCTTGTACTTAATTCGGCATTGTGCCTTTTGTATTAAATTCGGATGCAATTTCTGTGTTTCATCGTCAATAAGAAGGTCCCAGTTTACAGTAAACCTGAAGTCAAGCATCGAAATCTAAAACTGGACTCACAGGAGAGGTTCAAATAATCGAAATTGAGAGTTTCAGTCCTCTCGTACTTAATTCGGCATTGTGCCTTTTGTATTGAATTTGGATGCAATTTCTGTGTTTCACCGTCAATAAGAATGTCCAAGGGTTACAGTAAACCTGAAGTGAAGCATCGGAATCTAAAACTGAACTCACAGGAGAGGTTCAAATCATAGAAAGCTAGAGAGTCAGTTCTCTTGTACTTAAGTCGGCATTGTGCCTTTTGTATTTTATTCGGATGCAATTTCTGTGTTTTATCGTTAATAAGAACGCCTAAGGTGTACAGTAAACCTGAAGTGAAGCATCGGAATCTAAAACTGGACTCACGGGAGAGTTTCAAGTCATAGACAGTTAGAGTGTCATTCCTCATGGACTTAAGTAGGCATTGGGCTTTTCGTATTAAATTCGGATGCAATTTCTGTGTTTCATCGTCAATAAGAAGGTCTAAGGGATACAGTAAACCTGAAGTGAAGCATCAGAATTTAAAACTGGACTCACAGAAGAGGTTCAAATCATAGAAAGTTAGAGTGTCAGTCCTCTTGTACTTAAGTCGGCATTGTGCCTTTTGTATTAAATTCGGATGCAATTTCTGTGTTTCATCGTCAATAAGAATTTCCAAGGGATACAGTAAACCTGAAGTGAAGCATCGGAATCTAAAAGTCGACTCACAGGAGAGGTTCAAATATAAAAAGTTAAGTTGGCATTGTGCCTTTTGTATTAAATTCGGATGCAATTTCTGTGTTTCATCGTCAATAAGAAGGTCCAAGGGATACAGTAAACCTGAAGTGAAGCATCAGAATCTAAAACTGGACCCACAGGGGAGGTTCAAATTATAGAAAGTTAGAGTGTCAGTCCTCTTGTACTTAAGTCGGCATTGTGCATTTTGTATTAAATTCGGATGCAATTTCTGTGTTTCATCGTCAATAAGAAGGTCCAAGGGATACAGTAAACCTGAAGTGAAGCATCGGAATCTAAAACAGTACTCACAGTAGAGGTTCAAATCATAGAGAGTTAGAGTGTCAGTCCTCTTGTACTTAAGTCGGCATTGTGCATTTTGTTATAAATTCGGATGCAATTTCTGTGTTTCATCATCAATAAGAAGGTCCAAGGGATACAGTAAACTTTAAGTGAAGCATCGGAATCTAAAACTGGACTCACAGGAGAGGTTCCAATCATAGAGAGTTAGAGTGTCAGTCCTCTTGTACTTAAGTCGGCATTGTGCCTTTTGTATTAAATTCGGATGCAATTTCTGTGTTTCATCGTCAATAAGAAGGTCCAAGGGTTACAGTAAACCTGAAGTCAAGCATCGAAATCTAAAACTGCACTCACAGGAGAGGTTAAAATCGTAGAAAGTTGAGTGTCAGTCCTCTTGTACTTAAGTCGGCATTGTGCCTTTTGTATTAAATTCGGATGCAATTTCTGTGTTTCACCGTCAATAAGAATGTCCAAGGGTTACAGTAAACCTGAAGTAAAGCATCGGAATCTAAAACTGGACCCACGGAAGAGGTTCAAATCATAGAAAGTTAGTGTCAGTCCTCTTGTACTTAAGTCGGTATTGTGCATTTTGTATTAAATTCGGATGCAATTTCTGTGTTTCATCGTTAATAAGAAGGTCCAAGAGATACAGTAAACATGAAGTGAAGCATCGGAATCAAAAACTGGACTCTCAGGAGAGGTTCAAATCATAGAAAATTAGAGTGGCAGTCCTCCTGTACTTAAGTCGGCATAGTGCCTTTTGTATTAAATTTGGATGCAATTTCAGTGTTTCATCGTCAATAAGAAGGTCCAAAGGATACAGTAAACTTGAAGTGAAGCATCAGATTCTGAAACTGGACTCACAGGGGAGGTTCAAATCATTGAAAGTTAGAGTGTCAGCTCTCATGTACTGAAGTCGGCATTGTGCTTTTTGTATTAAATTCGGATGCAATTTCTGTGTTTCATCGACAATAAGAAGGTCCAAGGGATACAGTAAACCTGAAGTGAAGCATGGGAATCTAAAACTGTACTCACAGTAGAGGTTCAAATCATAGAGAGTTAGAGTGTCAGTCCTCCTGTAGTTAAGTAGGCATTGTGCATTTTGTATTTAATTCGGATGCAATTTCTGTGTTTCATCGTCAATAAGAAGGTCCAAGGGATACAGTAAACCTTAAGTGAAGCCTCGGAATCTAAAACTGGACTCACAGGAGAGGTTCCAATCATAGAGATTTAGAGTGTCAGTCCTCTTGTACTTAAGTCGGCATTGTGCCTTTTGTATTAAATTCGGATGCAATTTCTGTGTTTCATCGCCAATAAGAAGGTCCAAGGGATACAGTAAACGTGAAGTGAAGCATCGGAATCTAAAACTGTACTCACAGGAGAGGTTCCAATCATAGAGAGTTAGAGTGTCAGTCCTCTTGTACTTAATTCGGCATTGTGCCTTTTGTATTAAATTCGGATGCAATTTCTGTGTTTCATCGTCAATAAGAAGGTCCAAGTTTACAGTAAACCTGAAGTCAAGCATCGAAATCTAAAACTGCACTCACAGGAGAGGTTCAAATCGTAGAAAGTTAGAGTGTCAGTCCTCTTGTACTTAAGTCGACATTGTGCCATTTTCATTAAATTCGGATGCAATTTCTGTGTTTCATCCTCAATAAGAAGGTCTAAGGGATACGGTATACCTGAAGTGAAGCATCGAAATCTAAAACTGGACTCACAGGAGAGGTTCCAATCATAGAGAGTTAGAGTGTCAGTCCACTTGTACGTAAGTCAGCATTCTGCCTTTTGTATTAAATTCGGATGCAATTGCTGTGTTTCATCATCAATAAGAAGGTCGAAGGGATACAGTAAACGTGAAGTGAAGCATCGGAATCTAAAACTGGACTCACAGGAGAGGTACCAATCATAGAAAGTTAGAGTGTCAGTCCTCTTGTACTTAAGTCGGCATTGTGCCTTTTGTATTAAATTCGGATGCAATTTCTGTGTTTCCACGTCAATAAGAAGGTCCAAGATTACGGTAAACCTGAAGTCAAGCATCGAAATCTAAAACTGCACTCACAGGAGAGGTTCAAATCGTTGAATGTTAGAGTGCCAGTCCTCTTGTACTTAAGTCGGCATTGTGCCTTTTGTATTAAATTCGGATGCAATTTCTGTGTTTCACCGTCAATAAGAATGTCCAAGGGTTACAGTAAACCTAAAGTGAAGCATCGGAATCTAAAACTGGACCCACGGAAGAGGTTCAAATCATAGAAAGTTAGAGTGTCAGTCCTCTTGTACTTAAGTCGGCATTGTGCATTTTGTATTAAATTCGGATGCAATTTCTGTGTTTCATCGTTAATAAGAAGGTGCAAGGGATACAGTAAACCTGAAGTGAAGCATCGGAATCAAAAACTGGACTCTCAGGAGAGGTTCAAATCATAGAAAATTAGAGTGGCAGTCCTCCTGTACTTAAGTCGGCATTGTGCCTTTTGTATTAAATTTGGATGCAATTTCAGTGTTTCATCGTCAATAAGAAGGTCCAAGGGATACAGTAAACCTGAAGTGAAGCATCAGATCTAAAACTGGTCTCACAGGGGAGATTCAAATCATTGAAAGTTAGAGTGTCAGTTCTCATGTACTTAAGTCGGCATTGTGCATTTTGTATTAAATTCGGATGCAATTTCTGTGTTTCATCGACAATAAGAAGGTCCAAGGGATACAGTAAACCTGAGGTGAAGCATCGGAATTTAAAACTGTACTCACAGTAGAGGTTCAAATCATAGAGAGTTAGATTGTCAGTCCTCTTGTAGTTAAGTCGGCATTGTGCATTTTGTATTTAATTCGGATGCAATTTCTGTGTTTCATCGTCAATAAGAAGGTCCAAGGGATACAGTAAACCTTAAGTGAAGCATCGGAATCTAAAACTGGACTCACAGGAGAGGTTCCAATCATTGAGATTTAGAGTGTCAGTCCTCTTGTACTTAAGTCGGCATTGTGCCTTTTGTATTAAATTCGGATGCAATTTCTGTGTTTGATCGTCAATAAGAAGGTCCAAGGGATACAGTAAACGTGAAGTGAAGCATCGGAATCTAAAACTGGACTCACAGGAGAGGTTCCAATCATAGAGAGTTAGAGTGTCAGTCCTCTTGTACTTAATTCGGCATTGTGCTTTTTGTATTAAATTCGGATGCAATTTCTGTGTTTCATCGTCAATAAGAAGGTCCAAGGTTTACAGTAAACCTGAAGTCAAGCATCGAAATCTAAAACTGGACTCACAGGAGAGGTTCAAATAATCGAAATTGAGAGTGTCAGTCCTCTCGTACTTTAGTCGGCATTGTGCCTTTTGTATTGAATTTGGATGCAATTTCTGTGTTTCACCGTCAATAAGAATGTCCAAGGGTTACAGTAAACCTGAAGTGAAGCATCGGAATCTAAAACTGACCCACGGAAGAGGTTAAAATCATATAAATTTAGAGTGTCAGTCCTCTTGTACTTAAGTCGGCATTGTGCCTTTTGTATTAAATTCGGATGCAATTTCTGTGTTTCATCGTCAATAAGAAGGTCCAAGGGATACAGTAAACCTGAAGTGAAGCATCGGAATCTAAAACTGAACTCACAGGAGAGGTTCAAATCATAGAAAGCTAGAGAGTCAGTTCTCTTGTACTTAAGTCGGCATTGTGCCTTTTGTATATTATTCGGATGCAATTTCTGTGTTTTATCGTTAATAAGAACGCCTAAGGTGTACAGTAAACCTGAAGTGAAGCATCGGAATCTAAAACTGGACTCACGGGAGAGTTTCAAGTCATAGACAGTTAGAGTGTCATTCCTCATGTACTTAAGTAGGCATTGGGCCTTTCGTATTAAATTCGGATGCAATTTCTGTGCTTCATCGTCAATAAGAATGTCTAAGGGATACAGTAAACCTGAAGTGAAGCATCAGAGTTTAAAACTGGACTCACAGAAGAGGTTCAAATCAAAGAAAGTTAGAGTGTCAGTCCTCTTGTACTTAAGTCGGCATTGTGCCTTTTGTATTAAATTCGGATGCAATTTCTGTGTTTCATCGTCAATAAGAATTTCCAAGGGATACTGTAAACCTGAAGTGAAGCATCGGAATCTAAAAGTGGACTCACAGGAGAGGTTCAAATATAAAAAGTTAAGTTGGCATTGTGCCTTTTGTATTAAATTCGGATGCAATTTCTGTGTTTCATCGTCAATAAGAAGGTCCAAGGGATACAGTAAACCTGAAGTGAAGCATCGGAATCTAAAACAGTACTCACAGTAGAGGTTCAAATCATAGAGAGTTAGAGTGTCAGTCTTCTTGTACTTAAGTCGGCATTGTGCATTTTGTTATAAATTCGGATGCAATTTCTGTGTTTCATCGTCAATAAGAAGGTCCAAGGGATACAGTAAACTTTAAGTGAAGCATCGGAATCTAAAACTGGACTCACAGGAGAAGTTCCAATCATAGAGAGTTAGAGTGTCAGTCCTCTTGTACTTAAGTCGGCATTGTGCATTTTGTATTAAATTCGGATGCAATTTCTGTGTTTCATCGTCAATAAGAAGGTCCCAGGGTTACAGTAAACCTGAAGTCAAGCATCGAAATCTAAAACTGCACTCACAGGAGAAGTTAAAATCGTAGAAAGTTGAGTGTCAGTCCTCTTGTACTTAAGTCGGTATTGTGCCTTTTGTATTAAATTCGGATGCAATTTCTGTGTTTCAAAGTCAATAAGAATGTCCAAGGGTTACAGTAAACCTGAAGTAAAGCATCGGAATCTAAAACTGGACCCACGGAAGAGGTTCAAATCATAGAAAGTTAGAGTGTCAGTCCTCTTGTACTTAAGTCGGCATTGTGCATTTTGTATTAAATTCGGATGCAATTTCTGTGTTTCATCGTTAATAAGAAGGTCCAAGAGATACAGTAAACCTGAAGTGAAGCATCGGAATCAAAAACTGGACTCTCAGGAGAGGTTCAAATCATAGAAAATTAGAGTGGCAGTCCTCCTGTACTTAAGTCGGCATTGTGCCTTTTGTATTAAATTTGGATGCAATTTCAGTGTTTCATCGTCAATAAGAAGGTCCAAGGGATACAGTAAACCTGAAGTGAAGCATCAGATTCTAAAACTGGACTCACAGGGGAGGTTCAAATCATTGAAAGTTAGAGTGTCAGTTCTCATGTACTGAAGTCGGCATTGTGCTTTTTGTATTAAATTCGGATGCAATTTCTGTGTTTCATCGACAATAAGAAGGTCCAAGGGATACAGTAAACCTGAAGTGAACCATGGGAATCTAAAACTGTACTCACAGTAGAGGTTCAAATCATAGAGAGTTAGAGTGTCAGTCCTCCTGCAGTTAAGTAGGCATTGTGCATTTTGTATTTAATTCGGATGCAATTTCTGTGTTTCATCGTCAATAAGAAGGTCCAAGGGATACAGTAAACCTTAAGTGAAGCCTCGTAATCTAAAACTGGACTCACAGGAGAGGTTCCAATCATAGAGATTTAGAGTGTCAGTCCTCTTGTACTTAAGTCGGCATTGTGCCTTTTGTATTAAATTCGGATGCAATTTCTGTGTTCATCGTCAATAAGAAGGTCAAGGGATACAGTAAACGTGAAGTGAAGCATCGTAATCTAAAACTGGACTCACAGGAGAGGTTCCAATCATAGAGAGTTAGAGTGTCAGTCCTCTTGTACTTAATTCGGCATTGTGCCTTTTGTATTAAATTCGGATGCAATTTCTGTGTTTCATCGTCAATAAGAAGGTCCAAGTTTACAGTAAACCTGAAGTCAAGCATCGAAATCTAAAACTGCACTCACAGGAGAGGTTCAAATCGTAGAAAGTTAGAGTGTCAGTCCTCTTGTACTTAAGTCGGCATTGTGCCATTTTCATTAAATTCGGATGCAATTTCTGTATTTCATCCTCAATAAGAAGGTCTAAGGGATACGGTATACCTGAAGTGAAGCATCGGAATCTAAAACTGGGGTCACAGGAGAGGTTCAAATCATAGAGAGTTAGAGTGTCAGTCCACTTGTACGTAAGTCAGCATTCTGCCTTTTGTATTAAATTCTGATGCAATTGCTGTGTTTCATCATCAATAAGAAGGTCGAAGGGATACAGGAAATCTGAAATGAGGCATCGGAATCTAAAACTGGACTCACAGGAGTGGTTCAAATCATCGAAAGTTACAGTGTCAGTCCTCTTGTACTTAAGTCGGTATTGTGCCTTTTGTATTAAATTCGGATGCAATTTCTGTGTTTCATCGTCTATAAGAAGGTCCAAGGGATACAGTAAACCTGAAGTGAAGCATCGGAATCTAAAACTGGACTCACAGGAGAGGTTCCAATCATACAAAGTTAGAGTGTCAGTCCTCTTGTACTTAAGTCGGCATTGTGCCTTTTGTATTAAATTCGGAGGCAATTTCTGTGTTTCATCGTCAATAAGAAGGTCCAAGGGATACAGTAAACCTGAAGTGAAGCATCGGAATCTAAAACTGAACTCACAGGAGAGGTTCAAATCATAGAAAGTTAGAGAGTCAGTTCTCTTGTACTTAAGTCGGCATTGTGCCTTTTGTATTTTATTCGGATGCAATTTCTGTGTTTTATCGTCAATAAGAACGCCTAAGGTGTACAGTAAACCTGAAGTGTAGCATCGGAATCTAAAAGTGGACTCAGGGAGAATTTCAAATCATAAAAAGTTAGAGTGTCATTCCTCATGTACTTAAGTAGGCATTGTGCCTTTCGTATTAAATTCGGATGCAATTTCTGTGTTTCATCGTCAATAAGAAGGTCTAAGGGATACAGTAAACCTGAAGTGAAGCATCAGAATCTAAAACTGGACTCACAGAAGAGGTTAAAATTATAGAAAGTTAGAGTGTCAGTCCTCTTGTACTTAAGTCGGCATTGTGCCTTTTGTATAAATTCAGATGCAATTTCTGTGTTTCATCGTCAATAAGAAGGTCCAAGGGATACAGTAAACCTGAAGTGAAGCATCGGAATCTAAAAGTGGACTCACAGGAGTGGTTCAAATAATAAAAAGTTAAGTCGGCATCGTGCCTTTTGTATTAAATTCGGATGCAATTTCTGTGTTTCATCGTCAATAAGAAGGTCCAAGGGATACAGTAAACCTGAAGTGAAGCATCAGAATCTAAAACTGGACTCACAGGGGAGGTTCAAATCATAGAAAGTTAGAGTGTCAGTCCTCTTGTACTTAAGTCGGCATTGTGCATTTTGTATTAAATTCGGATGCAATTTCTGTGTTTCATCGTCAATACGAAGGTCCAAGAGATACAGTAAACCTGAAGTGAAGCATCGGAATCTAAAACAGTACCCACAGTACAGGTTCAAATCATAGAGAGTGAGAGTGTCAGTCCTCTTGTACTTAAGTCCGCATTGTGCATTTTGTATTAAATTCGGATGCAATTTCTGTGTTTCATCGTCAATAAGAAGGTCCAAGGGATACAGTAAACTTTAAGTGAAACATCGGAATCTAAAACTGGACTCACAGGAGAGGTTCCAATCATAGAGAGTTAGAGTGTCAGTCCTCTTGTACTTAAGTCGGCATTGTGCCTTTTGTATTAAATTCGGATGCAATTTCTGTGTTTCATCGTCAATAAGAAGGTCCAAGGGGTTACAGTAAACCTGAAGTCAAACATCGAAATCTAAAACTGCACTCACAGGAGAGGTTAAAATCGTAGAAAGTTTGAGTGTCAGTCCTCTTGTACTTAAGTCGGCATTGTGCATTTTATATTAAATTCGTATGCAATTTCTGTGTTTCACCGTCAATAAGAATGTCCAAGGGATACAGTAAACCTTAAGTGAAGCCTCGGAATCTAAAACTGGACTCACAGGAGAGGTTCCAATCATAGAGATTTAGAGTGTCAGTCCTCTTGTACTTAAGTCGGCATTGTGCCTTTTGTATTAAATTCGGATGCAATTTCTGTGTTTCATCGTCAATAAGAAGGTCCAAGGGATACAGTAAACGTGAAGTGAAGCATCGGAATCTAAAACTGGACTCACAGGAGAGGTTCAAATAATCGAAATTGAGAGTGTCAGTCCTCTCGTACTTAAGTCGGCATTGCGCCTTTTGTATTGAATTTGGATGCAATTTCTGTGTTTCACCGTCAATAAGAATGTCCAAGGGTTACAGTAAACCTGAAGTGAAGCATCGGAATCTAAAACTGGACCCACGGAAGAGGTTCAAATCATAGAAAGTTAGAGTGTCAGTCCTGTTGTACTTAAGTCGGCATTGTGCATTTTGTATTAAATTCGGATTCAATTTCTGTGTTTAATCGTCAATAAGAAGGTCCAAGGGATACAGTAAACGTGAAGTGAAGCATCGGAATCTAAAACTGGACTCACAGGAGAGGTTCCAATCATAGAGAGTTAGAGTGTCAGTCCTCTTGTACTTAAGTCGGCATTGTCCCTTTTGTATTAAATTCGGATGCAATTTCTGTGTTTCCACGTCAGTAAGAAGGTCCAAGTTTACAGTAAACCTGAAGTCAAGCATCGAAATCTAAAACTGCACTCACAGGAGAGGTTCAAATCGTTGAATGTTAGAGTGTCAGTCCTCTTGTACTTAAGTCGGCATTGTGCCTTTTGTATTAAATTCGGATGCAATTTCCGTGTTTCACCGTCAATAAGAGTGTCCAAGGGTTACAGTAAACCTGAAGTGAAGCATCGGAATCTCAGACTGGACTCACAGGAGAGGTTCAAATCATACAAAGTTAGAGTGTCAGTCCTCTTGTACTTAAGTCGGTATTGTGCCTTTTGTATTAAATTCGGATGCAATTTCTGTGTTTCATCGTCAATAAGAAGGTCCAAGGGATACAGTAAACCTGAAGTGAAGCATCGGAATCTAAAACTGAACTCACAGGAGAGGTTCAAATCATAGAAAGTTAGAGAGTCAGTTCTCTTGTACTTAAGTCGGCATTGTGCCTTTTGTATTTTATTCGGATGCAATTTCTGTGTTTTATCGTCAATAAGAACGCCTAAGGTGTACAGTAAACCTGAAGTGTAGCATCGGAATCTAAAAGTGGACTCACGGGAGAGTTTCAAATCATAGAAAGTTAGAGTGTCATTCCTCATGTACTTAAGTAGGTATTGTGCCTTTCGTATTAAATTCGGATGCAATTTCTGTGTTTCATCGTCAATAAGAAGGTCTAAGGGATACAGTAAACCTGAAGTGAAGCATCAGAATCTAAAACTGGACTCACAGAAGAGGTTAAAATTATAGAAAGTTAGAGTGTCAGTCCTCTTGTACTTAAGTCGGCATTGTGCCTTTTGTATTAAATTCAGATGCAATTTCAGTGTTTCATCGTCAATAAGAAGGTCCAAGGGATACAGTAAACCTGAAGTGAAGCATCAGATTCTAAAACTGGACTCACAGGGGAGGTTCAAATCATAGAAAGTTTGAGTGTCAGTTCTCATGTACTTAAGTCGGCATTGTGCATTTTGTATTAAATTCGGATGCAATTTCTGTGTTTCATCGTCAATAAGAAGGTCCAAGGGATACAGTGAATCTGAAGTGAAGCATCGGAATCTAAAACTGTACTCATAGTAGAGGTTCAAATCATAGAGAGTTAGAGTGTCAGTCCTCTTGTAGTTAAGTCGGCATTATGCATTTTGTATTTAATTTGGATGCAATTTCTCTGTTTCATCGTCAATAAGAAGGTCCAAGGGATACAGTAAACCTTAAGTGAAGCATCGGAATCTAAAACTGGACTCACAGGAGAGGTTCCAATCATAGAGATTTAGAGTGTCAGTCCTCTTGTACTTAAGTCGGCATTGTGTCTTTGTATTAAATTCGGATGCAATTTCTGTGTTTCATCGTCAATATGAAGGTCCAAGGGTTACAGTAAACCTGAAGTCAAGCATCGAAATCTAAAACTGCACTCACAGGAGAGGTTCAAATCGTAGAATGTTAGAGTGTCAGTCCTCTTGTACTTAAGTCGGCATTGTGCCTTTGTATTTAAATTCGGATGCAATTTCTGTGTTTCATCGTCAATAAGAAGGTCCAAGGGATACAGTAAACGTGAAGTGAAGCATCGGAATCTAAAACTGGACTCACAGGAGAGGTTCCAATCATAGAGAGTTAGAGTGTCAGTCCTCTTGTACTTAAGTCGGCATATTGCCTTTTGTAGTAAATTCGGATGCAATTTCTGTGTTTCATCGTCAATAAGAAGGTCCAAGTTTACAGTAAACCTGAAGTCAAGCATCGAAATCTAAAACTGCACTCACAGAAGAGGTCCAAGTCGTAGAAAGTTAGAGTGTCAGTCCTCTTGTACTTAAGTCGGCATTGTGCCATTTTCATTAACTTCGGATGCAATTTCTGTGTTTCATCGTCAATAAGAAGATCCAAGGGATACAGTAAACATGAAGTGAAGCATCGGAATCTAAAACTGGACTCACAGGAGAGGTTCAAATCATAGAGAGTTAGAGTGTCAGTCCACTTGTACATAACTCAGCATTCTGCTTTTTGTATTAAATTCGGATGCAATTGCTGTGTTTCATCATCAATAAGAAGGTCCAAGGGATACAGTAAATCTGAAGTGAAGCATCGGAATCTAAAACTGGACTCACAGGAGTGGTTCAAATCATCGAAAGTTACAGTGTCAGTCCTCTTGTACTTAAGTCGGTATTGTGCCTTTTGTATTAAATTCGGATGCAATTTCTGTGTTTCATCGTCAATAAGAAGGTCCAAGGGATACAGTAAACCTGAAGTGAAGCATCGGAATCTAAAACTGGACTCACAGGAGAGGTTCAAATAATCGAAATTTAGAGTGTCAGTCCTCTCGTACTTAAGTCGGCATTGTGCCTTTTGTATTGCATTTGGATGCAATTTCTGTGTTTCATCGTCAATAAGAAGGTCCAAGCGATACAGTAAACCTGAAGTGAAGCATCAGAATCTAGAACTGGACTCACAGGAATGGTTCAAATCATAGAAAGTTAGAGTGTCAGTCCTCTTGTACTTATGTCGGCGTTGTGCCTTTCGTATTAAATACGGATGCAATTTCTGTGTTTCATCGTCAATAAGAATGTCCAAGGGTTACAGTAAACCTGAAGTGAAGCATCGGAATCTAAAACTGGACCCACGGAAGAGGTTGAAATCATAGAAAGTTAGAGTGTCAGTCCTCTTGTACTTAAGTCGGCATTGTGCATTTTGTATTAAATTCGGATGCAATTTCTGTGTTTCATCGTTAATAAGAATGTCCAAGGGATACAGTAAACCTGAAGTGAAGCATCGGAATCAAAAACTGGACTCTCAGGAGAGGCCCAAATCACAGAAAATTAGAGTGTCAGTCCTCCTGTACTTAAGTCGGCATTGTGCCTTTTGTATTAAATTTGGATGCAATTTCAGTGTTTCATCGTCAATAAGAAGGTCCAAGGGATACAGTAAACCTGAAGTCAAGCATCGAAAGCTAAAACTGCACTCACAGGAGAGGTTCAAATCGTAGAATATTAGAGTGTCAGTCCTCTTGTACTTAAGTCGGCATTGTGATTTTTATATTAAATTCGGATGCAATTTCTGTGTTTCACCATCAATAAGAATGTCCAAGGGTTACAGTAAACCTGAAGTGAAGCATCGGAATCAAAAACTCGACTCTCAGGAGAGGTTCAAATCATAGAAAATTAGAGTGTCAGTCCTCCTGTACTTAAGTCGGCATTGTGCCTTTTGTATTAAATTTGGATGCAATTTCAGTGTTTCATCGTCAATAAGAAGGTCCAAGGGATACAGTAAACCTGAAGTGAAGCATCAGATTCTAAAACTGGACTCACAGGGGAGGTTCAAATCATAGAAAGTTTGAGTGTCAGTTCTCATGTACTTAAGTCGGCATTGTGCATTTTGTATTAAATTCGGATGCAATTTCTGTGTTTCATCGTCAATAAGAAGGTCCAAGGGATACAGTAAATCTGAAGTGAAGCATCGGAATCGAAAACTGTACTCACAGTAGAGGTTCAAATCATAGAGAGTTAGAGTGTCAGTCATCTTGTAGTTAAGTCGGCATTGTGCATTTTGTATTTAATTTGGATGCAATTTCTGTGTTTCATCGTCAATAAGAAGGTCCAAGGGATACAGTAAACCTTAAGTGAAGCATCGGAATCTAAAACTGGACTCACAGGAGAGGTTCCAATCATAGAGATTTAGAGTGTCAGTCCTCTTGTACTTAAGTCGGCATTGTGCCTTTTGTATTAAATTCGGATGCAATTTCTGTGTTTCATCGTCAATATGAAGGTCCAAGGGTTACAGTAAACCTGAAGTCAAGCATCGAAATCTAAAACTGCACTCACAGGAGAGGTTGAAATCGTAGAATGTTAGAGTGTCAGTCCTCTTGTACTTAAGTCGGCATTGTGCCTTTTGTATTTAAATTCGGATGCAATTTCTGTGTTTCATCGTCAATAAGAAGGTCCAAGGGATACAGTAAACGTGAAGTGAAGCATCGGAATCTAAAACTGGACTCACAGGAGAGGTTCCAATCATAGAGAGTTAGAGTGTCAGTCCTCTTGTACTTAAGTCGGCATTGTGCCTTTTGCATTAAATTCGGATGCAATTTCTGTGTTTCATCGTCAATAAGAAGGTCCAAGTTTACAGTAAACCTGAAGTCAAGCATCGAAATCTAAAACTGCACTCACAGAAGAGGTCCAAGTCGTAGAAAGTTAGAGTGTCAGTCCTCTTGTACTTAAGTCGGCATTGTGCCATTTTCATTAAATTCGGATGCAATTTCTGTGTTTCATCGTCAATAAGAAGATCCAAGGGATACAGTAAACATGAAGTGAAGCATCGGAATCTAAAACTGGACTCACAGGAGAGGTTCAAATCATAGAGAGTTAGAGTGTCAGTCCACTTGTACATAAGTCAGCATTCTGCCTTTTGTATTAAATTCGGATGCAATTGCTGTGTTTCATCATCAATAAGAAGGTCCAAGGGATACAGTAAATCTGAAGTGAAGCATCGGAATCTAAAACTGGACTCACAGGAGTGGTTCAAATCATCGAAAGTTACAGTGTCAGTCCTCTTGTACTTAAGTCGGTATTGTGCCTTTTGTATTAAATTCGGATGCAATTTCTGTGTTTCATCGCCAATAAGAAGGTCCAAGGGATACAGTAAACCTGAAGTGAAGCATCGGAATCTAAAACTGGACTCACAGGAGAGGTTCAAACAATCGAAATTTAGAGTGTCAGTCCTCTCGTACTTAAGTCGGCATTGTGCCTTTTGTATTGAATTTGGATGCAATTTCTGTGTTTCATCGTCAATAAGAAGGTCCAAGCGATACAGTAAACCTGAAGTGAAGCATCAGAATCTAGAACTGGACTCACAGGAATGGTTCAAATCATAGAAAGTTAGAGTGTCAGTCCTCTTGTACTTATGTCGGCGTTGTGCCTTTCGTATTAAATACGGATTCAATTTCTGTGTTTCATCGTCAATACGAAGGTCCAAGGGATACTGTAAACCTGAAGTGAAAAATCGGAATCAAAAACTGAACTCACAGGAGAGCTTCTAATCATAGAAAGTTAGAGTGTCAGTCCTCTTGTACTTAAGTCGGCATTGTGCCTTTTGTATTAAATTCGGATGCAATTTCTGTGTTTCACCGTCAATAAGAATGTCCAAGGGTTACAGTAAACCTGAAGTGAAGCATCGGAATCTAAAACTGGACCCACGGAAGAGGTTCAAATCATAGAAAGTTAGAGTGTCAGTCCTCTTGTACTTAAGTCGGCATTGTGCATTTTGTATTAAATTCGGATGCAATTTCTGTGTTTCATCGTTAATAAGAATGTCCAAGGGATACAGTAAACCTGAAGTGAAGCATCGGACTCAAAAACTGGACTCTCAGGAGAGGTTCAAATCACAGAAAATTAGAGTGTCAGTCCTCCTGTACTTAAGTCGGCATTGTGCCTTTTGTATTAAATTTGGATGCAATTTCAGTGTTTCATCGTCAATAAGAAGGTCCAAGGGATACAGTAAACCTGAAGTCAAGCATCGAAAGCTAAAACTGCACTTACAGGAGAGGTTCAAATCGTAGAATATTAGAGTGTCAGTCCTCTTGTACTTAAGTCGGCACTGTGCCTTTTGTATTAAATTCGGATGCAATTTCAGTGTGTCATCGTCAATAAGAAGGTCCAAGGGATACAGTAAACCTGAAGTGAAGCATCGGAATCTAAAACTGGACTCACAGGAGAGGTTCAAATCATAGAAAGTTAGAGAGTCAGTCCTCTTGTACTTAAGTCGGTATTGTGCCTTTTGTATTTTATTCGGATGCAATTTCTGTGTTTCATCGTGAGTAAGAATGTCCAAGGGATACAGTAAACCTGAAGTGAAGCATCGGAATCTAAAACTGGACTCACAGGAGAGATTCAAAACATAGAAAGTTAGAGTGTCATTCCTCTTGTACTTAAGTCGGCATTGTGCCTTTCGTATTAAATTCGGATGCAATTTCTGTGTTTCATCGTCAATAAGAAGGTCGAAGGGATACAGTAAACCTGAAGTGAAGCATCAGAATCTAAAACTGGACTCACAGAAGAGGTTCAAATCATAGAAAGTTAGGGTGTCAGTCCTCTTGTACTTAAGTCGGCATTGTGCCTTTTGTATTAAATTCGGATGCAATTTCTGTGTTTCATCGTCAATAAGAAGGTCCAAGGGATACAGTAAACCTGAAGTGAAGCATCGGAATCTAAAACTGGACTCACAGGAGAGGTTTTAATCATCGAAAGTTAGTGTGTCAGTCCTCTTCTACTTAAGTCGGCATTGTGAATTTTTCATTAAATTCGGATGCAATTTCTGTGTTTCTTCGTCAATAAGAAGGTCTAAGGGATACAGTAAACCTGAAGTGAAGCATCGGAATCTAAAACTGGACTCACAGGAGAGGTTCAAATCATAGAGAGTTAGAGTGTCAGTCCACTTGTACGTAAGTCAGCATTCTGCCTTTTGTATTAAATTCGGATGCAATTGCTGTGTTTCATCATCATTAAGAAGGTCCAAGGGATACAGTAAATCTGAAGTAAAGCATCGGAATCTAAAACTGGACTCACAGGAGTGGTTCAAATCATCGAGAGTTAGAGTGTCAGTCCTCTTGTACTTAAGTCGGTATTGTGCCTTTTGTATTAAATTCGGATGCAATTTCTGTGTTTCATCGTCAATAGGAAGGTCCAAGGGATACAGTAAACCTGAAGTGAAGCATCGGAATCTAAAACTGGAGTCACAGGAGAGGTTCAAATAATCGAAATTTAGAGTGTCAGTCCTCTCGTAGTTAAGCCGGCATTGTGCCTTTTGTATTGAATTTGGATGCAATTTCTGTGTTTCATCGTCAATAAGAAGGTCCAAGGGATACAGTAAACCTGAAGTGAAGCATCAGAATCTAGAACTGAACTCACAGGAATGGTTCAAATCATAGAAAGTTAGAGTGTCAGTCCTCTTGTACTTATGTCGGCGTTGTGCCTTTTGTATTAAATACGGATGCAATTTCTGTGTTTCATCGTCAATAAGAAGGGCCAAGGGATACAGTAAACCTGGAGTGAAGAATCGGAATCTAAATCTGAACTCACAGGAGAGGTTCAAATCATAGAAAGCTATAGTGTCAGTCCTCTTGTTCTTAAGTCGGCATTGTGCCTTTAGTATTTTATTCGGATGCAATTTCTGTGTTTCATCGTCAATAAGAACGTCCAAGGGATACAGTAAACCTGAAGTGAAGCATCGGAATCTAAAACTGGACTCACAGGAGAGATTCAAACCATAGAAAGTTAGAGTGTGATTCCTCTTGTACTTAAGTCGGCAATGTGCCTTTCGTATTAAATTCGGATGCAATTTCTGTGTTTCATCATCAATAAGAAGGTCCAAGGGATACAGTAAACCTGAAGTGAAGCATCAGAATCTAAAACTGGACTCACCGAAGAGGTTCAAATCTTAGAAAGTTAGAGTGTCAGTCCTCTTGTACTTAAGTCGGCATTGTGCCTTTTGTATTAAATTCGGATGCAATTTCTTTCTTTCATCGTCAATAAGAAGGTCCAAGGGATACAGTAAACTTGAAGTGAAGCATCGGAATCTAAAACTGGACTCACAGGAGAGGTTTAAATCATCGAAAGTTAGAGTGTCAGTTTTCTTGTACTTAAGTCGGCATTGTGCCATTTTCATTAAATTCGGATGCAATTTCTGTGTTTCATCGTCAATAAGAAGGTCTAAGGGATACAGTAAACCTGAAGAGAAGCATCGGAATCTATAACTGGACTCACAGGAGAGGTTCAAATCATAGAGAGTTAGAGTGTCAGTCCACTTGTACGTAAGTCAGCATTCTGCCTTTTGTATTAAATTCGGATGCAATTGCTGTGTTTCATCATCAATAAGAAGGTCCAAGGGATACAGTAAATCTGAAGTGAAGCATCGGAATCTAAAACTGTACTCACAGGAGTGGTTCAAATCATCGAAAGTTAGAGTCTCAGTCCTCTCTCACTTAAGTCGGTATTGTGCATTTTGTATTAAATTCGGATGCAATTTCTGTGTTTCATCGTCAATAAGAAGGACCAAGGGATACAGTAAACCTGACGTGAAGAATCGGAATCTAAAACTGGACCCACAGGAGACGTTCAAATCATAGAAAATTTGAGTGTCAGTCCTCTTGTACTTAAGTCAGCATTGTGCCTTTTGTTTTAAATTCGGATGCAATTTCTGTGTTTCATCGTCAATAAGAATGTCCAAGGGATACAGTAAACCTGAAGTGAAGCATCGGAATCTAAAACTGGACTCACAGGAGAGGTTCAAATAATCGAAATTTAGAGTGTCAGTCCTCTCGTACTTAAGTCGGCATTGTGCCTTTTCTATTGAATGTGATTGCAATTTCTGTGTTTCATCGTCAGTAAGAAGGTCCAAGGGATACAGTAAACCTGAAGTGAAGAATCGGAATCTAAAACTGAACTCACAGGAGAACTTCTAATCATAGAAAGTTAGAGTGTCAGTCCTCTTGTACTTAAGTCGGCATTGTGCCTTTTGTATTAAATTCGGATGCAATTTATGTGTTTCATCGTCAATAAGAAGGTCCAAGGGATACATTAAACCTGAAGTGAAGCATCGGAATGTAAACCGGACTCACAGGAGAGGTTCAAATCATCGAAAGTTAGGGTGTCAGTCCTCTTGTACTTAAGTCGGCATTGTGCCTTTTGTTTTAAATTCGGATGCAATTTCTGTGTTTCATCGTCAATAAGAATGTCCAAGGGATACAGTAAACCTGAAGTGAAGCATCGGAATCCAAAACTGGACTCACAGGAGAGGTTCAAATAATCGAAATTTAGAGTGTCAGTCCTCTCGTACTTAAGTCGGCATTGTGCCTTTTGTATTGAATTTGGATGCAATTTCTGTGTTTCATCGTCAATAAGAAGGTCCAAGCGATACAGTAAACCTGAAGTGAAGCATCAGAATCTAGAACTGGACTCACAGGAATGGTTCAAATCATAGAAAGTTAGAGTGTCAGTCCTCTTGTACTTATGTCGGCGTTGTGCCTTTCGTATTAAATACGGATGCAATTTCTGTGTTTCATCGTCAATAAGAAGGTCCAAGGGATACAGTAAACCTGAAGTGAAGAATCGGAATCTAAAACTGAACTCACAGGAGAACTTCTAATCATAGAAAGTTAGAGTGTCAGTCCTCTTGTACTTAAGTCGGCATTGTGCCTTTTGTATTAAATTCGGATGCAATTTCTGTGTTTCACCGTCAATAAGAATGTACAAGGGTTACAGTAAACCTGAAGTGAAGCATCGGAATCTAAAACTGGACCCACGGAAGAGGTTCAAATCATAGAAAGTTAGAGTGTCAGTCCTCTTGTACTTAAGTCGGCATTGTGCATTTTGTATTAAATCCGGATGCAATTTCTGTGTTTCATCGTTAATAAGAAGGTCCAAGGGATACAGTAAACCTGAAGTGAAGCATCGGAATCAAAAACTCGACTCTCAGGAGAGGTTCAAATCATAGAAAATTAGAGTGTCAGTCCTCCTGTACTTAAGTCGGCATTGTGCCTTTTGTATTAAATTTGGATGCAATTTCAGTGTTTCATCGTCAATAAGAAGGTCCAAGGGATACAGTAAACCTGAAGTGAAGCATCAGATTCTAAAACTGGACTCACAGGGGAGGTTCAAATCATAGAAAGTTTGAGTGTCAGTTCTCATGTACTTAAGTCGGCATTGTGCATTTTGTATTAAATTCGGATGCAATTTCTGTGTTTCATCGTCAATAAGAAGGTCCAAGGGATACAGTAAATCTGAAGTGAAGCATCGGAATCTAAAACTGTACTCACAGTAGAGGTTCAAATCATAGAGAGTTAGAGTGTCAGTCCTCTTGTAGTTAAGTCGGCATTGTGCATTTTGTATTTAATTTGGATGCAATTTCTGTGTTTCATCGTCAATAAGAAGGTCCAAGGGATACAGTAAACCTTAAGTGAAGCATCGGAATCTAAAACTGGACTCACAGGAGAGGTTCCAATCATAGAGATTTAGAGTGTCAGTCCTCTTGTACTTAAGTCGGCATTGTGC
The DNA here is from genome assembly GCF_021461395.2 of Schistocerca americana. NCBI lineage: Eukaryota > Metazoa > Arthropoda > Insecta > Orthoptera > Acrididae > Schistocerca > Schistocerca americana. The sequence continues at coordinate 218,027,196 of NC_060127.1, forward strand.
CTTTTGTTTTAAATTCGGATGCAATTTCTGTGTTTCATCGTCAATATGAAGGTCCAAGGGTTACAGTAAACCTGAAGTCAAGCATCGAAATCTAAAACTGAACTCACAGGAGAGGTTCAAATCGTAGAATGTTAGAGTGTCAGTCCTCTTGTACTTAAGTCGGCATTGTGCCTTTTGTATTTAAATTCGGATGCAATTTCTGTGTTCAATCGTCAATAAGAAGGTCCAAGGGATACAGTAAACGTGAAGTGAAGCATCGGAATCTAAAACTGGACTCACAGGAGAGGTTCCAATCATAGAGAGTTAGAGTGTCAGTCCTCTTGTACTTAAGTCGGCATTGTCCCTTTTGCATTAAATTCGGATGCAATTGCTGTGTTTCATCATCAATAAGAAGGTCCAAGGGATACAGTAAATCTGAAGTGAAGCATCGGAATCTAAAACTGGACTCACAGGAGTGGTTCAAATCATCGAAAGTTACAGTGTCAGTCCTCTTGTACTTAAGTCGGTATTGTGCCTTTTGTATTAAATTCGGATGCAATTTCTGTGTTTCATCGCCAATAAGAAGGTCCAAGGGATACAGTAAACCTGAAGTGAAGCATCGTAATCTAAAACTGGACTCACAGGAGAGGTTCAAATAATCGAAATTTAGAGTGTCAGTCCTCTCGTACTTAAGTCGGCATTGTGCCTTTTGCATTGAATTTGGATGCAATTTCTGTGTTTCATCGTCAATAAGAAGGTCCAAGCGATACAGTAAACCTGAAGTGAAGCATCAGAATCTAGAACTGGACTCACAGGAATGGTTCAAATCATAGAAAGTTAGAGTGTCAGTCCTCTTGTACTTATGTCGGCGTTGTGCCTTTCGTATTAAATACGGATGCAATTTCTGTGTTTCATCGTCAATAAGAAGGTCCAAGGGATACTGTAAACCTGAAGTGAAAAATCGGAATCAAAAACTGAACTCACAGGAGTGCTTCTAATCATAGAAAGTTAGAGTGTCAGTCCTCTTGTACTTAAGTCGGCATTGTGCCTTTTGTATTAAATTCGGATGCAATTTCTGTGTTTCACCGTCAATAAGAATGTCCAAGGGTTACAGTAAACCTGAAGTGAAGCATCGGAATCTAAAACTGGACCCACGGAAGAGGTTCAAATCATAGAAAGTTAGAGTGTCAGTCCTCTTGTACTTAAGTCGGCATTGTGCATTTTGTATTAAATTCGGATGCAATTTCTGTGTTTCATCGTTAATAAGAATGTCCAAGGGATACAGTAAACCTGAAGTGAAGCATCGGACTCAAAAACTGGACTCTCAGGAGAGGTTCAAATCACAGAAAATTAGAGTGTCAGTCCTCCTTTACTTAAGTCGGCATTGTGCCTTTTGTATTAAATTTGGATGCAATTTCAGTGTTTCATCGTCAATAAGAAGGTCCAAGGGATACAGTAAACCTGAATTCAAGCATCGAAAGCTAAAACTGCACTCACAGGAGAGGTTCAAATCGTAGAATATTAGAGTGTCAGTCCTCTTGTACTTAAGTCGGCACTGTGCCTTTTGTATTAAATTCGGATGCAATTTCAGTGTGTCATCGTCAATAAGAAGGTCCAAGGGATACAGTAAACCTGAAGTGAAGCATCGGAATCTAAAACTGGACTCACAGGAGAGGTTCAAATCATAGAAAGTTAGAGAGTCAGTCCTCTTGTACTTAAGTCGGTATTGTGCCTTTTGTATTTTATTCGGATGCAATTTCTGTGTTTCATCGTGAGTAAGAATGTCCAAGGGATACAGTAAACCTGAAGTGAAGCATCGGAATCTAAAACTGGACTCACAGGAGAGATTCAAAACATAGAAAGTTAGAGTGTCATTCCTCTTGTACTTAAGTCGGCATTGTGCCTTTCGTATTAAATTCGGATGCAATTTCTGTGTTTCATCGTCAATAAGAAGGTCGAAGGGATACAGTAAACCTGAAGTGAAGCATCAGAATCTAAAACTGGACTCACAGAAGAGGTTCAAATCATAGAAAGTTAGGGTGTCAGTCCTCTTGTACCTAAGTCGGCATTGTGCCTTTTGTATTAAATTCGGATGCAATTTCTGTGTTTCATCGTCAATAAGAAGGTCCAAGGGATACAGTAAACCTGAAGTGAAGCATCGGAATCTAAAACTGGACTCACAGGAGAGGTTTTAATCATCGAAAGTTAGTGTGTCAGTCCTCTTCTACTTAAGTCGGCATTGTGAATTTTTCATTAAATTCGGATGCAATTTCTGTGTTTCTTCGTCAATAAGAAGGTCTAAGGGATACAGTAAACCTGAAGTGAAGCATCGGAATCTAAAACTGGACTCACAGGAAAGGTTCAAATCATAGAGAGTTAGAGTGTCAGTCCACTTGTACGTAAGTCAGCATTCTGCCTTTTGTATTAAATTCGAATGCAATTGCTGTGTTTCATCATCATTAAGAAGGTCCAAGGGATACAGTAAATCTGAAGTAAAGCATCGGAATCTAAAACTGGACTCACAGGAGTGGTTCAAATCATCGAAAGTTAGAGTGTCAGTCCTCTTGTACTTAAGTCGGTATTGTGCCCTTTGTATTAAATTCGGATGCAATTTCTGTGTTTCATCGTCAATAGGAAGGTCCAAGGGATACAGTAAACCTGAAGTGAAGCATCGGAATCTAAAACTGGAGTCACAGGAGAGATTCAAATAATCGAAATTTAGAGTGTCAGTCCTCTCGTAGTTAAGCCGGCATTGTGCCTTTTGTATTGAATTTGGATGCAATTTCTGTGTTTCACCGTCAATCAGAAGGTCCAAGGGATACAGTAAACCTGAAGTGAAGCATCAGAATCTAGAACTGAACTCACAGGAATGGTTCAAATCATAGAAAGTTAGAGTGTCAGTCCTCTTGTACTTATGTCGGCGTTGTGCCTTTTGTATTAAATACGGATGCAATTTCTGTGTTTCATCGTCAATAAGAAGGGCCAAGGGATACAGTAAAACTGGAGTGAAGAATCGGAATCTAAATCTGAACTCACAGGAGAGGTTCAAATCATAGAAAGCTATAGTGTCAGTCCTCTTGTTCTTAAGTCGGCATTGTGCCTTTAGTATTTTATTCGGATGCAATTTCTGTGTTTCATCGTCAATAAGAACGTCCAAGGGATACAGTAAACCTGAAGTGAAGCATCGGAATCTAAAACTGGACTCACAGGAGAGATTCAAACCATAGAAAGTTAGAGTGTGATTCCTCTTGTACTTAAGTCGGCAATGTGCCTTTCGTATTAAATTCGGATGCAACTTCTGTGTTTCATCATCAATAAGAAGGTCCAAGGGATACAGTAAACCTGAAGTGAAGCATCAGAATCTAAAACTGGACTCACCGAAGAGGTTCAAATCATAGAAAGTTAGAGTGTCAGTCCTCTTGTGCTTAAGTCGGCATTGTGCCTTTTGTATTAAATTCGGATGCAATTTCTTTCTTTCATCGTCAATAAGACGGTCCAAGGGATACAGTAAACTTGAAGTGAAGCATCGGAATCTAAAACAGGACTCACAGGAGAGGTTTAAATCATCGAAAGTTAGAGTGTCAGTTTTCTTGTACTTAAGTCGGCATTGTGGCATTTTCATTAAATTCGGATGCAATTTCTGTGTTTCATCGTCAATAAGAAGGTCTAAGGGATACAGTAAACCTGAAGAGAAGCATCGGAATCTAAAACTGGACTCACAGGAGAGGTTCAAATCATAGAGAGTTAGAGTGTCAGTCCACTTGTACGTAAGTCAGCATTCTGCCTTTTGTATTAAATTCGGATGCAATTGCTGTGTTTCATCATCAATAAGAAGGTCCAAGGGATACAGTAAATCTGAAGTTAAGCATCGGAATCTAAAACTGTACTCACAGGAGTGGTTCAAATCATCGAAAGTTAGAGTCTCAGTCCTCTCTCACTTAAGTCGGTATTGTGCATTTTGTATTAAATTCGGATGCAATTTCTGTGTTTCATCGTCAATAAGAAGGACCAAGGGATACAGTAAACCTGAAGTGAAGCATCGGAATCTAAAACTGGACTCACAGGAGAAGTTCAAATAATCGAAATTTAGAGTGTCAGTCCTCTCGTACTTAAGTCGGCATTTTGCCTTTTCTATTGAATGTGATTGCAATTTCTGTGTTTCATCGTCAGTAAGAAGGTCCAAGGGATACAGTAAACCTGACGTGAAGAATCGGAATCTAAAACTGGACCCACAGGAGAGGTTCAAATCATAGAAAATTTGAGTGTCAGTCCTCTTGTACTTAAGTCAGCATTGTGCATTTGTATAAAATTCGGATGCAATTTATGTATTTCATCGTCAATAAGAAGGTCCAAGGGATACATTAAACCTGAAGTGAAGCATCGGAATCTAAACCGGACTCACAGGAGAGGTTCAAATCATCGAAAGTTAGGGTGTCAGTCCTCTTGTACTTAAGTCGGCATTGTGCCTTTTGTTTTAAATTCGGATGCAATTTCTGTGTTTCATCGTCAATAAGAATGTCCAAGGGATACAGTAAACCTGAAGTGAAGCATCGGAATCTAAAATTGGACTCACAGGAGAGGTTCAAATCATCGAAAGTTAGAGTGTCAGTCCTCTTGTACTTAAGGCGGCATTGTGCCTTTTGTATTACATTCGGATGCAATTTCTGTGTTTCATCGTCAATAAGAAGGTCCTAGGGATACAGTAAACCTGAATTGAAGCATCGGAATCTAACACTGGACTCACAGGAGAGGTTCAAATCAAAGAGAGTTAGAGTGTCAGTCCGCTTGTACTTAGGTCGGCATTGTGCCTTTTGTATTTAATTCGGATGCAATTGCTGAGTTTCATCATCAATAAGAAGGTACAAGGGATACAGTAAACCTTAAGTGAAGCATCGGAATCAAAAACTGGACTCACAGGACAGGTTAGAATCATAAGAGAGTTAGAGTGTCAGTCCTCTCGTACTTAAGTCGGTATTCTGCCTTTTGTATTAAATTCGGATGCAATTTGTGTGTTTCATCGTCAATAAGAAGGTCCAAGGGATACAGTGAACCTGAAGTGAAGCATCGGAATATAAAACTGGACTCACAGGAGAGGTTCAAATCATAAGAGAGTTAGAGTGTCAGTCCTCTCGTACTTAAGTCGGTATTCTGCTTTTGTATTAAATTCGGATGCAATTTCTGTGTTTCATCGTCAATAAGAAGGTCCAAGGGATACAGTGAACCTGAAGTGAAGCATCGGAATCTAAAAGTGGACTCAGAGGAGAGGTTCAAATCATCGAAAGTTAGAGTCTCAGTCCTCTCTCACTTAAGTCGGTATTGTGCATTTTGTATTAAATTCGGATGCAATTTCAGTGTGTCATCGTCAATAAGAAGGACCAAGGGATACAGTAAACCTGAAGTGAAGCATCGGAATCTAAAACTGGACTCACAGGAGAGGTTCAAATAATCGAAATTTAGAGTGTCAGTCCTCTCGTACTTAAGTCGGCATTTTGCCTTTTCTATTGAATGTGATTGCAATTTCTGTGTTTCATCGTCAGTAAGAAGGTCCAAGGGATACAGTAAACCTGACGTGAAGAATCGGAATCTAAAACTGGACCCACAGGAGAGGTTCAAATCATAGAAAATTTGAGTGTCAGTCCTCTTGTACTTAAGTCAGCATTGTGCCTTTTGTATAAAATTCGGATGCAATTTATGTATTTCATCGTCAATAAGAAGGTCCAAGGGATACATTAAACCTGAAGTGAAGCGTCGGAATCTAAACCGGACTCACAGGAGAGGTTCAAATCATCGAAAGTTAGGGTGTCAGTCCTCTTGTACTTAAGTCGGCATTGTGCCTTTTGTTTTATATTCGGATGCAATTTCTGTGTTTCATCGTCAATAAGAATGTCCAAGGGATACAGTAAACCTGAAGTGAAGCATCGGAATCTAAAATTGGACTCACAGGAGAGGTTCAAATCATCGAAAGTTAGAGTGTCAGTCCTCTTGTACTTAAGGCGGCATTGTGCCTTTTGTATTACATTCGGATGCAATTTCTGTGTTTCATCGTCAATAAGAAGGTCCTAGGGATACAGTAAACCTGAATTGAAGCATCGGAATCTAACACTGGACTCACAGGAGAGGTTCAAATCAAAGAGAGTTAGAGTGTCAGTCCGCTTGTACTTAAGTCGGCATTGTGCCTTTTGTACTAAATTCGGATGCAATTGCTGAGTTTCATCATCAATAAGAAGGTACAAGGGATACAGTAAACCTTAAGTGAAGCATCGGAATCAAAAACTGGACTCACAGGACAGGTTAGAATCATAAGAGAGTTAGAGTGTCAGTCCTCTCGTACTTAAGTCGGTATTCTGCCTTTTGTATTAAATTCGGATGCAATTTGTGTGTTTCATCGTCAATAAGAAGGTCCAAGGGATACAGTGAACCTGAAGTGAAGCATCGGAAGATAAAACTGGACTCACAGGAGAGGTTCAAATCATAAGAGAGTTAGAGTGTCAGTCCTCTCGTACTTAAGTCGGTATTCTGCTTTTGTATTAAATTCGGATGCAATTTCTGTGTTTCATCGTCAATAGGAAGGTCCAAGGGATACAGTGAACCTGAAGTGAAGCATCGGAATCTAAAAGTGGACTCAGAGGAGAGGTTCAAATCATAAAAAGTTAGAGTGTCACACCTCTTGTACTTAGGTCGGCATTGTGCCTTTTATATTAAATTAGGATGCAATTTCTGTGTTTCATCGTCAATGAGAAGGTCCAATTGATACAGTAAGCCTGAAGTGAAGCATCAGAATCTAAAACTGGACTCACAGGGGTGGTTCAAATCATATAAAGTTAGAGTGTCAATCCTCTTGTACTTAAGTCCGCATTGTGCCTTTTGTATTAAATTCGGATGCAATTTCTGTGTTTCATCGTTAATATGAATGTCCAAGGGATACAGTAAACCTGAAGTGAAGCATCGGAATCAAAAACTGGACTCTCAGGAGAGGTTCAAATCACAGAAAATTAGAGTGTTAGTCCTCCTGTACTTAAGTCGGCATTGTGCCTTTTGTATTAAATTTGGATGCAATTTCAGTGTTTCATCGTCAATAAGAAGGTCCAAGGGATACAGCAAACCTGAAGTGAAGCATCGGAATCTAAAACTGGACTCACAGGAGAGGTTCCAATCATAGAGTGTTAGAGTGTCAGTCCTCTTGTACTTAAGTCGGCATTGTGCCTTTTGTATTAAATTCGGATGCAATTTCTGTGTTTCATCGTCAATATGAAGGTCCAAGGGTTACAGTAAACCTGAAGTCAAGCATCGAAAGCTAAAACTGCACTCACAGGAGAGGTTCAAATCGTAGAAGATTAGAGTGTCAGTCCTCTTGTACTTAAGTCGGCACTGTGCCTTTTGTATTAAATTCGGATGCAATTTCAGTGTGTCATCGTCAATAAGAAGGTCCAAGGGATACAGTAAACCTGAAGTGAAGCATCGGAATCTAAAACTGGACTCACAGGAGAGGTTCAAATCATAGAAATTTAGAGAGTCAGTCCTCTTGTACTTAAGTCGGTATTGTGCCTTTTGTATTAAATTCGGATGCAATTTCTGTGTTTCATCGTCAATAGGAAGGTCCAAGGGATACAGTAAACCTGAAGTGAAGCATCGGAATCTAAAACTGGACTCACAGGAGAGGTTCAAATAATCGAAATTTAGAGTGTCAGTCCTCTCGTAGTTAAGTCGGCATTGTGCCTTTTGTATTAAATTCGGATGCAATTTCTGTGTTTCACCGTCAATAAGAATGTCCAAGGGTTACAGTAAACCTGAAGTGAAGCATCGGAATCTAAAACTGGACTCTCAGGAGAGGTTCAAATCACAGAAAATTAGAGTGTTAGTCCTCCTGTACTTAAGTCGGCATTGTGCCTTTTGTATTAAATTCGGATGCAAAATTCTGTGTTTCACCGTCAATAAGAATGTCCAAGGGTTACAGTAAACCTGAAGTGAAGCATCGGAATCTAAAACTGGACCCACGGAAGAGGTTCAAATCATAGAAAGTTAGAGTGTCAGTCCTCTTGTACTTAAGTCGGCATTGTGCATTTTGTATTAAATTCGGATGCAATTTCTGTGTTTCATCGTTAATAAGAATGTCCAAGGGATACAGTAAACCTGAAGTGAAGCATCGGACTCAAAAACTGGACTCTCAGGAGAGGTTCAAATCACAGAAAATTAGAGTGTCAGTCCTCCTGTACTTAAGTCGGCATTGTGCCTTTTGTATTAAATTTGGATGCAATTTCAGTGTTTCATCGTCAATAAGAAGGTCCAAGGGATACAGTAAACCTGAAGTCAAGCATCGAAAGCTAAAACTGCACTCACAGGAGAGGTTCAAATCGTAGAATATTAGAGTGTCAGTCCTCTTGTACTTAAGTCGGCACTGTGCCTTTTGTATTAAATTCGGATGCAATTTCAGTGTGTCATCGTCAATAAGAAGGTCCAAGGGATACAGTAAACCTGAAGTGAAGCATCGGAATCTAAAACTGGACTCACAGGAGAGGTTCAAATCATAGAAAGTTAGAGAGTCCGTCCTCTTGTACTTAAGTCGGTATTGTGCCTTTTGTATTTCATTCGGATGCAATTTCTGTGTTTCATCGTGAGTAAGAATGTCCAAGGGATACAGTAAACCTGAAGTGAAGCATCGGAATCTAAAACTGGACTCACAGGAGAGATTCAAAACATAGAAAGTTAGAGTGTCATTCCTCTTGTACTTAAGTCGGCATTGTGCCTTTCGTATTAAATTCGGATGCAATTTCTGTGTTTCATCGTCAATAAGAAGGTCAAAGGTATACAGTAAACCTGAAGTGAAGCATCAGAATCTAAAACTGGACTCTCAGAAGAGGTTCAAATCATAGAAAGTTAGGGTGTCCAGTCCTCTTGTACTTAAGTCGGCATTGTGCCTTTTGTATCAAATTCGGATGCAATTTCTGTGTTTCATCGTCAATAAGAAGGTCCAAGGGATACAGTAAACCTGAAGTGAAGCATCGGAATCTAAAACTGGACTCACAGGAGAGGTTTTAATCATCGAAAGTTAGTGTGTCAGTCCTCTTCTACTTAAGTCGGCATTGTGAATTTTTCATTAAATTCGGATGCAATTTCTGTGTTTCTTCGTCAATAAGAAGGTCTAAGGGATACAGTAAACCTGAAGTGAAGCATCGGAATCTAAAACTGGACTCACAGGAGAAGTTCAAATGATAGAGAGTTAGAGTGTCAGTCCACTTGTACGTAAGTCAGCATTCTGCCTTTTGTATTAAATTCGGATGCAATTGCTGTGTTTCATCATCATTAAGAAGGTCCAAGGGATACAGTAAATCTGAAGTAAAGCATCGGAATCTAAAACTGGACTCACAGGAGTGGTTCAAATCATCGGAAGTTAGAGTGTCAGTCCTCTTGTACTTAAGTCGGTATTGTGCCTTTTGTATTAAATTCGGATGCAATTTCTGTGTTTCATCGTCAATAGGAAGGTCCAAGGGATACAGTAAACCTGAAGTGAAGCATCGGAATCTAAAACTGGAGTCACAGGAGAGGTTCAAATAATCGAAATTTAGAGTGTCAGTCCTCTCGTAGTTAAGCCGGCATTGTGCCTTTTGTATTGAATTTGGATGCAATTTCTGTGTTTCATCGTCAATAAGAAGGTCCAAGGGATACAGTAAACCTGAAGTGAAGCATCAGAATCTAGAACTGAACTCACAGGAATGGTTCAAATCATAGAAAGTTAGAGTGTCAGTCCTCATGTACTTATGTCGGCGTTGTGCCTTTTGTATTAAATACGGATGCAATTTCTGTGTTTCATCGTCAATAAGAAGGGCCAAGGGATACAGTAAACCTGGAGTGAAGAATCGGAATCTTAATCTGAACTCACAGGAGAGGTTCAAATCACAGAAAGCTATAGTGTCAGTCCTCTTGTTCTTAAGTCGGCATTGTGCCTTTAGTATTTTATTCGGATGCAATTTCTGTGTTTCATCGTCAATAAGAACGTCCAAGGGATACAGTAAACCTGAAGTGAAGCATCGGAATCTAAAACTGGACTCACAGGAGAGATTCAAACCATAGAAAGTTAGAGTGTGATTCCTCTTGTACTTAAGTCGGCAATGTGCCTTTCGTATTAAATTCTGATGCAATTTCTGTGTTTCATCATCAATAAGAAGGTCCAAGGGATACAGTAAACCTGAAGTGAAGCATCAGAATCTAAAACTGGACTCTCCGAAGAGGTTCAAATCATAGAAAGTTAGAGTGTCAGTCCTCTTGTACTTAAGTCGGCATTGTGCCTTTTGTATTAAATTCGGATGCAATTTCTTTCTTTCATCGTCAATAAGAAGGTCCAAGGGATACAGTAAACTTGAAGTGAAGCATCGGAATCTAAAACTGGACTCACAGGAGAGGTTTAAATCATCGAAAGTTAGAGTGTCAGTTTTCTTGTACTTAAGTCGGCATTGTGCCATTTTCATTAAATTCGGATGCAATTTCTGTGTTTCATCGTCAATAAGAAGGTCTAAGGGATACAGTAAACCTGAAGAGAAGCATCGGAATCTAAAACTGGACTCACAGGAGAGGTTCAAATCATAGAGAGTTAGAGTGTCAGTCCACTTGTACGTAAGTCAGCATTCTGCCTTTTGTATTAAATTCGGATGCAATTGCTGTGTTTCATCATCAATAAGAAGGTCCAAGGGATACAGTAAATCTGAAGTGAAGCATCGGAATCTAAAACTGTACTCACAGGAGTGGTTCAAATCATCGAAAGTTAGAGTCTCAGTCCTCTCTCACTTAAGTCGGTATTGTGCATTTTGTATTAAATTCGGATGCAATTTCTGTGTTTCATCGTCAATAAGAAGGACCAAGGGATACAGTAAACCTGAAGTGAAGCATCGGAATCTAAAACTGGACTCACAGGAGAGGTTCAAATAATCGAAATTTAGAGTGCCAGTCCTCTCGTACTTAAGTCGACATTGTGCCTTTTCTATTGAATGTGATTGCAATTTCTGTGTTTCATCGTCAGTAAGAAGGTCCAAGGGATACAGTAAACCTGACGTGAAGCATCGGAATCTAAAACTGGACCCACAGGAGAGGTTCAAATCATAGAAAATTTGAGTGTCAGTCCTCTTGTACTTAAGTCAGCATTGTGCCTTTTGTATTAAATTCGGATGCAATTTATGTGTTTCATCGTCAATAAGAAGGTCCAAGGGATACATTAAACCTGAAGTGAAGCATCGGAATCTAAACCGGACTCACAGGAGAGGTTCAAATCATCGAAAGTTAGGGTGTCAGTCCTCTTGTACTTAAGTCGGCATTGTGCCTTTTGTTTTAAATTCGGATGCAATTTCTGTGTTTCATCGTCAATAAGAATGTCCAAGGGATACAGTAAACCTGAAGTGAAGCATCGGAATCTAAAATTGGACTCACATGAGAGGTTCAAATCATCGAAAGTTAGAGTGTCAGTCCTCTTGTACTTAAGGCGGCATTGTGCCTTTTGTTTTAAATTCGGATGCAATTTCTGTGTTTCATCGTCAATAAGAAGGTCCTAGGGATACAGTAAACCTGAAATGAAGCATCGGAATTTAACACTGGACTCACAGGAGAGGTTCAAATCAAAGAGAGTTAGAGTGTCAGTCCGCTTGTACTTAAGTCGGCATTGTGCCTTTTGTATTAATTTCGGAAGCAATTGCTGAGTTTCATCATCAACAAGAAGGTACAAGGGATACAGTAAACTTAAGTGAAGCATCGGAATCAAAAACTGGACTCACAGGACAGGTTAGAATCATAAGAGAGTTAGAGTGTCAGTCCTGTCGTACTTAAGTCGGTATTCTGCCTTTTGTATTAAATTCGGATGCAATTTGTGTGTTTCATCGTCAATAAGAAGGTCCAAGGGATACAGTGAACCTGAAGTGAAGCATCGGAAGATAAAACTGGACTCACAGGAGAGGTTCAAATCATAAGAGAGTTAGAGTGTCACTCCTCTCGTACTTAAGTCGGTATTCTGCTTTTGTATTAAATTCGGATGCAATTTCTGTGTTTCATCGTCAATAAGAAGGTCCAAGGGATACAGTGAACCTGAAGTGAAGCATCGGAATCTAAAAGTGGACTCAGAGGAGAGGTTCAAATCATAAAAAGTTAGAGTGTCAGACCTCTTGTACTTAGGTCGGCATTGTGCCTTTTATATTAAATTAGGATGCAATTTCTGTGTTTCATCGTCAATGAGAAGGTCCAATTGATACAGTAAGCCTGAAGTGAAGCATCAGAATCTAAAACTGGACTCACAGGGGTGGTTCAAATCATATAAAGTTAGAGTGTCAGTCCTCTTGTACTTAAGTCGGCATTGTGCCTTTTGTATTAAATTCGGATGCAATTTCTGTGTTTCATCGTTAATAAGAATGTCCAAGGGATACAGTAAACCTGAAGTGAAGCATCGGAATCAAAAACTGGACTCTCAGGAGAGGTTCAAATCACAGAAAATTAGAGTGTCAGTCCTCCTGTACTTAAGTCGGCATTGTGCCTTTTGTATTAAATTTGGATGCAATTTCAGTGTTTCATCGTCAATAAGAAGGTCCAAGGGATACAGCAAACCTGAAGTGAAGCATCGGAATCTAAAACTGGACTCACAGGAGAGGTTCCAATCATAGAGTGTTAGAGTGTCAGTCCTCTTGTACTTAAGTCGGCATTGTGCCTTTTGTATTAAATTCGGATGCAATTTCTGTGTTTCATCGTCAATATGAAGGTCCAAGGGTTACAGTAAACCTGAAGTCAAGCATCGAAAGCTAAAACTGCACTCACAGGAGAGGTTCAAATCGTAGAAGATTAGAGTGTCAGTCCTCTTGTACTTAAGTCGGCACTGTGCCTTTTGTATTAAATTCGGATGCAATTTCAGTGTGTCATCGTCAATAAGAAGGTCCAAGGGATACAGTAAACCTGAAGTGAAGCATCGGAATCTAAAACTGGACTCACAGGAGAGGTTCAAATCATAGAAATTTAGAGAGTCAGTCCTCTTGTACTTATGTCGGTATTGTGCCTTTTGTATTTTATTCGGATGCAATTTCTGTGTTTCATCGTGTATAAGAATGTCCAAGGGATACAGTAAACCTGAAGTGAAGCATCGGAATCTAAAACTGGACTCACAGGAGAGATTCAAAACATAGAAAGTTAGAGTGTCATTCCTCTAGTACTAAAGTCGGCATTGTGCCTTTCGTATTAAATTCGGATGCAATTTCTGTGTTTCATCGTCAATATGAAGGTCCAAGGGATACAGTAAACCTGAAGTGAAGCATCAGAATCTAAAACTGGACTCACAGAAGAGGTTCAAATCATAGAAAGTTAGGGTGTCAGTCCTCTTGAACTTAAGTCGGCATTGTGCCTTTTGTATTAAATTCGGATGCAATTTCTGTATTTCATCGTCAATAAGAAGGTCCAAGGGATACAGTAAACCTGAAGTGAAGCATCGGAATCTAAAACTGGACTCACAGGAGAGGTTTTAATCATCGAAAGTTAGTGTGTCAGTCCTCTTGTTCTTAAGTCGGCATTGAGCCATTTTCATTAAATTCGGATGCAATTTCTGTGTTTCTTCGTCAATAAGAAGGTGTAAGGGATACAGTAAACCTGAAGTGAAGCATCGTAATCTAAAACTGGACACACAGGAGAGGTTCAAATCATAGAGAGTTAGAGTGTCAGTCCACTTGTACGTGAGTCAGCAATCTGCCTTTTGTATTAAATTCGGATGCAATTGCTGTGTTTCATCATCATTAAGAAGGTCCAAGGTATACAGTAAATCTGAAGTAAAGCATCGGAATCTAAAACTGGACTCACCGGAGTGGTTCAAATCATCGAAAGTTAGAGTGTCAGTCCTCTTGTACTTAAGTCGGTATTGTGCCTTTTGTATTAAATTCGGATGCAATTTCTGTGTTTCATCGTCAATAGGAAGGTCCAAGGGATACAGTAAACCTGAAGTGAAGCATCGGAATCTAAAACTGGACTCACAGGAGAGATTCAAATAGTCGAAATTTAGAGTGTCAGTCCTCTCGTAGTTAAGTCGGCATTGTGCCTTTTGTATTGAATTTGGATGCAATTTCTGTGTTTCATCGTCAATAAGAAGGTCCAAAGGATGCACTAAACTTGAAGTGAAGCATCGGAATCTAAAACTGGACTCACAGGAGAGGTTTAAATCATCGAAAGTTAGAGTGTCAGTTTTCTTGTACTTAAGTCGGCATTGTGCCATTTTCATTAAATTCGGATGCAATTTCTGTGTTTCATCGTCAATAAGAAGGTCTAAGGGATACAGTAAACCTGAAGAGAAGCATCGGAATCTAAAACTGGACTCACAGGAGAGGTTCAAATCATAGAGAGTTAGAGTGTCAGTCCACTTGTACGTAAGTCAGCATTCTGCTTTTTGTATTACATTCGGATGCAATTGCTGTGTTTCATCATCAATAAGAAGGTCCAAGGGATACAGTAAATCTGAAGTGAAGCATCGGAATCTAAAACTGGACTCACAGGAGTGGTTCAAATCATCGAAAGTTAGAGTCTCAGTCCTCTCTCACTTAAGTCGGTATTGTGCATTTTGTATTAAATTCGGATGCAATTTCTGTGTTTCATCGTCAATAAGAAGGACCAAGGGATACAGTAAACCTGAAGTGAAGCATCGGAATCTAAAACTGGACTCACAGGAGAGGTTCAAATAATCGAAATTTAGAGTGTCAGTCCTCTCGTACTTAAGTCGGCATTGTGCCTTTTCTATTGAATTTGATTGCAATTTCTGTGCTTCATCGTCAGTAAGAAGGTCCAAGGGATACAGTAAACCTGACGTGAAGCATCGGAATCTAAAACTGGACTCACAGGAGAGGTTCAAATCATAGAAAATTTGAGTGTCAGTCCTCTTGTACTTAAGTCAGCATTGTGCCTTTTGTATTAAATTCGGATGCAATTTATGTGTTACATCGTCAATAAGAAGGTCCAAGGGATACATTAAACCTGAAGTGAAGCATCGGAATCTAAACCGGACTCACAGGAGAGGTTCAAATCATCGAAAGTTAGGGTGTCAGTCCTCTTGTACTTAAGTCGGCATTGTGCCTTTTGTTTTAAATTCGGATACAATTTCTGTGTTTCATCGTCAATAAGAATGTCCAAGGGATACAGTAAACCTGAAGTGAAGCATCGGAATCTAAAATTGGACTCACAGGAGAGGTTCAAATCATCGAAAGTTAGAGTGTCAGTCCTCTTGTACTTAAGGCGGCATTGTGCCTTTTGTATTAAATTCGGATGCAATTTCTGTGTTTCATCGTCAATAAGAAGGTCCTAGGGACACAGTAAACCTGAATTGAAGCATCGGAATCTAACACTGGACTCACAGGAGAGGTTCTAATCAAAGAGAGTTAGAGTGTCAGTCCGCTTGTACTTGAGTCGGCATTGTGCCTTTTGTATTAAGTTCGGATGCAATTGCTGAGTTTCATCACCAATAAGAAGGTACAAGGGATACAGTAAACCTTAAGTGAAGCATCGGAATCAAAAACTGGACTCACAGGACAGGTTCAAATCATAAGAGAGTTAGAGTGTCAGTCCTCTCGTACTTAAGTCGGTATTCTGCCTTTTGTATTAAATTCGGATGCAATTTCTGTGTTTCATCGTCAATAGAAGGTCCAAGGGATACAGTGAACCTGAAGTGAAGCATCGGAAGATAAAACTGCACTCAAAGGAGAGGTTCAAATCGTAGAAAGTTAGAGTGTCAGTCCTCTTGTACTTAAGTCGGCATTGTGCCTTTTGTATTAAATTCGGATCCAATTTCTGTGTCTCATCGTCAATAATAAGGTCCAAGGGATACAGTAAATCTAAAGTGAAGCATCGGAATCTAAAACTGGACTCACAGGAGAGGTTCAAATAATTGAAATTTAGAGTTTCAGTCCTCTCCTACTTAAGTCGGCATTGTGCCTTTTGTATTGAATTTGGATGCAATTTCTGTGTTTCATCGTCAATAAGAAGGTCCAAGGGATACAGTAAACCTGAAGTGAAGCATCAGAATCTAGAACTGAACTCACAGGAGAGGTTCAAATAATTGAAATTTAGAGTGTCAGTCCTCTCCTACTTAAGTCGGCATTGTGCCTTTTGTATTGAATTTGGATGCAATTTCTGTGTTTCATCGTCAATAAGAAGGTCCAAGGGATACAGTAAACCTGAAGTGAAGCATCAGAATCTAGAACTGAACTCACAGGAATGGTTCAAATCATAGAAAGTTAGAGTGTCAGTCCTCTCGTACTTATGTCGGCGTTGTGCCTTTTGTATCAAAATACGGATGCAATTTCTGTGTTTCATCGTCAATAAGAAGGTCCAAGGGATACAGTAAACCTGAAGTGAAGAATCGGAATCTAAAACTGAACTCACAGGAGAGGTTCAAATCATAGAAAGTTAGAGTGTCAGTCCTCTTGTACTTAAGTCGGCATTGTGCCTTTTGTATTTTTTTCGGATGCAATTTCTGTGTTTCATCGACAATAAGAAGGTCCAAGGGATACAGTAAAGCTGAAGTGAAGCATCGGAATCTAAAACTGGACTCACAGGAGTGGTTCAAATCATCGAATGTTAGAGTCTCAGTCCTCTCTCATTTAAGTCGGTATTGTGCATTTCGTATTAATTTTGGATGCAATTTCTGTGTTTCATCGTCAATAAGAAGGACCAAGGGATACAGTAAACCTGAAGTGAAGCATCGGAATCTAAAACTGGACTCACAGGAGAGGTTCAAATAATCGAAATTTAGAGTGTCAGGCCTCTCGTACTTAAGTCGGCATTGTGCCTTTTGTATTGAATTTGATTGCAATTTCTGTGTTTCATCGTCAATAAGAAGGACCAAGGGATACATTAAACCTGAAGTGAAGCATCAGAATCTAAACCGGACTCACAGGAGAGGTTCA
The DNA here is from genome assembly GCF_021461395.2 of Schistocerca americana. Lineage (NCBI taxonomy): Eukaryota > Metazoa > Arthropoda > Insecta > Orthoptera > Acrididae > Schistocerca > Schistocerca americana. The sequence continues at coordinate 218,044,073 of NC_060127.1, forward strand.
AATCATCGAAAGTTAGGGTGTCAGTCCTCTTGTACTTAAGTCGGCATTGTGCCTTTTGTATTAAATTCGGATGCAATTTCTGTGTTTCACCGTCAATAAGAATGTCCAAGGGTTACAGTAAACCTGAAGTGAAGCATCGGAATCTAAAACTGGACCCACGGAAGAGGTTCAAATCATAGAAAGTTAGAGTGTCAGTCCTCTTGTACATAAGTCGGCATTGTGCATTTTGTATTAAATTCGGATGCAATTTCTGTGTTTCATCGTTAATAATAAGGTCCAAGAGATACAGTAAACCTGAAGTGAAGCATCGGAAACAAAAACTGGACTCTCAGGAGAGGTTCAAATCATAGAAAATTAGAGTGGCAGTCCTCCTGTACTTAAGTCGGCATTGTGCCCTTTGTATTAAATTTGGATGCAATTTCTGTGTTTCATCGTCAATAAGAATGTCCAAGGGATACAGTAAACCTGAAGTGAAGCATCGGAATCTAAAATTGGACTCACAGGAGAGGTTCAAGTCATCGAAAGTTAGAGTGTCAGTCCTTTTGTACTTAAAGCGGCATTGTGCCTTTTGTATTAAATTCGGATGCAATTTCTGTGTTTCATCGTCAATAAGAAGGTCCAAGGGATACAGTAAACCTGAAGTGAAGCATCAGAATCTAAAACTGGACTCACAGGGGATGTTCAAACCATATAAAGTTAGAGTGTCAGTCCTCTTGTACTTATGTCGGCATTGTGCCTTTTGTATTAAATTCGGATGCAATTTCTGTGTTTCATCGTCAATAAGAAGGTCCAAGGGTTACAGTAAACCTGAAGTCAAGTATCGAAATCTAAAGCTGCACTCAAAGGAGAGGTTCAAATCGGAGAAAGTTAGAGTGTCAGTCCTCTTGTACTTAAGTCGGTATTGTGCCTTTTGTGTTAAATTCGGATGCAATTTCTGTGTTTCATCGTCAATAAGAAGATCCAAGGGATACAGTAAACCTGAAGTGAAGCATCGGAATCTAAAACTGGACTCACAGGAGAGGTTCAAATAATTGAAATGTAGAGTGTCAGTCCTCTCGTACTAAGTCGGCATTGTGCCTTTTGTATTGAATTTGGATGCAATTTCTGTGTTTCATCGTCAATAAGAAGGTCCAAGGGATACAGTAAACCTGAAGTGAAGCATCAGAATCTAGAACTGAACTCACAGGAATGGTTCAAATCATAGAAAGTTAGAGTGTCAGTCCTCTTGTACCTATGTCGGCGTTGTGAGTTTTGTATCAAAATACGGATGCAATTTCTGTGTTTCATCGTCAATAAGAAGGTCCAAGGGATACAGTAAACCTGAAGTGAAGAATCGGAATCTAAAACTGAACTCACAGGAGAGGTTCAAATCGTAGAAAGTTAGAGTGTCAGTCCTCTTGTACTTAAGTCGGCATTGTGCCTTTTGTATTAAATTCGGATGCAATTTCTGTGTTTCATCGACAATAAGAAGGTTCAAGGGATACAGTAAATCTGAAGTGAAGCATTGGAATCTAAAACTGGACTCACAGGAGTGGTTCAAATCATCGAATGTTAGAGTCTCAGTCCTCTCTCACTTAAGTCGGTATTGTGCATTTTGTATTAAATTTGGATGCAATTTCTGTGTTTCATCGTCAATAAGAAGGACCAAGGGATACAGTAAACCTGAAGTGAAGCATCGGAATCTAAAACTGGACTCACAGGAGAGGTTCAAATATTCGAAATTTAGAGTGTCAGTCCTCTCGTACTAAAGTCGGCATTGTGCCTTTTGTATTGAATTTGATTGCAATTTCTGTGTTTCATCGTCAATAAGAAGGTCCAAGGGATACATTAAACCTGAAGTGAAGCATCGGAATCTAAACCGGACTCACAGGAGAGGTTCAAATCATCGAAAGTTAGGGAGTCAGTCCTCTTGTACTTAAGTCGGCATTGTGCCTTATGTATTAAATTCGGATGCACTTTCTGTGTTTCACCGTCAATAAGAATGTCCAAGGGTTACAGTAAACCTGAAGTGAAGCATCGGAATCTAAAACTGGACCCACGGAAGAGGTTCAAATCATAGAAAGTTAGAGTGTCAGTCCTCTTGTACATAAGTCGGCATTGTGCATTTTGTATTAAATTCGGATGCAATTTCTGTGTTTCATCGTTAATAAGAAGGTCCAAGAGATACAGTAAACCTGAAGTGAAGCATCGGAATCAAAAACTGGACTCTCAGGACAGGTTCAAATCATAGAAAATTAGAGTGGCAGTCCTCCTGTACTTAAGTCGGCATTGTGCCTTTTGTATTAAATTTGGATGCAATTTCTGTGTTTCATCGTCAATAAGAATGTCCAAGGGATACAGTAAACCTGAAGTGAAGCATCGGAATCTAAAATTGGACTCACAGGAGAGGTTCAAGTCATCGAAAGTTAGAGTGTCAGTCCTTTTGTACTTAAGGCGGCATTGTGCCTTTTGTATTAAATTCGGATGCAATTTCTGTGTTTCATCGTCAATAAGGATGTCCTAGGGATACAGTAAACCTGAATTGAAGCATCGGAATCTAACACTGGGCTCACAGGAGAGGTTCAAATCAAAGAGAGTTAGAGTGTCAGTCCGCTTGTACTTAAGTCGGCATTGTGCCTTTCGTATTAAATTCGGATGCAATTTCTGTTTTTCATCGTCAATAAGAAGGTCCAAGGGATACAGTAAACCTGAAGTGAAGCATCAGAATCTAAAACTGGACTCACAGGGGAGGTTCAAATCATATAAAGTTAGAGTGTCAGTCCTCTTGTACTTATGTCGGCATTGTGCCTTTTGTATTAAATTCGGATGCAATTTCTGTGTTTCATCGTCAATAAGAAGGTCCAAGGGTTACAGTAAACCTGAAGTCAAGTATCGAAATCTAAAGCTGCACTCAAAGGAGAGGTTCAAATCGTAGAAAGTTAGAGTGTCAGTCCTCTTGTACTTAAGTCGGCATTGTGCCTTTTGTATTAAATTCGGATGCAATTTCTGTGTCTCATCGTCAATAAGAAGGTCCAAGGGATTCAGTAAATCTGAAGTGAAGCATCAGAATCTAAAACTGGACTCACAGGAGTGGTTCAAATCATCGAAAGTTAGAGTGTCAGTCCTCTTGTACTTAAGTCGGTATTGTGCCTTTTGTATTAAATTCGGATGCAATTTCTGTGTTTCATCGTCAATAAGAAGGTCCAAGGGATACAGTAAACCTGAAGTGAAGCATCGGAATCTAAAACTGGACTCACAGGAGAGGTTCAAATAATCGAAATTTAGAGTGTCAGTCCTCTCGTACTTAAGTCGGCATTGTGCCTTTTGTATTGAATTTGGATGCAATTTCTGTGTTTCATCGTCAATAAGAAGGTCCAAGGAATACAGTAAACCTGAAGTGAAGCATCAGAATCTAGAACTGAACTCACAGGAATGGTTCAAATCAAAGAAAGTTAGAGTGTCAGTCCTCTTGTACTTATGTCGGCGTTGTGCCTTTTGTATCAAAATACGGATGCAATTTCTGTGTTTCATCGTCAATAAGAACGTCCAAGGGATACAGTAAACCTGAAGTGAAGCATCGGAAACTAAAACTGGACTCACAGGAGAGATTCAAACCATAGAAAGTTAGAGTGTCATTCCTCTTGTACTTAAGTCGGCATTGTGCCTTTCGTATTAAATTCGGTTGCAATTTCTGTGTTTCATCATCAATAAGAAGGTCCAAGGGATACAGTAAACCTGAAGTGAAGCATCAGAATCTAAAACTGGACTCACCGAAGAGGTTCAAACCATAGAAAGTTAGAGTGTCAGTGCACTTGTACGTAAGTCAGCATTCTGCTTTTTGTATTAAATTCGGATGCAATTGTTGTGTTTCATCACCAATAAGAAGGTCCAAGGGATACAGTAAACCTGAAGTGAAGCATCGGAATCTAAAACTGGACTCAGAGGAGAGGTTCAAAACATATAAAGTTAGAGTGTCAGTCCACATGTGCTTAAGTCGGCATTGTGCCTTTTGTATTAAATGCGGATGCAATTTCTGTGTTTCATCGTCAATAAGAAGCTCCAAGCAATACAGTAAACCTGAAGTGAAACATCGGAATCTAAAACTAGACTTACAGGAGAGGTTGAAATCATAGAAAGTTAGAGTGTCAGTCCACTTGTACTTAAGTCGGCATTGTGCCCTTTGTATTAAATTATTACGCAATATCTGTGTTTCATTGTCAATAAGAAGGTCCAAGGGATACAGTAAACCTGAAGTGAAGCATCGGAATCAAAAACTGGACTCACAGGAGAGGTGCAAATCATCGAAAGTTAGGGTGTCAGTCCTCTTGTACTTAAGTCGGCATTGTGCCTTTTGTATTAAATTCGGATGCAATTTCTGTGTTTCATCGTCAATAAGAAGGTCCAAGGGATACAGTAAACCTGAAGTGAAGCATCGGAATCTAAAACTGGACTCACAGAAGAGGTTAAAATCATCGAAAGTTAGAGTGTCAGTTTTCTTGTACTTAAGTCGGCATTGTGCCATTTTCATTAAATTCGGATGCAATTTCTCTGTTTCATCGTCAATAAGAAGGTCTAAGGGATACAGTAAACCTGAAGAGAAGCATCGGAATCTAAAACTGGACTCACAGGAGAGGTTCAAATCATAGAGAGTTAGAGTGTCAGTGCACTTGTACGTAAGTCAGCATTCTGCCTTTTGTATTAAATTCGGATGCAATTGCTGTGTTTCATCACCAATAAGAAGGTCCAAGGGATACAGTAAATCTGAAGTGAAGCATCGAAATCTAAAACTGGACTCACAGGAGTGGTTCAAATCATCGAAAGTTAGAGTGTCAGTCCTCTCTCACTTAAGTCGGTATTGTGCCTTTTGTATTAAATTCGGATGCAATTTCTGTGTTTCATCGTCAATAAAAAGGACCAAGGGATACAGTAAACCTGAAGTGAAGCATCGGAATCTAAAACTGGACTCACAGGAGTGGTTCAAATGATCGAAATTTAGAGTGTCAGTCCACTCGTACTTAAGTCGGCATTGTGCCTTTTGTATTGAATTTGGATGCAATTTCTGTATTTCATCGTCAATAAGAAGGTCCAAAGGATACAGTAAACCTGACGTGAAGCATCGGAATCTAAAACTGGACTCACAGGAGAGGTTCAAATCATAGAAAATTTGAGTGTCAGTCCTCTTGTACTTAAGTCGGCATTGTGCTATTTGTATTATATTCGGATGCAATTTCTGTGTTTCATCTTCAATAAGAAGGTCCTAGGGATACAGTTAACCTGAAGTAAAGCATCGGAATCTAAAACTGGACTCACAGGAGAGGTTCAAATCATCGAAATTTAGAGTGTCAGTCCTCTTGTACTTAAGTCGGCATTGTGCCTTTCGTATTAAAATCGGATGCAATTTCTGTGTTTCATCGTCAATAAGAAGGTCCAAGGGATACAGTTAACCTGAAGTGAAGCATCGGAATCTCAAACTGGACTCACAGGGGAGGTTAAATCATATAAAGTTAGAGTGTCTGTCCTCTTGTACTTAAGTCGGCATTGTGCCTTTTATATTAAATTCGGATGCAATTTCTGTGTTTCATCGTCAATAAGAAGGTCCAAGGGTTACAGTAAACCCTAAGCCAAGCATCGAAATCTAAAGCTGCACTCAAAGGAGAGGTTCAAATCGTAGAAAGTTAGAGTGTCAGTCCTCTTGTACTTAAGTCAGCATTGTGCCTTTTGTATTAAATTTGGATGCAATTTCTGTGTTTCATCGTCAATAAGAAGGTCCAAGGGATACAGTAAACCTGAAGTGAAGCATCGGAATCTAAAACTGAACTCACAGGAGAGGTTCAAATCATAGAAAGTTAGAGTGTCATTCCTCTTGTACTTAAGTCGGCATTGTGCCTTTCGTATTAAATTCGGATGCAATTTCTGTGTTTCATCGTCAATAAGAAGGTCCAAGGGATACAGTAAACCTGAAGTGAAACCTCAGAATCTAAAACTGGACTCACAGAAGAGGTTCAAATCATACAAAGTTAGAGTTTCAGTCCTCTTGTACTTATGTCGGCTTTGTGCCTTTTGTATTAAATTGGGATTCAATTTCTGTGTTTCATCGTCAATAAGAAGGACCAAGCGATACCGTAAACCTGAAGTGAAGCATCGGAATGTAAAACTGGACTTACAGGAGAGGTTCAAATCACAGAAATTTAGAAAGTCAGTCCACTTGTACTTAAGTTGGCATTGTGCCTTTTGTATTAAATTTTTATGCAATTTCTGTGTTTCATCGTCAATAAGAAGGTCCAAGTGATATAGTGAACCTGAAGTGAAGCATCGGAATCTAAAACTGGACTTACAGGAGAGGTTCAATTCATCGAAAGTTACGGTGTCAGTCCTCTTGTACTTAAGTCGGCATGGTGCCATTTGTATTAAATTCGGATGCAATTTCTGTGTTTCATCGTCAATAAGAAGGTCCAAGGCATACAGTAAACCTGAAGTGAAGCATCGGAATCTAAAACTGGACTCACAGGAGAGGTTCAAATCATCGAAATTTAGAGTGTCAGTCCTCTTGTACTTAAGTCGGCATTGTGTCTTTTGTATTAATTTCGGATGCAATTTCTTTGTTTCATCGTCAATAAGAATGTCCAAGGGATACAGTATACCTGAAGTGAAGCATCGGAATCTCAAACAGGACTCACAGGAGAGGTTCAAATCATATAAAGTTAGTGTGTCAGTCCTCTTGTACTTAAGTCGGCATTTTGCCTTTTGTATTAAATTTGGATGCAATTTCTGTGTTTCATCGTCAATAAGAAGGTCCTAGCGATACAGTAAACCTGAAGTGAAGCATCGGAATCTAAAACTGGACTTACAGGAGAGGTTGAAATCATAGAAAGTTAGAGTGTCAGTCCACTTGTACTTAAGTCGGCATTGTGCCTTTTGTATTAAATTTGGATGCAATTTCTGTGTTTCATCGTCAATAAGAATGTCCAAGGCATACAGTAAACCAGAAGTGAAGCATCGGTATCTTAAACTGGACTCACAGGAGAGGTTCAAATCATCGAAAGTTAGGGTGTCAGTCCTCTTGTACTTAAGTCGGCATTGTACCTTTTGTATTAAATTCGGATGCAATTTCTGTGTTTCATCGTCAATAAGAAGGTCTAAGGGATACAGTAAACCTGAAGTGAAGCATCGGAATCTAAAACTGGACTCACAGGAGAGGTTAAAATCATAGAGAGTTAGAGTGTCAGTCCACTTGTACGTAAGTCAGCATTCTGCCTTTTGTATTACATTCGGATGCAATTGCTGTGTTTCATCATCAATAAGAATGTCCAAGGGATACAGTAAATCTGAAGTGAAGCATCGGAATCTAAAACTGGACTCACAGGAGTGGTTCAAATCATCGAAAGTTAGAGTGTCAGTCCTCTCTTACTTAAGTCGGTATTGTGCCTTTTGTATTAAATTCGGATGCAATTTCTGTGTTTCATCGTCAATAAGAAGGTCCAAGGGATACAGTAAACCTGAAGTGAAGCATCGGAATCTAAAACTGGACTCACAGGAGAGGTTCAAATAATCGAAATTTAGAGTGTCAGTCCTCTCGTATTTAAGTCGGCATTGTGCCTTTTGTATTGAATTTCTAAGCAATATCTGTGTCTCATCGTCAATAAGAAGGTCCAGGGGATACAGTAAACCTGACGTGAAGCATCGGAATCTAAAACTGGACTCACAGGAGAGGTTCAAATCATAGAAAATTTGAGTGTCTGTCCTCTTGTACTTAAGTCAGCATTGTGCCTTTTGTATTAAATTCGGATGCAATTTCTGTGTTTCATCGTCAATAAGAAGGTCCAAGGGATACATTAAACCTGAAGTGAAGCATCGGAATCTAAAACTGGACTCACAGGTGAGGTTCAAATCATCGAAAGTTAGGGTGTCAGTACTCTTGTACTTAATACGGCATTGTGGCTTCTGTTTTAAATTCGGATGCAATTTCTGTCTTTCATCGTCAATTGGAAGGTCCAAGGGATACAGTAAACCTGAAGTGAAGTATCGGAATCAAAAATTGGACTCACAGGAGAGGTTTAAATCATCAAAAGTTAGTGTCAGTCCTCTTGTACTTAAGGCGGCATTGTGCCTTTTGTATTTTATTCGGATGCAATTTCTGTGTTTCATCGTGAATAAGAACGTCCAAGGGATACAGTAAACCCGAAGTGAAGCATCGGAATCTAAAACTGGATTCACAGGAGAGGTTCAAATCGTAGAGAGTTAGAGTGTCAGTCCACTTGTACGTAAGTCAGAATTGTGCCTTTTGTATTAAATTCGGATGCAAGTGCTGTTTCATCGTCAATAAGAAGGTCCAAGGGACACAGTAAACCTGAAGTGAAGAATCGGAATCTAAAACTGAACTCACAGGAGAGGATCAAATCATAGAAAGTTAGAGTGTCAGTCCTCTTGTACTTAAGGCGGCATTGTGCCTTTTGTATTTTATTCGGATGCAATATCTGTGTTTCATCGTGAATACGAACGTCCAAGGGATACAGTAAACCTGAAGTGAAGCATCGGAATCTAAAACTGGACTCACAGGAGAGGTTTAAATCATCGAAAGTTGGAGTGTCAGTCCTCTTGTACTTGAGTCGGCATTGTGCCATTTTCATTAAATTCGGATGCAATTTCTGTGTTTCATCGTCAATAAGAAGGTCTAGGGGATACAGTAAACCTGAATTGAAGCATCGGAATCTAAAACTGGACTCACAGGAGAGGTTAAAATCATAGAGTGTTAGAGTGTCAGTCCACTTGTACGTAAGTCAGCATTCTGCCTTTTGTATTATATTCGGATGCAATTGCTGTGTTTCATCATCAATAAGAATGTCCAAGGGATACAGTAAATCTGAAGTGAAGCATCGGAATCTAAAACTGGACTCACAGGAGTGGTTCAAATCATTGAAAGTTAGAGTGTCAGTCCTCTCTTACTTAAGTCGGTATTGTGCCTTTTGTATTAAGTTCGGATGCAATTTCTGTGTTTCATCGTCAATAAGAAGGTCCAAGGGATACAGTAAACCTGAAGTGAAGCATCGGAATCTAAAACTGGACTCACAGGAGAGGTTCAAATAATCGAAATTTAGAGTGTCAGTCCTCTCGTACTTAAGTCGGCATTGTGCCTTTTATATTGAATTTGGATGCAATATCTGTGTTTCATCGTCAATAAGAAGGACCAGGGGATACAGTAAACCTGACGTGAAGCATCAGAATCTAAAACTGGACTCACAGGAGAGGTTCAAATCATAGAAAATTTGAGTGTCAGTAGTCTTTTACTTAAGTCAGCATTGTGCCTTTTGTATTAAATTCGGATGCAATTTCTGTGTTTCATCGTCAATAAGAAGGTCCAAGGGATACATTACACCTGAAGTGAAGCATCGGAACCAAAAACTGGACTCACAGGAGAGGTTCAAATCATCGAAAGTTAGGGTGTCAGTCCTGTTGTACTTAATACGGCATTGTGCCTTCTGTTTTAAATTCGGATGCAATTTCTGTCTTTCATCGTCAATAGGAAGGTCCAAGGGATACAGTAAACCTGAAGTGAAGCATCGGAATCAAAAATTGGACTCACAGGAGAGGTTCAAATCATAGAAAATTAGTGTGTCAGTCCGCTTGTACTTAAGTCGGCATTGTGCCTATTGTATTAAATTCGGATACAATTTCTGTGTTTCATCGTCAATAAGAAGGTCCAAGGGATACAGTAAACATGAAGTGAAGCATCGGAATCTAAAACTGGACTCACAGTAGAGGTTCAAATCATAGAGAGTTAGAGTGTCAGTCCTCTCCTACTTAAGTCGGCATTGTGCCTTTTGTATTGAATTTGGATGCAATATCTGTGTTTCATCGTCAATAAGAAGGTCCAGGGGATACAGTAAACCTGACGTGAAGCATCGGAATCTAAAACTGGACTCACAGGAGAGGTTCAAATCATAGAAAATTTGAGTGTCAGTCCTCTTGTACTTAGGTCAGCATTGTGCCTTTTGTATTAAATTCGGATGCAATTTCTGTGTTTCATCGTCAATAAGAAGGTCCAAGGGATACATTAAACCTGAAGTGAAGCATCGGAATCTAAAACTGGACTCACAGGAGAGGTTCAAATCATCGAAAGTTAGGGTGTCAGTCCTGTTGTACTTAATACGGCATTGTGCCTTCTGTTTTAAATTCGGATGCAATTTCTGTCTTTCATCGTCAATAGGAAGGCCCAAGGGATACAGTAAACCTGAAGTGAAGCATCGGAATCCAAAATTGGACTCACAGGAGAGGTTCAAATCATCGAAAGTTGGTGTCAGTCCTCTTGTACTTAAGGCGGCATTGTGCCTTTTGTATTAAATTCGTATACAATTTCTGTGTTTCATCGTCAATAAGAAGGTCCTAGGGATTCAGTAAACCTGAATTGAAGCATCGGAATCTAACACTGGACTCACAGGAGAGGTTCAAATCAAAGAGAGTTAGAGTGTCAGTCCACATGTACTTAAGTCGTCATTGTGCCTTTTGTATTAAATTCAAATGCAATTTCTCTGTTTCATCGTCAATAAGAAGCTCCAAGGGATACAGTAAACCTGAAGTGAAGCATCGGAATCTAAAACTGGACTCACAGGAGAGGTTCAAATCATAGAAAGTTAGAGTGTCAGTCCTCTTGTACTTAAGTCGGCATTGTGCCTTTTGTATTAAATTCGGATGCAATTTCTGTGTTTCATCGTCAATAAGAAGGTCCAAGGGATACAGTAAACCTGAAGTGAAGAATCGGAATCTAAAACTGGACTCACAGGAGAGGTTAAAATCATAGAAAGTTAGAGTGTCAGTTCTCTTGTAGTTAAGTCGGCATTGTGCCTTTTGTATTAAATTCGGATGCAATTTCTGTGTTTCATCGTCAATTAGAAGGTCCAAGGGATACAGTAAACATGAAGTGAAGCATCGGAATCTAAAACTGGACTCACAGGAGTGGTTCAAATCATAGAAAATTAGAGTGTCAGTCCGCTTGTACTTAAGTCGGCATTGTGCCTATTGTATTAAATTCGGATGCAATTTCTGTGTTTCATCGTCAATTAGAAGGTCCAAGGGATACAGTAAACATGAAGTGAAGCATCGGAATCTAAAACTGGACTCACAGGAGTGGTTCAAATCATAGAAAATTAGAGTGTCAGTCCGCTTGTACTTAAGTCGGCATTGTGCCTATTGTATTAAATTCGGATACAATTTCTGTGTTTCATCGTCAATAAGAAGGTCCAAGGGATACAGTAAACATGAAGTGAAGCATCGGAATCTAAAACTGGACTCACAGTAGAGGTTCAAATCATAGTGAGTTAGAGTGTCAGTCCTCTTGTACTTAAGTCGGCATTGAGCCTTTTGTATTAAATTCGGATGCAATTTCTGTTTTTCATCGTCAATAAGAACGTCCAAGGGATACAGTAAACCTGAAGTGAAGCATCGGAATCTAAAACTGGACTCACGGGAGAGTTTCAAATCATAGAAAGTTAGAGTGTCATTCGTCATGTACTTAAGTAGGCATTGTGCCTTTCGTATTAAATTCGGATGCAATTTCTGTGTTTCAAGGTCAATAAGAAGGTCCAAGGGATACAGTAAACCTGAAGTGAAGCACCAGAATCTAAAACTGGACTCACAGAAGAGGTTCCAATCATAGAAAGTTAGAGTGTCAGTCCTATTGTACCTAAGTCGGAATTGTGCTTTTTGTATTAAATTCGGATGCAATTTCTGTGTTTCATCGTCAATAAGAAGGTCCAAGGGATACAGTAAAACTGAAGTGAAGCATCGGAATCTTAAACTGGACTCACAGGGGAGGTTCAAATCATATAAAGTTAGAGTGTCAGTCCTCTTGTAGTTAAGTCGGCATTGTGCCTTTTGTATTAAATTCGGATGCAATTTCTGTGTTTCATTGTCAATAAGAACGTCCAAGGGATACAGTAAACCTGAAGTGAAGCATCGGAATCTAAAACTGGACTCACAGGAGAGGTTCAAATCATAGAAAGTTAGAGTGTCAGTCCTCTTGTACTTAAGTCGGCATTGTGCCTTTTGTATTAAATTCGGATGCAATTTCTGTGTTTCATCGTCAATAAGGAGGCCTAAGGGATACAGTAAACCTAAAGTGAAGCATCGGAATCTAAATCTGGACTCACAGGAGAGGTTCAAATCATAGAAAGTTAGAGTGTCAGTTCTCTTGTACTTAAGTCGGCATTGTGCCTTTTGTATTAAATTCGGATGCAATTTCTGTGTTTCATCGTCAATTAGAAGGTCCAAGGGATACAGTAAACATGAAGTAAAGCATCGGAATCTAAAACTGGACTCACAGAAGTGGTTCAAATCATAGAAAATTAGAGTGTCAGTCCGCTTGTACTTAAGTCGGCATTGTGCCATTTGTATTAAATTCGGATACAATTTCTGTGTTTCATCGTCAATAAGAAGGTCCAAGGGATACAGTAAACATGAAGTGAAGCATCGGAATGTAAAACTGGACTCACAGTAGAGGTTCAAATCATTGCGAGTTAGAGTGTCAGTCCTCTTGTACTTAAGTCGGCATTGTGCCTTTTGTATTAAATTCGGATGCAATTTCTGTTTTCCATCGTCAATAAGAACGTCCAATGGATACAGTAAACCTGAAGTGAAGCATCGGAATCTAAAACTGGACTCACGGGAGAGTTTCATATCATAGAATGTTAGAGTGTCATTCCTCATGTACTTAAGTAGGCATTGTGCCTTTCGTATTAAATTCGGATGCAATTTCTGTGTTTCATCGTCAATAAGAAGGTCCAAGGGATACAGTAAACCTGAAGTGAAGCATCAGAATCTAAAACTAGACTCACAGAAGAGGTTCAAATCATATAAAGTTAGAGTGTCTGTCCTCTTGTACTTAAGTCGGCATTGTGCCTTTTGTATTAAATTCGGATACAATTTCTGTGTTTCATCGTCAATAAGAAGGTCCAAGCGATACAGTAAACCTGAAGTGAAGCATCGGAATCTAAAACAGGACTTACAGGAGAGGTTGAAATCATAGAAAGTTAGAGTGTCAGTCCACTTGCACTTAAGGCGGCATTGTGCCTTTTGTATTAAATTTGGATGCAATTTCTGTGTTTCATCGTCAATAACAAGGTCCAAGGGATACAGTAAACCTGAAGTGAAGCATCGGAATCTAAAACTGGACTCACAGGAGAGGTCCAAATCATCGAAAGTTAGGGTGTCAGTCCTCTTGTACTTGAGTCGGCAATGTGCCTTTTGTATTAAATTCGGATGCAATTTCTGTGTTTCATCGTCAATAAGATGGTCCAAGGGATACATTAAACCTGAAGTGAAGCATCGGAATCTAAAACTGGACTCACAGGAGAGGTTCAAATCATCAAAAGTTAGGGTGTCTCTCCTCTTCTACTTAAGTGGGCATTGTGCCTTTTGTTTTAAATTCGGATGCAATTGCTGAGTTTCATCATCAATAAGAAGGTACAAGGGATACAGTAAACCTTAAGTGAAGCATCGGAATCAATAACTGGACTCACAGGACAGGTTTAAATCGTAGAGAGTTAGAGTGAAGTCCTCTTGTACTTAAGTCGGTATTCTGCCTTTTGTATTAAATTCGGATGCAATTTCTGTGTTTCGTCGTCAATAAGAAGGTCAAAGGGATACAGTGAACCTGAAGAGAAGCATCGGAAGATGAAACTGGACTCACAGGAGAGGTTCAAATCATAGAGAGTTAGAGTGTCAGTCCTCTTGTACTTAAGTCGGCATTGTCCCTTTTGTATTAAATTCAAATGCAATTTCTGTGTTTCATCGTCAATAAGAAGGTCCAAGGGATACAGTAAACCTGAAGTGAAGCATCGGAATCTAAAAGTGGACTCACAGGAGAGGTTCAAATCATAAAAAGTTAGAGTGTCAGACTTCTTACTTAAGTCGGCATTGTGCCTTTTAAATTAAATTAGGATGCAATTTCTGTGTTTCATCGTCAGTAAGAAGGTCCAAGGGATACAGTAAACCTGAAGTGAAGCATCGGAATCTAAAACTAAACTCACAGGAGAGGTTCAAATAATAGAAAGTTAGAGTGTCAGTTCTCTTGTACTCATGTCGGCATTGTGCGTTTTGTATTTTATTCGGATGCAATTTCTGTGTTTTATCGTCAATAAGAACGTCTAAGGGATACAGTAAACCTGAAGTGAAGTATCGGAATCTAAAACTGGACTCACGGGAGAGTTTCAAATCATAGAAAGTTAGAGTGTCATTCCTCATGTACTTAAGTAGGCATTGTGCCTTTCATATTAAATTCTAATGCAATTTCTGTGTTTCATCGTCAATAATAAGGTATAAGGGATACAGTAAACCTGAAGTGAAGCATCAGAATCTAAAACTGGACTCACAGAAGAGGTTCAAATCATAGAAAGTCAGAGTGTCAGTCCTCTTGTACTTAAGTCGGCATTTTTCCTTTTGTATTAAATTCGGATGCAATTTCTGTGTTTCATCGTCAATAAGAAGGTCCAAGGGAGACAGTAAACCTGAAGTGAAGCATCGGAATCTCAAACTGAACTCACAGGAGAGGTTCAAATCATAGAAAGTTAGAGTGTCAGTCCTCTTGTACTTAAGTCGGCACTGTGCCTTTTGAATTAAATTCGAGTGCAATTTCAGTGTTTCATCGTCAATAAGCACGTCCAAGGGATACAGTAAACCTGAAGTGAAGCATCGGAATCTAAAACTGGATTCACAGGAGAGGTTCAAATCATAGAAAGTTAGAGTGTCATTCCTCTTGTACTTAAGTCGGCGTTGTGCCTTTCGTATTAAATTCGGATGCAATTTCTGTGTTACATCGTCAATAAGAAGGTCCAAGGGATACAGTAAACCTGAAGTGAAGCATCGGAATCTAAAACTGAACTCACAGGAGAGGTTCAAATCATAGAAAGTTAGAGTGTCAGTTCTCTTGTACTTAAGTCGGCATTGTGCGTTTTGTATTTTATTCGGATGCAATTTCTGTGTTTTGTCGTCAATAAGAACATCTAAGGGATACAGTAAACCTGAAGTGAATTATCGGAATCTAAAACTGGACTCACGGGAGAGGTTCAAATCATAGAAAGTTAGAGTGTCATTCCTCATGTACTTAAGTATGCATTGTGCCTTTCGTATTAAATTCGGATGCAATTTCTGTGTTTCATCGACAATAATAAGGTATAAGGGATACAGTAAACCTGAAGTGAAGCATCAGAATCTAAAACTGGACTCACAGAAGAGGTTCAAATCATAGAAAGTTAGAGTGTCAGTCCTCTTGTACTTGAGTCGGCATTGTTCCTTTTGTATTAAATTCGGATGCAATTTCTGTGTTTCATCGTCAATAAGAAGGTCCAAGGGAGACAGTAAACCTGAAGTGAAGCATCGGAATCTCAAACTGAACTCACAGGAGAGGTTCAAATCATAGAAAGTTAGAGTGTCAGTCCTCTTGTACTTAAGTCGGCACTGTGCCTTTTGTATTTAATTCGGATGCAATTTCTGTGTTTCATCGTCAATAAGAATGTCCAAGGGATACAATAAACCTGAAGTGACGCATCGGAATCTCAAACTGGACTCACAGGGGAGGTTCAAATCATATAAAGTTAGAGTGTCAGTCCGCTTGTACTTAAGTCGGCATTGTGCCTTTTGTATTAAATTGGGATACAATTTCTGTGTTTCATCGTCAGTAAGAAGGTCCAAGGGATACAGTAAACCTGAAGTGAAGCATCGGAATCTAAAACTGGACTCACAGTAGAGGTTCAAATCATAGAGAGGTAGAGTGTCAGTCCTCTCGTGCTAAAGTCGGCATTGTGCCTTTTGTATTAAATTCGGATGCAAATTTTGTGTTTCATCGTCAATAAGAAGGTCCAAGGGATACAGTAAACCTGAAGTGAAGCATCGGAACCTAAAACTGGACTCACAGTAGAGGTTCAAATCATAGAGAGTTAGAGTGTCTGTCCTCTTGTTCTTAAGTCGGCATTGTGCGTTTTTTTTTAAATTCGGATGCAATTTCTGTTTTTCATCGTCAATAAGAACGTCCAAGGGATACAGTAAACCTGAAGTGAAGCATCGGAATCTAAAACTGGACTCACGGGAGAGTTTCAAATCATAGAAAGTTAGAGTGTCATTCCTCATGTACTTAAGTAGGCATTGTGCCATTCGTATTAAATTCGGATGCAATTTCTGTGTTTCATCGTCAATAAGAAGGTCCAAGGGATACAGTAAACCTGAAGTGAAGCATCAGAATCTAAAACTGGACTCAGAGAAGAGGTTAAAATCATATAAAGTTAGAGTGTCAGTCCTCTTGTACTTAAGTCGGCATTGTGCCTTTTGTATTAAATTCGGATACAGTTTCTGTGTTTCATCGTCAATAAGAAGGTCCAAGCGATACAGTAAAACTGAAGTGAAGCATCGGAATCTAAAACTGGACTTACAGGAGAGGTTGAAATCATAGAAAGTTAGAGTGTCAGTCCACTTGTACTTAAGTCGGCATTGTGCCTTTTGTATTAAATTTGGATGCAATTTCTGTGTTTTATCGTCAATAAGAAGGTCCAAGTGATACAGTAAACCTGAAGTGAAGCATCGGAATCTAAAACTGGACTCACAGGAGAGGTTCAAATCATCGAAAGTTAGGGTGTCAGTCCTCTTGTACTTAAGTCGGCATTGTGCCTTTTGTATTAAATTCGGATGCAATTACTGTGTTTCATCGTCAATAAGAAGGTCCAAGGGATACAGTAAACCTGAAGTGAAGCATCGGAATCTAAAACTGGACTCACAGGAGAGGTTCAAATCATCGAAAGTTAGGGTGTCTCTCCTCTTGTACTTAAGTCGGCATTGTTACTTTTGTTTTAAATTCGGATGCAATTTCTGTGTTTCATCGTCAATAAGAAGGTCCAAGGGAAACAGTAAACCTGAAGTGAAGCATCGGAATCTAAAATTGGACTCACAGGAGAGGTTCAAATCATCGAAAGTTAGAGTGTCAGTCCTCTTCTACTTAAGGCGGCATAGTGCCTTTTGTATTAAATTCGGATGCAATTTCTGTGTTTCATCGTCAATAAGAAGGTCCTATGGATACAGTAAACCTGAATTGAAGCATCGGCATCTAACACTTGACTCACAGGAGAGGTTCAAATCAAAGAGAGTTAGAGTGTCAGTCCGCTTGTACTTAAGTCGGCATTGTGCGTTTTGTATTTTATTCGGATGCAATTTCTGTGTTATATCGTCAATAAGAACGTCTGAGGGATACAGTAAACCTGAAATGAAGTATCGGAATCTAAAACTGGACTCACGGGAGAGTTTCAAATCATAGAAAGTTAGAGTGTCATTCCTCATGTACTTAAGTAGGCATTGTGCCTTTCGTATTAAATTCGGATGCAATTTCTGTGTTTCATCGTCAATAAGAAGGTATAAGGGATACAGTAAACCTGAAGTGGAGCATCAGAATCTACAACTGGACTCACAGAAGAGGTTCAAATCATCGAAAGTTAGGGTGTCAGTCCTCTTGTACTTAAGTCGGCATTGTGCCTTTTGTATTAAATTTGGATGCAATTTCTGTGTTTTATCGTCAATAAGAAGGTCCAAGGGATACAGTAAACCTGAAGTGAAGCATCGGAATCTAAAACTGGACTAACAGGAGAGGTTCAAATCATCGAATGTTAGGGTGTCATTCCTCTTGTACTTAAGTCGTCATTGTGCCTTTTGTATTAAATTCGGATGCAATTTCTGTGTTTCATCGTCATTAAGAAGGTCCAAGGGATACAGTAAACCTGAAGTGAAGCATCGGAATCTAAAACTGGACTCACAGGAGAGGTTTAAATCATCGAAGGTTAGAGTGTCAGTCCTCTTGTACTTAAGTCGGCCTTGTGCCATTTTCATTAAATTCGGATGCAACTTCTGTGTTTTATTCGTCAATAAGACGGTCTAAGGGATACAGTAAACCTGAAGTGAGGCATCGGAATAAACATTGGACTCACAGGAGAGGTTCAAATCATAGGGAGTTAGAGTGTAAGTCCAGTTGTACGTAAGTCAGCATTCTGCCTTTTGTATTAGATTCGGATGCAATTGCTGCGTTTCATCATCAATAAGAAGGTGCAAGGGATACAGTAAATCTGAAGTGAGCATCGGAATCTAAAACTGGACTCACAGGAGTGGTTCAAATCATCGAAAGTTAGAGTGTCAGTCCTCTTGTACTTAAGTCGGTATTGTGCCTTTTGTATTAAATTCGGATGCAATATCTGTGTTTCATCGTCAATAAGAAGGTCCAAGGGATACAGAAAACCTGAAGTGAAGCATCGGAATCTAAAACTGTACTCACAGGAGAGGTTCAAATAATCGAAATTTAGCGTGACAGTCCCCTCGTACTTAAGTCGGCATTGTGCCTTTTGTATTGAATTCGGATGCAATTTCTGTGTTTCATCGTCAATAAGAAGGTCCAAGGGATACAGTAAACCTGAAGTGAAGCATCGGAATCTAAAACTGGACTCACAGGAGAGGTTCAAATCATAGAAAATTTGAGTGTCAGTCCTCTTGTACTTAACACAGCATTGTGCCTTTTGTATTAAATTCGGATGCAATTTCTGTGTTTCATCGTCAATAAAATGTCCTATGGATACAGTAAACCTGAATTGAAGCATCGGAATCTAACACTGGACTCACAGGAGAGGTTCAAACCAAAGAGAGTTAGAGTGTCAGTCCGCTTGTACTTAAGTCGGCATTGTGCCTTTTGTATTAAATTCTGATACAATTGCTGAGTTTCATCATCAATAAGAAGGTACAAGGGATACAGTAAACCTTAAGTGAAGCATCGGAATCAAAAACTGGACTCACAGGACAGGTTCAAATCATAGAGAGTCAGAGTGAAGTCCTCTTGTACTTAAGTCGGTATTCTGCCTTTTGTATTAAATTCGGATGCAATTTCTGTGTCTCATCGTCAATAAGAAGGTACAAGGGATACAGTAAACCTGAAGTGAAGCGTCGGAATCTCAAACTGGACTCACAGGGGAGGTTCAAATCATATAAAGTTAGAGTGTCAGTCCTCTTGTACTTAAGTCGGCATTGTGCCTTTTGTATTAAATTCGGATGCAATTTCTGTGTTTCCTTCGTCAATAAGAACGTCCAAGGGATACAGTAAACCTGAAGTGAAGCATCGGAATCTAAACTGGATTCACAGGAGAGGTTCAAATCATAGAAAGTTAGAGTGTCATTCCTCTTGTACTTAAGTCGGCATTGTGCCTTTCGTATTAAATTCGGATGCAATTTCGGTTTTCATCGTCAATAAGAAGGTCCAAGGGATACAGTAAACCTGAAGTGAAGCCTCAGGATCTAAAACTGGACTCACAGAAGAGGTTCAAATCATAGAAAGTTAGAGTGTCAGTCCTCTTGTACTTAAGTCGGCACTGTGCCTTTTGTATTAAATTCAGATGCAATTTCTGTGTTTCATCGTCAATAAGAATGTCCAAGGGATACAATAAACCTGAAGTGAAGCATCGGAATCTCAAACTGGACTCACAGGGGAGGTTCAAATCATATAAAGTTAGAGTGTCAGTCCTTTTGTACTTAAGTCGGCTTTGTGCCTTTTGTATTAAATTCGGATGCAATTTCTGTTTCATCGTCAATAAGAAGGTCCAAGCGATACAGTAAACCTGAAGTGAAGCATCTGAATCTGAAACTGGACATACAGGAGAGGTTCAAATCATAGATATTTAGAGTGTCAGTCCACTTGTACTTAAGTTGGCATTGGGCCTTTTGCATTAAATTCGGATGCAATTTCTGTGTTTCATCGTCAATAAGCAGGTCCAAGGGATACAGTAAACCTGAAGTGAAGCATCAGAATCTAAAACTGAACTCACAGAACAGGTTCAAATCATAGAAAGTTAGAGTGTCAGTCCTCTTGTACTTAAGTCGGCATTGTGCCTTTTGTATTAAATTCGGATGCAATTTCTGGGTTTCATCGTCAATAAGAAGGTCCAAGGGTTACAGTAAACCTGAAATCAAGCATCGAAATCTAAAACTGCACTCACAGGAGAGGTTCAAATCGTAGAAAGTTTGAGTGTCAGTCCTCTTGTACTTATGTCGGCATTGTGCCTTTTGTATTAAATTCGGATGCAATTTCTGTGTTTCACCGTAAATAAGATAGTCCAATGGTTACAGTAAACCTGAAGTGAAGCATCGGAATCTAAAACTGGACTCACAGGAGAGGTTCAAATCATAGAAAGTTAGAGTGTCAGTCCTCTTGTACTTAAGTCGGCATTGTGCCTTTTGTATCAAATTTGGGTGCAATTTCTGTGTTTCATCGTCAATAAGAAGGTCCAAGGGATACAGTAAACCTGAAGTGAAGCATCGGAATCTAAAACTGAACTCACAGGAGAGGTTCAAATCATAGAAAGGTAGAGTGTCAGTCCTCTTGTACTTAAGTTGGCATTTTACCTTTTGTATTTTATTCGGATGCAATTTCTGTGTTTCATCGTCAATAAGAACGTCCAAGGGATACAGTAAACCTGAAGTGAAGCATCGGAATCTAAAACTGGACTCACAGGAGAGGTTCAAATCATAGAAATTTAGGGTGTCAGTTCTCTCGTACGTAAGTCGGCATTGTGCCTTTTGTATTAAATTCGGATGCAATTTCTGTGTTTCATCGTCAATAAGAAGGTCCAAGGGATACAGTAAACATGAAGTGAAGCACCGGAATCTAAAACTGGACTCACAGGAGAGTTTCAAATCATCAAAAATTAGAGTATCAGTCCTCTTGTACTTAGGTCGGCATTGTGGCTTTTGCATTAAATTCGGATGCAATTTCTGTTTTTCATCGTCAATAAGAACGTCCAAGGGATACAGTAAACCTGAAGTGAAGCATCGGAATTTAAACTGGACTCACGGTTGAGTTTCAAATCATAGAAAGTTAGAGTGTCATTCCTCATGTACTTAAGTAGGCAATGTGCCTTTCGTATTAAATTCGGATGCAATTTCTGTGTTTCATCGTCAATAAGAAGGTCCATGGGATACAGTAAACCTGAAATCAAGCATCGAAATCTAAAACTGCACTCACAGGAGAGGTTCAAATCATAGAGAGTTAGAGTGTCAGTCCACGTGTATGTAAGTCAGAATTGTGCCTTTTGTATTCAATTCGGTTGCAACTGCAGTGTTTCATCATCAATAAGAAGGTCCAAGGGATACAGTAAACCTGAAGTGAAGCATCGGAATCTAAAACTGGAGTCACTGGACAGGATCAAATCATCGAAAGTTAGAGTGTCAGTCCTCTTGTACTTAAGTCGGCATTGTGCCTGTTGTACTAAATTCGGATGTAATTTCTGTGTTTCATCGTCAATAAGAAGGTCCAAGGTATACAGTAACCCTGAAGTGAAGCATCGGAATCTAAAACTGGACTCACAGGAGAGGTTCAAATAATCGAAATTTAGAGTGTCTGTCCTCTCGTACTTAAGTCGGCATTGTGTCTTTTGTCTTGAATTTGGATTCAATTTCTGTGTTTCATCGTCAATAAGAAGGTCCAAGGGATACAGTAAACCTGAAGTGAAGCATCGGAATCTAACACTGGACTCACAGTAGAGGTTCAAATCATTGAGAGTTACAGTGTCAGTCCTCTTGTACTTAGGTCGGCATTGTGCCTTTTGTATTAAATTCGGATGCAATTTCTGTTTTTCATCGTCAATAAGAACGTCCAAGGGATACAGTAAACCTGAAGTGAAGCATCGGAATTTAAACTGGACTCACGGTTGAGTTTCAAATCATAGAAAGTTAGAGTGTCATTCCTCATGTACTTAAGTAGGCAATGTGCCTTTCGTATTAAATTCGGATGCAATTTCTGTGTTTCATCGTCAATAAGAAGGTCCATGGGATACAGTAAACCTGAAGTGATGCATCAGAATCTAAAACTGAACTCACAGAAGAGGTTCAAATCATAGAATGTTAGAGTGTCAGTCCTCTTGTACTTAAGTCGTGCATTCTGCCTTTTGTATTAAATTCAAATGCAATATCTGTGTTTCAACGTCAATAAGCAGGTCCAAGGGATACAGTAAACCTGAAGAGAAGCATCGGAATCTAAAACTGGACTCACAGGAGAGGTTTAAATCATAGAGAGTTAGAGTGTCAGTCCACTTGTACATAAGCCAGAATTGTGCCTTTTGTATTAAATTCGGATGCAATTGCTGTGTTTCATCATCAATAAGAAGGTCCAAGGGATACAGTTAACCTGATGTGAAGCATCGGAATCTAAAACTGGACTCACAGGAGAGGTTCAAATAATCGAAATTTAGAGTGTCAGTCCTCTCGTACTTAAGTCGGCATTGTGCCTTTTGTATTGAATTTGGATGCAATTTCTGTGTTTCATCGTCAATAAGAAGGTCCAAGGGATACAGTAAACCTGAAGTGAAGCATCGGAATCTAAAACTGGACTCACAGGAGAGGTTCAAATCATAGAAAGTTAGAGTGTCAGTTCTCTTGTACTTAAGTCGGCATTGTGCCTTTTGTATTAAATTCGAATGCAATTTCTGTGTTTCATCGTCAATTAGAAGGTCCAAGGGATACAGTAAACATGAAGTGAAGCATCGGAATCTAAAACTGGACTCACAGGAGAGGTTCAAATCATAGAAAGTTAGTGTCAGTCCGCTTGTACTTAAGTCGGCATTGTGCCTTTTGTATTAAATTCGGATGCAATTTCTGTGTTTCATCGTCAACAAGAAGGTCCAAGGCATACAGTAAACCTGAAGTGAAGCATCGGAATCTAAAACTGGACTCACAGTAGAGGTTCAAATCATTGAGATTTACAGGGTCAGTCCTCTTGTACTTAAGTCGGCATTGTGCCTTTTGTATTAAATTCGGATGCAATTTCTGGGTTTCATCGTCAATAAGAAGGTCCAAGGGTTACAGTAAACCTGAAATCAAGCATCGAAATCTAAAACTGCACTCACAGGAGAGGTTCAAATCGTAGAAAGTTAGAGTGTCAGTCCTCTTGTACTTATGTCGGCATTGTGCCTTTTGAATTAAATTCGGATGCAATTTCTGTGTTTCACCGTCAATAAGAAGGTCCAAGGGATACAGTAAACCTGATGTGAAGCATCGGAATCTAAAACTGAACTCACAGGAGAGGTTCAAATCATAGAAAGGTAGAGTGTCAGTCCTCTTGTACTTAAGTTGGCCTTTTTACCTTTTGTATTTTATTCGGATGCAATTTCTCTGTTTCATCGTCAATAAGAACGTCCAAGGGATACAGTAAACCTGAAGTGAAGCATCGGAATCTAAAACTGGACTCACAGGAGAGGTTCAAATCATAGAAAGTTAGAGTGTCAGTTCTCTTGTACTTAAGTCGGCATTGTGCCTTTTGTATTACATTCGGATGCAATTTCTGTGTTTCATCGTCAATTAGAAGGTCCAAGGGATACAGTAAACATGAAGTGAAGCATCGGAATCTAAAACTGGACTCACAGGAGAGGTTCAAATCGTAGAAAGTTAGAGTGTCAGTCCGCTTGTACTTAAGTCGGCATTGTGCCTTTTGTATTAAATTCGGATGCAATTTCTGTGTTTCATCGTCAATAAGAAGGTCCAAGGGATACAGTAAACCTGAAGTGAAGCATCGGAATCTAAAACTGGACTCACAGTAGAGGTTCAAATCATTGAGAGGTACAGTGTCAGTCCTCTTGTACTTAGGTCGGCATTGTGCCTTTTGTATTAAATTCGGATGCAATTTCTGTTTTTCATCGTCAATAAGAATGTCCAAGGGATACAGTAAACCTGAAGTGAAGCATCGGAATTTAAACTGGACTCACGGTTGAGTTTCAAATCATAGAAAGTTAGAGTGTCATTCTTCATGTACTTAAGTAGGCATTGTGCCTTTCGTATTAAATTCGGATGCAATTTCTATGTTTCATCGTCAATAAGAAGGTCCATGGGATACAGTAAACCTGAAGTGATGCATCAGAATCTAAAACTGAACTCACAGAAGAGGTTAAAATCATAGAAAGTTAGAGTGTCAGTCCTCTTGTACTTAAGTCGTGCGTTCTGCCTTTTGTATTAAATTCAAATGCAATTTCTGTGTTTCATCGTCAATAAGAAGGTCCCAGGGATACAGTAAACCTGAAGTGAAGCATCGGAATCTAAAACTGGACTCACAGGAGAGGTTCAAATCATAGAAAGTTAGAGTGTCATTCCTCTTGTACTTAAGTCGGCATTGTGCCTTTCGTATTAAATTCGGATGTAATTTCTGTGTTTCATCGTCAATAAGATGGTCCAAGGGATACAGTAAACCTGAAGTGAAGCATCGGAATCTAAAACTGGACTCACTGGACAGGATCAAATCATCGAAAGTAAGAGTGTCAGTTCTCTTGTACTTAAGTCGGCATTGTGCCTTTTGTATTGAATTCGGATGCAATTTCTGTGTTTCGTGGTCAATAAGAAGGTCCAAGGGATACGGTTAACCTGAAGTGAAGCATCGGAATCTAAAACTGGACTCACGGGAGAGTTTCAAATCATAGAAATAGAGGAAAGTCCACTGGATCTGACGGGATACCAATTCGATTCTACACAGAGTACACGAAAGAACTTGCCCCCCTTCTAACAGCCGTGTACCGCAAGTCTCTAGAGGAACAGAGGGTTCCAAATGATTGGAAAAGTGCACAGATAGTCCCAGTCTTCAAGAAGGGTCGTCGAGCAGATGCGCAAAACTATAGACCTATATCTCTTACGTCGATTTCTTGTAGAATTTTCGAACATGTTTTTTGCTCACGTATCATGTCATTTCTTAAAACCCAGAATCTACTATGTAGGAATCAACATGGATTCCGGAAACAGCGATCGTGTGAGACCCAACTCGCCTTATCTGTTCATGAGACCCAGAAAATATTAGATACAGGCTCCCAGGTAGATGCTATTTTTCTTGACTTCCGGAAGGCGTTCGATACAGTTCCGCACTGTCGCCTGATAAACAAAGTAAGAGCCTACGGAATATCAGACCAGCTGTGTGGCTGGATTGAAGAGTTTTTAGCAAACAGAACACAGCATGTTGTTATCAATGGAGAGACGTCTACAGACGTAAAAGTAACCTCTGGCGTGCCACAGGGGAGTGTTATGGGACCATTGCTTTTCACAATATATATAAATGACTTAGTGGATAGTGTCGGAAGTTCCATGCGGATTTTCGCGGATGATGCTGTAGTATACAGAGAAGTTGCTGCATTAGGAAATTGTAGCGAAATACAGGAAGATCTGCAGCGGATAGGCACTTGGTGCAGGGAGTGGCAACTGACCCTTAACATAGACAAATGTAATGTATTGCGAATACATAGAAAGAAGGATCCTTTATTGTATGATTATATGATAGCGGAACAAACACTGGTAGCAGTTACTTCTGTAAAATATCTGGGAGTATGCGTACGGAACGATTTGAAGTGGAATGATCATATAAAATTAATTGTTGGTAAGGCGGGTACCAGGGTGAGATTCATTGGGAGAGTGCTTAGAAAATGTAGTCCATCAACAAAGGAGGTGGCTTACAAAACACTCGTTCGACCTATACTTGAGTATTGCTCATCAGTGTGGGATCAGTACCAGATCGGGTTGACGGAGGAGATAGAAAAGATCCAAAGAAGAGCGGCGCGTTTCGCCACCGGGTTATTTGGTAACCGTGATAGCGTTACGGAGATGTTTAATAAACTCAAGTGGCAGACTCTGCAAGAGAGGCGTTCTGCATCGCGGTGTAGCTTGCTCGCCAGGTTTCGAGAGGGTGCGTTTCTGGATGAGGTATCGAATATATTACTTCCCCCTACTTATACCTCACGAGGAGATCACGAATGTAAAATTAGAGAGATTAGAGCGCGCACGGAGGCTTTCAGACAGTCGCTCTTCCCGCGAACCATACGCGACTGGAACAGGAAAGGGAGGTAATGACAACAGCACATAAAGTGCCTTCCGCCACACACCGTTGGGTGGCTTGCGCAGTATCAATGTAGATGTGGATGTAGATGTAGAAAGTTACAGTGTCATTCCTCATGTACCTAAGTTGGCATTGTGCCTTTCGTATTAAATTCGGATGCAATTTTTGTGTTTCATCGTCAACAAGAAGGTCCAAGGGATACAGTAAACCTGAAGTGAAGCATCAGAACCTAAAACTGGACTCACAGAAGAGGTTCAAATCATAGAAAGTTAGAGTGTCAGTCCTCTTGTACTTAAGTCGGCATTGTGCCTTTTGTATTAAATTCGGATGCAATTTCTGTGTTTCATCGTCAATAAGAAGGTCCAAGGGATACAGTAAACCTGAAGTGAAGCATCGGAACCTCAAACTGGACTCACAGGGGAGGTTCAAATCATATAAAGTTAGAGTGTCAGTCCACTTGTACTTAAGTCAGCATTGTGCCTTTTGTATTAAATTCGGATGCAATTTCTATGTTTCATCGTCAATAAGAAGGTCCAAGGGTTACAGAAAACCTGAAGTCAAGCATCGAAATCTAGAACTGCACTCACAGGAGAGGATCAAATCGTAGAAAGTTAGAGTGTCAGTCCTCTTGTACTTAAGTCGGCATTGTGCCTTTTGTAATAAATTCGGATGCAATTTCTGTGTTTCACCGTCAATAAGAAGGTCCAAGGGTTACAGTAAACCTGAAGTGAAGCATCGGAATCTAAAAGTGGACTCACAGGAGAGGTTCAAATCATAGAAAGTAAGAGTGTCAGTCCCCTTGTACTTAAGTCAGCAATGTGCCTTTTGTATTAAATTTGGATGCAATTTCTGTGTTTCATCGTCAATAACAAGCTCGAAGGGATACAGTAAACCCGAAGTGAAGCATCGGAATCTAAAACTGAACTCACAGGAGAGGTTCAAATCATAGAAAGTTAGAGTGTAAGGCCTCTTGTACTTAAGTCGGCATTGTACATTTGTATTTTATTCGGATTCAATTTCTGTGTTTCATCGTCAATAAGAACGTCCAAGGGATACAGTAAACCTGAAGTGAAGCATCGGAATCTAAAACTGGACTCACAGGAGATGTTCAAATCATAGAAAGTTAGAGTGTCATTCCTCTTGTACTTAAGTCGGCATTGTGCCTTTGGTATTAAATTCGGATGCAATTTCTGTGTTTCATCGTCAATAAGAAGATCCAAGGGATACAGTAAACCTGAAGTGAAGCTTCAGAATCTAAAACCGGAATCACAGAAGAGGTTCAAATCATAGAAAGTTAGAGTGTCAGTCCTCTTGTACTTAAGTCGGCATTGTGCCTTTTGTATTAAATTCGGATGCAATTTCTGTGTTTCATCGTCAATAAGAAGGTCCCAGGGATACAGTAAACCTGAAGTGAAGCATCGGAATCTCAAACTGGACTCACAGGGGAGGTTCAAATCATATAAAGTTAGAGTGACAGTCCTCTTGAACTTAAGTCGGCATTGTGCCTTTTGTATTAAATTTGGATGCAATTTCTGTGTTTCATCGTCAATAAGAAGGTCCAAGGGATACAGTAAACCTGAAGTGAGGCATCGGAATCTAAAACTGGACTCACAGGAGAGGTTCAAATCATAGAAAGTTAGAGTGTCAGTCCTCTTGTACTTAAGTCGGCATTGTGCCTTTTGTATTAAATTCGGATGCAATTTGTGTGTTTCACCGTCAATAAGAAAGTCCAAGGGATACAGTAAACCTGAAGTGAAGCATCGGAATCTAAAACTGGACTCACAGGAGAGGTTCAAATCATCGAGAGTTACGGTGTCAGTCCTCTTGTACTTAAGTCGGCATTGTGCCTTTTGTATTAAATTCGAATGCAATTTCTGTGTTTCATCGTCAATAAGAAGGCCAAGGGATACAGTAAACATGAAGTGAAGCACCGGAATCTAAAACTGGACTCACAGGAGAGTTTCAAATCATCGAAAATTAGAGTGTCAGTCCTCTTGTACTTAAGTCGGCATTGTGGCTTTTGCATTAAATTCGGATGCAATTTCTCTGTTTCATCGTCAATAAGAAGATCCAAGGGATACAGTTAACCTGAAGTGAATCATCGGAATCTAAAACTGGACTCACAGGAGAGGTTCAAATCATAGAGAGTTAGAGTGTCAGTCCACGTGTATGTAAGTCAGAATTGTGCCTTTTGTATTCAATTCGGATGCAACTGCAGTGTTTCATCAACAATAAGAAGTTCCAAGGGATACAGTAAACCTGAAGTGAAGCATCGGAATCTAAAACTGGACTCACAGGAGAGGTTCAAATCATAGAGAGTTAGAGTGTCAGTCCACGTGTATGTAAGTCAGAATTGTGCCTTTTGTATTCAATTCGGATGCAACTGCAGTGTTTTATCATCAATAAGAAGGTCCAAGGGATACAGTAAACCTGAAGTGAAGCATGGGAATATAAAACTGGACTTACAGGAGAGGTTCAAATCATAGAAACTTAGAGTGTCAGTCCACTTGTACTTAAGTGGGCATTGTGCCTTTTGTATTAAATTTGGATGCAATTTCTGTGATTCATCGTCAATAAGAAGGTCCAAGGGATACAGTAAACCTGAAGTGAAGCATCGGAATCTAAAACTGGACTCACAGGAGAGGTTCAAACCATCGTAAGTTACGGTGTCAGTCGTTTTGTACTTAAGTCGGCATTGTGCCTTTTGTATTAAATTCGGATGCAATTTCTGTGTTTCATCGTCAATAAGAAGGTCCAAGGGATACAGTAAATCTGAAGTGAAGCATCGGAATCTAAAACTGGACTCACAGGAGAGGTTCAAATCATCTAAAGTTAGAGTGTCAGTATCTTGTACTTAAGTCGGCATTGTGCCTTTCGCATTAAAATCGGATGCAATTTCTGTGTTTCATCGTCAATAAGAAGGTCCAAGGGATACAGTAAACCTGATGCGAAGCATTGGAATCTAAAACTGGACTCACAGGAGAGGTTCAAATCATAGAGAGTTAGAGTGTCAGTCCACTTGTACGTAAGTCAGAATTGTGCCTTTTGTATTAAATTCGTATGCAATTGCTGTGTTTCATTATCAATAAGAAGGTCCAAGGGATACAGTAAACCTGAAGTGAAGCATCGGAATCTAAGACTGGACTTGCAGGAGAGGTACAAATCATCGAAAGTTAGAGTGTCAGTCCTCTTGTACTAAAGTCGGCATTGTGACTGTTGTATTAAATTCGGATGCAATTTCTGTGTTTCATCGTCAATAAGAAGGTCCAGGGGATACAGTAAACCTGAAGTGAAGCATCGAAATCTAAAACTGGACTCAGAGGAGAGGTTCAAATAATCGAAATTTAGAGTGTCAGTCCTCTCGTACTTAAGTCGGCATTGTGCCTTTTGTATTGAATTTGGATGCAATTTCTGTGTTTCTTCGTCAATAAGAAGGTCCAAGGGATACAGTAAACCTGAAGTGAAGCATCGGAATCTAAAACTGGACTCACAGGAGAGTTTCAAATCATCGAAAATTAGAGTGTCAGTCCTCTTGTACTTAAGTCGGCATTGTGGCTTTTGCATTAAATTCGGATGCAATTTCTGTGTTTCATCGTCAATAAGAAGATCCAAGGGATACAGTTAACCTGAAGTGAAGCATCGGAATCTAAAACTGGACTCACAGGAGAGGTTCAAATCATAGAGAGTTAGAGTGTCAGTCCACGTGTATGTAAGTCGGAATTGTGCCTTTTGTATTCAATTCGGATGCAACTGCAGTGTTTCATCATCAATAAGAAGGTCCAAGGGATACAGAAAACCTGAAGTGAAGCATCGGAATCTAAAACTGGACTCACGGGAGAGTTTCAAATCATAGAAATAGAGGAAAGTCCACTGGACCTGACGGGATACCAATTCGATTCTACACAGAGTACGCGAAAGAACTAGCCCCCCTTCTAACAGCCGTGTACCGCAAGTCTTTAGAGGAACGGAGGGTTCAAAATGATTGGAAAAGAGCACAGATAGTCCCAGTCTTCAAGAAGGGTCGTCGAGCAGATGCGCAATACTATAGACCTATATCTCTTACGTCGATCTCTTGTAGAATTTTAGAACATGTTTTTTGCTCACGTATCATGTCATTTCTTAAAACCCAGAATCTACTATGTAGGAATCAACATGGATTCCGGAAACAGCGATCGTGTGAGACCAAACTCGCCTTATTTGTTCATGAGACCCAGAAAATATTAGATACAGGCTCCCAGGTAGATGCTATTTTTCTTGACTTCCGGAAGGCGTTCGATACAGTTCCGCACTGTCGCCTGATAAACAAAGTAAGAGCCTACGGAATATCAGACCAGCTGTGTGGCTGGATTGAAGAGTTTTTAGCAAACAGAACACAGCATGTTGTTATCAATGGAGAGACGTCTACAGACGTTAAAGTAACCTCTGGCGTGCCACAGGGGAGTGTTATGGGACCATTGCTTTTCACAATATATATAAATGACTTAGTAGATAGTGTCGGAAGTTCCATGCGGCTTTTCGCGGATGATGCTGTAGTATACAGAGAAGTTGCTGCATTAGGAAATTGTAGCGAAATACAGGAAGATCTGCAGAGGATAGGCACTTGGTGCAGGGAGTGGCAACTGACCCTTAACATAGACAAATGTAATGTATTGCGAATACATAGAAAGAAGGATCCTTTATTGTATGATTATATGATAGCGGAACAAACACTGGTAGCAGTTACTTCTGTAAAATATCTGGGAGTATGCGTACGGAACGATTTGAAGTGGAATGATCATATAAAATTAATTGTTGGTAAGGCGGGTACCAGGGTAAGATTCATTGGGAGAGTGCTTAGAAAATGTAGTCCAAAAACAAAGGAGGTGGCTTACAAAAAACTCGTTCGACCTATACTTGAGTATTGCTCATCAGTGTGGGATCCGTACCAGGTCGGGTTGACGGAGGAGATAGAAAAGATCCAAAGAAGAGCTGCGCGTTTCGCCACCAGGTTATTTGGTAACCGTGATAGCGTTACGGAGATGTTTAATAAACTCAAGTGGCAGACTCTGCAAGAGAGGCGCTCTGCATCGCGGTGTAGCTTGCTCGCCAGGTTTCGAGAGGGTGCGTTTCTGGATGAGGTATCGAATATATTACTTCCCCCTACTTATACCTCACGAGGAGATCACGAATGTAAAATTAGAGAGATTAGAGCGCGCACGGGGGCTTTCAGACAGTCGTTCTTCCCGCGACCCATACGCGACTGGAACAGGAAAGGGAGGGAATGACAGCGGCACGTAAAGTGCCCTCCGCCACACACCGTTGGGTGGCTTGCGCAGTATCAATGTAGATAAAGCTGTAGAAAGTTACAGTGTCATTCCTCATGTACTTAAGTTTGCATTGTGCCTTTCGTATTAAATTCGGATGCAATTTTTGTGTTTCATCGTCAACAAGAAGGTCCAAGGGATACAGTAAACCTGAAGTGAAGCATCAGAATCTAAAACTGGACTCACAGAAGACGTTCAAATCATAGAAAGTTAGAGTGTCAGTCCTCTTGTACTTAAGTCGGCATTGTGACTGTTGTATTAAATTCGGATGCAATTTCTGTGTTTCATCGTCAATAAGAAGGTCCAGGGGATACAGTAAACCTGAAGTGAAGCATCGAAATCTAAAACTGGACTCAGAGGAGAGGTTCAAATAATCGAAATTTAGAGTGTCAGTCCTCTCGTACTTAAGTCGGCATTGTGCCTTTTGTATTGAATTTGGATGCAATTTCTGTGTTTCTTCGTCAATAAGAAGGTCCAAGGGATACAGTAAACCTGAAGTGAAGCATCGGAATCTAAAACTGGACTCACAGGAGAGTTTCAAATCATCGAAAATTAGAGTGTCAGTCCTCTTGTACTTAAGTCGGCATTGTGGCTTTTGCATTAAATTCGGATGCAATTTCTGTGTTTCATCGTCAATAAGAAGATCCAAGGGATACAGTTAACCTGAAGTGAAGCATCGGAATCTAAAACTGGACTCACAGGAGAGGTTCAAATCATAGAGAGTTAGAGTGTCAGTCCACGTGTATGTAAGTCGGAATTGTGCCTTTTGTATTCAATTCGGATGCAACTGCAGTGTTTCATCATCAATAAGAAGGTCCAAGGGATACAGAAAACCTGAAGTGAAGCATCGGAATCTAAAACTGGACTCACGGGAGAGTTTCAAATCATAGAAATAGAGGAAAGTCCACTGGACCTGACGGGATACCAATTCGATTCTACACAGAGTACGCGAAAGAACTAGCCCCCCTTCTAACAGCCGTGTACCGCAAGTCTTTAGAGGAACGGAGGGTTCAAAATGATTGGAAAAGAGCACAGATAGTCCCAGTCTTCAAGAAGGGTCGTCGAGCAGATGCGCAATACTATAGACCTATATCTCTTACGTCGATCTCTTGTAGAATTTTAGAACATGTTTTTTGCTCACGTATCATGTCATTTCTTAAAACCCAGAATCTACTATGTAGGAATCAACATGGATTCCGGAAACAGCGATCGTGTGAGACCAAACTCGCCTTATTTGTTCATGAGACCCAGAAAATATTAGATACAGGCTCCCAGGTAGATGCTATTTTTCTTGACTTCCGGAAGGCGTTCGATACAGTTCCGCACTGTCGCCTGATAAACAAAGTAAGAGCCTACGGAATATCAGACCAGCTGTGTGGCTGGATTGAAGAGTTTTTAGCAAACAGAACACAGCATGTTGTTATCAATGGAGAGACGTCTACAGACGTTAAAGTAACCTCTGGCGTGCCACAGGGGAGTGTTATGGGACCATTGCTTTTCACAATATATATAAATGACTTAGTAGATAGTGTCGGAAGTTCCATGCGGCTTTTCGCGGATGATGCTGTAGTATACAGAGAAGTTGCTGCATTAGGAAATTGTAGCGAAATACAGGAAGATCTGCAGAGGATAGGCACTTGGTGCAGGGAGTGGCAACTGACCCTTAACATAGACAAATGTAATGTATTGCGAATACATAGAAAGAAGGATCCTTTATTGTATGATTATATGATAGCGGAACAAACACTGGTAGCAGTTACTTCTGTAAAATATCTGGGAGTATGCGTACGGAACGATTTGAAGTGGAATGATCATATAAAATTAATTGTTGGTAAGGCGGGTACCAGGGTAAGATTCATTGGGAGAGTGCTTAGAAAATGTAGTCCAAAAACAAAGGAGGTGGCTTACAAAAAACTCGTTCGACCTATACTTGAGTATTGCTCATCAGTGTGGGATCCGTACCAGGTCGGGTTGACGGAGGAGATAGAAAAGATCCAAAGAAGAGCTGCGCGTTTCGCCACCAGGTTATTTGGTAACCGTGATAGCGTTACGGAGATGTTTAATAAACTCAAGTGGCAGACTCTGCAAGAGAGGCGCTCTGCATCGCGGTGTAGCTTGCTCGCCAGGTTTCGAGAGGGTGCGTTTCTGGATGAGGTATCGAATATATTACTTCCCCCTACTTATACCTCACGAGGAGATCACGAATGTAAAATTAGAGAGATTAGAGCGCGCACGGGGGCTTTCAGACAGTCGTTCTTCCCGCGACCCATACGCGACTGGAACAGGAAAGGGAGGGAATGACAGCGGCACGTAAAGTGCCCTCCGCCACACACCGTTGGGTGGCTTGCGCAGTATCAATGTAGATAAAGCTGTAGAAAGTTACAGTGTCATTCCTCATGTACTTAAGTTTGCATTGTGCCTTTCGTATTAAATTCGGATGCAATTTTTGTGTTTCATCGTCAACAAGAAGGTCCAAGGGATACAGTAAACCTGAAGTGAAGCATCAGAATCTAAAACTGGACTCACAGAAGACGTTCAAATCATAGAAAGTTAGAGTGTCAGTCCTCTTGTACTTAAGTCGGCATTGTGCCTTTTGTATTAAATTCGGATGCAATTTCTGTGTTTCATCGTCAATAAGAAGGTCCAAGGGATACAGTAAACCTGAAGTGAAACATCGGAACCTCAAACTGGACTCACAGGGGAGGTTCAAATCATATAAAGTCAGAGTGTCAGTCCACTTGTACTTAAGTCAGCATTGTGCCTTTTGTATTAAATTCGGATGCAATTTCTATGTTTCATCGTCAATAAGAAGGCCCAAGGGATACAGAAAACCTGAAGTCAAGCATCGAAATCTAAAACTGCACTCACAGGAGAGGTTCAAATCGTAGAAAGTTAGAGTGTCAGTCCTCTTGTACTTAAGTCGGCATTGTGCCTTTTGTAATAAATTCGGATGCAATTTCTGTGTTTCACCGTCAATAAGAAGGTCCAAGGGTTACAGTAAACCTGAAGTGAAGCATCGGAATCTAAAACTGGACTCACAGGAGAGGTTCAAATCATAGAAAATTAGAGTGTCAGTCCTCTTGTACTTAAGTCGGCATTGTGCCTTTTGTATTAAATTCGGATGCAATTTCTGTGTTTCATCGTCAATAAGAAGGTCCAAGGGATACAGTAAACCTGAAGTGAAGCATCGGAACCTCAAACTGGACTCACAGGGGAGGTTCAAATCATATAAAGTTAGAGTGTCAGTCCACTTGTACTTAAGTCAGCATTGTGCCTTTTGTATTAAATTCGGATGCAATTTCTATGTTTCATCGTCAATAAGAAGGCCCAAGGGTTACAGAAAACCTGAAGTCAAGCATCGAAATCTAAAACTGCACTCACAGGAGAGGTTCAAATCGTAGAAAGTTAGAGTGTCAGTCCTCTTGTACTTAAGTCGGCATTGTGCCTTTTGTAATAAATTCGGATGCAATTTCTGTGTTTCACCGTCAATAAGAAGGTCCAAGGGTTACAGTAAACCTGAAGTGAAGCATCGGAATCTAAAACTGGACTCACAGGAGAGGTTCAAATCATAGAAAGTAAGAGTGTCAGTCCTCTTGTACTTAAGTCAGCATTGTGCCTTTCGTATTAAATTTGGATGCAATTTCTGTGTTTCATCGTCAATAACAAGCTCGAAGGGATACAGTAAACCCGAAGTGAAGCATCGGAATCTACAACTGAACTCACAGGACAGGTTCAAATCATAGAAAGTTAGAGTGTAAGGCCTCTTTTACTTAAGTCGGCATTGTAGATTTGTATTTTATTCGGATTCAATTTCTGTGTTTCATCGTCAATAAGAAGATCCAAGGGATACAGTAAACCTGAAGTGCAGCATCAGAATCTAAAACTGGAATCACAGAAGAGGTTCAAATCATAGAAACTTAGAGTGTCAGTCCTCTTGTACTTAAGTCGGCATTGTGCCTTTTGTATTAAATTCGGATGCAATTTCCGTGTTTCATCGTCAATAAGAAGGTCCCAGGGATACAGTAAACCTGAAGTGAAGCATCGGAATCTCAAACTGGACTCACAGGGGAGGTTCAAATCATATAAAGTTAGAGTGACAGTCCTATTGTTCTTAAGTCGGCATTGTGCCTTTTGTATTAAATTCGGATGCAATTTCTGTGTTTCATCGTCAATAAGAAGGACCAAGGGATACAGTAAACCTGAAGTGAAGCATCGGAATCTAAAACTGGACTCACAGGAGAGGTTCAAACCATCGAAAGTTACGGTGTCAGTCCTCTTGTACTTAAGTCGGCATTGTGCCTTTTGTATTAAATTCGGATGCAATTTGTGTGTTTCACCGTCAATAAGAAAGTCCAAGGGATACAGTAAACCTGAAGTGAAGCATTGGAATCTAAAACTGGACTCACAGGAGAGGTTCAAACCATCGTAAGTTACGGTGTCAGTCCTCTTGTACTTAAGTCGGCATTGTGCCTTTTGTATTAAATTCGGATGCAATTTCTGTGTTTCATCGTCAATAAGAAGGTCCAAGGGATACAGTAAACCTGAAGTGAAGCATCGAAATCTAAAACTGGACTCAGAGGAGAGGTTCAAATAATCGAAATTTAGAGTGTCAGTCCTCTCGTACTTAAGTCGGCATTGTGCCTTTTGTATTGAATTTGGATGCAATTTCTGTGTTTCATCGTCAATAAGAAGGTCCAAGGGATACAGTAAACCTGAAGTGAAGCATCGGAATCTAAAACTGGACTCACAGGAGAGGTTCAAATCATAGAAAGTTAGAGTGTCAGTCCTCTTGTACTTAAGTCGGCATTGTGCCTTTTGTATTAAATTCGGATGCAATTTGTGTGTTTCACCGTCAATAAGAAAGTCCAAGGGATACAGTAAACCTGAAGTGAAGCATCGGAATCTAAAACTGGACTCACAGGAGAGGTTCAAATCATCGAGAGTTACGGTGTCAGTCCTCTTGTACTTAAGTCGGCATTGTGCCTTTTGTATTAAATTCGAATGCAATTTCTGTGTTTCATCGTCAATAAGAAGGCCAAGGGATACAGTAAACATGAAGTGAAGCACCGGAATCTAAAACTGGACTCACAGGAGAGTTTCAAATCATCGAAAATTAGAGTGTCAGTCCTCTTGTACTTAAGTCGGCATTGTGGCTTTTGCATTAAATTCGGATGCAATTTCTCTGTTTCATCGTCAATAAGAAGATCCAAGGGATACAGTTAACCTGAAGTGAATCATCGGAATCTAAAACTGGACTCACAGGAGAGGTTCAAATCATAGAGAGTTAGAGTGTCAGTCCACGTGTATGTAAGTCAGAATTGTGCCTTTTGTATTCAATTCGGATGCAACTGCAGTGTTTCATCAACAATAAGAAGTTCCAAGGGATACAGTAAACCTGAAGTGAAGCATCGGAATCTAAAACTGGACTCACAGGAGAGGTTCAAATCATAGAGAGTTAGAGTGTCAGTCCACGTGTATGTAAGTCAGAATTGTGCCTTTTGTATTCAATTCGGATGCAACTGCAGTGTTTTATCATCAATAAGAAGGTCCAAGGGATACAGTAAACCTGAAGTGAAGCATGGGAATCTAAAACTGGACTTACAGGAGAGGTTCAAATCATAGAAACTTAGAGTGTCAGTCCACTTGTACTTAAGTGGGCATTGTGCCTTTTGTATTAAATTTGGATGCAATTTCTGTGATTCATCGTCAATAAGAAGGTCCAAGGGATACAGTAAACCTGAAGTGAAGCATCGGAATCTAAAACTGGACTCACAGGAGAGGTTCAAACCATCGTAAGTTACGGTGTCAGTCGTTTTGTACTTAAGTCGGCATTGTGCCTTTTGTATTAAATTCGGATGCAATTTCTGTGTTTCATCGTCAATAAGAAGGTCCAAGGGATACAGTAAATCTGAAGTGAAGCATCGGAATCTAAAACTGGACTCACAGGAGAGGTTCAAATCATCTAAAGTTAGAGTGTCAGTATCTTGTACTTAAGTCGGCATTGTGCCTTTCGCATTAAAATCGGATGCAATTTCTGTGTTTCATCGTCAATAAGAAGGTCCAAGGGATACAGTAAACCTGATGCGAAGCATTGGAATCTAAAACTGGACTCACAGGAGAGGTTCAAATCATAGAGAGTTAGAGTGTCAGTCCACTTGTACGTAAGTCAGAATTGTGCCTTTTGTATTAAATTCGGATGCAATTGCTGTGTTTCATTATCAATAAGAAGGTCCAAGGGATACAGTAAACCTGAAGTGAAGCATCGGAATCTAAGACTGGACTTGCAGGAGAGGTACAAATCATCGAAAGTTAGAGTGTCAGTCCTCTTGTACTAAAGTCGGCATTGTGACTGTTGTATTAAATTCGGATGCAATTTCTGTGTTTCATCGTCAATAAGAAGGTCCAGGGGATACAGTAAACCTGAAGTGAAGCATCGAAATCTAAAACTGGACTCAGAGGAGAGGTTCAAATAATCGAAATTTAGAGTGTCAGTCCTCTCGTACTTAAGTCGGCATTGTGCCTTTTGTATTGAATTTGGATGCAATTTCTGTGTTTCTTCGTCAATAAGAAGGTCCAAGGGATACAGTAAACCTGAAGTGAAGCATCGGAATCTAAAACTGGACTCACAGGAGAGTTTCAAATCATCGAAAATTAGAGTGTCAGTCCTCTTGTACTTAAGTCGGCATTGTGGCTTTTGCATTAAATTCGGATGCAATTTCTGTGTTTCATCGTCAATAAGAAGATCCAAGGGATACAGTTAACCTGAAGTGAAGCATCGGAATCTAAAACTGGACTCACAGGAGAGGTTCAAATCATAGAGAGTTAGAGTGTCAGTCCACGTGTATGTAAGTCGGAATTGTGCCTTTTGTATTCAATTCGGATGCAACTGCAGTGTTTCATCATCAATAAGAAGGTCCAAGGGATACAGAAAACCTGAAGTGAAGCATCGGAATCTAAAACTGGACTCACGGGAGAGTTTCAAATCATAGAAATAGAGGAAAGTCCACTGGACCTGACGGGATACCAATTCGATTCTACACAGAGTACGCGAAAGAACTAGCCCCCCTTCTAACAGCCGTGTACCGCAAGTCTTTAGAGGAACGGAGGGTTCAAAATGATTGGAAAAGAGCACAGATAGTCCCAGTCTTCAAGAAGGGTCGTCGAGCAGATGCGCAAAACTATAGACCTATATCTCTTACGTCGATCTCTTGTAGAATTTTAGAACATGTTTTTTGCTCACGTATCATGTCATTTCTTAAAACCCAGAATCTACTATGTAGGAATCAACATGGATTCCGGAAACAGCGATCGTGTGAGACCAAACTCGCCTTATTTGTTCATGAGACCCAGAAAATATTAGATACAGGCTCCCAGGTAGATGCTATTTTTCTTGACTTCCGGAAGGCGTTCGATACAGTTCCGCACTGTCGCCTGATAAACAAAGTAAGAGCCTACGGAATATCAGACCAGCTGTGTGGCTGGATTGAAGAGTTTTTAGCAAACAGAACACAGCATGTTGTTATCAATGGAGAGACGTCTACAGACGTTAAAGTAACCTCTGGCGTGCCACAGGGGAGTGTTATGGGACCATTGCTTTTCACAATATATATAAATGACTTAGTAGATAGTGTCGGAAGTTCCATGCGGCTTTTCGCGGATGATGCTGTAGTATACAGAGAAGTTGCTGCATTAGGAAATTGTAGCGAAATACAGGAAGATCTGCAGAGGATAGGCACTTGGTGCAGGGAGTGGCAACTGACCCTTAACATAGACAAATGTAATGTATTGCGAATACATAGAAAGAAGGATCCTTTATTGTATGATTATATGATAGCGGAACAAACACTGGTAGCAGTTACTTCTGTAAAATATCTGGGAGTATGCGTACGGAACGATTTGAAGTGGAATGATCATATAAAATTAATTGTTGGTAAGGCGGGTACCAGGGTAAGATTCATTGGGAGAGTGCTTAGAAAATGTAGTCCAAAAACAAAGGAGGTGGCTTACAAAAAACTCGTTCGACCTATACTTGAGTATTGCTCATCAGTGTGGGATCCGTACCAGGTCGGGTTGACGGAGGAGATAGAAAAGATCCAAAGAAGAGCTGCGCGTTTCGCCACCAGGTTATTTGGTAACCGTGATAGCGTTACGGAGATGTTTAATAAACTCAAGTGGCAGACTCTGCAAGAGAGGCGCTCTGCATCGCGGTGTAGCTTGCTCGCCAGGTTTCGAGAGGGTGCGTTTCTGGATGAGGTATCGAATATATTACTTCCCCCTACTTATACCTCACGAGGAGATCACGAATGTAAAATTAGAGAGATTAGAGCGCGCACGGGGGCTTTCAGACAGTCGTTCTTCCCGCGACCCATACGCGACTGGAACAGGAAAGGGAGGGAATGACAGCGGCACGTAAAGTGCCCTCCGCCACACACCGTTGGGTGGCTTGCGCAGTATCAATGTAGATAAAGCTGTAGAAAGTTACAGTGTCATTCCTCATGTACTTAAGTTTGCATTGTGCCTTTCGTATTAAATTCGGATGCAATTTTTGTGTTTCATCGTCAACAAGAAGGTCCAAGGGATACAGTAAACCTGAAGTGAAGCATCAGAATCTAAAACTGGACTCACAGAAGACGTTCAAATCATAGAAAGTTAGAGTGTCAGTCCTCTTGTACTTAAGTCGGCATTGTGCCTTTTGTATTAAATTCGGATGCAATTTCTGTGTTTCATCGTCAATAAGAAGGTCCAAGGGATACAGTAAACCTGAAGTGAAACATCGGAACCTCAAACTGGACTCACAGGGGAGGTTCAAATCATATAAAGTCAGAGTGTCAGTCCACTTGTACTTAAGTCAGCATTGTGCCTTTTGTATTAAATTCGGATGCAATTTCTATGTTTCATCGTCAATAAGAAGGCCCAAGGGATACAGAAAACCTGAAGTCAAGCATCGAAATCTAAAACTGCACTCACAGGAGAGGTTCAAATCGTAGAAAGTTAGAGTGTCAGTCCTCTTGTACTTAAGTCGGCATTGTGCCTTTTGTAATAAATTCGGATGCAATTTCTGTGTTTCACCGTCAATAAGAAGGTCCAAGGGTTACAGTAAACCTGAAGTGAAGCATCGGAATCTAAAACTGGACTCACAGGAGAGGTTCAAATCATAGAAAGTTAGAGTGTCAGTCCTCTTGTACTTAAGTCGGCATTGTGCCTTTTGTATTAAATTCGGATGCAATTTCTGTGTTTCATCGTCAATAAGAAGGTCCAAGGGATACAGTAAACCTGAAGTGAAGCATCGGAACCTCAAACTGGACTCACAGGGGAGGTTCAAATCATATAAAGTTAGAGTGTCAGTCCACTTGTACTTAAGTCAGCATTGTGCCTTTTGTATTAAATTCGGATGCAATTTCTATGTTTCATCGTCAATAAGAAGGCCCAAGGGTTACAGAAAACCTGAAGTCAAGCATCGAAATCTAAAACTGCACTCACAGGAGAGGTTCAAATCGTAGAAAGTTAGAGTGTCAGTCCTCTTGTACTTAAGTCGGCATTGTGCCTTTTGTAATAAATTCGGATGCAATTTCTGTGTTTCACCGTCAATAAGAAGGTCCAAGGGTTACAGTAAACCTGAAGTGAAGCATCGGAATCTAAAACTGGACTCACAGGAGAGGTTCAAATCATAGAAAGTAAGAGTGTCAGTCCTCTTGTACTTAAGTCAGCATTGTGCCTTTCGTATTAAATTTGGATGCAATTTCTGTGTTTCATCGTCAATAACAAGCTCGAAGGGATACAGTAAACCCGAAGTGAAGCATCGGAATCTACAACTGAACTCACAGGACAGGTTCAAATCATAGAAAGTTAGAGTGTAAGGCCTCTTTTACTTAAGTCGGCATTGTAGATTTGTATTTTATTCGGATTCAATTTCTGTGTTTCATCGTCAATAAGAAGATCCAAGGGATACAGTAAACCTGAAGTGCAGCATCAGAATCTAAAACTGGAATCACAGAAGAGGTTCAAATCATAGAAACTTAGAGTGTCAGTCCTCTTGTACTTAAGTCGGCATTGTGCCTTTTGTATTAAATTCGGATGCAATTTCCGTGTTTCATCGTCAATAAGAAGGTCCCAGGGATACAGTAAACCTGAAGTGAAGCATCGGAATCTCAAACTGGACTCACAGGGGAGGTACAAATCATATAAAGTTAGAGTGACAGTCCTCTTGTTCTTAAGTCGGCATTGTGCCTTTTGTATTAAATTCGGATGCAATTTCTGTGTTACATCGTCAATAAGAAGGTCCAAGGGATACAGTAAACCTGAAGTGAAGCATCGGAATCTAAAACTGGACTCACAGGAGAGGTTCAAACCATCGAAAGTTACGGTGTCAGTCCTCTTGTACTTAAGTCGGCATTGTGCCTTTTGTATTAAATTCGGATGCAATTTCTGTGTTTCATCGTCAATAAGAAGGTCCAAGGGATACAGTAAATCTGAAGTGAAGCATCGGAATCTAAAACTGGACTTACAGACGAGGTTCAAATCATCGAAAGTTAGAGTGTCAGTATCTTGTACTTAAGTCGGCATTGTGCCTTTTGCATTAAAATCGGATGGAATTTCTGTGTTTCATCGTCAATAAGAAGGTCCAAGGGATACAGTAAAGCTGATACGAAGCATCGGAATCTAAAACTGGACTCACAGGAGGGGTTCAAATCATAGAGAGTTAGAGTGTCAGTCCACTTGTACGTAAGTCAGAATTGTTCCTTTTGTATTAAATTCGGATGCAATTGCTGTGTTTCATCATCAATAAGAAGGTCCAAGGGATACAGTAAACCTGAAGTGAAGCATCGGAATCTAAAACTGGACTCACAGGAGAGGTACAAATCATCGAAAGTTAGAGTGTCAGTCCTCTTGCACTAAAGTCGGCAATGTGACTGTTGTATTAAATTCGGATGCAATTTCTGTGTATCATCGTCAATAAGAAGGTCCAAGGGATACAGTAAACCTGAAGTGAAGCATCGGAATCTAAAACTGGACTCAGAGGAGAGCTTCAAATAATCGAAATTTAGAGTGTCAGTCCTCTCGTACTTAAGTCGGCATTGTGCCTTTTGTATTGAATTTGGATGCAATTTCTGTGTTTCATCGTCAATAAGAAGGTCCAAGGGATACAGTAAACCTGAAGTGAAGCATCGGAACCTCAAACTGGACTCACAGGGGAGGTCCAAATCATATAAAGTTAGAGTGTCAGTCCACTTGTACTTAAGTCAGCATTGTGCCTTTTGTATTAAATTCGGATGCAATTTCTATGTTTCATCGTCAATAAGAACGTCCAAGGGATACAGTAAACCTGAAGTGGAGCATCGGAATCTAAAACTGGACTCACAGGAGATGTTCAAATCATAGAAAGTTAGAGTGTCATTCCTCTTGTATTTAAGTCGGCATTGTGCCTTTCGTATTAATTTCGGATGCAATTTGTGTGTTTTATCGTCAATAAGAAGATCCAAGGGATACAGTAAACCTGAAGTGAAGCCTCAGAATCTAAAACTGGAATCACAGAAGAGGTTCAAATCATAGAAAGTTAGAGTGTCAGTCCTCTTGTACTTAAGTCGGCATTGTGCCTTTTGTATTAAATTCGGATGAAATTTCTGTGTTTCATCGTCAATAAGAAGGTCCCAGGGATACAGTAAACCTGAAGTGAAGCATCGGAATCTCAAACAGGGCTCTCAGGGGAGGTTCAAATCATATAAAGTTAGAGTGACAGTCCTCTTGTACTTAAGTCGGCATTGTGCCTTTTGTATTAATTCGGATGCAATTTCTGTGTTTCAACGTCAATAAGAAGGTCCAAGCGATACAGTAAACCTGAAGTGAAGCATCGGAATGTAAAACTGTACTTACAGGAGAGGTTCAAATCATAGAAAGTTAGAGTGTCAGTCCACTTGTACTTAAGTGGGCATTGTGCCTTTTGTATTAAATTGGGATGCAATTTCTGTGTTTCATCGTCAATAAGAAGGTCCAAGGAATACAGTGAACCTGAAGTGAAGCATCGGAATCTAAAACTGGACTCACAGGAGAGGTTCAAACCATCGAAAGTTATGGTGTCAGTCCTCTTGTACTTAAGTCGGCATTGTGCCTTTTGTATTAAATTCAGATGCAATTTCTGTGTTTCATCGTCAATAAGAAGGTCCAAGGGATACAGTAA
Organism: Schistocerca americana; assembly: GCF_021461395.2. NCBI lineage: Eukaryota > Metazoa > Arthropoda > Insecta > Orthoptera > Acrididae > Schistocerca > Schistocerca americana. The sequence goes on from NC_060127.1 coordinate 218,087,391, forward strand.
ATCTGAAGTGAAGCATCGGAATCAAAAACTGGACTTACAGGAGAGGTTCAAATCATCGAAAGTTAGAGTGCCAGTATCTTGTACTTAAGTCGGCATTGTGCCTTTTGCGTTAAAATCGGATGCAATTTCTGTGTTTCATCGTCAATAAGAAGATCCAAGGGATACAGTAAACCTGATGCGAAGCATCGGAATCTAAAACTGGACTCACAGGAGAGGTTCAAATCATAGAGAGTTAGAGCGTCAGTCCACTTGTACGTAAGTCAGAATTGTGCCTTTTGTATTAAATTCGGATGCAATTGCAGTGTTTCATCATCAATAAGAAGGTCCAAGGGATACAGTAAACCTGAAGTGAAGCATCGGAATCTAAAACTGGACTCACTGGACAGGATCAAATCATCGAAAGTTAGAGTGTCAGTCCTCTTGTACTTAAGTCGGCATTGTGCCTGTTGTACTAAATTCGGATGCAATTTCTGTGTTTCATCGTCAATAAGAAGGTCCAAGGTATACAGTAAAACTGAAGTGAAGCATCAGAATCTAAAACTGGACTCACAGGAGAGGTTCAAATAATCGCAATTTAGAGTGTCAGTCCTCTCGTACTTAAGTCGGCATTGTGCATATTGTCTTGAATTCGGATGCAATTTCTGCGCTTCATCGTCAATAAGAAGGTCCAAGGGATACAGTAAACCTGAAGTGAAGCATCGGAATCTAAAACTGGACTCACAGGAGAGGTTCAAATCATAGAAATTTAGGGTGTCAGTTCTCTCGTACTTAAGTCAGCATTGTGCCTTTTGTATTAAATTCGGATGCAATTTCTGTGTTTCATCGACAATAAGAAAGTCCAAGGGATACAGTAAACCTGAAGTGATGCATCGGAATCTAAAACTGGACTCACAGTAGAGGTTCAAATAATAGAGAGTTAGAGTGTCAGTCCTCTTGTACTTAAGTCGGCATTGTGCCTTTTGTATTAAATTCGGATGCAATTTCTGTTTTTCATCGTCAATAAGAAGGTCCAAGGGATACAGTAAACCCAAAGTGAAGCATCGGAATCTAAAACTGGACTCACAGGAGATGTTCCAATCATAGAGAGTTAGAGTGTCAGTCCTCTTGCACTTAAGTCGGCATTGTGCCTTTCGTATTAAATTCGGATGCAATTTGTGTGTTCCACCGTCAATAAGAAAGTCCAAGGGATACAGTAAACCTGAAGTGAAGCATCGGAATCTAAAACTGGACTCACAGGAGAGGTTCAAATCATCGAGAGTTACGTTGTCAGTCCTCTTGTACTTAAGTCGGCATTGTGCCTTTTGTATTAAGTTCGAATGCAATTTCTGTGTTTCATCGTCAATAAGAAGGTCCAAGGGATACAGTAAACATGAAGTGAAGCACCGGAATCTAAAACTGGACTCACAGGAGAGTTTCAAATCATCGAAAATTAGAGTGTCAGTCCTCTTGTACTTAAGTCGGCATTGTGGCTTTTGCATTAAATTCGGATGCAATTTCTGTGTTTCATCGTCAATAAGAAGATCTAAGGGATACAGTTAACCTGAAGTGATGCATCGGAATCTAAAACTGGACTCACAGGAGAGGTTCAAATCATAGAGAGTTAGAGTGTCAGTCCACGTGTATGTAAGTCAGAATTGTGCCTTTTGTATTCAATTCGGATGCAACTGCAGTGTTTCATCATCAATAAGAAGGTCCAAGGGATACAGTAAACCTGAAGTGAAGCATCGGAATCTAAAACTGGAGTCACTGGACAGGATCAAATAATCGAAAGTTAGAGTGTCAGTCCTCTTGTACTTAAGTCGGCATTGTGCCTGTTGTACTAAATTCGGATGCAATTTCTGTGTTTCATCGTCAATAAGAAGGTCCAAGGTATACAGTAAACCTGAAGTGAAGCATCGGAATCTAAAACTGGACTCACAGGAGAGGTTCAAATAATCGAAATTTAGAGTGTCTGTCCTCTCGTACTTAAGTCGGCATTGTGTCTTTTGTCTTGAATTTGGATTCAATTAGTGTGTTTCATCGTCAATAAGAAGGTCCAAGGGATACAGTAAACCTGAAGTGAAGCATCGGAATCTAAAACTGGACTCACAGGAGAGGTTCAAATCATAGAAAGAGTGGCAGTCCTCTTGTACATAAGTCGGCATTGTGCCTTTTGTATTAAATTCGGATGCAATTTCTGTGCTTCATCGTCAATAAGAAGGTCCAAGGGATACAGTAAACCTGAAGTGAAGCATCGGAATCTAAAACTGGACTCACAGGAGAGGTTCAAATCATAGGAATTTAGGGTGTCAGTTCTCTCGTACTTAAGTCGGCATTGTGCCTTTTGTATTAAATTCGGATGCAATTTCTGTGTTTCATCGACAATATGAAGGTCCAAGGGATACAGTAAACCTGAAGTGAAGCATCGGAATCTAAAACTGGACTCACAGGAGAGGTTCAAATCATAGAAAGAGTGGCAGTCCTCTTGTACATAAGTCGGCATTGTGCCTTTTGTATTAAATTCGGATGCAATTTCTGTGTTTCATCGCCAATAAGAAGGTCCAAGTGATACAGTAAACCTGAAGTGAAGCATCAGAATCTGAAACTGGACTAACAGAAGGGGTTCAAATCATAGAAAGTTAGAGTGTCAGTCCTCTTGTACTTAAGTCGGCATTGTGCCTTTTGTATTAAATTCGGATGCAATTTCTGTGTTTCATCGTCAATAAGAAGGTCCAAGGGATACAGTAAACCTGAAGTGAAACATCGTAATCTCAAACTGGACTTACAGGAGAGGTTGAAATCATATAAAGTTAGAGTGTCAGTCCTCTTGTACTTAAGTCGGCATTGTGCCTTTTGTATTAAATTCGGATGCAATTTCTGTGTTTCATCGTCAATAAGAAGGTCCAAGGGATACAGTAAACCTGAAGTGAAGCATCGGAATCTAAAACTGAACTCACAGGAGAGGTTCAAATCATAGAAAGTTAGAGGGTCAGTCCTCTTGTACTTAAGTCGGCATTGTGCTTTTGTATTTTATTCGGATGCAATTTCTGTGTTTCATCGTCAATAAGAACGTCCAAGGGATACAGTAAACCTGAAGTGAAGCATCGGAATCTAAAACTGGTCTCACAGGAGAGGTTCAAACCATAGAAAGTTAGAGTGTCATTCCTCTTGTACTTAAGTCGGCATTGTGCCTTTCGTATTAAATTTGGATGCAATTTCTGTGCTTCATCGTCAATAAGAAGGTCCAAGGGATACAGTAAACCTGAAGTGAAGCATCGGAATCTAAAACTGGACTCACAGGAGCGGTTCAAATCATAGAGAGTTAGAGTGTCAGTCCACTTGTACGTAAGTCAGCATTGTGCCTTTTGTATTGAATTCGGATGCAATTGCTGTGTTTCATCATCAATAAGAAGGTCCAAGGGATACAATAAACCTGAAGTGAAGCATCGGAATCTAAAACTGGACTCACAGCAGTGGTTCATATCATCAAAAGTAAGAGCGTCAGTCCTCTTGTACTTAAGTCGGCATTGTGCCTTTTGTATTAAATTCGGATGCAATTTCTGTGTTTCATCGTCAATAAGAAGGTCCAAGGGATACAGTAAACCTGAAGTGAAGCATCGGAATCTAAAACTGGACTCACAGGAGAGGGTCAAATAATCGAAATTTAGAGTGTCCGTCCTCTCGTACTTAAGTCGCCATTGTGCATTTTGTATTGAATTTGGATGCAATTACTGTGTTTGATCGTCAATAAGAAGGTCCAAGGGATACAGTAAACCTGAAGTGAAGCATCGGAATCTAAAACTGGACTCACAGGAGAGGTTCAAATCATAGAAATTTAGGGTGTCAGTTCTCTCGTACTTAAGTCGGCATTGTGCCTTTTGCATTAAATTCGGATGCAATTTCTGTGTTTCATCGACAATAAGAAGGTCCAAGGGATACAGTAAACCTGAAGTGAAGCATCGGAATCTAAAACTGGACTCACAGTAGAAGTTCAAATCATAGAGAGTTAGAGTGTCAGTCCTCTTGTACTTAAGTCGGCATTGTGCCTTTTGTATTAAATTCGGATGCAATTTCTGTTTTTCATCGTCAATAAGAAGGTCCAAGGGATACAGTAAACCCGAAGTGAAGCATCGGAATCTAAAACTGGACTCACAGGAGAAGTTCCAATCATAGAGAGTTACAGTGTCAGTCCTCTTGTACTTAAGTCGGCATTGTGCCTTTCGTATTAAATTCGGATGCAATTTCTGTGTTTCATCGTCAATAAGAAGGTCCAAGGGATACAGTAAACCTGAAGTGAAGCATCGTAATCTCAAACTGGACTCACAGGAGATGTTGAAATCATATAAAGTTAGAGTGTCAGTCCTCTTGTACTGAAGTCGGCATTGTGCCTTTTGTATTAAATTCGGATGTAATTTCTGTGTTTCATCGTCAATAAGAAGGTCCAAGCGATACAGTAAACCTGAAGTGAAGCATCGGAATCTAAAACTGGACTTACAGGAGAGGTTCAAATTATAAAAAGTTAGAGTGTCAGTCCACTTGTACTTAAGTCGGCATTGTGCCTTTTATATTAAATTTGGATGCAATTTCTGTGTTTCATCGTCAATAAGAAGGTCCAAGGGATACAGTAAACCTGAAGTGAAGCATCGGAATCTAAAACTGGACTCACAGGGGAGGTTCGAATCATCGAAAGTTAGGGTGTCAGTCCTCTTGTACTTAAGTCGGCATTGTACCTTTTGTATTAAATTCGGATGCAATTTCTGTGTTTCATCGTCAATAAGAAGGTCCCAGGGATACAGTAAACCTGAAGTGAAGCATCGGAATCTCAAACTGGAATCACAGAAGAGGTTCAAATCATAGAAACTTAGAGTGTCAGTCCTCTTGTACTTAAGTCGGCATTGCGCCTTTTGTATTAAATTCGGATGCAATTTCTGTGTTTCATCGTCAATAAGAAGGTCCCAGGGATACAGTTAACCTGAAGTGAAGCATCGGAATCTCAAACTGGACTCACAGGGGAGGTTCAAATCATATAAAGTTAGAGTGACAGTCCTCTTGTTCTTAAGTCGCCATTGTGCCTTTTGTATTAAATTCGGATGCAATTTCTGTGTTTCATCGTCAATAAGAAGGTCCCAGGGATACAGTAAACCTGAAGTGAAGCATCGGAATCTCAAACTGGACTCACAGGGGAGGTTCAAATCATATAAAGTTAGAGTGACAGTCCTCTTGTTCTTAAGTCGGCATTGTGCCTTTTGTATTAAATTCGGATGCAATTTCTGTGTTTCATCGTCAATAAGAAGGTCCAAGGGATACAGTAAACCTGAAGTGAAGCATCGGAATCTAAAACTGGACTCACAGGAGAGGTTCAAACCATCGAAAGTTACGGTGTCAGTCCTCTTGTACTTAAGTCGGCATTGTGCGTTTTGTATTAAATTCGGATGCAATTTCTGTGTTTCATCGTCAATAAGAAGGTCCAAGGGATACAGTAAATCTGAAGTGAAGCATCGGAATCTAAAACTGGACTTACAGAAGAGGTTCAATTCATCGAAAGTTAGAGTGTCAGTATCTTGTACTTAAGTCGGCATTGTGCCTTTTGCATTAAAATCGGATGGAATTTCTGTGTTTCATCGTCAATAAGAAGGTCCAAGGGATACAGTAAAGCTGATACGAAGCATCGGAATCTAAAACTGAACTCACAGGAGAGGTTCAAATCATAGAGAGTTAGAGTGTCAGTCCACTTGTACGTAAGTCAGAATTGTTCCTTTTGTATTAAATTCGGATGCAATTGCTGTGTTTCATCATCAATAAGAAGGTCCAAGGGATACAGTAAACCTGAAGTGAAGCATCGGAATCTAAAACTGGACCCACAGGAGAGGTACAAATCATCGAAAGTTAGAGTGTCAGTCCTCTTGCACTAAAGTCGGCAATGTGACTTTTGTATTAAATTCGGATGCAATTTCTGTGTATCATCGTCAATAAGAAGGTCCAAGGGATACAGTAAACCTGAAGTGAAGCATCGGAATCTAAAACTGGACTCAGAGGAGAGGTTCAAATAATCGAAATTTAGAGTGTCAGTCCTCTCGTACTTAAGTCGGCATTGTGCCTTTTGTATTGAATTTGGATGCAATTTCTGTGTTTCATCGTCAATAAGAAGGTCCAAGGGATACAGTAAACCTGAAGTGAAGCATCGGAATCTAAAACTGGACTCACAGGAGATGTTCAAATCATAGAAAGTTAGAGTGTCATTCCTCTTGTATTTAAGTCGGCATTGTGCCTTTCGTATTAATTTCGGATGCAATTTCTGTGTTTTATCGTCAATAAGAAGATCCAAGGGATACAGTAAACCTGAAGTGAAGCCTCAGAATCTAAAACTGGAATCACAGAAGAGGTTCAAATCATAGAAAGTTAGAGTGTCAGTCCTCTTGTACTTAAGTCGGCATTGTGCCTTTTGTATTAAATTCGGATGAAATTTCTGTGTTTCATCGTCAATAAGAAGGTCCCAGGGATACAGTAAACCTGAAGTGAAGCATCGGAATCTCAAACTGGGCTCACAGGGGAGGTTCAAATCATATAAAGTTAGAGTGACAGTCCTCTTGTACTTAAGTCGGCATTGTGCCTTTTGTATTAAATTCGGATGCAATTTCTGTGTTTCAACGTCAATAAGAAGGTCCAAGCGATACAGTAAACCTGAAGTGAAGCATCGGAATCTAAAACTGGACTTACAGGAGAGGTTCAAATCATAGAAAGTTAGAGTGTCAGTCCACTTGTACTTAAGTGGGCATTGTGCCTTTTGTATTAAATTGGGATGCAATTTCTGTGTTTCATCGTCAATAAGAAGGTCCAAGGAATACAGTAAACCTGAAGTGAAGCATCGGAATCTAAAACTGGACTCACAGGAGAGGTTCAAACCATCGAAAGTTATGGTGTCAGTCCTCTTGTACTTAAGTCGGCATTGTGCCTTTTGTATTAAATTCGGATGCAATTTCTGTGTTTCATCGTCAATAAGAAGGTCCAAGGGATACAGTAAATCTGAAGTGAAGCATCGGAATCAAAAACTGGACTTAACGGAGAGGTTCAAATCATCGAAAGTTAGAGTGCCAGTATCTTGTACTTAAGTCGGCATTGTGCTTTTTGCGTTAAAATCGGATGCAATTTCTGTGTTTCATCGTCAATAAGAAGATCCAAGGGATACAGTAAACCTGATGCGAAGCATCGGAATCTAAAACTGGACTCACAGGAGAGGTTCAAATCATAGGGAGTTAGAGCGTCAGTCCACTTGTACGTAAGTCAGAATTGTGCCTTTTGTATTAAATTCGGATGCAATTGCAGTGTTTCATCATCAATAAGAAGGTCCAAGGGATACAGTAAACCTGAAGTGAAGCATCGGAATCTAAAACTGGACTCACTGGACAGGATCAAATCATCGAAAGTTAGAGTGTCAGTCCTCTTGTACTTAAGTCGGCATTGTGCCTGTTGTACTAAATTCGGATGCAATTTCTGTGTTTCATCGTCAATAAGAAGGTCCAAGGTATACAGTAAAACTGAAGTGAAGCATCAGAATCTAAAACTGGACTCACAGGAGAGGTTCAGATAATCGCAATTTAGAGTGTCAGTCCTCTCGTACTTAAGTCGGCATTGTGCATATTGTCTTGAATTCGGATGCAATTTCTGTGCTTCATCGTCAATAAGAAGGTCCAAGGGATACAGTAAACCTGAAGTGAAGCATCGGAATCTAAAACTGGACTCACAGGAGAGGTTCAAATCATAGAAATTTAGGGTGTCAGTTCTCTCGTACGTAAGTCGGCATTGTGCCTTTTGTATTAAATTCGGATGCAATTTCTGTGTTTCATCGTCAATAAGAAGGTCCAAGGGATACAGTAAACATGAAGTGAAGCACCGGAATCTAAAACTGGACTCACAGGAGAGTTTCAAATCATCGAAAATTAGAGTGTCAGTCCTCTTGCACTTAAGTCGGCATTGTGGCTTTTGCATTAAATTCGGATGCAATTTCTGTGTTTCATCGTCAATAAGAAGATCCAAGGGATACAGTTAACCTGAAGTGATGCATCGGAATCTAAAACTGGACTCACAGGAGAGGTTCAAATCATAGAGAGTTAGAGTGTTAGTCCACGTGTATGTAAGTCAGAATTGTGCCTTTTGTATTCAATTCGGATGCAACTGCAGTGTTTCATCATCAATAAGAAGGTCCAAGGGATACAGTAAACCTGAAGTGAAGCATCGGAATCTAAAACTGGAGTCACTGGACAGGATCAAATCATCGAAAGTTAGAGTGTCAGTCCTCTAGTACTTAAGTCGGCATTGTGCCTGTTGTACTAAATTCGGATGTAATTTCTGTGTTTCATCGTCAATAAGAAGGTCCAAGGTATACAGTAAACCTGAAGTGAAGCATCGGAATCTAAAACTGGACTCACAGGAGAGGTTCAAATAATCGAAATTTAGAGTGTCTGTCCTCTCGTACTTAAGTCGGCATTGTGTCTTTTGTCTTGAATTTGGATTCAATTTCTGTGTTTCATCGTCAATAAGAAGGTCCAAGGGATACAGTAAACCTGAAGTGAAGCATCGGAATCTAAAACTGGACTCACAGGAGAGGTTCAAATCATAGAAAGAGTGGCAGTCCTCTTGTACATAAGTCGGCATTGTGCCTTTTGTATTAAATTCGGATGCAATTTCTGTGCTTCATCGTCAATAAGAAGGTCCAAGGGATACAGTAAACCTGAAGTGAAGCATCGGAATCTAAAACTGGACTCACAGGAGAGGTTCAAATCATAGAAATTTAGGGTGTCAGTTCTCTCGTACTTAAGTCGGCATTGTGCCTTTTGTATTAAATTCGGATGCAATTTCTGTGTTTCATCGACAATATCAAGGTCCAAGGGATACAGTAAACCTGAAGTGAAGCATCGGAATCTAAAACTGGACTCACAGGAGAGGTTCAAATCATAGAAAGAGTGGCAGTCCTCTTGTACATAAGTCGGCATTGTGCCTTTTGTATTAAATTCGGATGCAATTTCTGTGTTTCATCGACAATAAGAAGGTCCAAGTGATACAGTAAACCTGAAGTGAAGCATCAGAATCTGAAACTGGACTAACAGAAGGGGTTCAAATCATAGAAAGTTAGAGTGTCAGTCCTCTTGTACTTAAGTCGGCATTGTGCCTTTTGTATTAAATTCGGATGCAATTTCTGTGTTTCATCGTCAATAAGAAGGTCCAAGGGATACAGTAAACCTGAAGTGAAACATCGTAATCTCAAACTGGACTCACAGGAGAGGTTGAAATCATATAAAGTTAGAGTGTCAGTCCTCTTGTACTTAAGTCGGCATTGTGCCTTTTGTATTAAATTCGGATGCAATTTCTGTGTTTCATCGTCAATAAGAAGGTCCAAGGGATACAGTAAACCTGAAGTGAAGCATCGGAATCTAAAACTGAACTCACAGGAGAGGTTCAAATCATAGAAAGTTAGAGGGTCAGTCCTCTTGTACTTAAGTCGGCATTGTGCTTTTGTATTTTATTCGGATGCAATTTCTGTGTTTCATCGTCAATAAGAACGTCCAAGGGATACAGTAAACCTGAAGTGAAGCATCGGAATCTAAAACTGGTCTCACAGGAGAGGTTCAAATCATAGAAAGTTAGAGTGTCATTCCTCTTGTACTTAACGCGGCATTGTGCCTTTCGTATTAAATTTGGATGCAATTTCTGTGCTTCATCGTCAATAAGAAGGTCCAAGGGATACAGTAAACCTGATGTGAAGCATCGGAATCTAAAACTGGACTCACAGGAGCGGTTCAAATCATAGAGAGTTAGAGTGTCAGTCCACTTGTACGTAAGTCAGCATTGTGCCTTTTGTATTGAATTCGGATGCAATTGCTGTGTTTCATCATCAATAAGAAGGTCCAAGGGATACAGTAAACCTGAAGTGAAGCATCGGAATCTAAAACTGGACTCACAGCAGTGGTTCAAATCATCAAAAGTAAGAGCGTCAGTCCTCTTGTACTTAAGTCGGCATTGTGCCTTTTGTATTAAATTCGGATGCAATTTCTGTGTTTCATCGACAATAAGAAGGTCCAAGGGATACAGTAAACCTGAAGTGAAGCATCGGAATCTAAAACTGGACTCACAGTAGAAGTTCAAATCATAGAGAGTTAGAGTGTCAGTCCTCTTGTACTTAAGTCGGCATTGTGCCTTTTGTATTAAATTCGGATGCAATTTCTGTTTTTCATCGTCAATAAGAAGGTCCAAGGGATACAGTAAACCCGAAGTGAAGCATCGGAATCTAAAACTGGACTCACAGGAGATGTTCCAATCATAGAGAGTTACAGTGTCAGTCCTCTTGTACTTAAGTCGGCATTGTGCCTTTCGTATTAAATTCGGATGCAATTTCTGTGTTTCATCGTCAATAAGAAGGTCCAAGTGATACAGTAAACCTGAAGTGAAGCATCAGAATCTAAAACTGGACTAACAGAAGGGGTTCAAATCATAGAAAGTTAGAGTGTCAGTCCTCTTGTACTTAAGTCGGCATTGTGCCTTTTGTATTAAATTCGGATGCAATTTCTGTGTTTCATCGTCAATAAGAAGGTCCAAGGGATACAGTAAACCTGAAGTGAAGCATCGTAATCTCAAACTGGACTCACAGGAGATGTTGAAATCATATAAAGTTAGAGTGTCAGTCCTCTTGTACTGAAGTCGGCATTGTGCCTTTTGTATTAAATTCGGATGTAATTTCTGTGTTTCATCGTCAATAAGAAGGTCCAAGCGATACAGTAAACCTGAAGTGAAGCATCGGAATCTAAAACTGGACTTACAGGAGAGGTTCAAATTATAAAAAGTTAGAGTGTCAGTCCACTTGTACTTAAGTCGGCATTGTGCCTTTTATATTAAATTTGGATGCAATTTCTGTGTTTCATCGTCAATAAGAAGGTCCAAGGGATACAGTAAACCTGAAGTGAAGCATAGGAATCTAAAACTGGACTCACAGGGGAGGTTCGAATCATCGAAAGTAAGGGTGTCAGTCCTCTTGTACTTAAGTCGGCATTGTACCTTTTGTATTAAATTCGCATGCAATTTCTGTGTTTCATCGTCAATATGAAGGTCCAAAGGATACAGCAAACCTGAAGTGAAGCATCGGAATCTAAAACAGGACTCACAGGAGAGGTTCAAATCATCGAAAGTAAGAGTGTCAGTCCTCTTGTACTTAAGTTGGCATTGTGCCTTTTGCATTAAATTCCGATGCAATTTCTGTGTTTCATCGTCAATAAGAAGGTCCAAGGGATACAGTAAACCTGAAGTGAAGCATCGGAATCTAAAACTGGACTCACAGGAGCGGTTCAAATCATAGAGGGTTAGAGTGTCAGTCCACTTTTACGTAAGTCAGCATTGTGCCTTTTGTATTAAATTCGGATGCAATTGCTGTGTTTCATCATCAATAAGAAGGTCCAAGGGATACAATAAACCTGAAGTGAAGCATCGGAATCTAAAACTGGACTCACAGCAGTGGTTCAAATCATCGAAAGTAAGAGTGTCAGTCCTCTTGTACTTAAGTCGGCATTGTGCCTTTTGTATTAAATTCGGATGCAATTTCTGTGTTTCATCGTCAATAAGAAGGTAGAAGGGATACAGTAAACCTGAAGTGAAGCATCGGAATCTAAAACTGGACTCACAGGAGAGGGTCAAATAATAGAAATTTAGAGTGTCCGTCCTCTCGTACTTAAGTCGCCATTGTGCCTTTTGTATTGAATTTGGATGCAATTTCTGTGTTTGATCGTCAATAAGAAGGTCCAAGGGATACAGTAAACCTGAAGTGAAGCATCGGAATCTAAAACTGAACTCACAGGAGAGGTTCAAATCATAGAAAGTTAGAGTGTCAGTCCTCTTGTACTTAAGTCGGCATTGTGCATTTGTATTTTGTTCGGATGCAATTTCTGTGTTTCATCGTCAATAAGAAGGTCCAAGGGATACAGTAAACCTGAAGTGAAGCATCAGAATCTAAAACTGGACTCACAGAAAAGGTTCAAATCATAGAAAGTTAGAGTGACAGTCATCTTGTACTTAAGTCGGCATTGTGCCTTTTGTATTAAATTCGGATGCAATTTCTGTGTTTCATCGTCAATAAGATGGTCCAAGGGTTACAGTAAGATGGTCCGAGGGTTACAGTAAACCTGAAGTCAAGCATCGAAATCTAAAACTGCACTCACAGGAGAGGTTCAAATCGTAGAAAGTTACAGTGTCAGTCCTCTTGTACTTAAGTCGGCATTGTGCCTTTTGTATTAAATTCGGATGCATTTGCTGTGTTTCACCGTCAATAAGAAGGTCAAAGCGTTACAATAAACCTGAAGTGAAGCATCGGAATCTAAACCTGGACTCACAGGAGAGGTTCAAATCATAGAAAGTTAGAGTGTCAGTCCTCTTCTACTTAAGTCGGCATTGTGCATTTTGTATTAAATTCGGATGTATTTTCTGTGTTTCATCGTCAATAAGAAGGTCCAAGGGATACAGTAAACCTGAAGTGAAGCATCGGAATCCAAAACTGAACTAACAGGAGAGGTTCAAATCATAGAAAGTTAGAGTGTCAGTCCTCTTGCACTTATGTCGGCATTGTGCATTATGTATTTTATTCGGATGCAATTTCTGTGTTTCATCGTCAATAAGAACGTCCAAGTGATACAGTAAACCTGAAGTGAAGCATCGGAATCTAAAACTGGACTCACAGGAGAGGTTCAAATCATAGAAAGTTAGAGTGTCATTCCTCTTGTACTTTAGTCGGCATTGTGCCTTTCGTATTAAATTCGGAGGCAATTTCTGTGTTTCATCGTCAATAAGAAGGTATAAGGGATACAGTAAACCAGAAGTGAAGCATCAGAATCTAAGACTGGACTCACATGAGAGGTTCAAATCATATAAAGTTAGAGTGTCAGTCCTCTTGTACTTAAGTCGACATTGTGCCATTTGTATTAAATTCGAATGCAATTTCTGTGCTTCATCGTCAATAAGAGGGTCCAAGCGATACAGTTAACCTGAAGTGAAGCATCGGAATCTAAATCTGGACTCACAGGAGAGGTTCAAATCATCGAAAGTTAGGGTGTCAGTCCTCTTGTACTTAAGTCGTCATTGTGCCTTTTGTATTGAATTAGGATGCAATTCCTGTGTTTCATCGTCAATAAGAAGGTCCAAGGGATACAGTAAACCTGAAGTGATGCATCGGAATCTAAAACTGGACTCACAGGAGAGGTTCAAATCATAGAGAGTTAGAGTGTCAGTCCACTTGCACGTACGTTAGCATTGTGCCTTTTGTCTTACATTCGGATGCAATTGCTGTGTTTCATCATCAATAAGAAGGTCCAAGGGATACAGTAAACCTGAAGTGAAGCATCGGAATCTAAAACTCGACTCACAGGAGAGGTTCAAATCACCGAAAGTTAGAGTGTCACTCCTCTTGTACTTAAGTCGGCATTGTGCCTTTTGTATTAAATTCGGATGTAATTTCTGTGTTTCATCGTCAATAAGAAGGTCCAAGGGATACAGTAACCCTGAAGTGAAGCATCGGAATCTAAAACTGGACTCACAGGAGAGGTTCAAATAATCGAAATTTAGAGTGTGAGTCCTCTCGTACTTAAGTTCGCATTGTGCCCTTTGTATTAAATTTGGATGCAATTTCTGTGTTTCATCGTCAATAAGAAGGTCCAAGGGTTACAGTAAACCTGAAGTCAAGCATCGAAATCTGAAACTGCACTCACAGGAGAGGTTCAAATCGTAGAAAGTTGGAGTGTCAGTCCTCTTGTACTTAAGTCGGCATTGTGCCTTTTGTATTAAATTGGGATGCAATTTCTGTGTTTCACCGTCAATAAGAAGGTCCAAGGGTTACAGTAAACCTGAAGGGAAGTATCGGAATCTAAAACTGGACTCACAGGAGAGGCTCAAATCATAGAAAGTTAGAGTGTCAGTCCTCTTGTACTTAAGTCGGCATTGTGCATTTTGTATTAAATTCGGATGCAATTTCTGTGTTTCATCGTCAATAAGAAGCTTCAAGGGATACAGTATACCTGAAGTAAAGCATCGGAATCTAAAACTGAACTCACAGGAGATGTTCAAATCATAGAAAGTTAGAGTGTCAGTCCTCTTGTACTTAAGTCGGCATCGTGCCTTTTGTATTTTATTCGGAAGCAATTCCTGTGTTTCATGGTCAATAAGAAGGTCCAAGGGATACACTAAACCTGAAGTGAAGCATCGGAATCTCAAACTGGACTCACAGGAGAGGTTCAAATCATATAAAGTTAGAGTGTCAGGCCTCTTGTACTTAAGTCGGCATTGTGCCTTTTGTATTAAATTCGGATGCAATTTCTGTGTTTCATCGTCAATAAGAAGGTCCAAGCGATACAGTAAACCTGAAGTGAAGCATCGGAATCTAAATCTGGACTCACAGGAGAGGTTCAAATCATCGAAAGTTAGGGTGTCAGTCCTCTTGTACTTAAGTCGTCATTGTGCCTTTTGTATTAAATTCGGATGCAATTTCTGTGTTTCATCGTAAATAAGAAGGTCCAAGGGATACAGTAAACCTCATGTGAAGCATCGGAATCTAAAACTGGACTCACAGGAGAGGTTCAAATCATAGAGAGTTAGAGTGTCAGTCCACTTGCACGTAAGTTAGCATTGTGCCTTTTGTCTTCAATTCGGATGCAATTGCTGTGTTTTATCATCAATAAGAAGGTCCAAGGGATACAGTAAACTTGAAGTGAAGCATCGGAATCTAAAACTCGACTCACAGGAGAGGTTCAAATCATCGAAAGTTAGAGTGTCAGTCCTCTTTTACTTAAGTCGGCATTGTGCCTTTTGTATTAAATTCGGATATAATTTCTGTGTTTCATCGTCACTAAGAAGGTCCAAGGGATACAGTAAACCTGAAGTGAAGCATCGGAATCTAAAACTGGACTCACAGGAGAGGTTCAAATAATCGAAATTTAGAGTGTCAGTCCTCTCGTACTTAAGTCGGCATTGTGCCTTTTGTATTGAATTTGGATGCAATTTCTGTGTTTCATCGTCAATAAGAAGGTCCAAGGGATACAGTAAACCTGACGTGAAGCGTCGGAATCTGAAACTGGACTCACAAGGGAGGTTCAAATCATAGAAAATTTGAGTGTCAGTCCTCTTGTACTTAAGTCAGCATTGTGCCTTTTGTATTAAATTCTGATGCAATTTCTGTGTTTCATCGTCAATAAGAAGGTCCAAGGGTTACAGTAAACCTGAAGGGAAGTATCGGAATCTAAAACTGGACTCACAGGAGAGGCTCAAATCATAGAGAGTTAGAGTGTCAGTCCACTTGTACGTAGTTCTGCATTGGGCCTTTTGTATTAAATTCGGATGCAATTGCTGTGTTTCATCATCAATAAGAAGGTCCAAGGGATACAATAAACCTGAAGTGAAGCATCGGAATCAAAAACTGGACGCACAGCAGTGGTTCAAATCATCGAAAGTTAGAGTGTCAGTCCTCTTGTACTTAAGTCGGCATTGTGCCTTTTGTATTAAATTCGGATGCAATTTCTGTGTTTCACCGTCAATAAGAAGGTCCAAGGGTTACAGTAAACCTGAAGGGAAGTATCGGAATCTAAAACTGGACTCACAGGAGAGGCTCAAATCATAGAAAGTTAGAGTGCCAGTCCTCTTGTACTTAAGTCGGCATTGTGCATTTTGTATTAAATTCGGATGCAATTACTGTGTTTCATCGTCAATAAGAAGGTCCAAGGGTTACAGTAAACCTGAAGTGAAGCATCGAAATCTAAAACTGCACTCACAGGAGAGGTTCAAATCGCAGAAAGTTGGAGTGTCAGTCCTCTTGTACTTAAGTCGACATTGTGCCTTTTGTATTAAATTCGGATGCAATTTCTGTGTTTCATCGTCAATAAGAAGGTCCAAGCGATACAGTTAACCTGAAGTGAAGCATCGGAATCTAAATCTGGACTCACAGGAGAGGTTCAAATCATCGAAAGTTAGGGTGTCAGTCCTCTTGTACTTAAGTCGTCATTGTGCCTTTTGTATTAAATTCGGATGCAATTAATGTGTTTCATCGTCAATAAGAAGGTCCAAGGGATACAGTAAACCTGAAGTGAAGCATCGGAATCTAAAACTGGACTCACAGGAGAGGTTCAAATCATAGAGAGTTAGAGTGTCAGTCCACTTGCACGTAAGGTATCATTGTGCCTTTTGTCTTAAATTCGGATGCAATTGCTGTGTTTCGTCATCAATAAGAAGGTCCAAGGGATACAGTAAACCTGAAGTGAAGCATCGGAATCTAAAACTCGACTCACAGGAGAGGTTCAAATCATCGAAAGTTAGAGTGTCAGTCCTCTTGTACTTAAGTCGGCATTGTGCCTTTTGTATTAAATTCGGATGTAATTTCTGTGTTTCATCGTTAATAAGAAGGTCCAAGGGATACAGTAAACCTGAAGTGAAGCATCGGAATCTAAAACTGGACTCACAGGAGAGGTTCACATAATCGAAATTTAGAGTGTCAGTCCTCTCGTACTTAAGTCGGCATTGTGCCTTTTGTATTGAATTTGGATGCAATTTCTGTGTTTCATCGTCAATAAGAAGGTCCAAGGGATACAGTAAACCTGACTGGAAGCGTCGGAATCTAAAACTGGACGCACAGGGGAGGTTCAAATCATAGAAAATTTGAGTGTCAGTCCTCTTGTACTTAAGTCAGCATTGTGCCTTTTGTATTAAATTTGGATGCAATTTCTGTGTTTCATCGTCAATAAGAAGGTCCAAGGGATACAGTAAACCTGAAGTGAAGCATCGAAATCTAAAACTGCACTCACAGGAGAGGTTCAAATCGCAGAAAGTTGGAGTGTCAGTCCTCTTGTACTTAAGTCGGCATTGTGCCTTTTGTATTTTATTCGGAAGCAATTTCTGTGATTCATGGTCAATAAGAAGGTCCAAGGGATACAGTAAACCTGAAGTGAAGCATCGGAATCTCAAACTGGACTCACAGGAGAGGTTCAAATCATATAAAGCTAGAGTGTCAGTCCTCTTGTTCTTAAGTCGGCATTGTGCCTTTTGTATTAAATTCGGATGCAATTTTTGTGTTTCATCGTCAATAAGAAGGTCCAAGCGATACAGTTAACCCGAAGTGAAGCATCGGAATCTAAATTTGGACTCACAGGAGAGGTTCAAATCATCGAAAGTTAGGGTGTCAGTCCTCTTGTACTTAAGTCGTCATTGTGCCCTTTGTATTAAATTCGGATGCAATTTCTGTGTTTCATCGTCAATAAGAAGGTCCAAGGGATACAGTAAACCTGAAGTGAAGCATCGGAATCTAAAACTGGTCTCACAGGAGAGGTTCAAATCATAGAGAGTTAGAGTGTCAGTCCACTTGCACGTAAGTTAGCATTGTGCCTTTTGTCTTAAATTCGGATGCAATTGCTGTGTTTCATCATCAATAAGAAGGTCCAAGGGATACAGTAAACCTGAAGTGAACCATCGGAATCTAAAACTCGATTCACAGGAGAGGTTCAAATCATCGAAAGTTAGAGTGTCAGTCCTCTTTTACTTAAGTCGGCATTGTGCCTTTTGTATTAAATTCGGATATAATTTCTGTGTTTCATCGTCAATAAGAAGGTCCAAGGGATACAGTAAACCTGAAGTGAAGCATCGGAATGTAAAACTGGACTAACAGGAGAGGTTCAAATAATCGAAATTTAGAGTGTCAGTCCTCTCGTACTTAAGTCGGCATTGTGCCTTTTGTATTGAATTTGGATGCAATTTCTGAGTTTCATCGTCAATATGAAGGTCCAAGGGATACAGTAAACCTGACGTGAAGCGTCGGAATCTAAAACTGGACTCACAGGGGAGGTTCAAATCATAGAAAATTTGAGTGTCAGTCCTCTTGTACTTAAGTCGGCATTGTGCCTTTTGTATTAAATTCGGATGCAATTTCTGTGTTTCATCGTCAATAAGAAGGTCCAAGGGATACAGTAAACCTGATGTGAAGCATCGGAATCTGAAACTGGACTCACAGGAGAGGTTCAAATCATCGAAAGTTAGGGTGTCACTCCTCTTGTACTTATGTCGGCATTGTGCCTTTTGTATTAAATTCGGATGCAATTTCTGTGTTTCATCGTCAATAAGAAAGTCCAAGGGTTACAGTAAACCTGAAGTCAAGCATCGAAATCTAAAACTGCACTCACAGGAGAGGTTCAAATCGTAGAAAGTTGGTGTGTCAGTCCTCTTGTACTTAAGTCGGCATTGTGCCTTTTGTATTAAATTCGGATGCAATTTCTGTCTTTCACCGTCAATAAGAAGGTCCAAGGGTTACAGTAAACCTGAAGGGAAGTATCGGAATCTAAAACTGGACTCACAGGAGAGGCTCAAATCATAGAAAGTTAGAGTGTCAGTCCTCTTGTACTTAAGTCGGCATTGTGCATTTTGTATTAAATTCGGATGCAATTTCTGTGTTTCATCGACAATAAGAATGTCCAAGGGATACAGTCAACCTGAAGTGAAGCATCGGAATCTAAAACTGAACTCACAGGAGATGTTCAAATCATAGAAAGTTAGAGTATCAGTCCTCTTGTACTTAAGTCGGCATTGTGCCTTTTGTATTAAATTCGGACGCAATTTCTGTGTTTCACCGTCAATAAGAAGGTCCAAGGGTAACAGTAAACCTGAAGGGAAGTATCGGAATCTAAAACTGGACTCACAGGAGAGGCTCAAATCATAGAAAGTTAGAGTGTCAGTCCTCTTGTACTTAAGTCGGCATTGTGCATTTTGTATTAAATTCGGATGCAATTTCTGTGTTTCATCGTCAATAAGAATGTCCAAGGGATACAGTCAACCTGAAGTGAAGCATCGGAATCCTAAACTGAACTCACAGGAGATGTTCAAATCATAGAAAGTTAGAGTGTCAGTCCTCTTGTACTTAAGTCGGCATTGTGCCTTTTGTATTAAATTCGGATGCAATTTCTGTGTTTCACCGTCAATAAGAAGGTCCAAGGGTTACAGTAAACCTTAAGGGAAGTATCGGAATCTAAAACTGGACTCACAGGAGAGGCTCAAATCATAGAAAGTTAGAGTGTCAGTCGTCTTGTACTTAAGTCGGCATTGTGCATTTTGTAATTAATTCGGATGCAATTTCTGTGTTTCATCGTCAATAAGAAGGTCCAAGGGATACAGTAAACCTGAAGTGAAGCATCTGAATCTAAAACTGAACTCACAGGAGATGTTCAAATCATAGAAAGTTAGAGTGTCAGTCCTCTTGTACTTAATTCGGCATTGTGCCTTTTGTATTTTATTCGGATGCAATTTCTGTGTTTCATGGTCAATAAGAAGGTCCAAGGGATACAGTAAACCTGAAGTGAAGCATCGGAATCTAAAACAGGACTCACAGGAGAGGTTCAAATCATCAAAAGTAAGAGTGTCAGTCCTCTTGTACTTAAGTTGGCATTGTGCCTTTTGCATTAAATTCCGATGCAATTTCTGTGTTTCATCGTCAAGAAGAAGGTAAGGGATACAGTAAACCTGAAGTGAAGCATCGGAATCTAAAACTGGACTCACAGGAGCAGTTCAAATCATAGAGAGTTAGAGTGTCAGTCCACTTGTACGTAAGTCGGCATTGTGCCTTTTGTATTAAATTCGGATGCAATTGCTGTGTTTCATCATCAATAAGAAGGTCCAAGGGATACAATAAACCTGAAGTGAAGCATCGGAATCTAAAACTGGACTCACAGCAGTGGTTCAAATCATCGAAAGTTAGAGTGTCAGTCCTCTTGTACTTAAGTCGGCATTGTGCCTTTTGTATTAAATTCGGATGCAATATCTGAGTTTCATCGTCAATAAGAAGGTCCAAGGGATACAGTAAACCTGAAGTGAAGCATCGGAATCTAAAACTGGACTCACAGGAGAGGGTCAAATAATCGAAATTTAGAGTGTCCGTCCTCTCGCACTTAAGTCGGCATTGTGCCTTTTGTATTGAATTTGGATGCAATTTCTGTGTTTGATCGTCAATAAGAAGGTCCAAGGGATACAGTAAACCTGAAGTGAAGCATCGGAATCTAAAACTGAACTCACAGGAGAGGTTAAAATCACAGAACGTTAGAGTGTCAGTCCTCTTGTACTTAAGTCGGCATTGTGCTTTTGTATTTTATTCGGATGCAATTTCTGTGTTTCATCGTCAATAAGAAGGTCCAAGGGATACAGTAAACCTGAAGTGAAGCATCAGAATCTAAAACTGGACTCACAGAAGAGGTTCAAATCATAGAAAGTTAGAGTGACAGTCATCTTGTACTTAAGTAAGCATTGTGCCTTTTGTATTAAATTCGGATGCAATTTCTGTGTTTCATCGTCAATAAGATGGTCCAAGGGTTACAGTAAGATGGTCCAAGGGTTACAGTAAACCTTGAAGTCAAGCATCGAAATCTAAAACTGCACTCACAGGAGAGGTTCAAATCGTAGAAAGTTACAGTGTCAGTCCTCTTGTACTTAAGTCGGCATTGTGCCTTTTGTATTAAATTCGGATGCATTTGCTGTGTTTCACCGTCAATAAGAAGGTCAAAGCATTACAGTAAACCTGAAGTGAAGCATCGGAATCTAAACCTGTACTCACAGCAGAGGTTCAAATCATAGAAAGTTAGAGTGTCAGTCCTCTTGTACTTAAGTCGACATTGTGCCTTTTGTATTAAATTCGGTTGCAATTTCTGTGTTTCATCGTCAATAAGAAGGTCTAAGGGATACAGTAAACCTGAAGTGAAGCATGGGAATCTAAAACTGGACTCACAGGAGAGGTTCAAATCATAGAGAGTTAGAGTGTCAGTCCACTTGCATGTAAGTTAGCATTGTGCCTTTTGTCTTAAACTCGGATGCAATTGCTGTGTTTCATCATCAATAAGAGGGTCCAAGGGATACAGTAAACCTGAAGTGAAGCATCGGAATCTAAAACTCGACTCACAGGAGAGGTTCAAATCATCGAAAGTTAGAGTGTCAGTCCTCTTGTACTTAAGTCGGCATTGTGCCTTTTGTATTAAATTCGGATGTAATTTCTGTGTTTCATCGTCAATAAGAAGGTCCACGGGATACAGTAAACCTGAAGTGAAGCATCGAAATCTAAAACTGCACTCACAGGAGAGGTTCAAATAATCGAAATTTAGAGTGTCAGTCCTCTCGTACTTAAGTCGGCATTGTGCCTTTTGTATTGAATTTGGATGCAATTTCTGTGTTTCATCGTCAATAAGAAGGTCCAAGGGATACAGTAAACCTGACGTAAAGCGTCGGAATCTAAAACTGGACTCACAGGGAAGGTTCAAATCATAGAAAATTTGAGTGTCAGTCCTCTTGTACTTAAGTCAGCATTGTGCCTTTTGTATTAAATTCGGATGCAATTTCTGTGTTTCATCGTCAATAAGAAGGTCCAAGGGATACAGTAAACCTGAAGTGAAGCATCGGAATCTGAAACTGGACTCACAGGAGAGGTTCAAATCATCGAAAGTTAGGGTGTCAGTCCTCTTGTACTTATGTCGGCATTGTGCCTTTTGTATTAAATTCGGATGCAATTTCTGTGTTTCATCGTCAATAAGAAGGTCCAAGGGTTACAGTAAACCTGAAGTCAAGCATCGAAATCTAATACTGCACTCACAGGAGAGGTTCAAATCGTAGAAAGTTGGAGTGTCAGTCCTCTAGTACTTAAGTCGGCATTGTGCCTTTTGTATTTTATTCGGAAGCAATTTCTGTGTTTCATGGTCAATAAGAAGGTCCAAGGGATACAGTAAACCTGAAGTGAAGCATCGGAATCTCAAACTGGACTCACAGGAGAGGTTCAAATCATATAAAGTTAGAGTGTCAGTCCTTTTGTACTTAAGTCGGCATTGTGCCTTTTCTATTAAATTCGGATGCAATTTCTGTGTTTCATCGTCAATAAGAAGGTCCAAGCGATACAGTTAACCTGAAGTGAAGCATCGGAATCTAAATCTGGACTCACAGGAGAGGTTCAAATCATCGAAAGTTAGGGTGTCAGTCCTCTTGTACTTAAGTCGTCATTGTGCCTTTTGTATTAAATTCGGATGCAATTTCTGTGTTTCATCGTCAATAAGAAGGTCCAAGGGATACAGTAAACCTGAAGTGAAGCATCGGAATCAAAAACTGGACTCACAGGAGAGGTTCAAATCATAGAGAGTTAGAGTGTCAGTCCACTTGCACGTAAGTTAGCATTGTGCGTTTTGTCTTAAATTCGGATGCAATTGCTGTGTTTCATCATCAATAAGAAGGTCCAAGGGATACAGTAAACCTGAAGTGAAGCATCGGAATCTAAAACTCGACTCACAGGAGAGGTTCAAATCATCGAAAGTTAGAGTGTCAGTCCTCTTTTACTTAAGTCGGCATTGTGCCTTTTGTATTAAATTCGGATGTAATTTCTGTGTTTCATTGTCAATAAGAAGGTCCAAGGGATACAGTAAACCTGAAGTGAAGCATCGGAATCTAAAACTGGACTCACAGGAGAGGTTCAAATAATCGAAATTTAGAGTGTCAGTCCTCTCGTACTTAAGTCGGCATTGTGCCTTTTGTATTGAAATTGGATGCAATTTCTGTGTTTCATCGTCAATAAGAAGGTCCAAGGGATACAGTAAACCTGACGTGAAGCGCCGGAATCTAAAACTGGACTCACAGGGGAGGTTCAAATCGTAGAAAATTTGAGTGTCAGTCCTCTTGTACTTAAGTCAGCATTGTGCCTTTTGTATTAAATTCGGATGCAATTTCTGTGTTTCATCGTCAATAAGAAGGTCCAAGGGATACAGTAAACCTGAAGTGAAGCATCGGAATCTGAAACTGGACTCACAGGAGAGGTTCAAATCATCGAAAGTTGGGATGTCAGTCCTCTTGTACTTATGTCGGCATTGTGCCTTTTGTATTAAATTCGGATGCAATTTCTGTGTTTCATCGTCAATAAGAAGGTCCAAGGCTTTCAGTAAACCTGAAGTCAAACATCGAAATCTAAAACTGCACTCACAGGAGAGGTTCAAATCGTAGAAAGTTGGAGTGTCAGTCCTCTTGTACTTAAGTCGGCATTGTGCCTTTTGTATTAAATTCGGATGCAATTTCTGTGTTTCACCGTCAATAAGAAGGTCCAAGGGTTACAGTAAACCTGAAGGGAAGTATCGGAATCTAAAACTGGACTCACAGGAGAGGCTCAAATCATAGAAAGTTAGAGCGTCAGTCCTCTTGTACTTAAGTCGGCATTGTGCATTTTGTATTAAATTCGGATGCAATTTCTGTGTTTCATCGTCAATAAGAAGGTCCAAGGGATTCAGTAAACCTGAAGTGAAGCATCGGAATCAAAAACTGAACTTACAGGAGATGTTCAAATCATAGAAAGTTAGAGTGTCAGTCCTCTTGTACTTAAGTCGGCATTGTTCCTTTTGTATTTTATTCGGATGCAATTTCTGTGTTTCATGGTCAATAAGAAGGTCCAAGGGATACAGTAAACCTGAAGTGAAGCATTGGAATCTCAAACTGGACTCTCAGGAGACGTTCAAACCATATAAAGTTAGAGTGTCAGTCCTCTTGTACTTAAGTCGGCATTGTGCCTTTTGTATTTAATTCGGATGCAATTTCTGTGTTTCATCGTCAATAAGAAGGTCCAAGCGATACAGTAAACCTGAAGTGAAGCATCGGAATCTAAAACTGGACTTAGAGGTTCAAATCATAGAAAGTGAGAGTGTCAGTCCACTTGTACTTAAGTCGGCATTGTGCCTTTTGTATTAAATTTGGATGCAATTTCTGTGTTTCATCGTCAATAAGAAGGTCCAAGGGATACAGTAAACCCGAAGTGAAGCATCGGAATCTAAATCTGGACTCACAGGAGAGGTTCAAATCATCGAAAGTTAGGGTGTCAGTCCTCTTGTACTTAAGTCGTCATTGTGCCTTTTGTATTAAATTCGGATGCAATTTCTGTGTTTCATCGTCAATAAGAAGGTCCAAGGGATACAGTAAACCTGAAGTTAAGCTCGGAATCTAAAACTGGACTCACATGAGAGGTTCAAATCATCGAAAGTTAGAGTGTCAGTCCTCTTGTACTTAAGTCGTCATTGTGCCTTTTGCATTAAATTCGGATGCAATTTCTGTGTTTCATCGTCAATAAGAAGGTCCAAGGGATACAGTAAACCTGAAGTGAAGCATCGGAATCTAGAACTGGACTCACAGGACAGGTTCAAATCATAGAGAGTTAGAGTGTCAGTCCAGTTGCACGTAAGTTAGCATTGTGCGTTTTGTCTTAAATTCGAATGCAATTGCTGTGCTTCATCATCAATAAGAAGTTCCAAGGGATACAGTAAACCTGAAGTGAAGCATGGGAATCTAAAACTCGACTCACAGGAGAGGTTCAAATCATCGAAAGTTAGAGTGTCAGTCCTCTTTTACTTAAGTCGGCATTGTGCCTTTTGTATTAAATTCGGATGTAATTTCTGTGTTTCATCGTCAATAAGAAGGTCCAAGGGATACAGTAAACCTGAAGTGAAGCATCGGAATCTAAAACTGGACTCACAGGAGAGGTTCAAATAATCGAAATTTAGAGTGTCAGTCCTCTCGTACTTAAGTCGGCATTGTGCCTTTTGTATTGAAATTGGATGCAATTTCTGTGTTTCATCGTCAATAAGAAGGTCCAAGGGATACAGTAAACCTGACGTGAAGCGTCGGAATCTAAAACTGGACTCACAGGAGATGTTCAAATCATAGAAAGTTAGAGTGTCAGTCCTCTTGTACTTAAGTCGGCATTGTGCCTTTTGTATTAAATTCGGATGCAATTTCTGTGTTTCACCGTCAATAAGAAGGTCCAAGGGTTACAGTAAACCTGAAGGGAAGTATCGGAATCTAAAACTGGACTCACAGGAGAGGCTCAAATCATAGAAAGTTAGAGTGTCAGTCCTCTTGTACTTAAGTCGGCATTGTGCATTTTGTATTAAATTCGGATGCAATTTCTGTGTTTCATCGGCAATAAGAATGTCCAAGGGATACAGTCAACCTGAAGTGAAGCATCGGAATCTAAAACTGAACTCACAGGAGATGTTCAAATCATAGAAAGTTAGAGTGTCAGTCCTCTTGTACTTAAGTCGGCATTGTGCCTTTTGTATTAAATTCGGATGCAATTTCTGTGTTTCACCGTCAATAAGAAGGTCCAAGGGTTACATTAAACCTTAAGGGAAGTATCGGAATCTAAAACTGGACTCACAGGAGAGGCTCAAATCATAGAAAGTTAGAGTGTCAGCCGTCTTGTACTTAAGTCGGCATTGTGCCTTTTGTATTAAATTCGGATGCAATTTCTGTGTTTCACCGTCAATAAGAAGGTCCAAGGGTTACAGTAAACCTGAAGGGAAGTATCGGAATCTAAAACTGGACTCACAGGAGAGGTTCAAATCATCAAAAGTAAGAGTGTCAGTCCTCTTGTACTTAAGTTGGCATTGTGCCTTTTGCATTAAATTCCGATGCAATTTCTGTGTTTCATCGTCAAGAAGAAGGTAAGGGATACAGTAAACCTGAAGTGAAGCATCGGAATCTAAAACTGGACTCACAAGTGCAGTTCAAATCATAGAGAGTTAGAGTGTCAGTCCACTTGTACGTAAGTCGGCATTGTGCCTTTTGTATTAAATTCGGATGCAATTGCTGTGTT
Organism: Schistocerca americana; assembly: GCF_021461395.2. Taxonomy (NCBI): domain Eukaryota; kingdom Metazoa; phylum Arthropoda; class Insecta; order Orthoptera; family Acrididae; genus Schistocerca; species Schistocerca americana. The sequence goes on from NC_060127.1 coordinate 218,113,018, forward strand.
TCATCATCAATAAGAAGGTCCAAGGGATACAATAAACCTGAAGTGAAGCATCGGAATCTAAAACTGGACTCACAGCAGTGGTTCAAATCATCGAAAGTTAGAGTGTCAGTCCTCTTGTACTTAAGTCGGCATTGTGCCTTTTGTATTAAATTCGGATGCAATTTCTGAGTTTCATCGTCAATAAGAAGGTCCAAGGGATACAGTAAACCTGAAGTGAAGCATCGGAATCTAAAACTGGACTCACAGGAGAGGGTCAAATAATCGAAATTTAGAGTGTCCGTCCTCTCGCACTTAAGTCGGCATTGTGCCTTTTGTATTGAATTTGGATGCAATTTCTGTGTTTGATCGTCAATAAGAAGGTCCAAGGGATACAGTAAACCTGAAGTGAAGCATCGGAATCTAAAACTGAACTCACAGGAGAGGTTAAAATCATAGAACGCTAGAGTGTCAGTCCTCTTGTACTTAAGTCGGCATTGTGCTTTTGTATTTTATTCGGATGCAATTTCTGTGTTTCATCGTCAATAAGAAGGTCCAAGGGATACAGTAAACCTGAAGTGAAGCATCAGAATCTAAAACTGGACTCACAGAAGAGGTTCAAATCATAGAAAGTTAGAGTGACAGTCATCTTGTACTTAAGTCGGAATTGTGCCTTTTGTATTAAATTCGGATGCAATTTCTGTGTTTCATCGTCAATAAGATGGTCCAAGGGTTACAGTAAGATGGTCCAAGGGTTACAGTAAACCTTGAAGTCAAGCATCGAAATCTAAAACTGCACTCACAGGAGAGGTTCAAATCGTAGAAAGTTACAGTGTCAGTCCTCTTGTACTTAAGTCGGCATTGTGCCTTTTGTATTAAATTCGGATGCATTTGCTGTGTTTCACCGTCAATAAGAAGGTCAAAGCATTACAGTAAACCTGAAGTGAAGCATCGGAATCTAAACCTGGACTCACAGCAGAGGTTCAAATCATAGAAAGTTAGAGTGTCAGTCCTCTTGTACTTAAGTCGACATTGTGCCTTTTGTATTAAATTCGGTTGCAATTTCTGCGTTTCATCGTCAATAAGAAGGTCTAAGGGATACAGTAAACCTGAAGTGAAGCATGGGAATCTAAAACTGGACTCACAGGAGAGGTTCAAATCATAGAGAGTTAGAGTGTCAGTCCACTTGCATGTAAGTTAGCATTGTGCCTTTTGTCTTAAACTCGGATGCAATTGCTGTGTTTCATCATCAATAAGAAGGTCCAAGGGATACAGTAAACCTGAAGTGAAGCATCGGAATCTAAAATTCGACTCACAGGAGAGGTTCAAATCATCGAAAGTTAGAGTGTCAGTCCTCTTGTACTTAAGTCGGCATTGTGCCTTTTGTATTAAATTCGGATGTAATTTCTGTGTTTCATCGTCAATAAGAAGGTAAACGGGATACAGTAAACCTGAAGTGAAGCATCGAAATCTAAAACTGCACTCACAGGAGAGGTTCAAATAATCGAAATTTAGAGTGTCAGTCCTCTCGTACTTAAGTCGGCATTGTGCCTTTTGTATTGAATTTGGATGCAATTTCTGTGTTTCATCGTCAATAAGAAGGTCCAAGGGATACAGTAAACCTGACGTGAAGCGTCGGAATCTAAAACTGGACTCACAGGGAAGGTTCAATTCATAGAAAATTTGAGTGTCAGTCCTCTTGTACTTAAGTCAGCATTGTGCCTTTTGTATTAAATTCGGATGCAATTTCTGTGTTTCATCGTCAATAAGAAGGTCCAAGGGATACAGTAAACCTGAAGTGAAGCATCGGAATCTGAAACTGGACTCACAGGAGAGGTTCAAATCATCGAAAGTTAGGGTGTCAGTCCTCTTGTACTTATGTCGGCAGTGTGCCTTTTGTATTAAATTCGGATGCAATTTCTGTGTTTCATCGTCAATAAGAAGGTCCAAGGGTTACAGTAAACCTGAAGTCAAGCATCGAAATCTAATACTGCACTCACAGGAGAGGTTCAAATCGTAGAAAGTTGGAGTGTCAGTCCTCTAGTACTTAAGTCGGCATTGTGTCTTTTGTATTTTATTCGGAAGCAATTTCTGTGTTTCATCGTCAATAAGAAGGTCCAAGGGATACAGTAAACCTGAAGTGAAGCATCGGAATCTCAAACTGGACTCACAGGAGAGGTTCAAATCATATAAAGTTAGAGTGTCAGTCCTTTTGTACTTAAGTCGGCATTGTGCCTTTTGTATTAAATTCGGATGCAATTTCTGTGTTTCATCGTCAATAAAAAGGTCCAAGCGATACAGTTAACCTGAAGTGAAGCATCGGAATCTAGATCTGGACTCACAGGAGAGGTTCAAATCATCGAAAGTTAGGGTGTCAGTCCTCTTGTACTTAAGTCGTCATTGTGCCTTTTGTATTAAATTCGGATGCAATTTCTGTGTTTCATCGTCAATAAGAAGGTCCAAGGGATACAGTAAACCTGAAGTGAAGCATCGGAATCAAAAACTGGACTCACAGGAGAGGTTCAAATCATAGAGAGTTAGAGTGTCAGTCCACTTGCACGTAAGTTAGCATTGTGCGTTTTGTCTTAAATTCGGATGCAATTGCTGTGTTTCATCATCAATAAGAAGGTCCAAGGGATACAGTAAACCTGAAGTGAAGCATCGGAATCTAAAACTCGACTCACAGGAGAGGTTCAAATCATCGAAAGTTAGAGTGTCAGTCCTCTTTTACTTAAGTCGGCATTGTGCCTTTTGTATTAAATTCGGATGTAATTTCTGTGTTTCATCGTCAATAAGAAGGTCCAAGGGATACAGTAAACCTGAAGTGAAGCATCGGAATCTAAAACTGGACTCACAGGAGAGGTTCAAATAATCGAAATTTAGAGTGTCAGCCCTCTCGTACTTAAGTCGGCATTGTGCCTTTTGTATTGAAATTGGATGCAATTTCTGTGTTTCATCGTCAATAAGAAGGTCCAAGGGATACAGTAAACCTGACGTGAAGCGCCGGAATCTAAAACTGGACTCACAGGGGAGGTTCAAATCGTAGAAAATTTGAGTGTCAGTCCTCTTGTACTTAAGTCAGCATTGTGCCTTTTGTATTAAATTCGGATGCAATTTCTGTGTTTCATCGTCAATAAGAAGGTCCAAGGGATACAGTAAACCTGAAGTGAAGCATCGGAATCTGAAACTGGACTCACAGGAGAGGTTCAAATCATCGAAAGTTGGGATGTCAGTCCTCTTGTACTTATGTCGGCATTGTGCCTTTTGTATTAAATTCGGATGCAATTTCTGTGTTTCATCGTCAATAAGAAGGTCCAAGGCTTTCAGTAAACCTGAAGTCAAGCATCGAAATCTAAAACTGCACTCACAGGAGAGGTTCAAATCGTAGAAAGTTGGAGTGTCAGTCCTCTTGTACTTAAGTCGGCATTGTGCCTTTTGTATTAAATTCGGATGCAATTTCTGTGTTTCACCGTCAATAAGAAGGTCCAAGGGTTACAGTAAACCTGAAGGGAAGTATCGGAATCTAAAACTGGACTCACAGGACAGGTTCAAATCATAGAGAGTTAGAGTGTCAGTCCACTTGCACGTAAGTTAGCATTGTGCCTTTTGTCTTAAATTCGAATGCAATTGCTGTGTTTCATCATCAATAAGAAGTTCCAAGGGATACAGTAAACCTGAAGTGAAGCATGGGAATCTAAAACTCGACTCACAGGAGAGGTTCAAATCATCGAAAGTTAGAGTGTCAGTCGTCTTTTACTTAAGTCGGCATTGTGCCTTTTGTATTAAATTCGGATGTAATTTCTGTGTTTCATCGTCAATAAGAAGGTCCAAGGGATACAGTAAACCTGAAGTGAAGCATCGGAATCTAAAACTGGACTCACAGGAGAGGTTCAAATAATCGAAATTTAGAGTGTCAGTCCTCTCGTACTTAAGTCGGCATTGTGCCTTTTGTATTGAAATTGGATGCAATTTCTGTGTTTCATCGTCAATAAGAAGGTCCAAGGGATACAGTAAACCTGACGTGAAGCGTCGGAATCTAAAACTGGACTCACAGGGGAGGTTCAAATCGTAGAAAATTTGAGTGTCAGTCCTCTTGTACTTAAGTCAGCATTGTGCCTTTTGTATTAAATTCGGATGCAATTTCTGTGTTTCATCGTCAATAAGAAGGTCCAAGGGATACAGTAAACCTGAAGTGAAGCATCGGAATCTGAAACTGGACTCACAGGAGAGGTTCAAATCATCGAAAGTTGGGATGTCAGTCCTCTTGTACTTATGTCGGCATTGTGCCTTTTGTATTAAATTCGGATGCAATTTCTGTGTTTCATCGTCAATAAGAAGGTCCAAGGCTTACAGTAAACCTGAAGTCAAGCATCGAAATCTAAAACTGCACTCACAGGAGAGGTTCAAATCGTAGAAAGTTGGAGTGTCAGTCCTCTTGTACTTAAGTCGGCATTGTGCCCTTTGTATTAAATTCGGATGCAATTTCTGTGTTTCACCGTCAATAAGAAGGTCCAAGGGTTACAGTAAACCTGAAGGGAAGTATCGGAATCTAAAACTGGACTCACAGGAGAGGCTCAAATCATAGAAAGTTAGAGCGTCAGTCCTCTTGTACTTAAGTCGGCATTGTGCATTTTGTATTAAATTCGGATGCAATTTCTGTGTTTCATCGTCAATAAGAAGGTCCAAGGGATTCAGTAAACCTGAAGTGAAGCATCGGAATCAAAAACTGAACTTACAGGAGATGTTCAAATCATAGAAAGTTAGAGTGTCAGTCCTCTTGTACTTAAGTCGGCATTGTTCCTTTTGTATTTCATTCGGATGCAATTTCTGTGTTTCATGGTCAATAAGAAGGTCCAAGGGATACAGTAAACCTGAAGTGAAGCATTGGAATCTCAAACTGGACTCTCAGGAGACGTTCAAATCATATAAAGTTAGAGTGTCAGTCCTCTTGTACTTAAGTCGGCATTGTGCCTTTTGTATTTAATTCGGATGCAATTTCTGTGTTTCATCGTCAATAAGAAGGTCCAAGCGATACAGTAAACCTGAAGTGAAGCATCGGAATCTAAAACTGGACGTAGAGGTTCAAATCATAGAAAGTGAGAGTGTCAGTCCACTTGTACTTAAGTCGGCATTGTGCCTTTTGTATTAAATTTGGATGCAATTTCTGTGTTTCATCGTCAATAAGAAGGTCCAAAGGGATACAGTAAACCTGAAGTGAAGCATCGGAATCTAAATCTGGACTCACAGGAGAGGTTCAAATCATCGAAAGTTAGGGTGTCAGTCCTCTTGTACTTAAGTCGTCATTGTACCTTTTGTATTAAATTCGGATGCAATTTCTGTGTTTCATCGTCAATAAGAAGGTCCAAGGGATACAGTAAACCAGAAGTGAAGCTCGGAATCTAAAACTGGACTCACAGGAGAGGTTCAAATCATCGAAAGTTAGAGTGTCAGTCCTCTTGTACTTAAGTCGTCATTGTGCCTTTTGCATTAAATTCGGATGCAATTTCTGTGTTTCATCGTCAATAAGAAGGTCCAAGGGATACAGTAAACCTGAAGTGAAGCATCGGAATCTAGAACTGGACTCACAGGACAGGTTCAAATCATAGAGAGTTAGAGTGTCAGTCCACTTGCACGTAAGTTAGCATTGTGCCTTTTGTCTTAAATTCGAATGCAATTGCTGTGTTTCATCATCAATAAGAAGTTCCAAGGGATACAGTAAACCTGAAGTGAAGCATCGGTATCTAAAACTGGACTCACAGGAGAGGTTCAAATAATCGAAAGTTAGAGTGTCAGTCCTCTTGTATTTAAGTCGGCATTGTGCCTTTCGTATTAAATTCGGATGCAATTTCTGTGTTTCATCGTCAATAAGAAGGTCCAAGGGATACAGTAAACCTGAAGTGAAGCATCAGAATCTAAAACTGGACTCACATAAGAGATTCAAATCATAGAAAGTTAGAGTGACAGTCCTCTTGTACTTATGTCGGCATTGTGCCTTTTGTATTAAATTCGGATGCAATTTCTGTGTTTCATCGTCAATAAGATGGTCCAAGGGTTACAGTAAACCTGAAGTGAAGCATCGAAATCTAAAACTGCACTCACAGGAGAGGTTGAAATCGTAGAAAGTTAGAGTGTCAGTCCACTTGTACTTAAGTCGGCATTGTGCCTTTTGTATTAAATTTGGATGTAATTTCTGTGTTTCATCGTCAATAAGAAGGTCCAAGGGATACAGTAAACCTGAAGTGAAGCATCGGAGTCTAAAAGTGGACTCACAGGAGGGATTCAAATAATCGAAATTTAGAGTGTCAGTCCTCTCGTACTTAAGTCAGCATTGTGCCTTTTGTATTGAATTTGGATGCAATTTCTGTGTTTCATCGTCAATAAGAAGGTCCAAGGGATACAGTAAACCTGACGTGAAGCGTCGGAATCTAAAACTGGACTCACAGGGGAGGTTCAAATCATAGAAAATTTGAGTGTCAGTCCTCTTGTACTTAAGTCAGCATTGTGCCTTTTGTATTAAATTCGGATGCAATTTCTGTGTTTCATCGTCAATAAGAAGGTCCAAGGGATACAGTAAACCAGAAGTGAAGCATCAGATTCTAAGACTGGACTCACAGAAGAGGTTCAAATCATAGAAAGTTAGAGTGTTAGTCCTCTTGTACTTAAGTCGGCATTGTGCCTTTTGTATTAAATTCGGATGCAATTTCTGTGTTTCATGGTCAATAAGAAGGTCCAAGGGATACAGTAAACCCGAAGTGAAGCATCGGAATCTAAATCTGGACTCACAGGAGAGGTTCAAATCATATAAAGTTAGAGTGTCAGTCCTCTTGTACTGAAGTCGGCATTGTGCCTTTTGTATTAAATTTGGATGCAATTTCTGTGTTTCATCGTCAATAAGAAGGTCCAAGGGATTCAGTAAACCTGAAGTGAAGCATCGGAATCAAAAACTGAACTTACAGGAGATGTTCAAATCATAGAAAGTTAGAGTGTCAGTCCTCTTGTACTTAAGTCGGCATTGTTCCTTTTGTATTTTATTCGGATGCAATTTCTGTGTTTCATGGTCAATAAGAAGGTCCAAGGGTTACAGTAAACCTGAAGTGAAGCATTGGAATCTCAAACTGGACTCTCAGGAGACGTTCAAATCATATAAAGTTAGAGTGTTAGTCCTCTTGTACTTAAGTCGGCATTGTGCCTTTTGTATTAAATTCGGATGCAATTTCTGTGTTTCATGGTCAATAAGAAGGTCCAAGGGATACAGTAAACCCGAAGTGAAGCATCGGAATCTAAATCTGGACTCACAGGAGAGGTTCAAATCATATAAAGTTAGAGTGTCAGTCCTCTTGTACTGAAGTCGGCATTGTGCCTTTTGTATTAAATTTGGATGCAATTTCTGTGTTTCATCGTCAATAAGAAGGTCCAAGGGATTCAGTAAACCTGAAGTGAAGCATCGGAATCAAAAACTGAACTTACAGGAGATGTTCAAATCAAAGAAAGTTAGAGTGTCAGTCCTCTTGTACTTAAGTCGGCATTGTTCCTTTTGTATTTTATTCGGATGCAATTTCTGTGTTTCATGGTCAATAAGAAGGTCCAAGGGTTACAGTAAACCTGAAGTGAAGCATTGGAATCTCAAACTGGACTCTCAGGAGACGTTCAAATCATATAAAGTTAGAGTGTCAGTCCTCTTGTACTTAAGTCGGCATTGTGCCTTTTGTATTTAATTCGGATGCAATTTCTGTGTTTCATCGTCAATAAGAAGGTCCAAGCGATACAGTAAACCTGAAGTGAAGCATCGGAATCTAAAACTGGACTTAGAGGTTCAAATCATAGAAAGTGAGAGTGTCAGTCCTCTTGTACTTAAGTCGTCATTGTGCCTTTTGCATTAAATTCGGATGCAATTTCTGTGTTTCATCGTCAATAAGAAGGTCCAAGGGATACAGTAAACCTGAAGTGAAGCATCGGAATCTAGAACTGGACTCACAGGACAGGTTCAAATCATAGAGAGTTAGAGTGTCAGTCCACTTGCACGTAAGTTAGCATTGTGCCTTTTGTCTTAAATTCGAATGCAATTGCTGTGTTTCATCATCAATAAGAAGTTCCAAGGGATACAGTAAACCTGAAGTGAAGCATCGGAATCTAAAACTCGACTCACAGGAGAGGTTCAAATCATCGAAAGTTAGAGTGTCAGTCCTCTTTTACTTAAGTCGGCATTGTGCCTTTTGTATTAAATTCGGATGTAATTTCTGTGTTTCATCGTCAATAAGAAGGTCCAAGGGATACAGTAAACCTGAAGTGAAGCATCGGAATCTAAAACTGGACTCACAGGAGAGGTTCAAATAATCGAAATTTAGAGTGTCAGTCCTCTCGTACTTAAGTCGGCATTGTGCCTTTTGTATTGAAATTGGATGCAATTTCTGTGTTTCATCGTCAATAAGAAGGTCCAAGGGATACAGTAAACCTGACGTGAAGCGTCGGAATCTAAAACTGGACTCACAGGGGAGGTTCAAATCGTAGAAAATTTGAGTGTCAGTCCTCTTGTACTTAAGTCAGCATTGTGCCTTTTGTATTAAATTCGGATGCAATTTCTGTGTTTCATCGTCAATAAGAAGGTCCAAGGGATACAGTAAACCTGAAGTTAAGCTCGGAATCTAAAACTGGACTCACAGGAGAGGTTCAAATCATCGAAAGTTAGACTGTCAGTCCTCTTGTACTTAAGTCGTCATTGTGCCTTTTGCATTAAATTCGGATGCAATTTCTGTGTTTCATCGTCAATAAGAAGGTCCAAGGGATACAGTAAACCTGAAGTGAAGCATCGGAATCTAGAACTGGACTCACAGGACAGGTTCAAATCATAGAGAGTTAGAGTGTCAGTCCACTTGCACGTAAGTTAGCATTGTGCCTTTTGTCTTAAATTCGAATGCAATTGCTGTGTTTCATCATCAATAAGAAGTTCCAAGGGATACAGTAAACCTGAAGTGAAGCATCGGAATCTAAAACTCGACTCACAGGAGAGGTTCAAATCATCGAAAGTTAGAGTGTCAGTCCTCTTTTACTTAAGTCGGCATTGTGCCTTTTGTATTAAATTCGGATGTAATTTCTGTGTTTCATCGTCAATAAGAAGGTCCAAGGGATACAGTAAACCTGAAGTGAAGCATCGGAATCTAAAACTGGACTCACAGGAGGGGTTCAAATAATCGAAATTTAGAGTGTCAGTCCTCTCGTACTTAAGTCGGCATTGTGCCTTTTGTATTGAAATTGGATGCAATTTCTGTGTTTCATCGTCAATAAGAAGGTCCAAGGGATACAGTAAACCTGACGTGAAGCGTCGGAATCTAAAACTGGACTCACAGGGGAGGTTCAAATCGTAGAAAATTTGAGTGTCAGTCCTCTTGTACTTAAGTCAGCATTGTGCCTTTTGTATTAAATTCGGATGCAATTTCTGTGTTTCATCGTCAATAAGAAGGTCCAAGGGATACAGTAAACCTGAAGTGAAGCATCGGAATCTGAAACTGGACTCACAGGAGAGGTTCAAATCATCGAAAGTTGGGATGTCAGTCCTCTTGTACTTATGTCGGCATTGTGCCTTTTGTATTAAATTCGGATGCAATTTCTGTGTTTCATCGTCAATAAGAAGGTCCAAGGCTTACAGTAAACCTGAAGTCAAGCATCGAAATCTAAAACTGCACTCACAGGAGAGGTTCAAATCGTAGAAAGTTGGAGTGTCAGTCCTCTTGTACTTAAGTCGGCATTGTGCCTTTTGTATTAAATTCGGATGCAATTTCTGTGTTTCACCGTCAATAAGAAGGTCCAAGGGTTACAGTAAACCTGAAGGGAAGTATCGGAATCTAAAACTGGACTCACAGGAGAGGCTCAAATCATAGAAAGTTAGAGCGTCAGTCCTCTTGTACTTAAGTCGGCATTGTGCATTTTGTTTTAAATTCGGATGCAATTTCTGTGTTTCATCGTCAATAAGAAGGTCCAAGGGATTCAGTAAACCTGAAGTGAAGCATCGGAATCAAAAACTGAACTTACAGGAGATGTTCAAATCATAGAAAGTTAGAGTGTCAGTCCTCTTGTACTTAAGTCGGCATTGTTCCTTTTGTATTTCATTCGGATGCAATTTCTGTGTTTCATGGTCAATAAGAAGGTCCAAGGGATACAGTAAACCTGAAGTGAAGCATTGGAATCTCAAACTGGACTCTCAGGAGACGTTCAAATCATATAAATTTAGAGTGTCAGTCCTCTTGTACTTAAGTCGGCATTGTGCCTTTTGTATTAAATTCGGATGCAATTTCTGTGTTTCATCGTCAATAAGAAGGTCCAAGCGATACAGTAAACCTGAAGGGAAGCATCGGAATCTAAAACTGGACGTAGAGGTTCAAATCATAGAAAGTGAGAGTGTCAGTCCACTTGTACTTAAGTCGGCATTGTGCCTTTTGTATTAAATTTGGATGCAATTTCTGTGTTTCATCGTCAATAAGAAGGTCCAAGGGATACAGTAAACCTGAAGTGAAGCATCGGAATCTAAATCTGGACTCACAGGAGAGGTTCAAATCATCGAAAGTTAGGGTGTCAGTCCTCTTGTACTTAAGTCGTCATTGTGCCTTTCGTATTAAATTCGGATGCAATTTCTGTGTTTCATCGTCAATAAGAAGGTCCAAGGGATACAGTAAACCTGAAGTGAAGCTCGGAATCTTAAACTGGACTCACAGGAGAGGTTCAAATCATCGAAAGTTAGAGTGTCAGTCCTCTTGTACTTAAGTCGTCAATGTGCCTTTTGCATTAAATTCGGATGCAATTTCTGTGTTTCATCGTCAATAAGAAGGTCCAAGGGATACAGTAAACCTGAAGTGAAGCATCGGAATCTAGAACTGGACTCACAGGACAGGTTCAAATCATAGAGAGTTAGAGTGTCAGTCCACTTGCACGTAAGTTAGCATTGTGCCTTTTGTCTTAAATTCGAATGCAATTGCTGTGTTTCATCATCAATAAGAAGTTCCAAGGGATACAGTAAACCTGAAGTGAAGCATCGGTATCTAAAACTGGACTCACAGGAGAGGTTCAAATAATCGAAAGTTAGAGTGTCAGTCCTCTTGTATTTAAGTCGGCATTGTGCCTTTCGTATTAAATTCGGATGCAATTTCTGTGTTTCATCGTCAATAAGAAGGTCCAAGGGATACAGTAAACCTGAAGTGAAGCATCAGAATCTAAAACTGGACTCACATAAGAGGTTCAAATCATAGAAAGTTAGAGTGACAGTCCTCTTGTACTTATGTCGGCATTGTGCCGTTTGTATTAAATTCGGATGCAATTTCTGTGTTTCATCGTCAATAAGATGGTCCAAGGGTTACAGTAAACCTGAAGTGAAGCATCGAAATCTAAAACTGCACTCACAGGAGAGGTTGAAATCGTAGAAAGTTAGAGTGTCAGTCCACTTGTACTTAAGTCGGCATTGTGCCTTTTGTATTAAATTTGGATGTAATTTCGGTGTTTCATCGTCAATAAGAAGGTCCAAGGGATACAGTAAACCTGAAGTGAAGCATCGGAGTCTAAAAGTGGACTCACAGGAGGGATTCAAATAATCGAAATTTAGAGTGTCAGTCCTCTCGTACTTAAGTCAGCATTGTGCCTTTTGTATTGAATTTGGATGCAATTTCTGTGTTTCATCGTCAATAAGAAGGTCCAAGGGATACAGTAAACCTGACGTGAAGCGTCGGAATCTAAAACTGGACTCACAGGGGAGGTTCAAATCATAGAAAATTTGAGTGTCAGTCCTCTTGTACTTAAGTCAGCATTGTGCCTTTTGTATTAAATTCGGATGCAATTTCTGTGTTTCATCGTCAATTTGAAGGTCCAAGGGATACAGTAAACCAGAAGTGAAGCATCAGATTCTAAGACTGGACTCAGAGAAGAGGTTCAAATCATAGAAAGTTAGAGTGTTAGTCCTCTTGTACTTAAGTCGGCATTGTGCCTTTTGTATTAAATTCGGATGCAATTTCTGTGTTTCATGGTCAATAAGAAGGTCCAAGGGATACAGTAAACTTGAAGTGAAGCATCGGAATCTCAAACTGGACCCACAGGAGAGGTTCAAATCATATAAAGTTAGAGTGTCCGTCCTCTTGTACTTAAGTCGGCATTGTGCCTTTTGTATTAAATTCGGATGCATTTTCTGTGTTTCACTGTCAATAAGAAGGTCAAAGCGATACAGTAAACCTGAAGTGAAGCATCGGAATCTAAACCTGGACTCACAGGAGAGGTTCAAATCATAGAAAGTTAGAGTGTCAGTCCTCTTGCACTTATGTCGGCATTGTGCCTTTTGTATTTTTTCGGATGCAATTTCTGTGTTTCATCGTCAATAAGAACGTACAAGGGATACGGTAAACCTGAAGTAAAGCATCGGAATCTAAAACTGGACTCACAGGAGAGGTTCAAATCATAGAAAGTTAGAGTGTCATTCCTCTTGTACTTTAGTCGGCATTGTGCCTTTCGTATAAAATTCGGAGGCAATTTCTGTGTTTCATCGTCAATAAGAAGGTCCAAGGGATACAGTAAACCAGAAGTGAAGCATCAGAATCTAAGACTGGACTCACAGAAGACGTTCAAATCATAGAAAGTTAGAGTGTCAGTCCGCTTGTACTTAAGTCGGCATTGTGCCTTTTGTATTAAATTCGGATGCAATTTCTGTGTTTCATCGTCAATAAGAAGGTCCAAGCGATACAGTAAACTTGAAGTGAAACATCCGAATCTAAAACTGGACTTAGAGGTTCAAATCATAGAAAGTTAGAGTGTCAGTCCACTTGTACTTAAGTCGGCATTGTGCCTTTTGTATTAAATTTAGATGCAATTTCTGTGTTTCATCGTCAATAAGAAGGTCCAAGGGATACAGTAAACCTGAAGTTAAGCTCGGAATCTAAAACTGGACTCACAGGAGAGGTTCAAATCATCGAAAGTTAGAGTGTCAGTCCTCTTGTACTTAAGTCGTCATTGTGCCTTTTGCATTAAATTCGGATGCAATTTCTGTGTTTCATCGTCAATAAGAAGGTCCAAGGGATACAGTAAACCTGAAGTGAAGCATCGGAATCTAGAACTGGACTCACAGGACAGGTTCAAATCATAGAGAGTTAGAGTGTCAGTCCACTTGCACGTAAGTTAGCATTGTGCCTTTTGTCTTAAATTCGAATGCAATTGCTGTGTTTCATCATCAATAAGAAGTTCCAAGGGATACAGTAAACCTGAAGTGAAGCATCGGAATCTAAAACTCGACTCACAGGAGAGGTTCAAATCATCGAAAGTTAGAGTGTCAGTCCTCTTTTACTTAAGTCGGCATTGTGCCTTTTGTATTAAATTCGGATGTAATTTCTGTGTTTCATCGTCAATAAGAAGGTCCAAGGGATACAGTAAACCTGAAGTGAAGCATCGGAATCTAAAACTGGACTCACAGGAGAGGTTCAAATAATCGAAATTTAGAGTGTCAGTCCTCTCGTACTTAAGTCGGCATTGTGCCTTTTGTATTGAAATTGGATGCAATTTCTGTGTTTCATCGTCAATAAGAAGGTCCAAGGGATACAGTAAACCTGACGTGAAGCGTCGGAATCTAAAACTGGACTCACAGGGGAGGTTCAAATCGTAGAAAATTTGAGTGTCAGTCCTCTTGTACTTAAGTCAGCATTGTGCCTTTTGTATTAAATTCGGATGCAATTTCTGTGTTTCATCGTCAATAAGAAGGTCCAAGGGATACAGTAAACCTGAAGTGAAGCATCGGAATCTGAAACTGGACTCACAGGAGAGGTTCAAATCATCGAAAGTTGGGATGTCAGTCCTCTTGTACTTATGTCGGCATTGTGCCTTTTGTATTAAATTCGGATGCAATTTCTGTGTTTCATCGTCAATAAGAAGGTCCAAGGCTTACAGTAAACCTGAAGTCAAGCATCGAAATCTAAAACTGCACTCACAGGAGAGGTTCAAATCGTAGAAAGTTGGAGTGTCAGTCCTCTTGTACTTAAGTCGGCATTGTGCCTTTTGTATTAAATTCGGATGCAATTTCTGTGTTTCACCGTCAATAAGAAGGTCCAAGGGTTACAGTAAACCTGAAGGGAAGTATCGGAATCTAAAACTGGACTCACAGGAGAGGCTCAAATCATAGAAAGTTAGAGCGTCAGTCCTCTTGTACTTAAGTCGGCATTGTGCATTTTGTATTAAATTCGGATGCAATTTCTGTGTTTCATCGTCAATAAGAAGGTCCAAGGGATTCAGTAAACCTGAAGTGAAGCATCGGAATCAAAAACTGAACTTACAGGAGATGTTCAAATCATAGAAAGTTAGAGTGTCAGTCCTCTTGTACTTAAGTCGGCATTGTTCCTTTTGTATTTCATTCGGATGCAATTTCTGTGTTTCATGGTCAATAAGAAGGTCCAAGGGATACAGTAAACCTGAAGAGAAGCATTGGAATCTCAAACTGGACTCTCAGGAGACGTTCAAATCATATAAATTTAGAGTGTCAGTCCTCTTGTACTTAAGTCGGCATTGTGCCTTTTGTATTAAATTCGGATGCAATTTCTGTGTTTCATCGTCAATAAGAAGGTCCAAGCGATACAGTAAACCTGAAGTGAAGCATCGGAATCTAAAACTGGACGTAGAGGTTCAAATCATAGAAAGTGAGAGTGTCAGTCCACTTGTACTTAAGTCGGCATTGTGCCTTTTGTATTAAATTTGGATGCAATTTCTGTGTTTCATCGTCAATAAGAAGGTCCAAGGGATACAGTAAACCTGAAGTGAAGCATCGGAATCTAAATCTGGACTCACAGGAGAGGTTCAAATCATCGAAAGTTAGGGTGTCAGTCCTCTTGTACTTAAGTCGTCATTGTGCCTTTTGTATTAAATTCGGATGCAATTTCTGTGTTTCATCGTCAATAAGAAGGTCCAAGGGATACAGTAAACCTGAAGTGAAGCTCGGAATCAAAAACTGGACTCACAGGAGAGGTTCAAATCATCGAAAGTTAGAGTGTCAGTCCTCTTGTACTTAAGTCGTCATTGTGCCTTTTGCATTAAATTCGGATGCAATTTCTGTGTTTCATCGTCAATAAGAAGGTCCAAGGGATACAGTAAACCTGAAGTGAAGCATCGGAATCTAGAACTGGACTCACAGGACAGGTTCAAATCATAGAGAGTTAGAGTGTCAGTCCACTTGCACGTAAGTTAGCATTGTGCCTTTTGTCTTAAATTCGAATGCAATTGCTGTGTTTCATCATCAATAAGAAGTTCCAAGGGATACAGTAAACCTGAAGTGAAGCATCGGTATCTAAAACTGGACTCACAGGAGAGGTTCAAATAATCGAAAGTTAGAGTGTCAGTCCTCTTGTATTTAAGTCGGCATTGTGCCTTTCGTATTAAATTCGGATGCAATTTCTGTGTTTCATCGTCAATAAGAAGGTCCAAGGGATACAGTAAACCTGAAGTGAAGCATCAGAATCTAAAACTGGACTCACATAAGAGGTTCAAATCATAGAAAGTTAGAGTGACAGTCCTCTTGTACTTATGTCGGCATTGTGCCTTTTGTATTAAATTCGGATGCAATTTCTGTGTTTCATCGTCAATAAGATGGTCCAAGGGTTACAGTAAACCTGAAGTGAAGCATCGAAATCTAAAACTGCACTCACAGGAGAGGTTGAAATCGTAGAAAGTTAGAGTGTCAGTCCACTTGTACTTAAGTCGGCATTGTGCCTTTTGTATTAAATTTGGATGTAATTTCGGTGTTTCATCGTCAATATGAAGGTCCAAGGGATACAGTAAACCTGAAGCGAAGCATCGGAGTCTAAAAGTGGACTCACAGGAGGGATTCAAATAATCGAAATTTAGAGTGTCAGTCCTCTCGTACTTAAGTCAGCATTGTGCCTTTTGTATTGAATTTGGATGCAATTTCTGTGTTTCATTGTCAATAAGAAGGTCCAAGGGATACAGTAAACCTGACGTGAAGCGTCGGAATCTAAAACTGGACTCACAGGGGAGGTTCAAATCATAGAAAATTTGAGTGTCAGTCCTCTTGTACTTAAGTCAGCATTGTGCCTTTTGTATTAAATTCGGATGCAATTTCTGTGTTTCATCGTCAATTTGAAGGTCCAAGGGATACAGTAAACCAGAAGTGAAGCATCAGATTCTAAGACTGGACTCACAGAAGAGGTTCAAATCATAGAAAGTTAGAGTGTTAGTCCTCTTGTACTTAAGTCGGCATTGTGCCTTTTGTATTAAATTCGGATGCAATTTCTGTGTTTCATGGTCAATAAGAAGGTCCAAGGGATACAGTAAACCTGAAGTGAAGCATCGGAATCTCAAACTGGACCCACAGGAGAGGTTCAAATCATATAAAGTTAGAGTGTCCGTCCTCTTGTACTTAAGTCGGCATTGTGCCTTTTGTATTAAATTCGGATGCATTTTCTGTGTTTCACTGTCAATAAGAAGGTCAAAGCGATACAGTAAACCTGAAGTGAAGCATCGGAATCTAAACCTGGACTCACAGGAGAGGTTCAAATCATAGAAAGTTAGAGTGTCAGTCCTCTTGCACTTATGTCGGCATTGTGCCTTTTGTATTTTTTTCGGATGCAATTTCTGTGTTTCATCGTCAATAAGAACGTACAAGGGATACGGTAAACCTGAAGTGAAGCATCGGAATCTAAAACTGGACTCACAGGAGAGGTTCAAATCATAGAAAGTTAGAGTGTCATTCCTCTTGTACTTTAGTCGGCATTGTGCCTTTCGTATAAAGTTCGGAGGCAATTTCTGTGTTTCATCGTCAATAAGAAGGTCCAAGGGATACAGTAAACCAGAAGTGAAGCATCAGAATCTAAGACTGGACTCACAGAAGACGTTCAAATCATAGAAAGTTAGAGTGTCAGTCCGCTTGTACTTAAGTCGGCATTGTGCCTTTTGTATTAAATTCGGATGCAATTTCTGTGTTTCATCGTCAATAAGAAGGTCCAAGCGATACAGTAAATTTGAAGTGAAACATCCGAATCTAAAACTGGACTTAGAGGTTCAAATCATAGAAAGTTAGAGTGTCAGTCCACTTGTACTTAAGTCGGCATTGTGCCTTTTGTATTAAATTTAGATGCAATTTCTGTGTTTCATCGTCAATAAGAAGGTCCAAGGGATACAGTTAACCTGAAGTGAAGCATCGGAATCTAAATCTCGACTCACAGGAGAGGTTCAAATCATCGAAAGTTGGGGTGTCAGTCCTCTTGTACTTAAGTCGTCATTGTGCCTTTTGTATTAAATTCGGATGCAATTTCTGTGTTTCATCGTCAATAAGAAGGTCCAAGGGATACAGTAAACCTGAAGTGAAGCATCGGAATCTAAAACTGGACTAACAGGAGAGGTTCAAATAATCGACATTTAGAGTGTCAGTCCTCTCGTACTTAAGTCGGCGTTGTGCCTTTTGTATTGAATTTGGATGCAATTTCTGTGTTTCATCGTTAATAAGAAGGTCCAAGGGATACAGTTAACCTGACGTGAAGCGTCGGAATCTAAAACTGGACCCACAGGAGAGGTTCAAATCATAGAAAGTTAGAGTGTCAGTCCTCTTGCACTTATGTCGGCATTGTGCCTTTTGTATTTTTTTCGGATGCAATTTCTGTGTTTCATCGTCAATAAGAACGTACAAGGGATACGGTAAACCTGATTAAAGCATCGGAATCTAAAACTGGACTCACAGGAGAGGTTCAAATCATAGAAAGTTAGAGTGTCATTCCTCTTGTACTTTAGTCGGCATTGTGCCTTTCGTATAAAATTCGGAGGCAATTTCTGTGTTTCATCGTCAATAAGAAGGTCCAAGGGATACAGTAAACCAGAAGTGAAGCATCAGAATCTAAGACTGGACTCACAGAAGACGTTCAAATCATAGAAAGTTAGAGTGTCAGTCCGCTTGTACTTAAGTCGGCATTGTGCCTTTTGTATTAAATTCGGATGCAATATCTGTGTTTCATCGTCAATAACAAGGTCCAAGCGATACAGTAAACTTGAAGTGAAACATCCGAATCTAAAACTGGACTTAGAGGTTCAAATCATAGAAAGTTAGAGTGTCAGTCCACTTGTACTTAAGTCGGCATTGTGCCTTTTGTATTAAATTTAGATGCAATTTCTGTGTTTCATCGTCAATAAGAAGGTCCAAGGGATACAGTTAACCTGAAGTGAAGCATCGGAATCTAAATCTGGACTCACAGGAGAGGTTCAAATCATCGAAAGTTAGGGTGTCAGTCCTCTTGTACTTAAGTCGTCATTGTGCCTTTTGTATTAAATTCGGATGCAATTTCTGTGTTTCATCGTCAATAAGAAGGTAAAAGGGATACAGTAAACCTGAAGTGAAGCATCGGAATCTAAAACTGGACTAACAGGAGAGGTTCAAATAATCGACATTAAGAGTGTCAGTCCTCTCGTACTTAAGTCGGCGTTGTGCCTTTTGTATTGAATTTGGATGCAATTTCTGTGTTTCATCGTTAATAAGAAGGTCCAAGGGATACAGTTAACCTGACGTGAAGCGTCGGAATCTAAAACTGGACTCACAGGGGAGGTTCAAATCATAGAAAATTTGAGTGTCAGTCCTCTTGTACTTAAATCTGCATTGTGCCTTTTGTATTAAATTCGGATGCAATTTCTGTGTTTCATCGTCAATAAGAAGGTCCAAGGGATACAGTAAACCTGAAGTGAAGCATCGGAATCTGAAACTGGACTCACAGGAGAGGTTCAAATCATCGAAAGTTAGGGTGTCAGTCCTCTTGTACTTAAGTCGGCATTGTGCCTTTCGTATTAAATTCGGATGCAATTTCTGTGTTTCATCGTCAATAAGAAGGTCCAAGGGATACAGTAAACCTGAAGTGAAGCATCAGAATCTAAAACTGGACTCACATAAGAGGTTCAAATCATAGAAAGTTAGAGTGACAGTCCTCTTGTACTTATGTCGGCATTGTGCCTTTTGTATTAAATTCGGATGCAATTTCTGTGTTTCATCGCCAATAAGATGGTCCAAGGGTTACAGTAAACCTGAAGTGGATCATCGAAATATGAAACTGCACTCACAGGAGAGGTTAAAATCGTAGAAAGTTAGAGTGTCAGTCCTCTTGTACTTAAGTCGGCATTGTGCCTTTTGTATTAAATTCGGATGCATTTTCTGTGATTCACCGTCAATAAGAAGGTCAAAGCGTTACAGTAAACCTGAAGTGAAACATCGGAATCTAAACCTGGACTCACAGGAGAGGTTCAAATCATAGAAAGTTAGAGTGTCAGTCCTCTTCTACTTGAGTCGGCATTGTGCATTTTGTATTGAATTTGGATGTAATTTCTGTGTTTCATCGTCAATAAGAAGGTCCAAGGGATACAGTAAACCTGAAGTGAAGCATCGGAATCTAAAACTGGACTCACAGGAGAGGTTCAAATAATCGAAATTTAGAGTGTCAGTCCTCTCGTACTTGAGTCGGCATTGTGCCTTTTGTATTGCATTTGGATGCAATTTCTGTGTTTCATCGTTAATAAGAAGGTCCAAGGGATACAGTAAACCTGACGTGAAGCGTCGGAATGTAAAACTGGACTCACAGGGGAGGTTCAAATCATAGAAAATTTGTGTGTCAGTCCTCTTATACTTAAGTCGGCATTGTGCATTTTGTATTAAATTCGGATGCAATTTCTGTGTTTCATCGTCAATAAGAAGGTCCAATTGATACAGTAAACCTGAAGTGAAGCATCGGAATCTAAAACTGAACTCACAGGAGATGTTCAAATCATAGAAACTTAGAGTGTCAGTCCTCTTGTACTTAAGTCGGCATTGTGCTTTTGTGTTTTATTCGGATGCAATTGCTGTGTTTCATCATCAATAAGAAGTTCCAAGGAATACAGTAAACCTGAAGTGAAGCATCGGAATCTAAAACTCGACTCACAGGAGAGGTTCAAATCATCGAAAGTTAGAGTGTCAGTCCTCTTTTACTTAAGTCGGCATTGTGCCTTTTGTATTAAATTCGGATGTAATTTCTGTGTTTCATCGTCAATAAGAAGGTCCAAGGGATACAGTAAACCTGAAGTGAAGCATTGGAATCTCAAACTGGACTCTCAGGAGACGTTCAAATCATATAAATTTAGAGTGTCAGTCCTCTTGTACTTAAGTCGGCATTGTGCCTTTTGTATTAAATTCGGATGCAATTTCTGTGTTTCATCGTCAATAAGAAGGTCCAAGCGATACAGTAAACCTGAAGTGAAGCATCGGAATCTAAAACTGGACGTAGAGGTTCAAATCATAGAAAGTGAGAGTGTCAGTCCACTTGTACTTAAGTCGGCATTGTGCCTTTTGTATTAAATTTGGATGCAATTTCTGTGTTTCATCGTCAATAAGAAGGTCCAAGGGATACAGTAAACCTGAAGTGAAGCATCGGAATCTAAATCTGGACTCACAGGAGAGGTTCAAATCATCGAAAGTTAGGGTGTCAGTCCTCTTGTACTTAAGTCGTCATTGTGCCTTTTGTATTAAATTCGGATGCAATTTCTGTGTTTCATCGTCAATAAGAAGGTCCAAGGGATACAGTAAACCTGAAGTGAAGCTCGGAATCTAAAACTGGACTCACAGGAGAGGTTCAAATCATCGAAAGTTAGAGTGTCAGTCCTCTTGTACTTAAGTCGTCATTGTGCCTTTTGCATTAAATTCGGATGCAATTTCTGTGTTTCATCGTCAATAAGAAGGTCCAAGGGATACAGTAAACCTGAAGTGAAGCATCGGAATCTAGAACTGGACTCACAGGACAGGTTCAAATCATAGAGAGTTAGAGTGTCAGTCCACTTGCACGTAAGTTAGCATTGTGCCTTTTGTCTTAAATTCGAATGCAATTGCTGTGTTTCATCATCAATAAGAAGTTCCAAGGGATACAGTAAACCTGAAGTGAAGCATCGGTATCTAAAACTGGACTCACAGGAGAGGTTCAAATAATCGAAAGTTAGAGTGTCAGTCCTCTTGTATTTAAGTCGGCATTGTGCCTTTCGTATTAAATTCGGATGCAATTTCTGTGTTTCATCGTCAATAAGAAGGTCCAAGGGATACAGTAAACCTGAAGTGAAGCATCAGAATCTAAAACTGGACTCACATAAGAGGTTCAAATCATAGAAAGTTAGAGTGACAGTCCTCTTGTACTTATGTCGGCATTGTGCCTTTTGTATTAAATTCGGATGCAATTTCTGTGTTTCATCGTCAATAAGATGGTCCAAGGCTTACAGTAAACCTGAAGTGAAGCATCGAAATCTAAAACTGCACTCACAGGAGAGGTTGAAATCGTAGAAAGTTAGAGTGTCAGTCCACTTGTACTTAAGTCGGCATTGTGCCTTTTGTATTAAATTTGGATGTAATTTCGGTGTTTCATCGTCAATAAGAAGGTCCAAGGGATACAGTAAACCTGAAGTGAAGCATCGGAGTCTAAAAGTGGACTCACAGGAGGGATTCAAATAATCGAAATTTAGAGTGTCAGTCCTCTCGTACTTAAGTCAGCATTGTGCCTTTTGTATTGAATTTGGATGCAATTTCTGTGTTTCATTGTCAATAAGAAGGTCCAAGGGATACAGTAAACCTGACGTGAAGCGTCGGAATCTAAAACTGGACTCACAGGGGAGGTTCAAATCATAGAAAATTTGAGTGTCAGTCCTCTTGTACTTAAGTCAGCATTGTGCCTTTTGTATTAAATTCGGATGCAATTTCTGTGTTTCATCGTCAATTTGAAGGTCCAAGGGATACAGTAAACCAGAAGTGAAGCATCAGATTCTAAGACTGGACTCACAGAAGAGGTTCAAATCATAGAAAGTTAGAGTGTTAGTCCTCTTGTACTTAAGTCGGCATTGTGCCTTTTGTATTAAATTCGGATGCAATTTCTGTGTTTCATGGTCAATAAGAAGGTCCAAGGGATACAGTAAACCTGAAGTGAAGCATCGGAATCTCAAACTGGACCCACAGGAGAGGTTCAAATCATATAAAGTTAGAGTGTCCGTCCTCTTGTACTTAAGTCGGCATTGTGCCTTTTGTATTAAATTCGGATGCATTTTCTGTGTTTCACTGTCAATAAGAAGGTCAAAGCGATACAGTAAACCTGAAGTGAAGCATCGGAATCTAAACCTGGACTCACAGGAGAGGTTCAAATCATAGAAAGTTAGAGTGTCAGTCCTCTTGCACTTATGTCGGCATTGTGCCTTTTGTATTTTTTTCGGATGCAATTTCTGTGTTTCATCGTCAATAAGAACGTACAAGGGATACGGTAAACCTGAAGTGAAGCATCGGAATCTAAAACTGGACTCACAGGAGAGGTTCAAATCATAGAAAGTTAGAGTGTCATTCCTCTTGTACTTTAGTCGGCATTGTGCCTTTCGTATAAAGTTCGGAGGCAATTTCTGTGTTTCATCGTCAATAAGAAGGTCCAAGGGATACAGTAAACCAGAAGTGAAGCATCAGAATCTAAGACTGGACTCACAGAAGACGTTCAAATCATAGAAAGTTAGAGTGTCAGTCCGCTTGTACTTAAGTCGGCATTGTGCCTTTTGTATTAAATTCGGATGCAATTTCTGTGTTTCATCGTCAATAAGAAGGTCCAAGCGATACAGTAAATTTGAAGTGAAACATCCGAATCTAAAACTGGACTTAGAGGTTCAAATCATAGAAAGTTAGAGTGTCAGTCCACTTGTACTTAAGTCGGCATTGTGCCTTTTGTATTAAATTTAGATGCAATTTCTGTGTTTCATCGTCAATAAGAAGGTCCAAGGGATACAGTTAACCTGAAGTGAAGCATCGGAATCTAAATCTCGACTCACAGGAGAGGTTCAAATCATCGAAAGTTGGGGTGTCAGTCCTCTTGTACTTAAGTCGTCATTGTGCCTTTTGTATTAAATTCGGATGCAATTTCTGTGTTTCATCGTCAATAAGAAGGTCCAAGGGATACAGTAAACCTGAAGTGAAGCATCGGAATCTAAAACTGGACTAACAGGAGAGGTTCAAATAATCGACATTTAGAGTGTCAGTCCTCTCGTACTTAAGTCGGCGTTGTGCCTTTTGTATTGAATTTGGATGCAATTTCTGTGTTTCATCGTTAATAAGAAGGTCCAAGGGATACAGTTAACCTGACGTGAAGCGTCGGAATCTAAAACTGGACTCACAGGGGAGGTTCAAATCATAGAAAATTTGAGTGTCAGTCCTCTTGTACTTAAATCTGCATTGTGCCTTTTGTATTAAATTCGGATGCAATTTCTGTGTTTCATCGTCAATAAGAAGGTCCAAGGGATACAGTAAACCTGAAGTGAAGCATCGGAATCTGAAACTGGACTCACAGGAGAGGTTCTAATCATCATCGAAAGTTAGGGTGTCAGTCCTCTTGTACTTAAGTCGGCATTGTGCCTTTCGTATTAAATTCGGATGCAATTTCTGTGTTTCATCGTCAATAAGAAGGTCCAAGGGATACAGTAAACCTGAAGTGAAGCTCGGAATCTAAAACTGGACTCACAGGAGAGGTTCAAATCATCGAAAGTTAGAGTGTCAGTCCTCTTGTACTTAAGTCGTCATTGTGCCTTTTGCATTAAATTCGGATGCAATTTCTGTGTTTCATCGTCAATAAGAAGGTCCAAGGGATACAGTAAACCTGAAGTGAAGCATCGGAATCTAGAACTGGACTCACAGGACAGGTTCAAATCATAGAGAGTTAGAGTGTCAGTCCACTTGCACGTAAGTTAGCATTGTGCCTTTTGTCTTAAATTCGAATGCAATTGCTGTGTTTCATCATCAATAAGAAGTTCCAAGGGATACAGTAAACCTGAAGTGAAGCATCGGTATCTAAAACTGGACTCACAGGAGAGGTTCAAATAATCGAAAGTTAGAGTGTCAGTCCTCTTGTATTTAAGTCGGCATTGTGCCTTTCGTATTAAATTCGGATGCAATTTCTGTGTTTCATGGTCAATAAGAAGGTCCAAGGGATACAGTAAACCTGAAGTGAAGCATCGGAATCTAAACCTGGACTCACAGGAGAGGTTCAAATCATAGAAAGTTAGAGTGTCAGTCCTCTTGCACTTATGTCGGCATTGTGCCTTTTGTATTTTTTTCGGATGCAATTTCTGTGTTTCATCGTCAATAAGAACGTACAAGGGATACGGTAAACCTGAAGTGAAGCATCGGAATCTAAACCTGGACCCACAGGAGAGGTTCAAATCATAGAAAGTTAGAGTGTCAGTCCTCTTGCACTTATGTCGGCATTGTGCCTTTTGTATTTTTTTCGGATGCAATTTCTGTGTTTCATCGTCAATAAGAACGTACAAGGGATACGGTAAACCTGATTAAAGCATCGGAATCTAAAACTGGACTCACAGGAGAGGTTCAAATCATAGAAAGTTAGAGTGTCATTCCTCTTGTACTTTAGTCGGCATTGTGCCTTTCGTATAAAATTCGGAGGCAATTTCTGTGTTTCATCGTCAATAAGAAGGTCCAAGGGATACAGTAAACCAGAAGTGAAGCATCAGAATCTAAGACTGGACTCACAGAAGACGTTCAAATCATAGAAAGTTAGAGTGTCAGTCCGCTTGTACTTAAGTCGGCATTGTGCCTTTTGTATTAAATTCGGATGCAATATCTGTGTTTCATCGTCAATAACAAGGTCCAAGCGATACAGTAAACGTGAAGTGAAACATCCGAATCTAAAACTGGACTTAGAGGTTCAAATCATAGAAAGTTAGAGTGTCAGTCCACTTGTACTTAAGTCGGCATTGTGCCTTTTGTATTAAATTTAGATGCAATTTCTGTGTTTCATCGTCAATAAGAAGGTCCAAGGGATACAGTTAACCTGAAGTGAAGCATCGGAATCTAAATCTGGACTCACAGGAGAGGTTCAAATCATCGAAAGTTAGGGTGTCAGTCCTCTTGTACTTAAGTCGTCATTGTGCCTTTTGTATTAAATTCGGATGCAATTTCTGTGTTTCATCGTCAATAAGAAGGTAAAAGGGATACAGTAAACCTGAAGTGAAGCATCGGAATCTAAAACTGGACTAACAGGAGAGGTTCAAATAATCGACATTAAGAGTGTCAGTCCTCTCGTACTTAAGTCGGCGTTGTGCCTTTTGTATTGAATTTGGATGCAATTTCTGTGTTTCATCGTTAATAAGAAGGTCCAAGGGATACAGTTAACCTGACGTGAAGCGTCGGAATCTAAAACTGGACTCACAGGGGAGGTTCAAATCATAGAAAATTTGAGTGTCAGTCCTCTTGTACTTAAATCTGCATTGTGCCTTTTGTATTAAATTCGGATGCAATTTCTGTGTTTCATCGTCAATAAGAAGGTCCAAGGGATACAGTAAACCTGAAGTGAAGCATCGGAATCTGAAACTGGACTCACAGGAGAGGTTCAAATCATCGAAAGTTAGGGTGTCAGTCCTCTTGTACTTAAGTCGGCATTGTGCCTTTCGTATTAAATTCGGATGCAATTTCTGTGTTTCATCGTCAATAAGAAGGTCCAAGGGATACAGTAAACCTGAAGTGAAGCATCAGAATCTAAAACTGGACTCACATAAGAGGTTCAAATCATAGAAAGTTAGAGTGACAGTCCTCTTGTACTTATGTCGGCATTGTGCCTTTTGTATTAAATTCGGATGCAATTTCTGTGTTTCATCGCCAATAAGATGGTCCAAGGGTTACAGTAAACCTGAAGTGGATCATCGAAATATGAAACTGCACTCACAGGAGAGGTTCAAATCGTAGAAAGTTAGAGTGTCAGTCCTCTTGTACTTAAGTCGGCATTGTGCCTTTTGTATTAAATTCGGATGCATTTTCTGTGATTCACCGTCAATAAGAAGGTCAAAGCGTTACAGTAAACCTGAAGTGAAACATCGGAATCTAAACCTGGACTCACAGGAGAGGTTCAAATCATAGAAAGTTAGAGTGTCAGTCCTCTTCTACTTGAGTCGGCATTGTGCATTTTGTATTGAATTTGGATGTAATTTCTGTGTTTCATCGTCAATAAGAAGGTCCAAGGGATACAGTAAACCTGAAGTGAAGCATCGGAATCAAAAACTGGACTCACAGGAGAGGTTCAAATAATCGAAATTTAGAGTGTCAGTCCTCTCGTACTTGAGTCGGCATTGTGCCTTTTGTATTGCATTTGGATGCAATTTCTGTGTTTCATCGTTAATAAGAAGGTCCAAGGGATACAGTAAACCTGACGTGAAGCGTCGGAATGTAAAACTGGACTCACAGGGGAGGTTCAAATCATAGAAAATTTGTGTGTCAGTCCTCTTATACTTAAGTCGGCATTGTGCATTTTGTATTAAATTCGGATGCAATTTCTGTGTTTCATCGTCAATAAGAAGGTCCAATTGATACAGTAAACCTGAAGTGAAGCATCGGAATCTAAAACTGAACTCACAGGAGATGTTCAAATCATAGAAACTTAGAGTGTCAGTCCTCTTGTACTTAAGTCGGCATTGTGCTTTTGTGTTTTATTCGGATGCAATTGCTGTGTTTCATCATCAATAAGAAGTTCCAAGGAATACAGTAAACCTGAAGTGAAGCATCGGAATCTAAAACTCGACTCACAGGAGAGGTTCAAATCATCGAAAGTTAGAGTGTCAGTCCTCTTTTACTTAAGTCGGCATTGTGCCTTTTGTATTAAATTCGGATGTAATTTCTGTGTTTCATCGTCAATAAGAAGGTCCAAGGGATACAGTAAACCTGAAGTGAAGCATCGGAATCTAAAACTGGACTCACAGGAGAGGTTCAAATAATCGAAATTTAGAGTGTCAGTCCTCTCGTACTTAAGTCGGCATTGTGCCTTTTGTATTGAAATTGGATGCAATTTCTGTGTTTCATCGTCAATAAGAAGGTCCAAGGGATACAGTAAACCTGACGTGAAGCGTCGGAATCTAAAACTGGACTCACAGGGGAGGTTCAAATCGTAGAAAATTTGGTGTCAGTACTCTTGTACTTAAGTCAGCACTGTGCCTTTTGTATTAAATTCGGATGCAATTTCTGTGTTTCATCGTCAATAAGAAGGTCCAAGGGATACAGTAAACCTGAAGTGAAGCATCGGAATCTGAAACTGGACTCACAGGAGAGGTTGAAATCATCGAAAGTTGGGATGTCAGTCCTCTTGTACTTATGTCGGCATTGTGCCTTTTGTATTAAATTCGGATGCAATTTCTGTGTTCCATCGTCAATAAGAAGGTCCAAGGCTTACAGTAAACCTGAAGTCAAGCATCGAAATCTAAAACTGCACTCACAGGAGAGGTTCAAATCGTAGAAAGTTGGAGTGTCAGTCCTCTTGTACTTAAGTCGGCATTGTGCCTTTTGTATTAAATTCGGATGCAATTTCTGTGTTTCACCGTCAATAAGAAGGTCCAAGGGTTATAGTAAACCTGAAGGGAAGTATCGGAATCTAAAACTGGACTCACAGGAGAGGCTCAAATCATAGAAAGTTAGAGCGTCAGTCCTCTTGTACTTAAGTCGGCATTGTGCATTTTGTATTAAATTCGGATGCAATTTCTGTGTTTCATCGTCAATAAGAAGGTCCAAGGGATTCAGTAAACCTGAAGTGAAGCATCGGAATCAAAAACTGAACTTACAGGAGATGTTCAAATCATAGAAAGTTAGAGTGTCAGTCCTCTTGTACTTAAGTCGGCATTGTTCCTTTTGTATTTTATTCGGATGCAATTTCTGTGTTTCATGGTCAATAAGAAGGTCCAAGGGATACAGTAAACCTGAAGTGAAGCATTGGAATCTCAAACTGGACTCTCAGGAGACGTTCAAATCATATAAAGTTAGAGTGTCAGTCCTCTTGTACTTAAGTCGGCATTGTGCCTTTTGTATTTAATTCGGATGCAATTTCTGTGTTTCATCGTCAATAAGAAGGTCCAAGCGATACAGTAAACCTGAAGTGAAGCATCGGAATCTAAAACTGGACTTAGAGGTTCAAATCATAGAAAGTGAGAGTGTCAGTCCACTTGTACTTAAGTTGGCATTGTGCCTTTTGTATTGAATTTGGATGCAATTTCTGTGTTTCATCGTCAATAAGAAGGTCCAAGGGATACAGTTAACCTGAAGTGAAGCATCGGAATCTAAATCTGGACTCACAGGAGAGGTTCAAATCATCGAAAGTTAGGGTGTCAGTCCTCTTGTACTTAAGTCGTCATTGTGCCTTTTGTATTAAATTCGGATGCAATTTCTGTGTTTCATCGTCAATAAGAAGGTCCAAGGGATACAGTAAACCTGAAGTGAAGCATCGGAATCTAAAACTGGACTAACAGGAGAGGTTCAAATACTCGACATTTAGAGTGTCAGTCCTCTCGTACTTAAGTCGGCATTGTGCCTTTTGTATTGAATTTGGATGCAATTTCTGTGTTTCATCGTTAATAAGAAGGTCCAAGGGATACAGTTAACCTGACGTGAAGCGTCGGAATCTAAAACTGGACTCACAGGGGAGGTTCAAATCATAGAAAATTTGAGTGTCAGTCCTCTTGTACTTAAATCTGCATTGTGCCTTTTGTATTAAATTCGGATGCAATTTCTGTGTTTCATCGTCAATAAGAAGGTCCAAGGGATACAGTAAACCAGAAGTGAACCATCAGAATCAAAGACTGGACTCACAGAAGAGGTTCAAATCATAAAGTCCTCTTGTACTTAAGTCGGCATTGTGCCTTTTGTATTGAATTTGGATGCAATTTCTGTGTTTCATCGTTAATAAGAAGGTCCAAGGGATACAGTTAACCTGACGTGAAGCGTCGGAATCTAAAACTGGACTCACAGGGGAGGTTCAAATCATAGAAAATTTGAGTGTCAGTCCTCTTGTACTTAAATCTGCATTGTGCCTTTTGTATTAAATTCGGATGCAATTTCTGTGTTTCATCGTCAATAAGAAGGTCCAAGGGATACAGTAAACCAGAAGTGAACCATCAGAATCAAAGACTGGACTCACAGAAGAGGTTCAAATCATAGAGTCCTCTTGTACTTAAGTCGGCATTGTGCCTTTTGCATTAAATTCGGATGCAATTTCTGTGTTTCATCGTCAATAAGAAGGTCCAAGGGATACAGTAAACCTGAAGTGAAGCATCGGAATCTGAAACTGGACTCACAGGAGAGGTTCAAATCATCGAAAGTTAGGGTGTCAGTCCTCTTGTACTTAAGTCGGCATTGTGCCTTTCGTATTAAATTCGGATGCAATTTCTGTGTTTCATCGTCAATAAGAAGGTCCAAGGGATACAGTAAACCTGAAGTGAAGCATCAGAATCTAAAACTGGACTCACATAAGAGGTTCAAATCATAGAAAGTTAGAGTGACAGTCCTCTTGTACTTATGTCGGCATTGTGCCTTTTGTATTAAATTCGGATGCAATTTTTGTGTTTCATCGCCAATAAGATGGTCCAAGGGTTACAGTAAACCTGAAGTGGATCATCGAAATATGAAACTGCACACACAGGAGAGGTTCAAATCGTAGAAAGTTAGAGTGTCAGTCCTCTTGTACTTAAGTCGGCATTGTGCCTTTTGTATTAAATTCGGATGCATTTTCTGTGTTTCACCGTCAATAAGAAGGTCAAAGCGTTACAGTAAACCTGAAGTGAAACATCGGAATCTAAACCTGGACTCACAGGAGAGGTTCAAATCATAGAAAGTTAGAGTGTCAGTCCTCTTCTACTTGAGTCGGCATTGTGCATTTTGTATTGAATTTGGATGTAATTTCTGTGTTTCATCGTCAATAAGAAGGTCCAAGGGATACAGTAAACCTGAAGTGAAGCATCGGAATCTAAAACTGGACTCACAGGAGAGGTTCAAATAATCGAAATTTAGAGTGTCAGTCCTCTCGTACTTGAGACGGCATTGTGCCTTTTGTATTGCATTTGGATGCAATTTCTGTGTTTCATCGTTAATAAGAAGGTCCAAGGGATACAGTAAACCTGACGTGAAGCCTCGGAATGTAAAACTGGACTCACAGGGGAGGTTCAAATCATAGAAAATTTGTGTGTCAGTCCTCTTATACTTAAGTCGGCATTGTGCATTTTGTATTAAATTCGGATGCAATTTCTGTGTTTCATCGTCCATAAGAAGGTCCAATTGATACAGTAAACCTGAAGTGAAGCATCGGAATCTAAAACTGAACTCACAGGAGATGTTGAAATCACAGAAACTTAGAGTGTCAGTCCTCTTGTACTTAAGTCGGCATTGTGCTTTTGTATTTTATTCGGATGCAATTGCTGTGTTTCATCATCAATAAGAAGTTCCAAGGAATACAGTAAACCTGAAGTGAAGCATCGGAATCTAAAACTCGACTCACAGGAGAGGTTCAAATCATCGAAAGTTAGAGTGTCAGTCCTCTTTTACTTAAGTCGGCATTGTGCCTTTTGTATTAAATTCGGATGTAATTTCTGTGTTTCATCGTCAATAAGAAGGTCCAAGGGATACAGTAAACCTGAAGTGAAGCATCGGAATCTAAAACTGGACTCACAGGAGAGGTTCAAATAATCGAAATTTAGAGTGTCAGTCCTCTCGTACTTAAGTCGGCATTGTGCCTTTTGTATTGAAATTGGATGCAATTTCTGTGTTTCATCGTCAATAAGAAGGTCCAAGGGATACAGTAAACCTGACGTGAAGCGTCGGAATCTAAAACTGGACTCACAGGGGAGGTTCAAATCGTAGAAAATTTGAGTGTCAGTCCTCTTGTACTTAAGTCAGCATTGTGCCTTTTGTATTAAATTCGGATGCAATTTCTGTGTTTCATCGTCAATAAGAAGGTCCAAGGGATACAGTAAACCTGAAGTGAAGCATCGGAATCTGAAACTGGACTCACAGGAGAGGTTCAAATCATCGAAAGTTGGGATGTCAGTCCTCTTGTACTTATGTCGGCATTGTGCCTTTTGTATTAAATTCGGATGCAATTTCTGTGTTTCATCGTCAATAAGAAGGTCCAAGGCTTACAGTAAACCTGAAGTCAAGCATCGAAATCTAAAACTGCACTCACAGGGGAGGTTCAAATCATAGAAAGTGAGAGTGTCAGTCCACTTGTACTTAAGTCGGCATTGTGCCTTTTGTATTGAATTTGGAAGCAATTTCTGTGTTTCATGGTCAATAAGAAGGTCCAAGGGATACAGTTAACCTGAAGTGAAGCATCGGAATCTAAATCTGGACTCACAGGAGAGGTTCAAATCATCGAAAGTTAGGGTGTCAGTCCTCTTGTACTTAAGTCGTCATTGTGCCTTTTGTATTAAATTCGGATGCAATTTCTGTGTTTCATCGTCAATAAGAAGGTCCAAGGGATACAGTAAACCTGAAGTGAAGCATCGGAATCTAAAACTAGACTAACAGGAGAGGTTCAAATAATCGACATTTAGAGTGTCAGTCCTCTCGTACTTAAGTCGGCATTGTGCCTTTTGTATTGAATTTGGATGCAATTTCTGTGTTTCATCGTCAATAAGAAGGTCCAAGGGATACAGTTAACCTGACGTGAAGCGTCGGAATCTAAAACTGGACTCACAGGGGAGGTTCGAATCATAGAAAATTTGAGTGTCAGTCCTCTTGTACTTAAATCTGCATTGTGCCTTTTGTATTAAATTCGGATGCAATTTCTGTGTTTCATCGTCAATAAGAAGGTCCAAGGGATACAGTAAACCAGAAGTGAAGCATCAGAATCTAAGACTGGACTCACAGAAGAGGTTCAAATCATAGAGTCCTCTTGTACTTAAGTCGGCATTGTGCCCTTTGCATTAAATTCGGATGCAATTTCTGTGTTTCATCGTCAATAAGAAGGTCCAAGGGAACAGTAAACCTGAAGTGAAGCATCGGAATCTAAAACTGGACTCACAGGAGAGGTTCAAATCATAGAGCGTTAGAGTGTCAGTCCACTTGCACGTAAGTTAGCATTATGCCTTTTGTCTTAAATTCGAATGCAATTGCTGTGTTTCATCATCAATAAGAAGGTCCAAGGGATACAGTAAACCTGAAGTGAAGCATCAGAATCTAAAACTGGACTCACATAAGAGGTTCAAATCATAGAAAGTTAGAGTGACAGTCCTCTTGTACTTATGTCGGCATTGTGCCTTTTGTATTAAATTCGGATGCAATTTCTGTGTTTCATCGCCAATAAGATGGTCCAAGGGTTACAGTAAACCTGAAGTGGATCATCGAAATATGAAACTGCACTCACAGGAGAGGTTCAAATCGTAGAAAGTTAGAGTGTCAGTCCTCTTGTACTTAAGTCGGCATTGTGCCTTTTGTATTAAATTCGGATGCATTTTCTGTGTTTCACCGTCAATAAGAAGGTCAAAGCGTTACAGTAAACCTGAAGTGAAACATCGGAATCTAAACCTGGACTCACAGGAGAGGTTCAAATCATAGAAAGTTAGAGTGTCAGTCCTCTTCTACTTGAGTCGGCATTGTGCATTTTGTATTGAATTTGGATGTAATTTCTGTGTTTCATCGTCAATATGAAGGTCCAAGGGATACAGTAAACCTGAAGTGAAGCATCGGAATCTAAAACTGGACTCACAGGAGAGGTTCAAATAATCGAAATTTAGAGTGTCAGTCCTCTCGTACTTGAGTCGGCATTGTGCCTTTTGTATTGCATTTGGATGCAATTTCTGTGTTTCATCGTTAATAAGAAGGTCCAAGGGATACAGTAAACCTGACGTGAAGCGTCGGAATGTAAAACTGGACTCACAGGGGAGGTTCAAATCATAGAAAATTTGTGTGTCAGTCCTCTTATACTTAAGTCGGCATTGTGCATTTTGTATTAAATTCGGATGCAATTTCTGTGTTTCATCGTCAATAAGAAGGTCCAATTGATACAGTAAACCTGAAGTGAAGCATCGGAATCTAAAACTGAACTCACAGGAGATGTTCAAATCATAGAAACTTAGAGTGTCAGTCCCTTGTACTTAAGTCGGCATTGTGCTTTTGTATTTTATTCGGATGCAATTGCTGTGTTTCATCATCAATAAGAAGTTCCAAGGAATACAGTAAACCTGAAGTGAAGCATCGGAATCTAAAACTCGACTCACAGGAGAGGTTCAAATCATCGAAAGTTAGAGTGTCAGTCCTCTTTTACTTAAGTCGGCATTGTGCCATTTGTATTAAATTCGGATGTAATTTCTGTGTTTCATCGTCAATAAGAAGGTCCAAGGGATACAGTAAACCTGAAGTGAAGCATCGGAATCTAAAACTGGACTCACAGGAGAGGTTCAAATAATCGAAATTTAGAGTGTCAGTCCTCTCGTACTTAAGTCGGCATTGTGCCTTTTGTATGGAAATTGGATGCAATTTCTGTGTTTCATCGTCAATAAGAAGGTCCAAGGGATACAGTAAACCTGACGTGAAGCGTCGGAATCTAAAACTGGACTCACAGGGGAGGTTCAAATCGTAGAAAATTTGAGTGTCAGTCCACTTGTACTTAAGTCAGCATTGTGCCTTTTGTATTAAATTCGGATGCAATTTCTGTGTTTCATCGTCAATAAGAAGGTCCAAGGGATACAGTAAACCTGAAGTGATGCATCGGAATCTGAAACTGGACTCACAGGAGAGGTTCAAATCATCGAAAGTTGGGATGTCAGTCCTCTTGTACTTATGTCGGCATTGTGCCTTTTGTATTAAATTCGGATGCAATTTCTGTGTTTCATCGTCAATAAGAAGGTCCAAGGCTTACAGTAAACCTGAAGTCAAGCATCGAAATCTAAAACTGCACTCACAGGAGAGGTTCAAATCGTAGAAAGTTGGAGTGTCAGTCCTCTTGTACTTAAGTCGGCATTGTGCCTTTTGTATTAAAGTCGGATGCAATTTCTGTGTTTCACCGTCAATAAGAAGGTCCAAGGGTTACAGTAAACCTGAAGGGAAGTATCGGAATCTAAAACTGGACTCACAGGAGAGGCTCAAATCATAGAAAGTTAGAGCGTCAGTCCTCTTGTACTTAAGTCGGCATTGTGCATTTTGTATTAAATTCGGATGCAATTTCTGTGTTTCATCGTCAATAAGAAGGTCCAAGGGATTCAGTAAACCTGAAGTGAAGCATCGGAATCAAAAACTGAACTTACAGGAGATGTTCAAATCATAGAAAGTTAGAGTGTCAGTCCTCTTGTACTTAAGTCGGCATTGTTCCTTTTGTATTTTATTCGGATGCAATTTCTGTGTTTCATGGTCAATAAGAAGGTCCAAGGGATACAGTAAACCTGAAGTGAAGCATTGGAATCTCAAACTGGACTCTCAGGAGACGTTCAAATCATATAAAGTTAGAGTGTCAGTCCTCTTGTACTTAAGTCGGCATTGTGCCTTTTGTATTTAATTCGGATGCAATTTCTGTGTTTCATCGTCAATAAGAAGGTCCAAGCGATACAGTAAACCTGAAGTGAAGCATCGGAATCTAAAACTGGACTTAGAGGTTCAAATCATAGAAAGTGAGAGTGTCAGTCCACTTGTACTTAAGTCGGCATTGTGCCTTTTGTAATAAATTTGGATGCAATTTCTGTGTTTCATCGTCAATGAGAAGGTCCAAGGATACAGTAAACCTGAAGTGAAGCATCGGAATCTAAATCTGGACTCACAGGAGAGGTTCAAATCATCGAAAGTTAGGGTGTCAGTCCTCTTGTACTTAAGTCGTCATTGTGCCTTTTGTATTAAATTCGGATGCAATTTCTGTGTTTCATCGTCAATAAGAAGGTCCAAGGGATACAGTAAACCTGAAGTGAAGCTCGGAATCTAAAACTGGACTCACAGGAGAGGTTCAAATTATCGAAAGTTAGAGTGTCAGTCCTCTTGTACTTAAGTCGTCATTGTGCCTTTTGCATTAAATTCGGATGCAATTTCTGTGTTTCATCGTCAATAAGAAGGTCCAAGGGATACAGTAAACCTGAAGTGAAGCATCGGATTCTAGAACTGGACTCACAGGACAGGTTCAAATCATAGAGAGTTAGAGTGTCAGTCCACTTGCACGTAAGTTAGCATTGTGCCTTTTGTCTTAAATTCGAATGCAATTGCTGTGTTTCATCATCAATAAGAAGTTCCAAGGGATACAGTAAACCTGAAGTGAAGCATCGGTATCTAAAACTGGACTCACAGGAGAGGTTCAAATAATCGAAAGTTAGAGTGTCAGTCCTCTTGTACTTAAGTCGGCATTGTGCCTTTCGTATTAAATTCGGATGCAATTTCTGTGTTTCATCGTCAATAAGAAGGTCCAAGGGATACAGTAAACCTGAAGTGAAGCATCAGAATCTAAAACTGGACTCACATAAGAGGTTCAAATCATAGAAAGTTAGAGTGACAGTCCTCTTGTACTTATGTCGGCATTGTGCCTTTTGTATTAAATTCGGATGCAATTTCTGTGTTTCATCGTCAATAAGAAGGTCCAAGGCTTACAGTAAACCTGAAGTCAAGCATCGAAATCTAAAACTGCACTCACAGGAGAGGTTCAAATCGTAGAAAGTTGGAGTGTCAGTCCTCTTGTACTTAAGTCGGCATTGTGCCTTTTGTATTAAAGTCGGATGCAATTTCTGTGTTTCACCGTCAATAAGAAGGTCCAAGGGTTACAGTAAACCTGAAGGGAAGTATCGGAATCTAAAACTGGACTCACAGGAGAGGCTCAAATCATAGAAAGTTAGAGCGTCAGTCCTCTTGTACTTAAGTCGGCATTGTGCATTTTGTATTAAATTCGGATGCAATTTCTGTGTTTCATCGCCAATAAGATGGTCCAAGGGTTACAGTAAACCTGAAGTGGATCATCGAAATATGAAACTGCACTCACAGGAGAGGTTCAAATCGTAGAAAGTTGGAGTGTCAGTCCTCTTGTACTTAAGTCGGCATTGTGCCTTTTGTATTAAAGTCGGATGCAATTTCTGTGTTTCACCGTCAATAAGAAGGTCCAAGGGATACAGTAAACCTGAAGTGAAGCATTGGAATCTCAAACTGGACTCTCAGGAGTCGTTCAAATCATATAAAGTTAGAGTGTCAGTCCTCTTGTACTTAAGTCGGCATTGTGCCTTTTGTATTTAATTCGGATGCAATATCTGTGTTTCATCGTCAATAAGAAGGTCCAAGCGATACAGTAAACCTGAAGTGAAGCATCAGAATCTAAAACTGGACTTAGAGGTTCAAATCATAGAAAGTGAGAGTGTCAGTCCACTTGTACTTAAGTCGGCATTGTGCCTTTTGTATTAAATTTGGATGCAATTTCTGTGTTTCATCGTCAATAAGAAGGTCCAAGGGATACAGTAAACCTGAAGTGAAGCATCGGAATCTAAATCTGGACTCACAGGAGAGGTTCAAATCATCGAAAGTTAGGGTGTCAGTCCTCTTGTACTTAAGTCGTCATTGTGCCTTTTGTACTAAATTCGGATGCAATTTCTGTGTTTCATCGTCAATAAGAAGGTCCAAGGGATACAGTAAACCTGAAGTGAAGCATCGGAATCTGAAACTGGACTCACAGGAGAGGTTCAAATCATCGAAAGTTAGGGTGTCAGTCCTCTTGTACTTAAGTCGGCATTGTGCCTTTCGTATTAAATTCGGATGCAATTTCTGTGTTTCATCGTCAATAAGAAGGTCCAAGGGATACAGTAAACCTGAAGTGAAGCATCAGAATCTAAAACTGGACTCACATAAGAGGTTCAAATCATAGAAAGTTAGAGTGACAGTCCTCTTGTACTTATGTCGGCATTGTGCCTTTTGTATTAAATTCGGATGCAATTTCTGTGTTTCATCGCCAATAAGAAGGTCAAAGCGTTACAGTAAACCTGAAGTGAAACATCGGAATCTAAACCTGGACTCACAGGAGAGGTTCCAATCATAGAAAGTTAGAGTGTCAGTCCTCTTCTACTTGAGTCGGCATTGTGCATTTTGTATTGAATTTGGATGTAATTTCTGTGTTTCATCGTCAATATGAAGGTCCAAGGGATACAGTAAACCTGAAGTGAAGCATCGGAATCTAAAACTGGACTCACAGGAGCGGTTCAAATAATCGAAATTTAGAGTGTCAGTCCTCTCGTACTTGAGTCGGCATTGTGCCTTTTGTATTGCATTTGGATGCAATTTCTGTGTTTCATCGTTAATAAGAAGGTCCAAGGGATACAGTAAACCTGACGTGAAGCGTCGGAATGTAAAATTGGACTCACAGGGGAGGTTCAAATCATAGAAAATTTGTGTGTCAGTCCTCTTATACTTAAGTCGGCATTGTGCATTTTGTATTAAATTCGGATGCAATTTCTGTGTTTCATCGTCAATAAGAAGGTCCAATTGATACAGTAAACCTGAAGTGAAGCATCGGAATCTAAAACTGAACTCACAGGAGAGGTTCAAATCATAGAAACTTAGAGTGTCAGTCCCTTGTACTTAAGTCGGCATTGTGCTTTTGTATTTCATTCGGATGCAATTGCTGTGATTCATCATCAATAAGAAGTTCCAAGGAATACAGTAAACCTGAAGTGAAGCATCGGAATCTAAAACTCGACTCACAGGAGAGGTTCAAATCATCGAAAGTTAGAGTGTCAGTCCTCTTTTACTTAAGTCGGCATTGTGCCTTTTGTATTAAATTCGGATGTAATTTCTGTGTTTCATCGTCAATAAGAAGGTCCAAGGGATACAGTAAACCTGAAGTGAAGCATCGGAATCTAAAACTGGACTCACAGGAGATGTTCAAATAATCGAAATTTAGAGTGTCAGTCCTCTCGTACTTAAGTCGGCATTGTGCCTTTTGTATTGAAATTGGATGCAATTTCTGTGTTTCATCGTCAATAAGAAGGTCCAAGGGATACAGTAAACCTGACGTGAAGCGTCGGAATCTAAAACTGGACTCACAGGGGAGGTTCAAATCGTAGAAAATTTGAGTGTCAGTCTTCTTGTACTTAAGTCAGCATTGTGCCTTTTGTATTAAATTCGGATGCAATTTCTGTGTTTCATCGTCAATAAGAAGGTCCAAGGGATACAGTAAACCTGAAGTGAAGCATCGGAATCTGAAACTGGACTCACAGGAGAGGTTCAAATCATCGAAAGTTGGGATGTCAGTCCTCTTGTACTTATGTCGGCATTGTGCCTTTTGTATTAAATTCGGATGCAATTTCTGTGTTTCATCGTCAATAAGAAGGTCCAAGGCTTACAGTAAACCTGAAGTCAAGCATCGAAATCTAAAACTGCACTCACAGGAGAGGTTCAAATCGTAGAAAGTTGGAGTGTCAGTCCTCTTGTACTTAAGTCGGCATTGTGCCTTTTGTATTAAAGTCGGATGCAATTTCTGTGTTTCACCGTCAATAAGAAGGTCCAAGGGTTACAGTAAACCCGAAGGGAAGTATCGGAAATCTAAAACTGGACTCACAGGAGAGGCTCAAATCATAGAAATTTAGAGCGTCAGTCCTCTTGTACTTAAGTCGGCATTGTGCATTTTGTATTAAATTCGGATGCAATTTCTGTGTCTCATCGTCAATAAGAAGGTCCAAGGGATTCAGTAAAACCTGAAGTGAAGCATCGGAATCAAAAACTGAACTTACAGGAGATG
Organism: Schistocerca americana; assembly: GCF_021461395.2. Classification (NCBI taxonomy): domain Eukaryota; kingdom Metazoa; phylum Arthropoda; class Insecta; order Orthoptera; family Acrididae; genus Schistocerca; species Schistocerca americana. The sequence goes on from NC_060127.1 coordinate 218,151,474, forward strand.
TTCAAATCATAGAAAGTTAGAGTGTCAATCCTGTTGTACTTAAATCGGCATTGTTCCTTTTGTATTTTATTCGGATGCAATTTCTGTGTTTCATGGTCAATAAGAAGGTCCAAGGGATACAGTAAACCTGAAGTGAAGCATTGGAATCTCAAACTGGACTCTCAGGAGACGTTCAAATCATATAAAGTTAGAGTGTCAGTCATCTTGTACTTAAGTCGGCATTGTGCCTTTTGTATTTTAATTCGGATGCAATTTCTGTGTTTCATCGTCAATAAGAAGGTCCAAGCGATACAGTAAACCTGAAGTGAATCATCGGAATCTAAAACTGGACTTAGAGGTTCAAATCATAGAAAGTGAGAGTGTCAGTCCACTTGTACTTAAGTCGGCATTGTGCCTTTTGTATTAAATTTGGATGCAATTTCTGTGTTTCATCGTCAATAAGAAGGTCCAAGGGATACAGTAAACCTGAAGTGAAGCATCGGAATCTAAATCTGGACTCACAGGAGAGGTTCAAATCATCGAAAGTTAGGGTGTCAGTCCTCTTGTACTTAAGTCGTCATTGTGCCTTTTGTATTAAATTCGGATGCAATTCCTGTGTTTCATCGTCAATAAGAAGGTCCAAGGGATACAGTAAACCTGAAGTGAAGCTCGGAATCTAAAACTGGACTCACAGGAGAGGTTCAAATTATCGAAAGTTAGAGTGTCAGTCCTCTTGTACTTAAGTCCGTCATTGTGCCTTTTGCATTAAATTCGGATGCAATTTCTGTGTTTCATCGTCAATAAGAAGGTCCAAGGGATACAGTAAACCTGAAGTGAAGCATCGGATTCTAGAACTGGACTCACAGGACAGGTTCAAATCATAGAGAGTTAGAGTGTCAGTCCACTTGCACGTAAGTTAGCATTGTGCCTTTTGTCTTAAATTCGAATGCAATTGCTGTGTTTCATCATCAATAAGAAGTTCCAAGGGATACAGTAAACCTGAAGTGAAGCATCGGTATCTAAAACTGGACTCACAGGAGAGGTTCAAATAATCGAAAGTTAGAGTGTCAGTCCTCTTGTACTTAAGTCGGCATTGTGCCTTTCGTATTAAATTCGGATGCAATTTCTGTGTTTCATCGTCAATAAGAAGGTCCAAGGGATACAGTAAACCTGAAGTGAAGCATCAGAATCTAAAACTGGACTCACATAAGAGGTTCAAATCATAGAAAGTTAGAGTGACAGTAATCTTGTACTTATGTCGGCATTGTGCCTTTTGTATTAAATTCGGATGCAATTTCTGTGTTTCATCGTCAATAAGATGGTCCAAGGGTTACAGTAAACCTGAAGTGAAGCATCGAAATCTAAAACTGCACTCACAGGAGAGGTTGAAATCGTAGAAAGTTAGAGTGTCAGTCCCTCTTGTACTTAAGTCGGCATTGTGCCTTTTGTATTAAATTTGGATGTAATTTCTGTGTTTCATCGTCAATAAGAAGGTCCAAGGGATACAGTAAACCTGAAGTGAAGCATCGGAGTCTAAAAGTGGACTCACAGGAGGGATTCAAATAATCGAAATTTAGAGTGTCAGTCCTCTCGTACTTAAGTCAGCATTGTGCCTTTTGTATTGAATTTGGATGCAATTTCTGTGTTTCATCGTCAATAAGAAGGTCCAAGGGATACAGTAAACCTGACGTGAAGCGTCGGAATCTAAAACTGGACTCACAGGGGAGGTTCAAATCATAGAAAATTTTGAGTGTCAGTCCTCTTGTACTTAAGTCAGCATTGTGCCTTTTGTATTAAATTCGGATGCAATATCTGTGTTTTCATCGTCAATAAGAAGGTCCAAGGGATACAGTAAACCAGAAGTGAAGCATCAGAATCTAAGACTGGACTCACAGAAGACGTTCAAATCATAGAAAGTTAGAGTGTCAGTCCGCTTGTACTTAAGTCGGCATTGTGCCTTTTGTATTAAATTCGGATGCAATTTCTGTGTTTCATCGTCAATAAGAAGGTTCAAGCGATACAGTAAAACTTGAAGTGAAACATCCGAATATAAAACTGGACTTAGAGGTTCAAATCATAGAAAGTTAGAGTGTCAGTCCACTTGTACTTAAGTCGGCATTGTGCCTTTTGTATTAAATTTAGATGCAATTTCTGTGTTTCATCGTCAATAAGAAGGCCCAAGGGATACAGTTAACCTGAAGTGAAGCATCGGAATCTAAATCTGGACTCACAGGAGAGGTTCAAATCATCGAAAGTTAGGGTGTCAGTCCTCTAGTACTTAAGTCGTCATTGTGCCTTTTGTATTAAATTCGGATGCAATTTCTGTGTTTCATCGTCAATAAGAAGGTCCAAGGGATACAGTTAACCTGACGTGAAGCATTGGAATCTAAAACTGGACTCACAGGAGAGGTTCAAATCATAGAGAGTTAGAGTGTCAGTCCACTTGCACGTAAGTTAGCATTATGCCTTTTGTCTTAAATTCGAATGCAATTGCTGTGTTTCATCATCAATAAGAAGGTCCAAGGGATACAGTAAACCTGAAGTGAAGCATCGGTATCTAAAACTGGACTCACAGGAGAGGTTCAAATCATCGAAAGGTAGAGTGTCAGTCCTCTTGTACTTGAGTCGGCATTGTGCCTTTTGTATAAAATTCGGAAGTAATTTCTGTGCTTCATCGTCAATAAGAAGGTCCAAGGGATACAGTAAACCTGAAGTGAAGCATCGGGTCTAAAACTGGACTCACAGGAGAGGTTCATATAATCGAAATTTAGAATGTCAGTCCTCTCGTACTTAAGTCGGCATTGTGCCTTTTGTATTGAATTTGGATGCAAATTCTGTGTTTCATCGTCAATAAGAAAGTCCAAGGGATACAGTATACCTGAAGTGAAGCGTCGGAATCTAAAACTGGACTCACAGGGGAGGTTCAAATCATAGAAAATTTGAGTGTCAGTCCTCTTGTACTTAAGTCAGCATTGTGCCTTTTGAATTAAATTCGGATGCAATTTCTGTGTTTCATCGTGAATAAGAAGGTCCAAGGGATACAGTAAACCTGAAGTGAAGCATCGGAATCTGAAACTGGACTCACAGGAGAGGTTCAAATCATCGAAAGTTAGGGTGTCAGTCCTCTTGTACTTAAGTCGGCATTGTGCCTTTCGTATTAAATTCGGATGCAATTTCTGTGTTTCATCGTCAATAAGAAGGTCCAAGGGATACAGTAAACCTGAAGTGAAGTATCAGAATCTAAAACTGGACTCACATAAGAGGTTCAAATCATAGAAAGTTAGAGTGACAGTCCTCTTGTACTTATGTCGGCATTGTGCCTTTTGTATTAAATTCGGATGCAATTTCTGTGTTTCATCGCCAATAAGATGGTCCAAGGGTTACAGTAAACCTGAAGTGGATCATCGAAATATGAAACTGCACTCACAGGAGAGGTTCAAATCGTAGAAAGTTAGAGTGTCAGTCCTCTTGAACGTAAGTCGGCATTGTGCCTTTTGTATTAAATTCTGATGCATTTTCTGTGTTTCACCGTCAATAAGAAGGTCAAAGCGTTACAGTAAACCTGAAGTGAAACATCGGAATCTAAACCTGGACTCACAGGAGAGGTTCAAATCATAGAAAGTTAGAGTGTCAGTCCTCTTCTACTTGAGTCGGCATTGTGCATTTTGTATTGAATTTGGATGTAATTTCTGTGTTTCATCGTCAATAAGAAGGTCCAAGGGATACAGTAAACCTGAAGTGAAGCATCGGAATCTAAAACTGGACTCACAGGAGAGGTTCAAATAATCGAAATTTAGAGTGTCAGTCCTCTCGTACTTAAGTCGGCATTGTGCCTTTTGTATTGCATTTGGATGCAATTTCTGTGTTTCATCGTTAATAAGAAGGTCCAATGGATACAGTAAACCTGACGTGAAGCGTCGGAATGTAAAACTGGACTCACAGGGGAGGTTCAAATCATAGAAAATTTGTGTGTTAGTCCTCTTATACTTAAGTCGGCATTGTGCATTTTGTATTAAATTCGGATGCAATTTCTGTGTTTCATCGTCAATAAGAAGGTCCAATTGATACAGTAAACCTGAAGTGATGCATCGGAATCTAAAACTGAACTCACAGGAGATGTTCAAATCATAGAAACTTAGAGTGTCAGTCCTCTTGTACTTAAGTCGGCATTGTGCTTTTGTATTTTATTCGGATGCAATTTCTGTGTTTCATCGTCAATAAAAACGTCCAAGGGATACAGTAAACCACAAGTGAAGCATCGGAATCCAAAACTGGACTTAGAGGTTCAAATCATAGAAAGTGAGAGTGTCAGGCCACTTGTACTTAAGTCGGCATTGTGCCTTTTGTATTAAATTTGGATGCAATTTCTGTGTCTCATCGTCAATAAGAAGGTCCAAAGGATACAGTAAACCTGAAGTGAAGCATCGGAATCTAAATCTGGACTCACAGGAGAGGTTCAAATCATCGAAAGTTAGGGTGTCAGTCCTCTTGTACTTAAGTCGTCATTGTGCCTTTTGTATTAAATTCAGATGCAATTTCTGTGTTTCATCGTCAATAAGAAGGTCCAAGAGATACAGTAAACCTGAACTGAAGCATCGGAATCTAAAACTGGACTCACAGGAGAGGTTCAAATCATCGAAAGTTAGAGTGTCAGTCCTCTTGTACTTAAGCCGGCATTGTGCCTTTTACATTAAATTCGGACGCAATTTCTGTGTTTCATCGTCAATAAGAAGGTCGAAGGGATACAGTATACCTGAAGTGAAGCGTCGGCATCTAAAACTGGCCTCACAAGGGAGGTTCAAATCATAGAAAATTTGAGTGTCAGTCCTCTTGTACTTAAGTCAGCATTGTGCATTTTGTATTGAATTCGGATGCAATTTCTGTGTTTCATCGTCCATAAGAAGGTCCAAGGGTTACAGTAAACCTGAAGTGAAGCATCGGAATCTAAAACTGAACTCACAGGAGAGGTTACAATCATAGAAAGTTAGAGTCTTAAGTCGGCATTGTGCCTTTTGTATTAAATTCGGATGCAATTTCTGTGTTTCATGGTCAATAAGAAGGTCCAAGGGATACAGTAAACCTGAAGTGAAGCATCGGAATCTAAAACTGGACTCACAGGGGAGGTTCAAATCATAGAAAGTTAGAGTGTTATTCCTCTTGTACTTAAGTCCGCATTGTGCCTTTTGTATTAAATTTGGATGCAATTTCTATGTTTCATCGTCAATACGAACGTCCAAGGAAACAGAAAACCTGAAGTGAAGCATCGGAATCTAAAACTGGACTCACAGGAGAGGATCAAAGCATAGAGAGTTAGAGTGTGAGTCCTACTGTACTTAAGTCGGCATTGTGCCTTTTGTATTAATTTCGGATGCTATTTCTGTGTTTCATCATCAATAAGAAGGTCCAAGGGATACAGTAAACCTGAAGTGAAGCATCGAAATCTAAAACTGCACTCACAGGAGAGGTTCAAATCATCGAAAGTTAGAGTGTCATTCCTCTTGTACTTAAGTCGGCATTGTGCCTTTCGTATTAAATTCGGATGCAATTTATGTGTTTCATCGTCAATAAGAAGGTCCAAGGGATACAGTAAACCAGATGTGAAGCATCAGAATCTAAGACTGGACTCACAGAAGAGGTTCAAACATAGAATGTTAGAGTGTCAGTCCTCTTGTACTTAAGTCGGCATTGTGCCTTTTGTAATTAAATTCGGATGCAATTTCTGTGTTTCATGGTCAATAAGAAGGTCCAAGGGATACAGTAAACCTGAAGTGAAGCATCAGAATCTAAAACTGGACTCACAGGGGAGGTTCAAATCATAGAAAGTTAGAGTGTTAGTCCCCCTGCACTTAAGTCCGCATTGTGCCTTTTGTATTAAATTTGGATGCAATTTCTATGTTTCATCGTCAATAAGAACGTCCAAGGAAACAGTAAACCTGACGTGAAGCATCGGAATCTAAAACTGGACTCACAGGAGAGGTTCAAATCATAATAAAAGTTAGAGTGTCAATCCTCTTGTACTTAAGTCGGCATTGTGATTTTGGAATTAAATTCGGATGCAATTTCTGTGTTGCATCGTCAATAATCAGGTCCAAGGGATACAGTAAACCTGAAGTGAAGCATCGGAATCTAAAACTGGACTCACAGGAGAGGATCAAATCATAGAGAGTTAGAGTGTGAGTCCTACTGTACTTAAGGCGGCATTGTGCCTTTGTTATTAATTTCGGATGCAATTTCCGTGTTTCATCATCAATAAGAAGGTCCAAGGGATACAGTAAACCTGAAGTGAAGCATCGGAATCTAAAACTGGACTTACAGGAGGGGTTCAAATCATAGAAAGTTAGAGTGTCAGTCCTCTTGTAGTTAAGTCGGCATTGTGCCTTTTGTAGTAAATTCGGATGCAATTTCTGTGTTTCATCGTCAATAAGAAGCTCCAAGGATACAGTAAACGTGTAGTGAAGCATTGGAATTTAAAACTGGATTCACAGGAGAGGTTCAAATCATAGAGAGTTAGAGTGTCAGTCATCTTGTACTATAGTCGTCATTGTGCCTTTTGTATTAAATTCGGATGCAATTTATGTGTTTCATCGACAATAAGACGGTCCAAGGGATACAGTAAACCTAAAGTGAAGCATCGGAATCTAAAACTGGACTCACAGGAGAGGATCAAATCATAGAGAGTTAGAGTGTGAGTCCTACTGTACTTAAGTTGGCATTGTGCCTTTTGTATTAATTTCGGATGCAATTTCTGTGTTTCATCGTCAATAAGAAGGTCCAAAGGATACAGTAAACCTGAAGTGAAGCATCGGAATCTAAAACTGGACTCACAGGAGAGGTTCAAATCATCGAAAGTTAGAGTGTCAGTCCTCTTGTACTTAAGTCGGCATTGTGCGTTTTGCATTAAATTCGGATGCAATTTCTGTGTGTCATCGTCAATAAGAAGGTCCAAGGGATACAGTAAATCTGAAGTGAAGCATCGGAATCTAAAACTGGACTCACAGGAGAGGTTCAAATCATAGAGAGTTATAGTGTCAGTCCACTTGCACGTAAGTTAGCATTGTGCTTTTTGTCTTAAATTCGGATGCAATTGCTGTGTTTCACCATCAATAAGAAGGTCCAAGGGATACAGTAAACCTGAAGTGAAGCATCGGTATCTAAAACTGGACTCACAGCAGAAGTTCAAATCATCAAAAGTTAGAGTGTCAGTCCTCTTGTACTTGAGTCGGCATTGTGCCTTTTGTATAAAATTCGGATGTAATTTCTGTGTTTCATCGTCAATAAGAAGCTCCAAGGGATACAGTAAACCTGAAGTGAAGCATCGGAATCTAAAACTGGACTCACAGGAGAGGTTCAAATAATCGAAATTTAGAGTGTCAGTCCTCTCGTACGTAAGTCGGCATTGTGCCTTTTGTATTGAATTTGGTTGCAATTTCTGTGTTTCATCGTCAATAAGAAGGTCCAAGGGATACAGTATACCTGAAGTGAAGCGTCGGAATCTAAAACTGGACTCACAGGGGAGGTTCAAATCATAGAAAATTTGAGTGTCAGTCCTCTTGTACTTAAGTCAGCATTGTGCCTTTTGTATTAAATTCGGATGCAATTTCTATGCTTCATCGTCAATAAGAAGGTCCAAGGGATACAGTAAACCTGAAGTGAAGCATCGGAATCTGAAACTGGACTCACAGGAGAGGTTCAAATCATCGAAAGTTAGGGTGTCAGTCCTCTTGTACTTAAGTCGGCATTGTGCTTTTGTATTAAATGCGGATGCAATTTCTGTGTTTCATCGTCAATAAGAAGGTCCCAGGGTTACAGTAAACCTGAAATCAAGCATTGAAATCTAAAACTGCACTCGCAGGAGAGGTTCAAATCGTAGAAAGTTAGAGTGTCAGTCCTCTTGTACTTACGTCGGCATTGTGCCTTTTGTATTAAATTCTGATGCAATTTCTGTGTTTCACCGTCAATAAGAAGGTCCAAGGGATACAGTAAACGTGAAGTGAAGCATCGGAATCTAAAACTGGATTCACAGGAGAGGTTCAAACCATAGAGAGTTAGAGTGTGAGTCCTACTGTACTTAAGTCGGCATTGTGCCTTTTGTATTAAATTCGGATGCAATTTATGTGTTTCATCGTCAATAATCAGGTCCAAGGGATACAGTAAACCAGAAGTGAAGCATCGGAATCTAAAACTGGATTCACAGGAGAGGTTCAAATCATAGAGAGTTAGAGTGTGAGTCCTACTGTGCTTAAGTCTGCATTGTGCCTTTTGTATTAATTTCGGATGCAATTTCTGTGTTTCATCGTCAATAAGAAGGTCCAAGGGATACAGTAAACCTGAAGTGAAGCATCGGAATCTAAAACTGGACTCACAGGAGAGGTTCAAATCATCGAAAGTTAGAGTGTCAGTACTCTTGTACTTAAGTCGGCATTGTGCTTTTTGCATTAAATTCGGATGCAATTTCTGTGTTTCATCGTCAATAAGAAGGTCCAAGGGATACAGTAAACCTGAAGTGAAGCATCGGAATCTAAAACTGGACTCACAGGAGAGGTTCAAATAACCGAAATTTAGAGTGTCAGTCCACTCGTACTTAAGTCGGCAGTGTACCTTTTGTATTGAATTTGGATGCAATTTCTGTGTTTCATCGTCAATACGAAGGTCCAAGGGATACAGTAAACCTGAAGTGAAGCATCGGAATCTGAAACTGGACTCACAGGAGAGGATCAAATCATAGAGAGTTAGAGTGTGAGTCCTACTGTACTTAAGGTGGCATTGTGCCTTTGTTATTAATTTCGGATGCAATTTCTGTGCTTCATCATCAATAAGAAGGTCCAAGGGATACAGTAAACCTGAAGTGAAGCATCGGAATCTAAAACTGGACTCACAGGAGGGGTTCAAATCATAGAAAGTTAGAGTGTCAGTCCTCTTGTAGTTAAGTCGGCATTGTGCCTTTTGTATTTTATTCGGATGCAATTTCTGTGTTTCATCGTCAATAAGAACGTCCAAGGGATACAGTAAACCAGATGTGAAGCATCAGAATCTAAGACTGGACTCACAGAAGAGGTTCAAATCATAGAATGTTAGAGTGTCAGTCCTCTTGTACTTAAGTCGGCACTGTGCCTTTTGTATTAAATTCGGATGCAATTTCTGTGTTTCATGGTCAATACGAAGGTCCAAGGGATACAGTAAACCTGAAGTGAAGCATCGGAATCTAAAACTGGACTCACAGGGGAGGTTCAAATCATAGAAAGTTAGAGTGTTAGTCCTCTTGTACTTAAGTCCGCATTGTGCCTTTTGTATTAAATTTGGATGCAATTTCTATGTTTCATCGTCAATAAGAACGTCCAAGGAAACAGTAAACCTGAAGTGAAGCATCGGAATCTAAAACTGGACTCACAGGAGAGGTTCAAATCATAATGAAAGTTAGAGTGTCAATCCTCTTGTACTTAAGTCGGCATTGTGATTTTGGAATTAAATTCGGATGCAATCTCTGTGTTGCGTCGTCAATAATCAGGTCCAAGGGATACAGTAAACCTGAAGTGAAGCATCGGAATCTAAAACTGGACACACAGGAGAGGATCAAATCATAGAGAGTTAGAGTGTGAGTCCTACTGTACTTAAGTTGGCATTGTGCCTTTTGTATTAATTTCGGATGCAATTTCTGTGTTTCATCGTCAATAAGAAGGTCCAAAGGATACAGTAAACCTGAAGTGAAGCATCGGAATCTAAAACTGGACTCACAGGAGAGGTTCAAATCATAGAGAGTTAGAGTGTCAGTCATCTTGTACCAAAGTCGTCATTGTGCCTTTTGTATTAAATTCGGATGCAATTTATGTGTTTCATCGTCAATAAGACGGTGCAAGGGATACAGTAAACCTAAAGTGAAGCATCGGAATCTAAAACTGGACACACAGGAGAGGATCAAATCATAGAGAGTTAGAGTGTGAGTCCTACTGTACTTAAGTTGGCATTGTGCCTTTTGTATTAATTTCGGATGTAATTTCTGTGTTTCATCGTCAATAAGAAGGTCCAAAGGATACAGTAAACCTGAAGTGAAGCATCGGAATCTAAAACTGGACTCACAGGAGAGGTTCAAATCATCGAAAGTTAGAGTGTCAGTCCTCTTGTACTTAAGTCGGCATTGTGCCTTTTGCATTAAATTCGGATGCAATTTCTGTGTTTCATCGTCAATAAGAAGGTCCAAGGGATACAGTAAATCTGAAGTGAAGCATCGGAATCTAAAACTGGACTCATAGGAGAGGTTCAAATCATAGAGAGTTATAGTGTCAGTCCACTTGCACGTAAGTTAGCATTGTGCTTTTTGTCTTAAATTCGGATGCAATTGCTGTGTTTCACCATCAATAAGAAGGTCCAAGGGATACAGTAAACTTGAAGTGAAGCATCGGAATCTAAAACTGGACTCACAGGAGAAGTTCAAATCATCAAAAGTTAGAGTGTCAGTCCTCTTGTACTTGAGTCGGCATTGTGCCTTTTGTATAAAATTCGGATGTAATTTCTGTGTTTCATCGTCAATAAGAAGCTCCAAGGGATACAGTAAACCTGAAGTGAAGCATCGGAATTTAAACTGGATTCACAGGAGAGGTTCAAATCATAGAGAGTTAGAGTGTCAGTCATCTTGTACTTAAGTCGGCATTGTGCCATTTGTATTGAATTTGGTTGCAATTTCTGTGTTTCATCGTCAATAAGAAGGTCCAAGGGATACAGTATACCTGAAGTGAAGCGTCGGAATCTAAAACTGGACTCACAGGGGAGGTTCAAATCATAGAAAATTTGAGTGTCAGTCCTCTTGTACATAAGTCAGCATTGTGCCTTTTGTATTAAATTCGGATGCAATTTCTATGCTTCATCGTCAATAAGAAGGTCCAAGGGATACAGTAAACCTGAAGTGAAGCATCGGAATCTGAAACTGGACTCACAGGAGAGGTTCAAATCATCGAAAGTTAGGGTGTCAGTCCTCTTGTACTTAAGTCGGCATTGTGCTTTTGTATTAAATTCGGATGCAATTTCTGTGTTTAATCGTCAATAAGAAGGTCCCAGGGTTACAGTAAACCTGAAATCAAGCATTGAAATCTAAAACTGCACTCGCAGGAGAGGTTCAAATCGTAGAAAGTTAGAGTGTCAGTCCTCTTGTACTTAAGTCGGCATTGTGCCTTTTGTATTAAATTCTGATGCAATTTCTGTGTTTCATCATCAATAAGAAGGTCCAAGGGATACAGTAAACCTGATGTGAAGCATCGGATTCTAAAACTGGACTCACAGGAGGGGTTCAAATCATAGAAAGTTAGAGTGTCAGTCCTCTTGTACTTAAGTCGGCCTTGTGCCTTTTGTATTAAATTCAGATGCAATTTCTGCGTTTCATCGTCAATAAGAAGGTCCAAGGGATACAGTAAACCTGAAGTGAAGCATCGTAATTTAAACTGGATTCACAGGAGAGGTTAAAATCATAGAGAGTTAGAGTGTCAGTCATCTTGTACTTAAGTCGTCATTGTGCCTTTTGTATTAAATTCGGATTCAATTTATGTGTTTCATCGTCAATAAGACGGTCCAAGGGATACTGTAAACCTGAAGTGAAGCATCGGAATCTAAAACTGGACTCACAGGAGAGGATCAAATCATATAGAGTTAGAGTGTGAGTCCTACTCTACTTAAGTCGGCATTGTGCCTTTTGTATTAATTTCGGATGCAATTTCTGTGTTTCATCGTCAATAAGAAGGTCCAAGGGATACAGTAAACCTGAAGTGAAGCATCTTAATCTAAAACTGGACTCACAGGAGAGGTTCAAATCATCGAAAGTTAGAGTGTCAGTACTCTTGTACTTAAGTCGGCATTGTGCCTTTTGCATTAAATTCGGATGCCATTTCTGTGTTTCATCGTCAATAAGAAGGTCCAAGGGATACGGTAAACCTGAAGTGAAGCATCGGAATCTAAGACTGGACTCACAGGAGAGGTTCAAATAATCGAAATTTAGAGTGTCAGTCCACTCGTACTTAAGTCGGCATTGTACCTTTTGTATTGAATTTGGATGCAATTTCTGTGTTTCATCGTCAATAAGAAGGTCCAAGGGATACAGTAAACCTGAAGTGTAGCATCGGAATCTAAAACTGAACTCACAGGAGAGGTTCAAATCATACAAAGTTAGAGTGTCAGTCCCCTTGTACTTAAGTCGGCATTGTGCCTTTTGTATTTTATTCGGATGCAATTTCTGTGTTTCATCGTCAATAAGAACCTCCAAGGGATACAGTCAACCAGAAGTGAAGCATCGGAATCTAAAACTGGACTCACAGGAGAGGTTCAAATCATAGAAAGTTAGAGTGTCATTCCTCTTGTACTTAAGTCGGCATTGGGCCTTTCGTATTAAATTCGGATGCAATTTCTGTGTTTCATCGTCAATAAGAAGGTCCAAGGGATACAGTAAACCAGATGTGAAGCATCAGAATCTAAGACTGGACTCACAGAAGAGGTTCAAATCATAGAATGTTAGAGTGTCAGTCCTCTTGTACTTAAGTCGGCATTGTGCCTTTTGTATTAAATTCGGATGCAATTTCTGTGTTTCATGGTCAATAAGAAGGTCCAAGGGATACAGTAAACCTGAAGTGAAGCATCGGAATCTAAAACTGGACTCACAGGGGAGGTTCAAATCATAGAAAGTTAGAGTGTTAGTCCTCTAGTACTTAAGTCCGCATTGTGCCATTTGTATTAAATTTGGATGCAATTTCTATGTTTCATCGTCAAAAAGAACGTCCAAGGAAACAGTAAACCTGAAGTGAAGCATAGGAATCTAAAACTGGACTCACAGGAGAGGTTCAAATCATAATAAAAGTTAGAGTGTCAATCCTCTTGTACTTAAGTCGGCATTGTGATTTTGGAATTAAATTCGGATGCAATTTCTGTGTTGCATCGTCAATAATCAGGTCCAAGGGATACAGTAAACCTGAAGTGAAGCATCGGAATCTAAAACTGGACTCACAGGAGAGGATCAAATCATAGAGAGTTAGAGTGTGAGTCCTACTGTACTTAAGTCAGCATTGTGCCTTTTGTATTAATTTCAGATGCAATTTCTGTGTTTCATCATCAATAAGAAGGTCCAAGGGATACAGTAAACCTGAAGTGAAGCATCGGAATCTAAAACTGGACTCAAAGGAGGGGTTCAAATCATAGAAAGTTAGAGTGTCAGTCCTCTTGTACTTAAGTCGGCATTGTGCCTTTTGTATTGAATTTGGTTGCAATTTCTGTGTTTCATCGTCAATAAGAAGGTCCAAGGGATACAGTATACCTGAAGTGAAGCGTCGGAATCTAAAACTGGACTCACAGGGGAGGTTCAAATCATAGAAAATTTGAGTGTCAGTCCTCTTGTACTTAAGTCAGCATTGTGCCTTTTGTATTAAATTCGGATGCAATTTCTGTGTTTCATCGTCAATAAGAAGGTCCAAGGGATACAGTAAACCTGAAGTGAAGCATCGGAATCTGAAACTGGACTCACAGGAGAGGTTCAAATCATCGAAAGTTAGGGTGTCAGTCCTCTTGTACTTATGTCGGCATTGTGCCTTTTGTATTAAATTCGGATGCAATTTCTGTGTTTCATCGTCAATAAGACGGTCCCAGGGTTACAGTAAACCTGAAGTCAAGCATTGAAATCTAAAACTGCACTCGCAGGAGAGGTTCAAATCGTAGAAAGTTAGAGTGTCAGTCCTCTTGTACTTAAGTCGGCATTGTGCCTTTTGTATTAAATTCTGATGCAATTTCTGTGTTTCACCATCAATAAGAAGGTCCAAGGGTTACAGTAAACCTGAAGTGAAGCATCGGAAACTAAAACTGGACTCACAGGAGAGGTTAAAATCATAGAAAGTAAGAGTGTCAGTCCTCTTGTACTTAAGTCGGCATTGTGCATTTTGTATTAAATTCGGAAACAATTTCTGTGTTTCATCGTCAATAAGAAGGTCCAAGGGATACAGTAAACCTCAAGTGTAGCATCGGAATCTAAAACAGAACTCACTGGAGAGGTTCAAATCATAGTAAGTTAGAGTGTCAGTCCTCTTGTACTTAAGTCGGCATTGTGCCTTTTGTATTAAATTCGGATGCAATATCCGTGTTTCATCGTCAATAAGAAGGTCCAAGGGATTCAGTAAACGTGAAGTGAAGCATCGGAATCTAAAACTGGATTCACAGGAGAGGTTCAAATCATAGAGAGTTAGAGTGTGAGTCCTACTGTACTTAAGTCGGCATTGTGCCTTTTGTATTAAATTCGGATGCAATTTCTGCGTTTCATCGTCAATAAGAAGGTCCAAGGGATACAGTAAACTTGAAGTGAAGCATCGGAATTTAAACTGGATTCACAGGAGAGGTTCAAATCATAGAGAGTTAGAGTGTCAGTCATCTTGTACTTAAGTCGTCATTGTGCCTTTTGTATTAAATTCGGATGCAATTTATGTGTTTCATCGTCAATAAGACGGTCCAAGGGATACAGTAAACCTGAAGTGAAGCATCGGAATCTAAAACTGGACTCACAGGAGAGGATCAAATCATAGAGAGTTAGAGTGTGAGTCCTACTGTACATAAGTCGGCATTGTGCCTTTTGTATTAATTTCGGATGCAATTCCTGTGTTTCATCGTCAATAAGAAGGTCCAAGGGATACAGTGAACCTGAAGTGAAGCATCTTAATCTAAAACTGGACTCACAGGAGAGCTTCAAATAATCGAAAGTTAGAGTGTCAGTACTCTTGTACTTAAGTCGGCATTGTGCCTTTTGCATTAAATTCGGATGCAATTTCTGTGTTTCATCGTCAATAAGAAGGTCCAAGGGATACGGTAAACCTGAAGTGAAGCATCGGAATCTAAAACTGGACTCACAGGAGAGGTTCAAATAATCGAAATTTAGAGTGTCAGTCCACTCGTACTTAAGTCGGCATTGTACCTTTTGTATTGAATTTGGATGCAATTTCTGTGTTTCATCGTCAATAAGAAGGTCCAAGGGATACAGTATACCTGAAGTGAAGCTTCGGAATCTAAAACTGGACTCACAGGGGAGGTTCAAATCATAGAAAATTTGAGTGTCAGGCCTCTTGTACTTAAGTCAGCATTGTGCCTTTTGTATTAAATTCGGATGCAATTTCTGTGTTTCATCGTCAATAAGAAGGTCCAAGGGATACAGTAAACCTGAAGTGAAGCATCGGAATCTGAAACTGGACTCACAGGAGAGGTTCAAATCATCGAAAGTTAGGGTGTCAGTCCTCCTTTACTTAAGTCGGCATTGTGCCTTTTGTACTAAATTCGGATGCAATTTCTGTGTTTCATCGTCAATATGAAGGTACAAGGGTTACAGTAAACCTGAAGTCAAGCATCGAAATCTAAAACTGCACTCGCAGGAGAGGTTCAAATCGTAGAAAGTTAGAGTGTCAGTCCTCTTGTACTTAAGTCGGCATTGTGCCTTTCGTATTAAATTCGGATGCAATTTCTGTGTTTCATCGTCAATAAGAAGGTCCAAGGGATACAGTAAACCAGAAGTGAAGCATCAGAATCTGAGAATGGACTCACAGAAGAGGTTCAAATCATAGAATGTTAGAGTGTCAGTCCTCTTGTACTTAAGTCGGCATTGTGCCTTTTGTATTAAATTCGGATGCAATTTCTGTGTTTCATCGTCAATAATCAGGTCCAAGGGATACAGTAAACCTGAAGTGAAGCATCGGAATCTAAAACTGGACTCACAGGAGAGGATTAAATCATAGAGAGTTAGAGTGTGAGTCCTACTGTACTTAAGTCGG
The DNA here is from genome assembly GCF_021461395.2 of Schistocerca americana. Lineage (NCBI taxonomy): Eukaryota > Metazoa > Arthropoda > Insecta > Orthoptera > Acrididae > Schistocerca > Schistocerca americana. The sequence continues at coordinate 218,167,223 of NC_060127.1, forward strand.
CATTGTGCCTTTTGTATTAATTTCGGATGCAATTTCTGTGTTTCATCATCAATAAGAAGGTCCAAGGGATACAGTAAACCTGAAGTGAAGCATCGGAATCTAAAACTGGACTCACAGGAGGGGTTCAAATCATAGAAAGATAGAGTGTCAGTCCTCTTGTACTTAAGTCGGCATTGTGCCTTTTGTATTATATTCGGATGCAATTTCTGTGTTTCATCGTCAATAAGAAGGTCCAAGGGATACAGTAAACGTGAAGTGAAGCATCGGAATTTAAAACTGGATTCACAGGAGAGGTTCAAATCATAGAGAGTTAGAATGTCAGTCATCTTGTACTTAAGACGTCAATGTGCCTTTTGTATTAAATTCGTATGCAATTTATGTGATTCATCGTCAAAAAGACGGTCCAAGGGATACAGTAAACCTGAAGTGAAGCATCGGAATCTAAAACTGGACTCACAGGAGAGGATCAAATCATAGAGAGTTAGAGTGTGAGTCCTACTGTACTTAAGTTGGCATTGTGCCTTTTGTATTAATTTCAGTTGCAATTTCTGTGTTTCATCGTCAAGAAGATAATCCAAGGGATACAGTAAACCTGAAGTGAAGCATCGGAATCTAAAACTGGACTCACAGGAGAGGTTCAAATCATCGAAAGTTAGAGTGTCAGTCCTCTTGTACTTAAGTCGCCATTGTGCCTTTTGCATTAAATTCAGATGCAATTTCTGTGTTTCATCGTCAATAAGAAGGTCCAATGGATACAGTAAACCTAAAGTGAAGCATCGGAATCTAAAACTGGACTCACAGGAGAGGTTCAAATCATAGAGAGTTATAGTGTCAGTCCACTTGCACGTAAGTTAGCATTGTGCTTTTTGTCTTAATTTCGGATGCAATTGCTGTGTTTCATCATCAATAAGAAGGTCCAAGGGATACAGTAAACCTGAAGTGAAGCATCGGTATGTAAAACTGGACTCACAGGAGAAGTTCAAATCATCAAAAGTTAGAGTGTCAGTCCTCTTGTACTTGAGTCGGCATTGTGCCTTTTGTATAAAATTCGGATGTAATTTCTGTGTTTCATCGTCAATGAGAAGGTCCAAGGGATACAGTAAACCTGAAGTGAAGCATCGGAATCTAAAACTGGACTCACAGGAGAGGTTCAAATAATCGAAATTTAGAGTGTCAGTCCTCTCGTACTTAATTCAGCATTGTGCATTTTGTATTGAATTTGGTTGCAATTTCTGTGTTTCATCGTCAATAAGAAGGTCCAAGGGATACAGTATACCTGAAGTGAAGCGTCGGAATCTAAAACTGGACTCACAGGGGAGGTTCAAATCATAGAAAATTTGAATGTCAGTCCTCTTGTACTTAAGTCAGCATTGTGCCTTTTGTATTAAATTCGGATGCAATTTCTGTGTTTCATCGTCAATAAGAAGGTCCAAGGGATACAGTAAACCTGAAGTGAAGCATCGGAATCTGAAACTGGACTCACAGGAGAGGTTCAAATCATTGAAAGTTAGAGTGTCAGTCCTCTTGTACTTAAGTCGGCATTGTGCCTTTTGTATTAAATTCGGATGCAATTTCTGTGTTTCATCGTCAATAAGAAGGTCCAAGGGTTACAATAAACCTGAAGTCAAGCATCGAAATCTAAAACTGCACTCGCAGGAGAGGTTCAAATCGTAGAAAGTTAGAGTGTCAGTCCTCTTGTACTTAAGTCGGCATTGTGCCTTTTGCATTAAATTCTGATGCAATTTCTGTGTTTCACCGTCAATAAGAAGGTCCAAGGGTTACAGTAAACCTGAAGTGAAGCATCGGAATCTAAAACTGGACTCACAGGAGAGGTTAAAATCATAGAAAGTTAGAGTGTCAGTCCTCTTGTATTTAAGTCGGCATTGTGCATTTTGTATTAATTTCGGGTGCAATTTCTGTGTTTCATCATCAATAGGAAGGTCCAAGGGATACAGTAAACCTGATGTGAAGCATCGGATTCTAAAACTGGACTCACAGGAGGGGTTCAAATCATAGAAAGTTAGAGTGTCAGTCCTCTTGTACTTAAGTCGGCATTGTGCCTTTTGTATTAAATTCGGATGCAATTTCTGTGTTTCATCGTCAATAAGAAGGTCCAAGGGATACAGTAAACCTGAAGTGAAGCATCGGAATCTAAAACTGGACTCACAGGAGAGGTTCAAATAATCGAAATTTAGTGTGTCAGTCCACTCGTACTTAAGTCGGCATTGTACCTTTTGTATTGAATTTGGATGCAATTTATGTCTTTCATCGTCAATAAGAAGGTCCAAGGGATACAGTATACCTGAAGTGAAGCTTCGGAATCTAAAACTGGACTCACAGGGGAGGTTCAAATCATAGAAAATTTGAGTGTCAGGCCTCTTGTACTTAAGTCAGCATTGTGCCTTTTGTATTAAATTCGGATGCAATTTCTGTGTTTCATCGTCAATAAGAAGGTCCAAGGGATACAGTAAACCTGAAGTGAAGCATCGGAATCTGAAACTGGACTCACAGGAGAGGTTCAAATCATCGAAAGTTAGGGTGTCAGTCCTCCTTTACTTGAGTCGGCATTGTGCCTTTTGTACTAACTTCGGATGCAATTTCTGTGTTTCATCGTCAATATGAAGGTACAAGGGTTACAGTAAACCTGAAGTCAAGCATCGAAATCTGAAACTGCACTCGCAGGAGAGGTTCAAATCGTAGAAAGTTAGAGTGTCAGTCCTCTTGTACTTAAGTCGGCATTGTGCCTTTTGTATTAAATTCGGATGCAATTTCTGTGATTCACCGTCAATAAGAAGGTCCAAGGGCTACAGTAAACCTGAAGTGAAGCATCGGAATCTAAAACTGGACTCACAGGAGAGGTTCAAATCATAGAGAGTTATAGTGTCAGTCCACTTGCACGTAAGTTAGCATTGTGCTTTTTGTCTTAAATTCGGATGCAATTGCTGTGTTTCATCATCAATAAGAAGGTCCAAGGGATACAGTAAACCTGAAGTGAAGCACCGGAATCTAAAACTGGACTCACAGGAGAAGTTCAAATCATAGAAAGTTAGAGTGTCAGTCCTCTTGTACTTGAGTCGGCATTGTGCCTTTTGTATAAAATTCGGATGTAATTTCTGTGTTTCATCGTCAATAAGAAGGTCCAAGGGATACAGTAAACCTGAAGTGAAGCATCGGAATCTAAAACTGGACTCACAGGAGAGGTTCAAATAATCGAAATTTAGAGTGTCAGTCCTCTCGTACTTAAGTCAGCATTGTGCCTTTTGTATTGAATTTGGTTGCAATTTCTGTGTTTCATCGTCAATAAGAAGGTCCAAGGGATAAAGTATACCTGAAGTGAAGCGTCGGAATCTAAAACTGGACTCACAGGGGAGGTTCAAATCATAGAAAATTTGAATGTCAGTCCTCTTGTACTTAAGTCAGCATTGTGCCTTTTGTATTAAATTCGGATGCAATTTCTGTGTTTCATCGTCAATAAGAAGGTCCAAGGGATACAGTAAACCTGAAGTGAAGCCTCGGAATCTGAACCTGGACTCACAGGAGAGGTTCAAATCATCGAAAGTTAGGGTGTCAGTCCTCTTGTACTTAAGTCGGCATTTTGCCTTTTGTATTAAATTCGGATGCAATTTCTGTGTTTCATCGTCAATAAGAAGGTCCAAGGGATACAGTAAACCTGAAGTGAAGCATCGGAATCTAAAACTGGACTCACAGGAGAGGTTCAAATAATCGAAATTTAGAGTGTCAGTCCACTCGTACTTAAGTCGGCATTGTACCTTTTGTATTGAATTTGGATGCAATTTCTGTGTTTCATCGTCAATAAGAAGGTCCAAGGGATACAGTATACCTGAAGTGAAGCTTCGGAATCTAAAACTGGACTCACAGGAGAGGTTCAAATAATCGAAATTTAGAGTGTCAGTCCACTCGTACTTAAGTCGGCATTGTACCTTTTGTATTGAATTTGGATGCAATTTCTGTGTTTCATCGTCAATAAGAAGGTCCAAGGGATACAGTATACCTGAAGTGAAGCTTCGGAATCTAAAACTGGACTCACAGGGGAGGTTCAAAACATAGAGAATTTGAGTGTCAGGCCTCTTGTACTTAAGTCAGCATTGTGCCTTTTGTATTAAATTCGGATGCAATTTCTGTGTTTCACCGTCAATAAGAAGGTCCAAGGGCTACAGTAAACCTGAAGTGAAGCATCGGAATCTAAAACTGGACTCACAGGAGAGGTTCAAATCATAGAGAGTTATAGTGTCAGTCCACTTGCACGTAAGTTAGCATTGTGCTTTTTGTCTTAAATTCGGATGCAATTGCTGTGTTTCATCATCAATAAGAAGGTCCAAGGGATACAGTAAACCTGAAGTGAAGCATCGGTATCTAAAACTGGACTCACAGGAGAAGTTCAAATCATCAAAAGTTAGAGTGTCAGTCCTCTTGTACCTGAGTCGGCATTGTGCCTTTTGTATAAAATACAGATGTAATTTCTGTGTTTCATCGTCAATAAGAAGGTCCAAGGGATACAGTAAACCTGAAGTGAAGCATCGGAATCTGAAACTGGACTCACAGGAGAGGTTCAAATCATCGAAAGTTAGGGTGTCAGTCCTCCTTTACTTGAGTCGGCATTGTGCCTTTTGTACTAACTTCGGATGCAATTTCTGTGTTTCATCGTCAATATGAAGGTACAAGGGTTACAGTAAACCTGAAGTCAAGCATCGAAATCTAAAACTGCACTCGCAGGAGAGGTTCAAATCGTAGAAAGTTAGAGTGTCAGTCCTCTTGTACTTAAGTCGGCATTGTGCCTTTTGTATTAAATTCGGATGCAATTTCTGTGTTTCACCGTCAATAAGAAGGTCCAAGGGCTACAGAAAACCTGAAGTGAAGCATCGGAATCTAAAACTGGACTCACAGGAGAGGTTCAAATCATAGAGAGTTATAGTGTCAGTCCACTTGCACGTAAGTTAGCATTGTGCTTTTTGTCTTAAATTCGGATGCAATTGCTGTGTTTCATCATCAATAAGAAGGTCCAAGGGATACAGTAAACCTGAAGTGAAGCATCGGAATCTAAAACTGGACTCACAGGAGAAGTTCAAATCATCAAAAGTTAGAGTGTCAGTCCTCTTGTACTTGAGTCGGCATTGTGCCTTTTGTATAAAATTCGGATGTAATTTCTGTGTTTCATCGTCAATAAGAAGGTCCAAGGGATACAGTAAACCTGAAGTGAAGCATCGGAATCTAAAACTGGACTCACAGGAGAGGTTCAAATAATCGAAATTTAGAGTGTCAGTCCTCTCGTACTTAAGTCAGCATTGTGCCTTTTGTATTGAATTTGGTTGCAATTTCTGTGTTTCATCGTCAATAAGAAGGTCCAAGGGATACAGTAAACCTGAAGTGAAGCATCGGAATCTAAAACTGGACTCACAGGAGAGGTTCAAATAATCGAAATTTAAAGTGTCAGTCCACTCGTACTTAAGTCGGCATTGTACCTTTTGTATTGAATTTGGATGCAATTTCTGTGTTTCATCGTCAATCAGAAGGTCCAAGGGATACAGTATACCTGAAGTGAAGCTTCGGAATCTAAAACTGGACTCACAGGAGAAGTTCAAATAATCGAAATTTAGAGTGTCAGTCCACTCGTACTTAAGTCGGCATTGTACCTTTTGTATTGAATTTGGATGCAATTTCTGTGTTTCATCGTCAATAAGAAGGTCCAAGGGATACAGTATACCTGAAGTGAAGCTTCGGAATCTAAAACTGGAGTCACAGGGGAGGTTCAAAACATAGAAAATTTGAGTGTCAGGCCTCTTGTACTTAAGTCAGCATTGTGCCTTTTGTATTAAATTCGGATGCAATTTCTGTGTTTCATCGTCAATAAGAAGGTCCAAGGGATACAGTGAACCTGAAGTGAAGCATCGGAATCTGAAACTGGACTCACAGGAAAGGTTCAAATCATCGAAAGTTAGGGTGTCAGTCCTCCTTTACTTAATTCGGCATTGTGTCATTTGTACTAAATTCGGATGCAATTTCTGTGTTTCATCGTCAATATGAAGGTACAAGGGTTACAGTAAACCTGAAGTCAAGCATCGAAATCTAAAACTGCACTCGCAGGAGAGGTTCAAATCGTAGAAAGCTAGAGTGTCAGTCCTCTTGTACTTAAGTCGTCATTGTGCCTTTTGTATTAAATTCGGATGCAATTTTTGTGTTTCACCGTCAATAAGAAGGTCCAAGGGCTACAGTAAACCTGAAGTGAAGCATCGGAATCTAAAACTGGACTCACAGGAGAGGTTCAAATCATAGAGAGTTATAGTGTCAGTCCACTTGCACGTAAGTTAGCATTGTGCTTTTTGTCTTAAATTCGGATGCAATTGCTGTGTTTCATCATCAATAAGAAGGTCCAAGGGATACAGTAAACCTGAAGTGAAGCATCGGTATCTAAAACTGGACTCACAGGAGAAGTTCAAATCATCAAAAGTTAGAGTGTCAGTCCTCTTGTACCTGAGTCGGCATTGTGCCTTTTGTATAAAATACAGATGTAATTTCTGTGTTTCATCGTCAATAAGAAGGTCCAAGGGATACAGTAAATCTGAAGTGAAGCAAGGGAATCTAAAACTGGACTCACAGGAGAGGTTCAAATAATCGAAATTTAGAGTGTCAGTCCTCTCGTACTTAAGTCAGCATTGTGCCTTTTGTATTGAATTTGGTTGCAATTTCTGTGTTTCATCGTCAATAAGAAGGTCCAAGGGATACAGTATACCTGAAGTGAAGCGTCGGAATCTAAAACTGGACTCACAGGGGAGGTTCAAATCATAGAAAATTTGAATGTCAGTCCTCTTGTACTTAAGTCAGCATTGTGCCTTTTGTATTAAATTCGGATGCAATTTCTGTGTTTCATCGTCAATAAGAAGGTCCAAGGGATACAGTAAACCTGAAGTGAAGCATCGGAATCTGAAACTGGACTCACAGGAGAGGTTCAAATCATCGAAAGTTAGGGTGTCAGTCCTCTTGTACTTAAGTCGGCATTGTGCCTTTTGTATTAAATTCGGATGCAATTTCTGTGTTTCATCGTCAATAAGAAGGTCCAAGGGTTACAGTAAACCTGAAGTCAAGCATCGAAATCTAAAACTGCACTCGCAGGAGAGGTTCAAATCGTAGAAAGTTAGAGTGTCAGTCCTCTTGTACTTAAGTCGGCATTGTGCCTTTTGCATTAAATTCTGATGCAATTTCTGTGTTTCACCGTCAATAAGAAGGTCCAAGGGTTACAGTAAACCTGAAGTGAAGCATCGGAATCTAAAACTGGAGTCACAGGAGAGGTTAAAATCATAGAAAGTTAGAGTGTCAGTCCTCTTGTACTTAAGTCGGCATTGTGCCTTTTGTATTAAATTCGGATGCAATTTCTGTGTTTCACCGTCAATAAGAAGGTCCAAGGGCTACAGTAAACCTGAAGTGAAGCATCGGAATCTAAAACTGGACTCACAGGAGAGGTTCAAATCATAGAGAGTTATAGTGTCAGTCCACTCGCACGTAAGTTAGCATTGTGCTTTTTGTCTTAAATTCGGATGCAATTGCTGTGTTTCATCATCAATAAGAAGGTCCAAGGGATACAGTAAACCTGAAGTGAAGCATCGGAATCTAAAACTGGACTCACAGGAGAAGTTCAAATCATCAAAAGTTAGAGTGTCAGTCCTCTTGTACTTGAGTCGGCATTGTGCATTTTGTATAAAATTCGGATGTAATTTCTGTGTTTCATCGTCAATAAGAAGGTCCAAGGGATACAGTAAACCTGAAGTGAAGCATCGGAATCTAAAACTGGACTCACAGGAGAGGTTCAAATAATCGAAATTTAGAGTGGCAGTCCTCTCGTACTTAAGTCAGCATTGTGCCTTTTGTATTGAATTTGGTTGCAATTTCTGTGTTTCATCGTCAATAAGAAGGTCCAAGGGATACAGTATACCTGAAGTGAAGCGTCGGAATCTAAAACTGGACTCACAGGGGAGGTTCAAATCATAAAAAATTTGAATGTCAGTCCTCTTGTACTTAAGTCAGCATTGTGCCTTTTGTATTAAATTCGGATGCAATTTCTGTGTTTCATCGTCAATAAGAAGGTCCAAGGGATACAGTAAACCTGAAGTGAAGCATCGGAATCTGAAACTGGACTCACAGGAGAGGTTCAAATCATCGAAAGTTAGGGTGTCAGTCCTCTTGTACTTAAGTCGGCATTGTGCCTTTTGTATTAAATTCGGATGCAATTTCTGTGTTTCATCGTCAATGAGAAGGTCCAAGGGATACAGTAAACCTGAAGTGAAGCATCGGAATCTAAAACTGGACTCACAGGAGAGGTTCAAATAATCGAAATTTAGAGTGTCAGTCCACTCGTACTTAAGTCGGCATTGTACCTTTTGTATTGAATTTGGATGCAATTTCTGTGTTTCATCGTCAATAAGAAGGTCCAAGGGATACAGTATACCTGAAGTGAAGCTTCAGAATCTAAAACTGGACTCAAAGGAGAGGTTCAAATAATCGAAATTTAGAGTGTCAGTCCACTCGTACTTAAGTCGGCATTGTACCTTTTGTATTGAATTTGGATGCAATTTCTGTGTTTCATCGTCAATAAGAAGGTCCAAGGGATACAGTATACCTGAAGTGGAGCTTCGGAATCTAAAACTGGACTCACAGGGGAGGTTCAAATCATAGATAATTTGAGTGTCGGGCCACTTGTACTTAAGTCAGCATTGTGCCTTTTGTATTAAATTCGGATGCAATTTCTGTGTTTCATCGTCAATAAGAAGGTCCAAGGGATACAGTAAACCTGAAGTGAAGCATCGGAATCTGAAACTGGACTCACAGGAGAGGTTCAAATCATCGAAAGTTAGGGTGTCAGTCCTCCTTTACTTAAGTCGGCATTGTGCCATTTGTACTAAATTCGGATGCAATTTCTGTGTTTCATCGTCAATATGAAGGTACAAGGGTTACAGTAAACCTGAAGTCAAGCATCGAAATCTAAAACTGCACTCGCAGGAGAGGTTCAGATCGTAGCAAGTTAGTGTGTCAGTCATCTTGTACTTAAGTCGGCATTGTGCCTTTTGTATTAAATTCGGATGCAATTTCTGTGTTTCACCGTCAATAAGAAGGTCCAAGGGCTACAGTAAACCTGAAGTGAAGCATCGGAATCTAAAACTGGACTCACAGGAGAGGTTCAAATCATAGGGAGTTATAGTGTCAGTCCACTTGCACGTAAGTTAGCATTGTGCTTTTTGTCCTAAATTCGGATGCAATAGCTGTGTTTCATCATCAATAAGAAGGTCCAAGGGATACAGTAAACCTGAAGTGAAGCATCGGTATCTAAAACTGGACTCACAGGAGAAGTTCAAATCATCAAAAGTTAGAGTGTCAGTCCTCTTGTACTTGAGTCGGCATTGTGCCTTTTGTATAAAATTCGGGTGTAATTTCTGTGTTTCTTCGTCAATAAGAAGGTCCAAGGGATACAGTAAACCTGAAGTGAAGCAAGGGAATCTAAAACTGGACTCACAGGAGAGGTTCAAATAATCGAAATTTAGAGTGTCAGTCCTCTCGTACTTAAGTCAGCATTGTGCCTTTTGTATTGAATTTGGTTGCAATTTCTGTGTTTCATCGTCAATAAGAAGGTCCAAGGGATACAGTATACCTGAAGTGAAGCGTCGGAATCTAAAACTGGACTCACAGGGGAGGATCAAATCATAGAAAATTTGAATGTCAGTCCTCTTGTACTTAAGACAGCATTGTGCCTTTTGTATTAAATTCGGATGCAATTTCTGTGTGTCATCGTCAATAAGAAGGTCCAAGGGATACAGTAAACCTGAAGTGAAGCATCGGAATCTGAAACTGGACTCACAGGAGGGGTTCAAATCATCGAAAGTTAGGGTGTCAGTCCTCTTGTACCTAAGTCGGCATTGTGCCTTTTGTATTAAATTCGGATGCAATTTCTGTGTTTCATCGTCAATAAGAAGGTCCAAGGGTTACAGTAAACCTGAAGTCAAGCTTCGAAATCTAAAACTGCACTCGCAGGAGAGGTTCAAATCGTAGAAAGTTAGAGTGTCAGTCCTCTTGTACTTAAGTCGGCATTGTGCCTTTTGCATTAAATTCTGATGCAATTTCTGTGTTTCACCGTCAATAAGAAGGTCCAAGGGTTACAGTAAACCTGAAGTGAAGCATCGGAATCTAAAACTGGAGTCACAGGAGAGGTTAAAATCATAGAAAGTTAGAGTGTCAGTCCTCTTGTCCTTCAGTCGGCATTGTGCATTTTGTATTAAATTCGGATACAATTTCTGTGTTTCATCGTCAATAAGAAGGTCCAAGGGATACAGTAAACCTGAAGTGTAGCATCGGAATCTAAAACAGAACTCACAGGAGAGGTTCAAATCATAGAGAGTTAGAGTGTGAGTCCTACTGTACTTAAGTCGGCATTGTGCCTTTTGTATTAATTTCGGATGCAATTTCTGTGTTTCATCATCAATAAGAAGGTCCAAGGGATACAGTAAACCTGATGTGAAGCATCGGATTCTAAAACTGGACTCACAGGAGGGGTTCAAATCATAGAAAGTTAGAGTGTCAGTCCTCTTGTACTTAAGTCGGCATTGTGCCTTTTGTATTAAATTCGGCGGCAATTTCTGTGTTTCATCGTCAATAAGAAGGTCCAAGGGATACAGTAAACCTGAAGTGAAGCATCGGAATCTAAAACTGGACTCACAGGCGAAGGTTCAATTAATCGAAATTTAGAGTGTCAGTCCACTCGTACTTAAGTCGGCATTGTACCTTTTGTATTGAATTTGGATGCAATTACTGTGTTTCATCGTCAATAAGAAGGTTCAAGGGATACAGTATACCTGAAGTGAAGCTTCGGAATCTAAAACTGGACTCACAGGGGAGGTTCAAATCATAGAAAATTTGAGTGTCAGGCCTCTTGTACTTAAGTCAGCATTGTGCCTTTTGTATTAAATTCGGATGCAATTTCTGTGTTTCATCGTCAATAAGAAGGTCCAAGGGATACAGTAAACCTGAAGTGAAGCATCGGAATCTGAAACTGGACTCACAGGAGAGGTTCAAATCATCGAAAGTTAGGGTGTCAGTCCTCCTTTACTTAAGTCGGCATTTTGCCTTTTGTACTAAATTCGGATGCAATTTCTGTGTTTCATCGTCCATATGAAGGTACAAGGGTTACAGTAAACCTGAAGTCAAGCATCGAAATCTAAAACTGCACTCGCAGGAGAGGTTCAAATCGTAGAAAGTTAGAGTGTCAGTCCTCTTGTACTTAAGTCGGCATTGTGCCTTTTGTATTAAATTCTAATGCAATTTCTGTGTTTCACCGTCAATAAGAAGGTCCAAGGGCTACAGTAAACCTGAAGTGAAGCATCGGAATCTAAAACTGGACTCACAGGAGAGGTTAAAATCATAGAAAGTTCGAGTGTCAGTCCCCTTGTACTTAAGTCGGCATTGTGCATTTTGTATTAAATTCGGATGCAATTTCTGTGTTTCATGGTCAATAAGAAGGTCCAAGGGATACAGTAAACCTGAAGTGAAGCATCGGAATCTAAGACTGGACTCACAGGGGAGGTTATTGTGCCTTTTGTGTTAGTCCTCTTGTACTTAAGTCCGCATTGTGCCTTTTCTATTAAATTTGGATGCAATTTCTATGTTTCATCGTCAATAAGAACGTAAAAGGAAACAGTAAACGTGAAGTGAAGCATCGGAATCTAAAACTGGACTCACATCAGCGGTTCAAATCATAATAAAAGTTAGAGTGTCAGTCCTCTTGTACTTAAGTCGGCATTGTGCCTTTTGTATTAAATTCGGATGCAATTTCTGTGTTTCATCGTCAATAATCAGGTCCAAGGGATACAGTAAACCTGAAGTGAAGCATCGGAATCTAAAACTGGACTCAAGGGAGAGGATCAAATCATAGAGCGTTAGAGTGTGAGTCCTACTGTATTTAAGTCGGCATTGTGCCTTTTGTATTAATTTCGGATGCAATTTCTGTGTTTCATCATCAATAAGAAGGTCCAAGGGATACAGTAAACCTGAAGTGAAGCATCGGAATCTAAAACTGGACTCACAGGAGGGGTTCAAATCATAGAAAGTTAGCGTGTCAGTCCTCTTGTACTTAAGTCGTCATTGTGCCTTTTGTATTAAATTCGGATGCAATTTCTGTGTTTCATCGTCTATAAGAAGGTCCAAGGGATACAGTAAACGTGAAGTGAAGCATCGGAATCTAAAGCTGGATTCACAGGAGAGGTTCAAATCATAGAGAGTTAGAGTGTCAGTCATCTTGTACTTAAGTCGTCATTGTGCCTTTTGTATTAAATTCGGATGCAATTTATGTGTTTCATCGTCAATAAGACGGTCCAAGGGATACAGTAAACCTGAAGTGAAGCATCGGAATCTAAAACTGGACTCACAGGAGAGGATCAAATCATAGAGAGTTAGAGTGTGAGTCCTACTGTACTTAAGTTGGCATTGTGCCTTTTGTATTAATTTCGGATGCATATTCTGTGTTTCATCGTCAATAAGGAGGTCCAAGGGATACAGTAAACCTGAAGTGAAGCATCGGAATCTAAAACTGGACTCACAGGAGAGGTTCAAATCATCGAAAGTTAGAGTGTCAGTCCTCTTGTACTTAAGTCGGCATTGTGCCTTTTGCATTAAATTCGGATGCAATTTCTGTGTTTCATCGTCAATAAGAAGGTCCAAGGGATACAGTAAACCTGAAGTGAAGCATCAGAATCTAAATCTGGACTCACAGGAGAGGTTCAAATCATAGAGAGTTATAGTGTCAGTCCAATTGCACGTAAGTTAGCATTGTGCTTTTTGTCTTAAATTCGGATGCAATTGCTGTGTTTCATCATCAATAAGAAGGTCCAAGGGATACAGTAAACCTGAAGTGAAGCATCGGTATCTAAAACTGGACTCACAGGAGAAGTTCAAATCATTAAAAGTTAGAGTGTCAGTCCTCTTGAACTTGACTCGGCATTGTGCCTTTTGTATAAAATTCGGATGTAATTTCTGTGTTTCATCGTCAATAAGAAGGTCCAAGGGATACAGTAAACCTGAAGTGAAGCATCGGAATCTAAAACTGGACTCACAGGAGAGGTTCAAATAATCGAAATTTAGAGTGTCAGTCCACTCGTACTTAAGTCGGCATTGTGCCTTTTGTATTGAATTTGGTTCCAATTTCTGTGTTTCATCGTCAATAAGAAGGTCCAAGGGATACAGTATACCTGAAGTGAAGCGTCGGAATCTAAAACTGGACTCACGGGGGAGGTTCCAATCATAGAAAATTTGAGTGTCAGTCCTCTTGTACTTAAGTCAGCATTGCGCCTTTTGTATTAAATTCAGATGCAATTTCTGTGTTTCATCGTCAATAAGAAGGTCCAAGGGATACAGTAAACCTGAAGTGAAGCATCGGAATCTGAAACTGGACTCACAGGAGAGGTTCAAATCATCGAAAATTAGGGTGTCAGTCCTCTTGTACTTAAGTCGGCATTGTGCCTTTTGTATTAAATTCGGATGCAATTTCTGTGTTTCATCGTCAATAAGAAAGACCAAGGGTTACAGTAAACCTGAAGTCAAGCATCGAAATCTACAACTGCACTCGCAGGAGAGGTTCAAATCGTAGGAAGTTAGAGTGTCAGTCCTCTTGTACTTAAGTCAGCATTGTGCCTTTTGTATTAAATTCGGATGCAATTTCTGTGTTTCATCGCCAATAACAAGGTCCAAAAGATACAGTAACCCTGAAGTGAAGCATCGGTATCTAAAACTGGACTCACAGGAGAAGTTCAAATCATAGAAAGTTAGAGTGTCAGTCCTCTTGTACTTGAGTCGGCATTGTGCCTTTTGTATAAAATTCGGATGTAATTTCTGTGTTTCATCGACAATAAGAAGGTCCAAGGGATACAGTAAACCTGAAGTGTAGCATCGGAATCTAAAACAGAACTCACAGGAGAGGTTCAAATCATAGAAAGTTAGAGTGTCAGTCCTCTTGTACTTATGTCGGCATTGTGCCTTTTGTATTTTATTCGGATGCAATTTCTGTGTTTCATCGTCAATAAGAACGTCCAAGGGATACAGTAAACCTGAAGTGATGCATCGGAATCTAAAACTGGACTCACAGGAGAGGTTCAAATCATAGAAAGTTAGAGTGTCATTCCTCTTGTACTTAAGTCGGCATTGTGCTTTTCGTACTAAATTCGTATGTAATTTCTGTGTTTCATCGTCAATACGAAGGTCCAAGGGGTACAGTAAACCAAAAGTGAAGCATCACAATCTAAGACTGGACTCACAGAAGAGGTTCAAATCATAGAATGTTAGAGTGTCAGTCCTCTTGTACTTAAGTCGGCATTGTGCCTTTTGTATTAAATTCGGATGCAATTTCTGTGTTTCATGGTCAATAAGAAGGTCCAAGGGATACAGAAAACCTGAAGTGAAGCATCGGAATCTAAAACTGGACTCACAGGGGAGGTTCAAATCATAGAAAGTTAGAGTGTTAGTCCTCTAGTACTTAAGTCCGCATTGTGCCTTTTGTATTAAATTTGGATGCAATTTCTATGTTTCATCGTCAATAAGAACGTCCAAGGAAACAGTAAACCTGAAGTGAAGCATCGGAATCTAAAACTGGACTCACAGGAGAGGTTCAAATCATAATAAAAGTTAGAGTGTCAGTCCTCTTGTACTTAAGTCGGCATTGTGCCTTTTGTATTAAATTCGGATGCAATTTCTGTGTTTCATCGTCAATAATCAGGTCCAAGGGATACAGTAAACCTGAAGTGAAGCATCGGAATCTAAAACTGGACTCACAGGAGAGGATCAAATCATAGAGAGTTAGAGTGTCAGTCCTACTGTACTTAAGTCGGCATTGTGCATTTTGTATTAATTTCGGATGCAATGTCTGTGTTTCATCGTCAATATGAAGGTCCAAGGGATACAGTAAACATGAAGTGAAGCATCGGAATCTAAAACTGAACTCACAGGAGGGGTTCAAATCATAGAAAGTTAGAGTGTCATTCCTCTTGTACTTAAGTCGGCATTGTGCCTTTCGTATTAAATTCGGATGCAATTTCTGTGTTTCATCGTCAATAAGAAGTTCCAAGGTATACAGTAAACCTGAAGTGAAGCATCGGAATCTAAAACTGGACTCATAAGAGAGGTTCAAATCATAGTTAGAGTGTCAGTCCTCTTGTACTTAAGTCGGCATTGTGCCTTTTGTATTAAATTCGGATCCAATTTCTGTGTTTCATCGTCAATATGAAGTCCAAGGCATACAACAAACCTGAAGTGAAGCTTCCGAATCTAAAACTGGACTCACAGGAGAGGTTCAAATCATAGGAAGTTATAGTGTCAGTCCTCTTGTACTTAAGTCGGTATTGTGCCTTTTGTATTAAATTCGGATTTAATTTCTGTGTTTCACCGTCAATAAGAAGGTCCAAGGGATACAGTAAACCTGAAGTGAAGCATCGGAATGTATAACTGGACTCACAGGAGAGATTCAAATCATTGAAAGTTAGAGTGTGAGGTCCCTTGTACTTAAGTCGGTATTGTGCCTTTTGTATTAAATTAGGATGCAATTTCTGTGTTTCATCGTCAATAAGAAGGTCCAAGTGATACAGTAAACCTGAAGTGAAGCATCGGAATCTAAAACTGGACTTACAGGAGAGGTTCAAATCATAGGAAATTAGAGTGTCAGTCCTCTTCTACTTAAGTCGGCATTGTGCCTTTTGTATTAAATATGGATGCAGTTTCTGTGTTTCTTCGGCAATAAGAAGGTCCAAGGTATACCATAAACCTGAAGTGAAGCATCGGAATCTAAAACTGGACTCACAAGAGAGGTTCAAATCATAGAAAGTTAGAGTGTCAGTCCGCTTGTACTTAAGCCGTTATTGTGCCTTTTGTATTAAATTCGGATGCAATTTCTGTGTTTCATCGTCAACAAGAAGGTCCAAGGATTACAGTAAACCTGAAGTGAAGCATCGGAATCTAAAACTGGACTCCCAGGAGAGGTACAAATAATAGAAAGTTAGAGTGTCAGTCCTCTTGTACTTAAGTCGGCATTGTGCCTTTTATATTAAATTCGGAATCAATTTCTGTGTTTCATCGTCAATAAGAAGGTTCAAGTGATGCAGTAACCCTGAAGTGAAGCATCGGAATCTAAAACTTAATTCACAGGAGAGGTTCAAATCATAGAGAGTTAGAGTGTTAGCCCACTTGTACTTAAGTCCGCATTGTGCCTTTTGTATTAAATTCGGATGAAATTTCTGTGTTTCATCGTCAATAAGAAGGTCCAAGGGATACAGTAAACCTGAAGTGAAGCATCGGAATCTGAAACTGGACTCACAGGAGAGGTTCAAATAATCGAAAATTAGGGTGTCAGTCCTCTTGTACTTAAGTCTGCATTGTGCCTTTTGTATTAAATTCGGATGCAATTTCTGTGTTTCATCGTCAATAAGAAGATCCAAGGGATACAGTAAACCTGAAGTGAAGCATCAGAATCTAAAACTGTACTCACAGGAGAGGTTCAATTAATAGAGAGTTAGAGTGTCAGTCCTCTTGTAGTTAAGTCGTCATTGTGCCTTTTGCATTAAATTCGGATGCAACTTATGTGTTTCATCGTCAATAAGACGGTCCAAGGGATACAGTAAACCTGAAGTGAAGCATCGGAATCTAAAACTGGACTTACACGAGAGGTTCAAATCATAGAAAGTTAGAGTGCCAGTCCGCTTGTACTTAAGTCGGCATTGTGCCTTTTGTATTAAATTCTGATACAATTTCTGTGTTTCATCGTCAATAAGAAATTCCAATGTATACAGTAAACCTGAAGTGAAGCATCGGAATCTAAAACTGGACTCACAGGAGGGGTTCAAATCGTAGAAAGTTAGAGTGTCAGTCCTCTTGTACTTAAGTCGGCATTGTGCCTTTTGTATTAGATTCGGATGCAATTTCTTTGTTTCATCGTCAATAAGAAGGTCCAAGGGATACAGTAAACCTGAAGTGAAGCATCGGAATCTAAAACTGGATTCACAGGAGAGGTTCAAATCGTCGAGAGTTAGAGTGTGAGTCCTCTCGTACTTAAGTCGTCATTGTGCCTTTTGTATTACATTCGGATGCTATTTATGTGTTTCATCGTCAATAAGACGGTCCAAGGGATACAGTAAACCTGAAGTGAAGAATCTGAATCTAAAACTGGACTCACAGGAGAGGTTCAAATCAAAGAAAGATAGAGTGTCGGTACTCTTGTACTTAAGTCGGTATTTTGCCTTCTACATTAAATTCGGATGCAATTTCTGTGTTTCATCGTCAATAATCAGGTCCAAGGGATACAGTAAACCTGAAGTGAAGCATCGGAATCTAAAACTGGACTCACAGGAGAGGTTCAAATCATAGAAAGTTAGAGAGTCAGTCCTCTTGTACTTAAGTCGATATTGTGCCTTTTGTATTAAATTCGGATGCAATTTCTATGTTTCATCGTCAATAAGAACGTCCAAGGAAACAGTAAACCTCAAGTGAGGCATTGGAATCTAAAACTGGACTCACAGGAGAGGTTCATATCATAATTAAAGTTAGAGTGTCAGTCCTCTTGTACTTAAGTGGGCATTGTGCCTTTTGTATTAAATTCGAATCCAATTTCTGTGTTTCATCGTCAATAAGAAGGGCCAAAGGATACAGTAAACCTGAAGTGAATCATCGAGATCTAAAACTGGACTCACAGGAGAGGTTCAAATCATAGAGAGTAAGAGTGTCAGTCCTCTTGTACTTTAGTCGTCATTGTGCCTTTTGTATTAAAGTCGGATGCAATTTATGTGTTTCATCGTCAATAAGACGTTCCAAGGGATACAGTAAACCTGAAGTGAAGCATCGGAATCTAAAACTCGACTTACAGGAGAGGTTCAAATCATAGAAAGTTAGAGTGTCAGTCCGCTTGTACTTAAGTCGGCAATGTGCCTTTTGTATTAAATTCAGATGCAACTTCTGTGTGTCATCGTCAATAAGAAGGTCCAAGGCATACAGTAAACCTGAAGTGAAGCATACGAATGTAAAACTGGACTCACAGGAGAGGTTCAAATCATAGAAAGTTAGAGTGTCAGTCCTCATGTACTTAAGTCGGTATTGTGCCTTTTGTATTAAATTCGGATGCAATTTCTGTGTTTCATCGTCAATAAGAAGGTCCAGGGGATACAGTAAACCTGAAGTGAAGCATCGGAATCTAAAACTGGACCCACAGGAGAGGTTCAAATCAAAGAAAGTTAGAGTGTCGGTACTCTTGTACTAAAGTCGGTATTGTGTCTTTTGTTTTAAATTCGGATGCAATTTCTGTGTTTCATCGTCAATAATCAGGTCCAAGGGATACAGTAAACCTGAAGTGAAGCATCGGAATCTATAACTGGAGTCACAGGAGAGGTTCAAATCATAGAGAGTTAGGGTGTGAGTCCTTTTGTACTTAAGTCGGCATTGTGCCTTTTGTATTAATTTCGGATACAATTTCTGTGTCTCATCGTCAACAAGAAGTTCCAAGGGATACAGTAAACCTGAAGTGAAGCATCGGAATCTAAAACTGGACTCACAGGAGAGGTTCAAATCATAGATAGTTAGAGTGTCAGTCCTCTTGTACTTAAGTCGGCATTGTGCCTTTTGTATTATATTCGGATGCAATTTCTATGTTTCATCGTCAATAAGAAGGTCCAAGGGAGACAGTAAACCTCAAGTGAAGCATCAGAGTCTAAAACTGGACTCACAGGAGAGGTTGAAATGATAGAGAGTTACTGTGTCAGTCCTCTTGTACTTAAGTCGGCATTGTGCCTTATGTATTAAATTCGGATCCAATTTCTGTGTTTCATCGTCAACAAGAAGGTCCAAGGGATACAGTAAACCTGAAGTAAAGCATCGGAATCTAAAACTGGACTCACAGGAGAGGTTCAAATCAAAGAAAGTTAGAGTGTCAGTCCTCTTGTACTTAATTCGGCATTTTGCCTTTTGTATTAACTTCGGATGCAATTTATGTGTTTCATCGTCAATAACAAGGTCCAAGGGATACAGTAAACCGGAAGTGAAGCATCGGAATCTAAAACTGGACTCACAGGAGAGGTTCAAATCATAGAGAGTTAGAGTGTTAGTCCTCTTGTACTTAAGTCCGCATTGTGCCTTTTGTATTAATTTCGGATGCAATTTATGTGTTTCATCGTCAAGAAGAGGTTCCAAGGTATACAGTAAACCTGAAGTGAAGCATCGGAATCTAAAACTGGACTCACAAGAGAGGTTCAAATCATAGACAGTTAGAGTGTCAGTCCTCTTGTACTTAAGTCCGCATTGCGCCTTTTGTATTAAATTTGGATGCAATTTCTGTGTTTCATCGTCAATAAGAACGTCCAAGGAAACAGTAAACCTGAAGTGAAGCATCTGAATTCAAAACTGGACTCACAGGAGAGGTTCAAATCATAATAAAAGTTAGAGTGTCAGTCCTCTTTTACTTAAGTCGGCATTGTGCCTTTTGTATTAAATTCGGATCCAATTTCTGTGTTTCATCGTCAATAAGAAGGTCCAAGGGATACAGTAAACCTGAAGTGAAGCATCGGAATCTAAAACTGGACTCACAGGAGAGGTTCAAATCATAGAGAGTTAGAGTGTCAGTCCTCTTGTACTTAAGTCGGGATTGTGCCTTTTATATTAAATTCGGATGCAATTTATGTGTTTCATCGTCAATAAGAAGGTCCAAGGGATACAGTAAACCGGAAGTGAAGCATCGGAATCTAAAACTGGACTTACAGGAGAGGTCCAAATCATAGAAAGTTAGACAATCAGTCCGCTTGTACTTAAGTCGGAATTATGCCTTTTGTATTAAATTCGGATGCAATTTCTGTGTTCCATCGTCAAGAAGAAGTTCCAAGGGATACAGTAAACCTGAAGTTAAGCATCGGAATCTATAACTGGACTCACAGGAGAGGTTCAAATCAAAGAAAGTTAGAGTGTCAGTCCTCTTGTACTTAAGTCGGTGTTTTGCCTTTTGTATTAAATTCGGATTTAGTATCTGTGTTTCATCGTCAATAAGAAGGTCCAAGGGATACAGTAAACGTGAAGTGAAGCATCGGAATGTATAACTGGACTCACAGGAGAGGTTCAAATCATAGAAAGTTAGAGAGTCAGTCCCCTTGTACTTAAGTCGGCATTCTGCCTTTTGTATTAAATTCGGATGCAATTTCTGTGTTTCATCGTCAATAAGAAGGTCCAGGGGATACAGTAAACCTGAAGTGAAGCATCGGAATCTAAAACTGGACTCACAGGAGAGGTTCAAATCAAAGAAAGTTAGAGTGTCGGTACCCTTGTACTTAAGTCGGTATTGTGCCTTTTGTTTTAAATTCGGATGCAATTTCTGTGTTTCATCGTCAATAATCAGGTCCAAGGGATACAGTAAACCTGAAGTGAAGCATCGTAATCTAAAACTGGACTCACAGGAGAGGTTCAAATCATAGAAAGTTAGAGGGTCATTCCTCTTGTACTTAAGTCGGCATTGTGAGTTTCGTATATAATTCGGATGCAATTTCTGTGTTTCATCGTCAATAAGAAGTTCCAAGGTATACAGTAAACCTGAAGTGAAGCATTGGAATCTAAAACTGGACTCATAAGAGAGGTTCAAATCATAGTTAGAGTGTCAGTCCTCTTGAACTTAAGTCGGCATTGTGCCTTTTGTATTAAATTCGGATCCAAATTCTGTGTTTCATCGTCAATATGAAGTCAAAGGCATACAACAAACCTGAAGTGAAGCTTCCGAATCTAAACCTGGACTCACAGGAGAGGTTCAAATCATAGGAAGTTAGAGTGTCAGTCCTCTTGTACTTAAGTCGGTATTGTGCCTTTTGTATTAAATTCGGATTTAATTTCTGTGTTTCATCTTTAATAAGAAGGTCCAAGGGATACAGTAAACCTGAAGTGAAGCATCGGAATGTATTACTGGACTCACAGGAGAGGTTCAAATCATTGAAAGTTAGAGTGTGAGGTCCATTGTACTTAAGTCGGTATTGTGCCTTTTGTATTAAATTAGGATGCAATTTCTGTGTTTCATCGTCAATAAGAAGGTCCAAGGGATACAGTAAACCTGAAGTGAAGCATCGGAATCTAAAACTGGACTAACAGGAGAGGTTCAAATCATAGAAAGTTAGAGTGTCAGTCCACTTCTACTTAATTCGGCATTTTGCCTTTTGTATTAACTTCGGATGCAATTTATGTGTTTCATCGTCAATAACAAGGTCCAAGGGATACAGTAAACCGGAAGTGAAGCATCGGAATCTAAAACTGGACTCACAGGAGAGGTTCAAATCATAGAGAGTTAGAGTGTTAGTCCTCTTGTACTTAAGTCCGCATTGTGCCTTTTGTATTAATTTCGGATGCAATTTATGTGTTTCATCGTCAAGAAGAGGTTCCAAGGTATACAGTAAACCTGAAGTGAAGCATCGGAATCTAAAACTGGACTCACAAGAGAGGTTCAAATCATAGACAGTTAGAGTGTCAGTCCTCTTGTACTTAAGTCCGCATTGCGCCTTTTGTATTAAATTTGGATGCAATTTCTGTGTTTCATCGTCAATAAGAACGTCCAAGGAAACAGTAAACCTGAAGTGAAGCATCTGAATTCAAAACTGGACTCACAGGAGAGGTTCAAATCATAATAAAAGTTAGAGTGTCAGTCCTCTTTTACTTAAGTCGGCATTGTGCCTTTTGTATTAAATTCGGATCCAATTTCTGTGTTTCATCGTCAATAAGAAGGTCCAAGGGATACAGTAAACCTGAAGTGAAGCATCGGAATCTAAAACTGGACTCACAGGAGAGGTTCAAATCATAGAGAGTTAGAGTGTCAGTCCTCTTGTACTTAAGTCGGGATTGTGCCTTTTATATTAAATTCGGATGCAATTTATGTGTTTCATCGTCAATAAGAAGGTCCAAGGGATACAGTAAACCGGAAGTGAAGCATCGGAATCTAAAACTGGACTTACAGGAGAGGTCCAAATCATAGAAAGTTAGACAATCAGTCCGCTTGTACTTAAGTCGGAATTATGCCTTTTGTATTAAATTCGGATGCAATTTCTGTGTTCCATCGTCAAGAAGAAGTTCCAAGGGATACAGTAAACCTGAAGTTAAGCATCGGAATCTATAACTGGACTCACAGGAGAGGTTCAAATCAAAGAAAGTTAGAGTGTCAGTCCTCTTGTACTTAAGTCGGTGTTTTGCCTTTTGTATTAAATTCGGATTTAGTATCTGTGTTTCATCGTCAATAAGAAGGTCCAAGGGATACAGTAAACGTGAAGTGAAGCATCGGAATGTATAACTGGACTCACAGGAGAGGTTCAAATCATAGAAAGTTAGAGAGTCAGTCCCCTTGTACTTAAGTCGGCATTCTGCCTTTTGTATTAAATTCGGATGCAATTTCTGTGTTTCATCGTCAATAAGAAGGTCCAGGGGATACAGTAAACCTGAAGTGAAGCATCGGAATCTAAAACTGGACTCACAGGAGAGGTTCAAATCAAAGAAAGTTAGAGTGTCGGTACCCTTGTACTTAAGTCGGTATTGTGCCTTTTGTTTTAAATTCGGATGCAATTTCTGTGTTTCATCGTCAATAATCAGGTCCAAGGGATACAGTAAACCTGAAGTGAAGCATCGTAATCTAAAACTGGACTCACAGGAGAGGTTCAAATCATAGAAAGTTAGAGGGTCATTCCTCTTGTACTTAAGTCGGCATTGTGAGTTTCGTATATAATTCGGATGCAATTTCTGTGTTTCATCGTCAATAAGAAGTTCCAAGGTATACAGTAAACCTGAAGTGAAGCATTGGAATCTAAAACTGGACTCATAAGAGAGGTTCAAATCATAGTTAGAGTGTCAGTCCTCTTGAACTTAAGTCGGCATTGTGCCTTTTGTATTAAATTCGGATCCAAATTCTGTGTTTCATCGTCAATATGAAGTCAAAGGCATACAACAAACCTGAAGTGAAGCTTCCGAATCTAAACCTGGACTCACAGGAGAGGTTCAAATCATAGGAAGTTAGAGTGTCAGTCCTCTTGTACTTAAGTCGGTATTGTGCCTTTTGTATTAAATTCGGATTTAATTTCTGTGTTTCATCTTTAATAAGAAGGTCCAAGGGATACAGTAAACCTGAAGTGAAGCATCGGAATGTATTACTGGACTCACAGGAGAGGTTCAAATCATTGAAAGTTAGAGTGTGAGGTCCATTGTACTTAAGTCGGTATTGTGCCTTTTGTATTAAATTAGGATGCAATTTCTGTGTTTCATCGTCAATAAGAAGGTCCAAGGGATACAGTAAACCTGAAGTGAAGCATCGGAATCTAAAACTGGACTAACAGGAGAGGTTCAAATCATAGAAAGTTAGAGTGTCAGTCCACTTCTACTTAAGTCGGCATTGTGCCTTTTGTATTAAATTCGGATGCAATTTCTGTGTTTCATCGGCAATAAGACGGTCCAAGGTATACCGTAAACCTGAAGTGAAGCATCGGAATCTAAAACTGGACTCACAAGAGAGGTTCAAATCATAGAAAGTTAGTGTGTCAGTCCGCTTGTACTTAAGTCGGCATTGTGTCTTTTGTATTAAATTCGGATGCAATTTCTGTGTTTCGTCGTCAATAAGAAATTCCAATGTATATAGTAAACCTGAAGTGAAGCATCGGAATCTAAAACTGGAGTCACAAGACAGGTTCAAATCATAGAAAGTTAGAGCATCAGACCGCTTGTACTTAAATCGGCATTGTGCCTTTTGTATTAACTTCGGATGCAATTTCAGTGTTTCATCGTCAACAAGAAGGTCCAAGGTATACAGTAAACCTGAAGTGAAGCATCGGAATCTAAAACTATACTCCCAGGAGAGGTTTAAATCATAGAAAGTTAGAGTGTCAGTCCTCTTGTACTTAAGTCGGCATTGTGCCTTTTGTATTAAATTTGGATGCAATTTCTGTGTTCCATCGTCAATAAGAAGTTCCAAGGTCAACAGTAAACCTCAAGTGAAGCATCGGAATCCCAAACTGGACCCACAGGAGAGGTTCAAATCATAGAAGGTTAGAGTGTCAGTCCTCTTGTACATAAGTCGGTATTATGACTTTTGTATTAAATTCGGATGCAATTTCTGTGTTTCATCGTCAATAAGAAGGTCCAAGGGATACAGTAAACCTGAAGTGAAGCATCAGAATCTAAAACTGGACTCTCAGGAGAGGCTCAAATCATAGAAAGTTAGAGTGTCAGTCCTCTTGTACTTAAGTCGGTATTGTGCCTTTTGTATTAAATTCGGATGGAATTTCTGTGTTTCATCGTCAATAATCAGGGCCAAGGGATAAAGTAAACCTGAAGTGAAGCATCGGAATCTAAATCTGGACCCACAGGAGGGGTACAAATCAAAGTAATTTAGAGTGTCATTCCTCTTGTACTTGAGTCGGCATTGTGCCTTTTGTATAAAATTCGGATGTAATTTCTGTGTTTCATCGTCAATAAGAAGGTCCAAGGGATACAGTAAACCTGAAGTGAAGCATCGGAATCTAAAACTGGACTCACAGGAGAGGTTCAAATAATCGAAATTTAGAGTGTCAGTCCTCTCGTACTTCAGTCGGCATTGTGCCTTTTGTATTGAATTTGGTTGCAATTTCTGTGTTTCATCGTCAATAAGAAGGTCCAAGGGTTACAGTATACCTGAAGTGAAGCGTCGGTTGCTAAACCTGGACTCACAGGGGAGGTTCAAATCATAGAAAATTTGAGTGTCAGTCCTCTTGTACTTAAGTCAGCATTGTGCCTTTTGTATTAAATTCGGATGCAATTTCTGTGTTTCATCGTCAATAAGAAGGTCCAAGGGATACAGTAAACCTGAAGTGAAGCATCGGAATCTGAAACTGGACTCACAGGAGAGGTTCAAACAATCGAAAATTTGGGTGTCAGTCCTCTTGAACTTAAGTCGGCATTGTGCTTTTTGTATTAAATTCGGATGCAATTTCTGTGTTTCATCGTCAATAAGAAGATCCAAGGGATACAGTAAACCTGAAGTGAAGCATCGGAATCTAAAACTGTACTCACAGGAGAGGTTCAATTCATAGAGAGTTAGAGTGTCAGTCCTCTTGTAGTTAAGTCGTCATTGTGCCTTTTGCATTAAATTCGGATGCAACTTATGTGTTTCATCGTCAATAAGACGGTCCAAGGGATACAGTAAACCTGAAGAGTAGCATCGGAATCTAAAACTCGACTTACACGAGAGGTTCAAATCATAGAAAGTTAGAGTGTCAGTCCGCTTGTACTTAAGTCGGCATTGTGTCTTTTGTATTAAATTCGGATGCAATTTCTGTGTTTCGTCGTCAATAAGAAATTCCAATGTATACAGTAAACCTGAAGTGAAGCATCGGAATCTAAAACTGGAGTCACAAGACAGGTTCAAATCATAGAAAGTTAGAGCATCAGACCGCTTGTACTTAAATCGGCATTGTGCCTTTTGTATTAACTTCGGATGCAATTTCAGTGTTTCATCGTCAATAAGAAGATCCAAGGCATACAGTAAACCTGAAGTGATGCATCGGAATCTAATACTGGACTCAAAGGAGAGGTTCAAATCCTATAAAGTTAGAGTGTCAGTCCTCTTGTACTTAAGTCAATATTGTGCCTTTTGTATTAAATTCGGAATCAATTTCTGTGTTTCATCGTCAATAAGAAGGTCCAAGGGATACAGTAAACCTGACGTGAAGCATCGGAATCTAAAACTGGACACACAGGAGAGGTTTAAATCATAGAAAGTTAGAGTATCAGTCCCCTTGTACTTACGTCGTCATTGTGCCTTTTGTATTAAATTCGGATGCAATTTCTGTGTTTCGTCGTCAATAAGAAGGTCCAAGGGATACAGTAAACCTGAAGTGAAGCATCGGAATCTAAAACTGGACTCACAGGAGGGGTTCAAATCTTAGAAAGTTAGAGTGTCAGTCCTCTTGTACTTAAGTCGGCATTGTGCCTTTTGTATTAGATTCGGATGCAATTTCTATGTTTCATCGTCAATAAGAAGGTCCAAGGGATACAGTAAACCTGAAGTGAAGCATCGGAATCTAAAACTGGACTCACAAGAGAGGTTCAAATCGTCGAGAGTTAGAGTCTCAGTCCTCTTGTACTTAAGTCGGCATTGTGCCTTTTGTATTAAATTCGGATGCAATTTCTGTGTTTCATCGTCAATAAGACGTCCAAGGGATACAGTAAACCTGAAGTGAAGAATCTGAATCTAAAACTGGACTCACAGGAGAGGTTCAAATCAAAGAAAGATAGAGTGTCGGTACTCTTGTACTTAAGTCGGTATTGTGCCTTCTATATTAAATTCGGATGCAATTTCTGTGTTTCATCGTCAATAATCAGGTCCAGGGGATACAGTAAACCTGAAGTGAAGCATCGGAATCTAAAACTGGACTCACAAGAGAGGTTCAAATCATAGAAAGTTAGAAAGTCAGTCCCCTTGTACTTAAGTCGGCATTCTGAATTTTGTATTAAATTCGGATGCAATTTCTGTGTTTCATCGTCAATAAGTAGGTCCAAGGCATACAGTAAACCTGAAGTGAAGCATCCGAATGTAAAACTGGACTCACAGGAGAGGTTCATATCATAGAAAGTTAGAGTGTCAGTCCTCTTGTACTTAAGTCGGTATTGTGCTTTTTGTATTAAATTCGGATGCAATGTCTGTGTTTCATCGTCAATAAGAAGGTCCAGGGGATACAGTAAA
Source organism: Schistocerca americana (assembly GCF_021461395.2). NCBI lineage: Eukaryota > Metazoa > Arthropoda > Insecta > Orthoptera > Acrididae > Schistocerca > Schistocerca americana. The sequence goes on from NC_060127.1 coordinate 218,193,960, forward strand.
CCTGAAGTGAAGCATCGGAATCTAAAACTGGACTCACAGGAGAGGTTCAAATCAAAGAAAGTTAGAGTTTCGGTACCCTTGTACTTAAGTCGGTATTGTGCCTTTTGTTTCAAATTCGGATGCAATTTCTGTGTTTCATCGTCAATAAGAAGGTCCAAGGGATACAGTAAACCTGAAGTGAAGCATCGGAATCTAAAACTGGACTCACAGGAGGGGTTCAAATCTTAGAAAGTTAGAGTCTCAGTCCTCTTGTACTTAAGTCGGCATTGTGCCTTTTGTATTAAATTCGGATGCAATTTCTGTGTTTCATCGTCAATAAGAAGTACCAAGGTATACAGTAAACCTGAAGTGAAGCTTCCGAATCTAAAACTGGACTCACAGGAGAGGTTCAAATCATAGGAAGTTAGAGTGTCAGTCCTCTTGTACTTAAGTCGGTATTGTGCCTTTTGTATTAAATTCGGATTTAATTTCTGTGTTTCATCGTCAATAAGAAGGTCCAAGGGATACAGTAAACCTGAAGTGAAGCATCGGAATGTATAACTGGACTCACAGGAGAGGTTCAAATCATTGAAAGTTAGAGTGTGAGGTCCCTTTTACTTAAGTCGGTATTGTGCCTTTTGTATTAAATTAGGATCAATTTCTGTGTTTCATCGTCAATAAGAAGGTCCAAGGGATACAGTAAACCTGAAGTGAAGCATCGGAATCTAAAACTGGACTAACAGGAGAGGTTCAAATCATAGAAAGTTAGAGTGTCAGTCCGCTTGTATTTAAGCCGGTATTGTGCCTTTTGTATTAAATTCGGATGCAATTTCTGTGTTTCATCGTCAACAAGAAGGTCCAAGGAATACAGTAAACCTGAAGTGAAGCATCGGAATCTAAAACTATACTCCCAGGAGAGGTTTAAATCATAGAAAGTTAGAGTGTCAGTCCTCTTGTACTTAAGTCGGCATTGTGCCTTTTGTATTAAATTTGGATGCAATTTCTGTGTTCCATCGTCAATAAGAAGTTCCAAGGTGAACAGTAAACCTCAAGTGAAGCATCGGAATCCAAAACTAGACCCACAGGAGAGGTTCAAATCATAGAAGGTTAGAGTGTCAGTCCTCTTGTACATAAGTCGGTATTGTGACTTTTGTATTAAATTCGGATGCAATTTCTGTGTTTCATCGTCAATAAGAAGGTCCAAGGGATACAGTAAACCTGAAGTGAAGCATCAGAATCTAAAACTGGATTCACAGGAGAGGTTCAAATCATAGAAAGTAAGAGTGTCAGTCCTCTTGTACTTAAGTCGGTATTGTGCCTTTTGTATTAAATTCGGATGGAATTTCTGTGTTTCATCGTCAATAATCAGGGCCAAGGGATAAAGTAAACCTGAAGTGAAGCATCGGAATCTAAATCTGGACCCACAGGAGGGGTACAAATCAAAGTAATTTAGAGTGTCATTCCTCTTGTACTTGAGTCGGCATTGTGCCTTTTGTATAAAATTCGGATATAATTTCTGTGTTTCATCGTCAATAAGAAGGTCCAAGGGATACAGTAAACCTGAAGTGAAGCATCGGAATCTAAAACTGGACTCACAGGAGAGGTTCAAATAATCGAAATTTAGAGTGTCAGTCCTCTCGTACTTCAGTCGGCATTGTGCCTTTTGTATTGAATTTGGTTGCAATTTCTGTGTTTCATCGTCAATAAGAAGGTCCAAGGGATACAGTATACCTGAAGTGAAGCGTCGGTTACTAAAACTGGACTCACAGGGGAGGTTCAAATCATAGAAAATTTGAGTGTCAGTCCTCTTGTACTTAAGTCAGCATTGTGCCTTTTGTATTAAATTCGGATGCAATTTCTGTGTTTCATCGTCAATAAGAAGGTCCAAGGGATACAGTAAACCTGAAGTGAAGCATCGGAATCTGAAACTGGACTCACAGGAGAGGTTCAAATAATCGAAAATTAGGGTGTTAGTCCTCTTGAACTTAAGTCGGCATTGTGCTTTTTGTATTAAATTCGGATGCAATATCTGTGTTTCATCGTCAATAAGAAGATCCAAGGGATACAGTAAACCTGAAGTGAAGCATCGGAATCTAAAACTGTACTCACAGGAGAGGTTCAATTCATAGAGAGTTAGAGTGTCAGTCCTCTTGTAGTTAAGTCGTCATTGTGCCTTTTGCATTAAATTCGGATGCAACTTATGTGTTTCATCGTCAATAACACGGTCCAAGGGATACAGTAAACCTGAAGAGTAGCATCGGAATCTAAAACTCGACTTACACGAGAGGTTCAAATCATAGAAAGTTAGAGCGTCAGTCCGCTTGTACTTAAGTCGGCATTGTGTCTTTTGTATTAAATTCGGATGCAATTTCTGTGTTTCGTCGTCAATAAGAAATTCCAATGTATACAGTAAACCTGAAGTGAAGCATCGGAATCTAAAACTGGAGTCACAAGACAGGTTCAAATCATAGAAAGTTAGAGCATCAGACCGCTTGTACTTAAATCGGCATTGTGCCTTTTGTATTAACTTCGGATGCAATTTCAGTGTTTCATCGTCAATAAGAAGATCCAAGGCATACAGTAAACCTGAAGTGATGCATCGGAATCTAATACTGGACTCACAGGAAAGGTTCAAATCCTATAAAGTTAGAGTGTCAGTCCTCTTGTACTTAAGTCGGTATTGTGCCTTTTGTATTAAATTCGGAATCAATTTCTGTGTTTCATCGTCAATAAGAAGGTCCAAGGGATACAGTAAACCTGACGTGAAGCATCGGAATCTAAAACTGGACACACAGGAGAGGTTTGAATCATAGAAAGTTAGAGTATCAGTCCCCTTGTACTTACGTCGTCATTGTGCCTTTTGTATTAAATTCGGATGCCATTTCTGTGTTTCGCCGTCAATAAGAAGGTCCAAGGGATACAGTAAACCTGAAGTGAAGCATCGGAATCTAAAACTGGACTCACAGGAGGGGTTCAAATCACAGAAAGTTAGAGTGTCAGTCCTCTTGTACTTAAGTCGGCATTGTGCCTTTTGTATTAGATTCGGATGCAATTTCTATGTTTCATCGTCAATAAGAAGGTCCAAGGGATAAAGTAAACCTGAAGTGAAGCATCGGAATCTAAAACTGGACTCACAAGAGAGGTTCAAATAATCGAAATTTAGAGTGTCAGTCCTCTCGTACTTCAGTCGGCATTGTGCCTTTTGTATTGAATTTGGTTGCAATTTCTGTGTTTCATCGTCAATAAGAAGGTCCAAGGGATACAGTATACCTGAAGTGAAGCGTCGGTTACTAAAACTGGACTCACAGGGGAGGTTCAAATCATAGAAAATTTGAGTGTCAGTCCTCTTGTACTTAAGTCAGCATTGTGCCTTTTGTATTAAATTCGGATGCAATTTCTGTGTTTCATCGTCAATAAGAAGGTCCAAGGGATACAGTAAACCTGAAGTGAAGCATCGGAATCTGAAACTGGACTCACAGGAGAGGTTCAAATAATCGAAAATTAGGGTGTTAGTCCTCTTGAACTTAAGTCGGCATTGTGCTTTTTGTATTAAATTCGGATGCAATATCTGTGTTTCATCGTCAATAAGAAGATCCAAGGGATACAGTAAACCTAAAGTGAAGCATCGGAATCTAAAACTGGACTCACAGGAGAGGTTCAAATCATAGAGAGTTAGAGTTTGAGTCCTTTTGTACTTAAGTCGGCATTGTGCCTTTTGTATTAATTTCGGATGCAATTTCTGTGTTTCATCGACAACAAGAAGGTCCATGGGATACAGTAAACATGAAGTGAAGCATCGGAATCTAAAACTGGACTCACAGGAGAGGTTCAAATCATAGAAAGTTAGAGAGTCAGTCCTCGTGTACTTAAGTCGACATTGTGCCTTTTGTATTACATTCGGATGCAATTTCTATGTTTCATCGTCAATAAGAAGGTCCAAGGGATACAGTAAACCTGAAGTGAAGCATCGAGATCTAAAACTGGACTCACAGGAGAGGTTCAAATCATAGAGAGTTAGAGTGTCAGTCCTCTAGTACTTAAGTCGTCATTGTGCCTTTTGTATTAAATTCGGATGCAATTTATGTGTTTCATCGTCAATAAGACGGTCCAAGGGATACAGTAAACCTGAAGTGAAGCATTGGAATCTAAAACTGGACTCCTAAGAGAGGTTCAAATCATAGAAAGTTAGAGTGTCAGTCCGCTTGTACTTAAGTCGGCAATGTGCCTTTTGTATTAAATTCAGATGCAACTTCTGTGTTTCATCGTCAATAAGAAGGTCCAAGGCATACAGTAAACCTGAAGTGAAGCATACGAATGTAAAACTGGACTCACAGGAGAGGCTCAAATCATAGAAAGTTAGAGTGTCAGTCCTCTTCTACTTAAGTCGGTATTGTGCCTTTTGTATTAAATTCGGATGCAATTTCTGTGTTTCATCGTCAATAAGAAGGTCCAGGGGATTCAGTAAACCTGAAGTGAAGCATCGGAATCTAAAACTGGACTCACAGGAGAGGTTCAAATCAAAGAAAGTTAGAGTGTCGGTACTCTTGTACTAAAGTCGGTATTGTGCCTTTTGTTTTAAATTCGGATGCAAGTTCTGTGCTTCATAGTCAATAATCAGGTCCAAGGGATACAGTAAACCTGAAGTGAAGCATTGGAATCTAAAACTGGACTCACAGGAGAGATTCAAATCATAGAGAGTTAGGGTGTGAGACCTTTTGTACTTAAGTCGACATTGTGCCTTTTGTATTAATTTCGGATTTAATTTCTGTGTTTCATCGTCAATAAGAAGGTCCACGGGATACAGTAAACCTGAAGTGAAGCATCGGAGTCTAAAACTTTACTCACAGGAGAGGTTCAAACCATAGAGAGTTACAGTGTTAGTCCTCTTGTACTTAAGTCCACATTGTGGCTTTTGTATTAAATTTGGATGCAATTTCTGTGTTTCATCGTCAATAAGAACGTCGAAGGAAACAGTAAACCTGAAGTGAAGCATCGGAATTTAAAACTGGACTCACAGGAGAGGTTCAAATCATAATAAAAGTTAGTGTGTCAGTCCTCTTGTACTTAAGTCGGCATTGTGCCTTTTGTATTAAATTCGGATCCAATTTCTGTGTTTCATCGTCAATAAGAACGTCCAAGGGATACAGTAAACCTGAAGTAAAGCATCGGAATCTAAAACTAAACTCACAGGAGAGGTTCAAATCATAGAGAGTTAGTGTGTCAGTAATCTTATACTTAAGTCGGCATTTTGCCTTTTGTATTAAATTCGGATGCAATCTATGTGTTTCTTCGTCAATAACAAGGTCCAAGGGATACAGTAAACCGGAAGTGAAGCATCGGAATCTAAAACTGGACTCACAGGAGAGGTTCAAATCATAGAGAGTTAGAGTGTTAGTCCTCTTGTACTTACATCCGCATTGCGCCTTTTGTATTAAATTTGAATGCAATTTCTGTGTTTCCTCGTCAATAAGAACGTCCAAGGAAACAGTATACCTGAAGTGAAGCATCGGAATTTAAAACTGGACTCCCAGGAGACGTTCAAATCATAATAAAAGTTAGAGTGTCAGTCCTCTTGTACTTAAGTCGGCATTGTGCCTTTTGTATTCAATTCGGATTCAATTTCTGTGTTTCATCGTCAATAAGAAGGTCCAAGGGATACAGTAAACCTGAAGTTAAGCATCTGAATCTAAAACTGGACTCACAGGAGAGGTTCAAATCATAGAGAGTTAGAGTGTCAGTCCTCTTGTACTTAACTCGCCATTTTGCCTTTTGTATTGAATTCGGATGCAATTTAAGTGTTTCATCGTCAATAACAAGGTCCAAGGGATACAGTAAACCGGAAGTGAAGCATCGGAAACTAAAACTGGACTCACAGGAGAGGTTCAAATCATAGAGAGTTAGAGTGTTACTCCTCTTGTACTTAAGTCCGCATTACGCCTTTTGTATTAAATTTGGATGCAATTTCTGTGTTTCATCGTCAATAAGAACGTCCAAGGAAACAGTAAACCTGAAGTGAAGCATCGGAATTTAAAACTGGACTCACAGGAGAGGTTCAAATCATAATAAAAGTAAGAGTGTCAGTCCTCTTGTACTTAAGTCGGCATTGTGCCTTTTGTATTAAATTCGGATCCAATTTCTGTGTTTCATCGACAATAAGAAGGTGCAAGGGATACAGTAAACCTGAAGTGAAGCATCGGAATCTAAAACTGGACTCACAGGAGAGGTTCAAATCATAGAGAGTTACAGTGTCAGTCCTCTTGTACTTAAGTCGGCGTTTTGCCTTTTGTATTGAATTCGGATGCAACTTATGTGTTTCATCGTCAATAACAAGGTCCAAGGATACAGTAAACCGGAAGTGAAGCATCGGAAACTAAAACTGGACTCACAGGAGAGGTTCAAATCATAGAGAGTTATAGTGTTACTCCTCTTGTACTTAAGTCCGCATTGCGCCTTTTGTATTAAATTTGGATGCAATTTCTGTGTTTCATCGTCAATAAGAACGTCCAAGGAAACAGTAAACCTAAAGTGAAGCATCGGAATTTAAAACTGGACTCACAGGAGAGGTTCAAATCACAATAAAAGTAAGAGTGTCAGTCCTCTTGTACTTAAGTCGGCATTGTGCCTTTTGTATTAAATTCGGATCCAATTTCTGTGTTTCATCGACAATAAGAAGGTCCAAGGGATACAGTAAACCCGAAGTGAAGCATCGGAATCTAAAACTGGACTCACAGGAGAGTTTCAAATCATAGAGAGTTTGAGTGTCAGTCCTCTTGTACTTAAGTCGGCATTGTGCCTTTTATATTAAATTCAGATGCCATTTATGTGTTTCATCGTCAATAAGAAGGTCCAAGGGATACAGTAAACCTTAAGTGAAGCATCGGAATCTAAAACTGGACTCACAGTCGATGTTCAAATCATAGAAACATAGAGTGTCAGTCCTCTTGTACTAAAGTCGGCATTGTGCCTTTTGTTTTAAATTCGGATGCAATTTCTGTGTTTCATCGTCAATACGAAGGTCCAAAGGATACAGTAAACCTGAAGTGAAGCATCGGAATCTAAAACTGGACTCACAGGAGAGGTTCAAATCAAAGAAAGATAGAGTGTCGGTACTCTTGTACTTAAGTCGGTATTGTGCCTTTTATATTTAATTCGGAAGCAATTTCTGTGTTTCACCGTCAATAATCAGGTCCAAGGGATACAGTAGACCTGAAGTGAAGCATCGGAATCTATAACTGGACTCACAGGAGAGGTTCAAATCAAAGAAAGTTAGAGTGTCAGTCCTCTTGTACTTAAGCCGGTGTTTTGCCTTTTGTATTAAATTCGGATTTTATATCTGTGTTTCATCGTCAATAAGAAGGTCCAACGGATACAGTAAACCTGAAGTGAAGCATCGGAATCCAAAACTGGACTCACAAGAGAGGTTCAAATCACAGACAGTTAGAGTGTCAATCCTCTTGTACTTAAGTCGGCATTGTGCCTTTTCTATTAAATTCGGATGCAATTTATGTGTTTCATCGTCAATAAGAAGGTCCAAGGGATACAGTAAACCTGAAGTGAAGCATCGGAATCTAAAACTGGACTCACAGAAGAGCTTCAAATCATAGAGAGTTAGAGTGTCAATCCTCTTGTACTTAAGTCGGCATTGTGCCTTTTCTATTAAATTCGGATGCAATTTATGTGTTTCATCGTCAATAAGAAGGTCCAAGGGATACAGTAAACCGGAAGTGAAGCATCGGAATCTAAAACTGGACTCACAGGAGAGGTTCAAATCAAAGAAAGTTAGGGTGTCGGTACTCTTGTACTAAAGTCGGTATTGTGCCTTTTGTTTTAAATTCGGATGCAATTTCTGTGTTTCATCGTCAATAATCAGGTCCAAGGGATACAGTAAACCTGAAGTGAAGCATCGGAATCTAAAACTGGACTCACAGGAGAGGTTCAAATCATAGAGAGTTAGGGTGTGAGTCCTTTTGTACTTAAGTCGGCATTGTGCCTTTTGTATTAATTTCGGATACAATTTCTGTGTTTCATCGTCAACAATAAGGTCCAAGGGATACAGTAAACCTCAAGTGAAGCATCAGAGTTTAAAACTGGACTCACAGGAGAGGTTGAAATCATAGAGAGTTACTGTGTCAGTCCTCTTGTACTTAAGTCGGCATTGTGCCTTATGTATTAAATTCGGATCCAATTTCTGTGTTTCATCGTCAATAAGAAGGTCCAAGGGATACAGTAAACCTGAAGTAAAGCATCGGAATCTAAAACTGGACTCACAGGAGAGGTTCAAATCATAGAGAGTTAGAGTGTCAGTCCTCTTGTACTTAAGTCGGCATTTTGCCTTTTGTATTAAATTCGGATGCAATTTATGTGTTTCATCGTCAATAACAAGGTCCAAGGGATAGAGTAAACCTGAAGTAAAGCATCGGAATCTAAAACTGGACTCACAGGAGAGGTTCAAATCAAAGAGAGTTAGAGTGTCAGTCCTATTGTACTTAATTCGGCATTTTGCCTTTTGTATTAAATTCGGATGCAATTTATGTGTTTCATCGTCAATAACAAGGTCCAAGGGATACAGTAAACCTGAAGTGAAGCATCGGAATCTACAACTGGACTCACAGGAGAGGTTCAAATCATAGAAAGTTAGAGTGTCAGTCCTCTTGTACTTAAGTCGGCATTGTGCCATTTGTATTATATTCGGATGCAATTTCTATCCTTCATCGTCAATAAGAAGGTCCAAGGGATTCAGTAAACCTCAAGTGAAGCATCAGAGTCTAAAACTGGACTCACAGGAGAGGTTGAAATCATAGAGAGTTACTGTGTCAGTCCTCTTGTACTTAAGTCGGAATTATGCTTTTGTATTAAATTCGGATGCAATTTCTGTGTTCCATCGTCAAGAAGAAGTTCCAAGGTATACCGTAAACCTGAAGTGAAGCATCGGAATCCAAAACTGGACTCACAAGAGAGGTTCAAATCACAGACAGTTAGAGTGTCAGTCCTCTTGTACTTAAGTCCGCATTGCGCCTTTTGTATTAAATTTGGATGCAATTTCTGTGTATCATCGTCAATAAGAACGTCCAAGGAAACAGTAAACCTGAAGTGAAGCATCGGAATTTAAAACTGGACTCACAGGAGAGGTTCAAATCATAATAAAATTTAGAGTGTCAGTCCTCTTGTACTTAAGTCGGCATTGTGCCTTTTGTATTAAATTCGGATCCAATTTCTGTGTTTCATCGTCGTTAAGAAGGTCCAAGGGATACAGTAAACCTGAAGTGAAGCATCGGAATCTAAAACTGGACTCACAGAAGAGGTTCAAATCATAGAGAGTAAGAGTGTCAATCCTCTTGTACTTAAGTCGGCATTGTGCCTTTTCTATTAAATTCGGATGCAATTTATGTGTTTCATCGTCAATAAGAAGGTCCAAGAGATACAGTAAACCGGAAGTGAAGCATCGGAATCTAAAACTGGACTCACAGGAGAGGTTCAAATCATAGAGAGTTAGTGTGTCAGTAATCTTATACTTAAGTCGGCATTTTGCCTTTTGTATTAAATTCGGATGCAATCTATGTGTTTCTTCGTCAATAACAAGGTCCAAGGGATACAGTAAACCGGAAGTGAAGCATCGGAATCTAAAACTGGACTCACAGGAGAGGTTCAAATCATAGAGAGTTAGAGTGTTAGTCCTCTTGTACTTACATCCGCATTGCGCCTTTTGTATTAAATTTGAATGCAATTTCTGTGTTTCCTCGTCAATAAGAACGTCCAAGGAAACAGTATACCTGAAGTGAAGCATCGGAATTTAAAACTGGACTCCCAGGAGACGTTCAAATCATAATAAAAGTTAGAGTGTCAGTCCTCTTGTACTTAAGTCGGCATTGTGCCTTTTGTATTCAATTCGGATTCAATTTCTGTGTTTCATCGTCAATAAGAAGGTCCAAGGGATACAGTAAACCTGAAGTTAAGCATCTGAATCTAAAACTGGACTCACAGGAGAGGTTCAAATCATAGAGAGTTAGAGTGTCAGTCCTCTTGTACTTAACTCGCCATTTTGCCTTTTGTATTGAATTCGGATGCAATTTAAGTGTTTCATCGTCAATAACAAGGTCCAAGGGATACAGTAAACCGGAAGTGAAGCATCGGAAACTAAAACTGGACTCACAGGAGAGGTTCAAATCATAGAGAGTTAGAGTGTTACTCCTCTTGTACTTAAGTCCGCATTACGCCTTTTGTATTAAATTTGGATGCAATTTCTGTGTTTCATCGTCAATAAGAACGTCCAAGGAAACAGTAAACCTGAAGTGAAGCATCGGAATTTAAAACTGGACTCACAGGAGAGGTTCAAATCATAATAAAAGTAAGAGTGTCAGTCCTCTTGTACTTAAGTCGGCATTGTGCCTTTTGTATTAAATTCGGATCCAATTTCTGTGTTTCATCGACAATAAGAAGGTGCAAGGGATACAGTAAACCTGAAGTGAAGCATCGGAATCTAAAACTGGACTCACAGGAGAGGTTCAAATCATAGAGAGTTACAGTGTCAGTCCTCTTGTACTTAAGTCGGCGTTTTGCCTTTTGTATTAAATTCGGATGCAACTTATGTGTTTCATCGTCAATAACAAGGTCCAAGGATACAGTAAACCGGAAGTGAAGCATCGGAAACTAAAACTGGACTCACAGGAGAGGTTCAAATCATAGAGAGTTATAGTGTTACTCCTCTTGTACTTAAGTCCGCATTGCGCCTTTTGTATTAAATTTGGATGCAATTTCTGTGTTTCATCGTCAATAAGAACGTCCAAGGAAACAGTAAACCTGAAGTGAAGCATCGGAATTTAAAACTGGACTCACAGGAGAGGTTCAAATCACAATAAAAGTAAGAGTGTCAGTCCTCTTGTACTTAAGTCGGCATTGTGCCTTTTGTATTAAATTCGGATCCAATTTCTGTGTTTCATCGACAATAAGAAGGTCCAAGGGATACAGTAAACCCGAAGTGAAGCATCGGAATCTAAAACTGGACTCACAGGAGAGTTTCAAATCATAGAGAGTTTGAGTGTCAGTCCTCTTGTACTTAAGTCGGCATTGTGCCTTTTATATTAAATTCAGATGCCATTTATGTGTTTCATCGTCAATAAGAAGGTCCAAGGGATACAGTAAACCTTAAGTGAAGCATCGGAATCTAAAACTGGACTCACAGTCGATGTTCAAATCATAGAAACATAGAGTGTCAGTCCTCTTGTACTAAAGTCGGCATTGTGCCTTTTGTTTTAAATTCGGATGCAATTTCTGTGTTTCATCGTCAATACGAAGGTCCAAAGGATACAGTAAACCTGAAGTGAAGCATCGGAATCTAAAACTGGACTCACAGGAGAGGTTCAAATCAAAGAAAGATAGAGTGTCGGTACTCTTGTACTTAAGTCGGTATTGTGCCTTTTATATTTAATTCGGAAGCAATTTCTGTGTTTCACCGTCAATAATCAGGTCCAAGGGATACAGTAGACCTGAAGTGAAGCATCGGAATCTATAACTGGACTCACAGGAGAGGTTCAAATCAAAGAAAGTTAGAGTGTCAGTCCTCTTGTACTTAAGCCGGTGTTTTGCCTTTTGTATTAAATTCGGATTTTATATCTGTGTTTCATCGTCAATAAGAAGGTCCAACGGATACAGTAAACCTGAAGTGAAGCATCGGAATCTATAACTGGACTCACAGGAGAGGTTCAAATCATAGAAAGTTAGAGTGTCAGTCCTCTTGTACTTAAGTCGGCATTGTGCCTTTTATATTAAATTCGGATGCATTTTATGTGTTTCATCCGCAATAAGAGGGTCCAAGGGTACAGTAAACCGGAAGTGAAGCATCGGAATCTAAAGTTGGACTTATAGGAGAGGTCCAAATCATAGACAGTTAGATAATCAGTCCGCTTGTACTTAAGTCGGAATTATGCTTTTGTATTAAAATCGGATGCAATTTCTGTGTTCCATCGTCAAGAAGAAGTTCCAAGGTATACCGTAAACCTGAAGTGAAGCATCGGAATCCAAAACTGGACTCACAAGAGAGGTTCAAATCACAGACAGTTAGAGTGTCAATCCTCTTGTACTTAAGTCGGCATTGTGCCTTTTCTATTAAATTCGGATGCAATTTATGTGTTTCATCGTCAATAAGGAGGTCCAAGGGATACAGTAAACCTGAAGTGAAGCATCGGAATCTAAAACTGGACTCACAGAAGAGCTTCAAATCATAGAGAGTTAGAGTGTCAATCCTCTTGTACTTAAGTCGGCATTGTGCCTTTTCTATTAAATTCGGATGCAATTTATGTGTTTCATCGTCAATAAGAAGGTCCAAGGGATACAGTAAACCGGAAGTGAAGCATCGGAATCTAAAACTGGACTCACAGGAGAGGTTCAAATCAAAGAAAGTTAGGGTGTCGGTACTCTTGTACTAAAGTCGGTATTGTGCCTTTTGTTTTAAATTCGGATGCAATTTCTGTGTTTCATCGTCAATAATCAGGTCCAAGGGATACAGTAAACCTGAAGTGAAGCATCGGAATCTAAAACTGGACTCACAGGAGAGGTTCAAATCATAGAGAGTTAGGGTGTGAGTCCTTTTGTACTTAAGTCGGCATTGTGCCTTTTGTATTAATTTCGGATACAATTTCTGTGTTTCATCGTCAACAATAAGGTCCAAGGGATACAGTAAACCTCAAGTGAAGCATCAGAGTTTAAAACTGGACTCACAGGAGAGGTTGAAATCATAGAGAGTTACTGTGTCAGTCCTCTTGTACTTAAGTCGGCATTGTGCCTTATGTATTAAATTCGGATCCAATTTCTGTGTTTCATCGTCAATAAGAAGGTCCAAGGGATACAGTAAACCTGAAGTAAAGCATCGGAATCTAAAACTGGACTCACAGGAGAGGTTCAAATCATAGAGAGTTAGAGTGTCAGTCCTCTTGTACTTAAGTCGGCATTTTGCCTTTTGTATTAAATTCGGATGCAATTTATGTGTTTCATCGTCAATAACAAGGTCCAAGGGATAGAGTAAACCTGAAGTAAAGCATCGGAATCTAAAACTGGACTCACAGGAGAGGTTCAAATCAAAGAGAGTTAGAGTGTCAGTCCTATTGTACTTAATTCGGCATTTTGCCTTTTGTATTAAATTCGGATGCAATTTATGTGTTTCATCGTCAATAACAAGGTCCAAGGGATACAGTAAACCTGAAGTGAAGCATCGGAATCTACAACTGGACTCACAGGAGAGGTTCAAATCATAGAAAGTTAGAGTGTCAGTCCTCTTGTACTTAAGTCGGCATTGTGCCATTTGTATTATATTCGGATGCAAATTCTATCCTTCATCGTCAATAAGAAGGTCCAAGGGATTCAGTAAACCTCAAGTGAAGCATCAGAGTCTAAAACTGGACTCACAGGAGAGGTTGAAATCATAGAGAGTTACTGTGTCAGTCCTCTTGTACTTAAGTCGGAATTATGCTTTTGTATTAAATTCGGATGCAATTTCTGTGTTCCATCGTCAAGAAGAAGTTCCAAGGTATACCGTAAACCTGAAGTGAAGCATCGGAATCCAAAACTGGACTCACAAGAGAGGTTCAAATCACAGACAGTTAGAGTGTCAGTCCTCTTGTACTTAAGTCCGCATTGCGCCTTTTGTATTAAATTTGGATGCAATTTCTGTGTATCATCGTCAATAAGAACGTCCAAGGAAACAGTAAACCTGAAGTGAAGCATCGGAATTTAAAACTGGACTCACAGGAGAGGTTCAAATCATAATAAAATTTAGAGTGTCAGTCCTCTTGTACTTAAGTCGGCATTGTGCCTTTTGTATTAAATTCGGATCCAATTTCTGTGTTTCATCGTCGTTAAGAAGGTCCAAGGGATACAGTAAACCTGAAGTGAAGCATCGGAATCTAAAACTGGACTCACAGAAGAGGTTCAAATCATAGAGAGTAAGAGTGTCAATCCTCTTGTACTTAAGTCGGCATTGTGCCTTTTCTATTAAATTCGGATGCAATTTATGTGTTTCATCGTCAATAAGAAGGTCCAAGAGATACAGTAAACCGGAAGTGAAGCATCGGAATCTAAAACTGGACTCACAGGAGAGGTTCAAATCAAAGGAAGTTAGGGTGTCGGTACTCGTGTACTAAAGTCGGTATTGTGCCTTTTGTTTTAAATTCGGATGCAATTTCTGTGTTTCATCGTCAATAATCAGGTCCAAGGGATACAGTAAACCTAAAGTGAAGCATCGGAATCTAAAACTGGACTCACAGGAGAGGTTCAAATCATAGAGAGTTAGGGTGTGAGTCCTTTTGTACTTAAGTCGGCATTGTGCATTTTGTATTAATTTCGGATACAATTTCTGTGTTTCATCGTCAACAATAAGGTCCAAGGGATACAGTAAACCTGAAGTGAAGCATCGGAATCTACAACTGGACTCACAGGAGAGGTTCAAATCATAGAAAGTTAGAGTGTCAGTCCTCTTGTACTTAAGTCGGCATTGTGCCATTTGTATTATATTCGGATGCAATTTCTATCTTTCATCGTCAATAAGAAGGTCCAAGGGATACAGTAAACCTCAAGTGAAGCATCAGAGTCTAAAACTGGATTCACAGGAGCGGTTGAAATCATAGAGAGTTACTGTGTCAGTCCTCTTGTACTTAAGTCGGCATTGTGCCTTATGTATTAAATTCGGATCCAATTTCTGTGTTTCATCGTCAATAAGAAGGTCCAAGGGATACAGTAAACCTGAAGTAAAGCATCGGAATCTAAAACTGGACTCACAGGAGAGGTTCAAATCATAGAGAGTTAGAGTGTCAGTCCTCTTGTACTTAAGTCGGCATTTTGCCTTTTGCATTAAATTCGGATGCAATTTATGTGTTTCATCGTCAATAACAAGGTCCAAGGGATACAGTAAACCTGAAGTAAAGCATCGGAATCTAAAACTGGACTCACAGGAGAGGTTCAAATCAAAGAGAGTTAGAGTGTCAGTCCTTTTGTACTTAATTCGGCATTTTGCCTTTTGTATTAAATTCGGATGCAATTTATGTGTGTCATCGTCAATAAGAAGGTCCAAGGGATACAGTAAACCTGAAGTGAAGCATCGGAATCTAAAACTGGACTTACAGGAGAGGTCCAAATAATTAAAAGTTAGATAACCAGTCCGCTTGTACTTAAGTCGGAATTATGCTTTTGTATTAAATACGGATGCAATTTCTGTGTTCCATCGTCAAGAAGAGGTTCCAAGGTATACAGTAAACCTGAAGTGAAGCATCGGAATCTAAAACTGGACTCACAAGAGAGGTTCAAATCATAGACAGTGTGAGTGTCAGTCCTCATGTACTTAAGTCCGCATTGCGCCTTTTGTATTAAATTTGGATGCAATTTCTGTGTTTCATCGTCAATAAGAACGTCCAAGGAAACAGTAAACCTGAAGTGAAGCAAACGAATTTAAAACTGGACTCACAGGAGAGGTTCAAATCATAATAAAAGTTAGAGTGTCAGTCATCTTTTACTTAAGTCGGCATTGTGCCTTTTGTATTAAAATCGGATCCAATTTCTGTGTTTCATCGTCAATAAGAAGGTCCAAGGGATACAGTAAACCTGAAGTGAAGCATCGGAATCTAAAACTGGACTCACAGGAGAGGTTCAAATCATAGAGAGTTAGAGTGTCAGTCCTCTTGTACTTAAGTCGGCATTGTGCCTTTTATATTAAATTCCGATGCAATTTATGTGTTTCATCGTCAATAAGAAGGTCCAAGGGATACAGTAAACCGGAAGTGAAGCATCGGAATCTAAAACTGGACTCACAGGAGAGGTCCAAATCATAGAAAGTTAGATAATCAGTCCGCTTGTACTTAAGTCGGAATTATGCCTTTTGTATTAAATTCGGATGCAATTTCTGTGTTCCATCGTCAAGAAGAAGTTCCAAGGGATACAGTAAACCTGAAGTGAAGCATCCTAATCTATAACTGGACTCACAGGAGAGGTTCAAATCAAAGAAAGTTAGAGTGTCAGTCCTCTTGTACTTAAGTCGGTGTTTTGCCTTTTGTATTAAATTCGGATTTAGTATCTGTGTTTCATCGTCAATAAGAAGGTCCAAGGGATACAGTAAACCTGAAGTGAAGCATCGGAATGTATAACTGGACTCACAGGAGAGGTTCAAATCATAGAAAGTTAGAGAGTCAATTCCGCTGTACTTAAGTCGGCATTCTGCCTTTTGTATTAAATTCGGATGCAATTTCTGTGTTTCATCGACAATATGTAAGTCCAAGAGATACAGTAAACCTGAAGTGAAGCATCGGAATCTAAAACTGGACTCACAAGAGAGGTTCAACTCATAGACAGTTAGAGTGTCAGTCCTCTTGTACTTAAGTCGGCATTGTGTGTTTTGTTTTAAATTCGAATGCAATTTCTGTGTTTCATCGTCAATAAGAAGGTCCAAGGGATACAGTAAAACTGAAGTGAAGCATCGGTATTTAAAACTGAACTCACAGGAGAAGTTCAAATCAAAGTAAGATAGAGTGTCGGTACTCTTGTACTTAAGTTGGTATTGTGCCTTTTATATTAAATTCGGAAGCAATTTCTGTGTTTCATCGTCAATAATCAGGTCCAAGGTATACAGTAAACCGGAAGTGAAGCATCGGAATCTAAAACTGGACTCACAAGAGAGGTTCAAATCATAGAAAGTTAGAAAGTCAGTCCGCATGTACTTAAGTCGGCAATGTGCCTTTTGTATTAAATTCGGATGCAATTTCTGTGTTGCATCGTCAAGAAGAAGTTCCAAGGGATACAGTAAACCTGAAGTGAAGCATCGGAATCTATAACTGGACTCACAGGAGAGGTTCAAATCAAAGAAAGTTAGAGTGTCAGTCCTCTTGTACTTAAGTCGGTGTTTTGCCTTTTGTATTAAATTCGGATTTAGTATCTGTGTTTCATCGTCAATAAGAAGGTCCAAGGGATACAGTAAACCTGAAGTGAAGCATCGGAATCTAGAACTGGGCTCACAGGAGAGGTTCAAATCAAAGAAAGTTAGAGTGTCGGTACCCTTGTACTTAAGTCGATATTGTGAGTTTTGTTTTAAATTCGGATGCAATTTCTGTGTTTCATCGTTAATAATCCGGTCCAAGGGATACAGTAAACCTGAAGTAAAGCATCGGAATCTAAAACTAAACTCACAGGAGAGGTTCAAATCATAGAGTGTTAGAGTGTCAGTCCTCTTATACTTAAGTCGGCATTTTGCCTTTTGTATTAAATTCGGATGCAATGTATGTGTTTCATCGTCAATAACAAGGTCCAAGGGATACAGTAAACCGGAAGTGAAGCATCGGAATCTAAAACTGGACTCACAGAAGAGGTTCAAATCATAGAGAGTTAGAGTGTCAGTCCTCTTATACTTAAGTCGGCATTTTGCCTTTTGTATTAAATTCGGATGCAATGTATGTGTTTCATCGTCAATAACAAGGTCCAAGGCATACAGTAAACCGGAAGTGAAGCATCGGAATCCAAAACTGGACTCACAGAAGAGGTTCAAATCATAGAGAGTTAGAGTGTTAGTCCTCTTGTACTTAAGTCCACATTGTAGCTTTTGTATTAAATTTGGATGCAATTTCTGTGTTTCATCGTCAATAAGAACGTCCAAGGAAACAGTAAACCTGAAGTGAAGCATCAGAATTTAAAACTGGACTCACAGGAGAGGTTCAAATCATAATAAAAGTTAGAGTGTCAGTCCTCTTGTACTTAAGTCGGCATTGTGCCTTTTGTTTTAAATTCGGATCCAATTTCTGTGTTTCATCGTCAATAAGAAGGTCCAAGGGATACAGTAAACCTGAAGTAAAGCATCGGAATCTAAAACTAAACCCACAGGAGAGGTTCAAATCATAGAGTGTTAGAGTGTCAGTCCTCTTATACTTAAGTCGGCATTTTGCCTTTTGTATTAAATTCGGATGCAATGTATGTGTTTCATCGTCAATAACAAGGTCCAAGGGATACAGTAAACCGGAAGTGAAGCATCGGAATCTAAAACTGGACTCACGGAAGAGGTTCAAATCATAGAGAGTTAGAGTGTTAGTCCTCTTGTACTTAAGTCCGCATTGCGCCTTTTGTATTAAATTTGGATGCAATTTCTGTGTTTCCTCGTCAATAAGAACGTCCAAGGAAACAGTATATCTGAAGTGAAGCATCGGAATTTAAAACTGGACTCACAGGAGAGGTTCAAATCATAATAAAAGTTAAAGTGTCAGTCCTCTTGTACTTAAGTCGGCATTGTGCCTTTTGTATTAAATTCGGATCCAATTTCTGTGTTTCATCGTCAATAAGAAGGTCCAAGGGTACAGTAAACCTGAAGTGAAGCATCGGAATCTAAAACTGGACTTATAGGAGAGGTCCAAATCATAGAAAGTTAGATAATCGGTCCGCTTGTACTTAAATCGGAATTATGCTTTTGTATTAAATTCGGATGCAATTTCTGTGTTCCATCGTCAAGAAGAAGTTCCAAGGTATACAGTAAACCTGAAGTGAAGCATCGGAATCCAAAACTGGACTCACAAGAGAGGTTCAAATCACAGACAGTAAGAGTGGCAGTCCTCTTGTACTTAAGTCCGCATTGCGCCTTTTGTATTAAATCTGGATGCAATTTCTGTGTTTCATCGTCAATAAGAACGTCCAAGGTAACAGTAAACCTGAAGTGAAGCATCGGAATTTAAAACTGGACTCACAGGAGAGGTTCAAATCATAATAAAAGTTAGAATGTCAGTCCTCTTGTACTTAAGTCGCCATTGTGCCTTTTGTATTAAATTCGGATCCAATTTCTGAGTTTCATCGTCAATAAGAAGGTCCAAGGGATACAGTAAACCGTAAGTGAAGCATCGGAATCTAAGACTGGACTTACAGGAGAGGTCCAAATCATAGAAAGTTAGATAAGCAGTCCGCTTGTACTTAAGTCGGAATTATGCCTTTTGTATTAAATTCTGATGTAATTTCTGTGTTCCATCGTCAAGAAGAAGTTCCAAGGAATACAGTAAACCTGAAGTGAAGCATCGGAATCTATAACTGGACTCACAGGAGAGGTTCAAATCATAGAAAGTTAGAGTGTCAGTCCTCTTGTACTTAAGTCGGCATTGTGCCTTTTGTTTTAAATTCGGATGCAATTTTTGTGTTTCATCGTCAATACGAAGGTCCAAGGGATACAGTAAACCTGAACTGAAGCATCGGAATCTAAAACTAAACTCACAGGAGAGGTTCAAATCATAGAGTGTTAGAGTGTCAGTCCTCTTATAATTAAGTCGGCATTTTGCCTTTTGTATTAAATTCGGATGCAATGTATGTGTTTCATCGTCAATAACAAGGTCCAAGGGATACAGTAAACCGGAAGTGAAGCATCGGAATCTAAAACTGGACTCACAGAAGAGGTTCAAATCATAAAAAGTTAGAGTGTCAGTCCTCTTGTACTTAAGTCGCCATTGTGCCTTTTGTATTAAATTCGGATCCAATTTCTGAGTTTCATCGTCAATAAGAAGGTCCAAGGGATACAGTAAACCGTAAGTGAAGCATCGGAATCTAAGACTGGACTTACAGGAGAGGTCCAAATCATAGAAAGTTAGATAATCAGTCCGCTTGTACTTAAGTCGGAATTATGCCTTTTGTATTAAATTCTGATGTAATTTCTGTGTTCCATCGTCAAGAAGAAGTTCCAAGGAATACAGTAAACCTGAAGTGAAGCATCGGAATCTATAACTGGACTCACAGGAGAGGTTCAAATCATAGAATGTTAGAGTGTCAGTCCTCTTGTACTTAAGTCGGCATTGTGCCTTTTGTTTTAAATTCGGATGCAATTTTTGTGTTTCATCGTCAATACGAAGGTCCAAGGGATACAGTAAACCTGAACTGAAGCATCGGAATCTAAAACTAAACTCACAGGAGAGGTTCAAATCATGGAGTGTTAGAGTGTCAGTCCTCTTATAATTAAGTCGGCATTTTGCCTTTTGTATTAAATTCGGATGCAATGTATGTGTTTCATCGTCAATAACAAGGTCCAAGGGATACAGTAAACCGGAAGTGAAGCATCGGAATCTAAAACTGGACTCACAGAAGAGGTTCAAATCATAAAAAGTTAGAGTGTCAGTCCTCTTGTACTTAAGTCGGCATTGTGCCTTTTGTTTTAAATTCGGATGCAATTTCTGTGTTTCATCGTCAATAAGAATGTCCAAGGAAACAGTAAACCTGAAGTGAAGCATCGGAATTTAAAACTGGACTCACAGGAGAGGTTCAAATCATAATAAAAGTTAGAGTGTCAGTCCTCTTGTACTTAAGTCGGCATAGTGCCTTTTGTATTCAATTCGGATTCAATATCTGTGTTTCATTGTCCATAAGAAGGTCCAAGGGATACAGTAAACCTGAAGTGAAGCATCGGAATCTAAAACTGGACTCACAGGAGAGTTTCAAATCATAGAGAGTTAGAGTGTCAGTCCTCTTGTACTTAAGTCGGCATTGTGCCTTTTATATTAAATTCAGATGCAATTTATGTGTTTCATCGTCAATAAGAAGGTCCAAGGGATACAGTAAACCGGAAGTGAAGCATCAGAATCTAAAACTGGACTTACAGGAGAGGTCCAAATCATAGAAAGTTAAATAATCAGTCCCCTTGTACTTAAGTCGGAATAATGCCTTTATATTAAATTCGGATGCAATTTCTGTGTTCCATCGTCAAGAAGAAGTTCCAAGGGATACAGTAAACCTGAAGTGAAGCATCGGAATCTATAACTGGACTCACAGGAAAGGTTCAAATCATAGAAAGTTAGAGAGTCAGTCCCCTTGTACTTATGTCGGCATTGTGCCTTTTGTATTAAATTCGGATGCAATTTCTGTGTTTCATCGTCAATATGTAAGTCCAAGAGATACAGTAAACCTGAAGTGAAGCATCGGAATCTAAAACTGGACTCACAGTGGAGGTTTAAATCATAGAAAGTTAGAGTGTCCGTCCTCTTGTACTTAAGTCGGCATTGTGCCTTTTGTTTTAAATTCGGATGCAATTTTTGTGTTTAATCGTCAATACGAAGGTCCAAGGGATACAGTAAACCTGAAGTGAAGCATCGGAATCTAAAACTGGACTCACAGGAGAGGTTCAAATCAAAGAAAGATAGAGTGTCGGTACTCTTGTACTTAAGTCGGCTTTGTGCCTTTTGTATTATATTCGGATGCAATTTCTATGTTTCATCGTCAATAAGAAGGTCCAAGGGATACAGTAAACCTCAAGTGAAGCATCGGAGTCTACACCTGGACTCACAGGAGGGGTTCAAATCATAGAGAGTTACAGTGTTAGTCCTCTTGTACTTAAGTCCGCATTGTGCCTTTTGTATTAAATTTGGATGCAATTTCTGTGTTTCATCGTCAATAAGAATGTCCAAGGAAACAGTAAACCTGAAGTGAAGCATCGGAATTTAAAACTGGACTCACAGGAGAGGTTCAAATCATAATAAAAGTTAGAGTGTCAGTCCTCTTGTACTTAAGTTGGCATTGTGCCTTTTGTATTCAATTCGGATTCAATTTCTGTGTTTCATCGTCAATAAGAACGTCCAAGGAAACAGTAAACCTGAAGTGAAGCATCGGAATTTAAAACTGGACTCACAGGAGAGGTTCAAATCGTAGAGAGTTAGAGTGTTACTCCTCTTGTACATAAGTCCGCATTGCGCCTTTTGTATTAAATTTGGATGCAATTTCTGTGTTTCATCGTCAATAAGAACGTCCAAGGAAACAGTAAACCTGAAGTGAAGCATCGGAATTTAAAACTGGACTCACAGGAGAGGTTCAAATCATAATAAAAGTAAGAGTGTCAGTCCTCTTGTACTTAAGTCGGCATTGTGCCTTTTGTATTAAATTCGGATCCAATTTCTGTGTTTCATCGTCAATAAGAAGGTCCAAGGGATACAGTAAACCTGAAGTGAAGCATCGGAATCTAAAACTGGACTCACAGGAGAGTTTCAAATCATAGAGAGTTAGAGTGTCAGTCCTCTTGTACTTAAGTCGGCATTGTGCCTTTGATATTAAATTCAGATGCAATTTATGTGTTTCATCGTCAATACGAAGGTCCAAGGGATACAGTGAACCTCAAGTGAAGCATCGGAGTCTAAAACTGCACTCACAGGAGATGTTCAAGCCATAGAGGGTTACAGTGTTAGTCCTCTTGTACTTAAGTCCACATTGTAGCTTTTGTATTAAATTTGGATGCAATTTCTGTGTTTCATCGTCAATAAGAACGTCCAAGGAAACAGTAAACCTGAAGTGAAGCATCGGAATTTAAAACTGGACTCACAGGAGAGGTTCAAATCATAATAAAAGTTAGAGTGTCAGTCCTCTTGTACTTAAGTCGGCATTGTGCCTTTTGTATTAAATTCGGATCCAATTTCTGTGTTTCATCGTCAATAAGAAGGTCCAAGGGATACAGTAAACCTGAAGTAAAGCATCGGAATCTAAAACTAAACTCACAGGAGAGGTTCAAATCATAGAGTGTTAGAGTGTCAGTCCTCTTATACTTAAGTCGGCATTTTGCCTTTTGTATTAAATTCGGATGCAATGTATGTGTTTCATCGTCAATAACAAGGTCCAAGGGATACAGTAAACCGGAAGTGAAGCATCGGAATCTAAAACTGGACTCACAGAAGAGGTTCAAATCATAGAGAGTTAGAGTGTTAGTCCTCTTGTACTTAAGTCCGCATTGCGCCTTTTGTATTAAATTTGGATGCAATTTCTGTGTTTCCTCGTCAATGAGAACGTCCAAGGAAACAGTATATCTGAAGTGAAGCATCGGAATTTAAAACTGGACTCACAGGAGAGGTTCAAATCATAATAAAAGTTAAAGTGTCAGTCCTCTTGTACTTAAGTCGGCATTGTGCCTTTTGTATTAAATTCGGATCCAATTTCTGTGTTTCATCGTCAATAAGAAGGTCCAAGGGTACAGTAAACCTGAAGTAAAGCATCGGAATCTAAAACTGGACTTATAGGAGAGTTCCAAATCATAGAAAGTTAGATAATCGGTCCGCTTGTACTTAAATCGGAATTATGCTTTTGTATTAAATTCGGATGCAATTTCTGTGTTCCATCGTCAAGAAGAAGTTCCAAGGAATACAGTAAACCTGAAGTGAAGCATCGGAATCTATAACTGGACTCACAGGAGAGGTTCAAATCATAGAAAGTTAAAGTGTCAGTCCTCTTGTACTTAAGTCGGCATTGTGCCTTTTGTTTTAAATTCGGATGCAATTTTTGTGTTTCATCGTCAATACGAAGGTCCAAGGGATACAGTAAACCTGAACTGAAGCATCGGAATCTAAAACTGGACTCACAGGAGAGGTTCAAATCAAAGAAAGATAGAGTGTCGGTACTCTTGTACTTAAGTCGGCATTGTGCCTTTTATATTAAATTCAGATGCAATTTATGTGTTTCATCGTCAATACGAAGGTCCAAGGGATACAGTAAACCTCAAGTGAAGCATCGGAGTCTAAAACTGGACTCACAGGAGATGTTCAAACCATAGAGGGTTACAGTGTTAGTCCTCTTGTACTTAAGTCCACATTGTAGCTTTTGTATTAAATTTGGATGCAATTTCTGTGTTTCATCGTCAATAAGAACGTCCAAGGAAACAGTAAACCTGAAGTGAAGCATCGGAATTTAAAACTGGACTCACAGGAGAGGTTCAAATCATAATAAAAGTTAGAGTGTCAGTCCTCTTGTACTTAAGTCGGCATTGTGCCTTTTGTATTCAATTCGGATTCAATATCTGTGTTTCATCGTCAATAAGAAGGTCCAAGGGATACAGTAAACCTGAAGTAAAGCATCGGAATCTAAAACTAAACTCACAGGAGAGGTTCAAATCATAGAGTGTTAGAGTGTCAGTCCTCTTATACTTAAGTCGGCATTTTGCCTTTTGTATTAAATTCGGATGCAATGTATGTGTTTCATCGTCAATAACAAGGTCCAAGGGATACAGTAAACCGGAAGTGAAGCATCGGAATCTAAAACTGGACTCACAGAAGAGGTTCAAATCATAGAGAGTTAGAGTGTTAGTCCTCTTGTACTTAAGTCCGCATTGCGCCTTTTGTATTAAATTTGGATGCAATTTCTGTGTTTCCTCGTCAATAAGAACGTCCAAAAAAACAGTATATCTGAAGTGAAGCATCGGAATTTAAAACTGGACTCACAGGAGAGGTTCAAATCATAATAAAAGTTAAAGTGTCAGTCCTCTTGTACTTAAGTCGGCATTGCGCCTTTTGTATTAAATTCGGATCCAATTTCTGTGTTTCATCGTCAATAAGAAGGTCCAAGGGTACAGTAAACCTGAAGTGAAGCATCGGAATCTAAAACTGGACTTACAGGAGAGGTCCAAATCATAGAAAGTTAGATAATCAGTCCGCTTGTACTTAAGTCGGAATTATGCCTTTTGTATTAAATTCTGATGTAATTTCTGTGTTCCATCGTCAAGAAGAAGTTCCAAGGAATACAGTAAACCTGAAGTGAAGCATCGGAATCTATAACTGGACTCACAGGAGAGGTTCAAATCATAGAAAGTTAGAGTGTCAGTCCTCTTGTACTTAAGTCGGCATTGTGCCTTTTGTTTTAAATTCGGATGCAATTTTTGTGTTTCATCGTCAATACGAAGGTCCAAGGGATACAGTAAACCTGAACTGAAGCATCGGAATCTAAAACTGGACTCACAGGAGAGGTTCAAATCAAAGAAAGATAGAGTGTCGGTACTCTTGTACTTAAGTCGGCTTCGTGCCTTTTGTATTATATTCAGATGCAATTTCTATGTTTCATCGTCAATAAGAAGGTCCAAGGGATACAGTAAACCTCAAGTGAAGCATCGGAGTCTAAAACTGGACTCACAGGAGAGGTTCAAATCATAGAGAGTTACAGTGTTAGTCCTCTTGTACTTAAGTCCGCATTGTGCCTTTTGTATTAAATTTGGATGCAATTTCTGTGTTTCATCGTCAATAAGAACGTCCAAGGAAACAGTAAACCTGAAGTGAAGCATCGGAATTTAAAACTGGACTCACAGGAGAGGTTCAAATCATAATAAAAGTTAGAGTGTCAGTCCTCTTGTACTTAAGTCGGCATAGTGCCTTTTGTATTCAATTCGGATTCAATATCTGTGTTTCATCGTCAATAAGAAGGTCCAAGGGATACAGTAAACCTGAAGTGAAGCATCGGAATCTAAAACTGGACTCACAGGAGAGTTTCAAATCATAGAGAGTTAGAGTGTCAGTCCTCTTGTACTTAAGTCGGCATTGTGCCTTTTATATTAAATTCAGATGCAATTTATGTGTTTCATCGTCAATAAGAATGTCCAAGGGATACAGTAAACCGGAAGTGAAGCATCAGAATCTAAAACTGGACTTACAGGAGAGGTCCAAATCATAGAAAGTTAGATAATCAGTCCCCTTGTACTTAAGTCGGAATAATGCCTTTGTATTAAATTCGGATGCAATTTCTGTGTTCCATCGTCAAGAAGAAGTTCCAAGGGATACAGTAAACCTGAAGTGAAGCATCGGAATCTATAACTGGACTCACAGGAAAGGTTCAAATCATAGAAAGTTAGAGAGTCAGTCCCCTTGTACTTATGTCTGCATTGTGCCTTTTGTATTAAATTCGGATGCAATTTCTGTGTTTCATCGTCAATATGTAAGTCCAAGAGATACAGTAAACCTGAAGTGAAGCATCGGAATCTAAAACTGGACTCACAGTAGAGGTTCAAATCATAGAAAGTTAGAGTGTCCGTCCTCTTGTACTTAAGTCGGCATTGTGCCTTTTGTTTTAAATTCGGATGCAATTTTTGTGTTTCATCGTCAATACGAAGGTCCAAGGGATACAGTAAACCTGAAGTGAAGCATCGGAATCTAAAACTGGACTCACAGGAGAGGTTCAAATCAAAGAAAGATAGAGTGTCGGTACTCTTGTACTTAAGTCGGCTTTGTGCCTTTTGTATTATATTCGGATGCAATTTCTATGTTTCATCGTCAATAAGAAGGTCCAAGGGATACAGTAAACCTCAAGGGAAGCATCGGAGTCTACAACTGGACTCACAGGAGGGGTTCAAATCATAGAGAGTTACAGTGTTAGTCCTCTTGTACTTAAGTCCGCATTGTGCCTTTTGTATTAAATTTGGATGCAATTTCTGTGTTTCATCGTCAATAAGAATGTCCAAGGAAACAGTAAACCTGAAGTGAAGCATCGGAATTTAAAACTGGACTCACAGGAGAGTTTCAAATCATAATAAAAGTTAGAGTGTCAGTCCTCTTGTACTTAAGTCGGCATTGTGCCTTTTGTATTCAATTCGGAATCAATTTCTGTGTTTCATCGTCAATAAGAAGGTCCAAGGGATACAGTAAACCTGAAGTTAAGCATCTGAATCTGAAACTGGACTCACAGGAGAGGTTCAAATTATAGAGAGTTAGAGTGTCAGTCCTCTTGTACTTAAGTCGGCATTTTGCCTTTTGTATTAAATTCGGATGTAATTTATGTGTTTCATCGTCAACAACAAGGTCCAAGGGATACAGTAAACCGGAAGTGAAGCATCGGAATCTAAAACTGGACTCACAGGAGAGGTTGAAATCATAGAGAGTTAGAGTGTTACTCCTCTTGTACATAAGTCCGCATTGCGCCTTTTGTATTAAATTTGGATGCAATTTCTGTGTTTCATCGTCAATAAGAACGTCCAAGGAAACAGTAAACCTGAAGTAAAGCATCGGAATCTAAAACTAAACTCACAGGAGAGGTTCAAATCATAGAGTGTTAGAGTGTCAGTCCTCTTATACTTAAGTCGGCATTTTGCCTTTTGTATTAAATTCGGATGCAATGTATGTGTTTCATCGTCAATAACAAGGTCCAAGGGATACAGTAAACCGGAAGTGAAGCATCGGAATCTAAAACTGGACTCACAGAAGAGGTTCAAATCATAGCGAGTTAGAGTGTTAGTCCTCTTGTACTTAAGTCCGCATTGCGCCTGTTGTATTAAATTTGGATGCAATTTCTGTGTTTCCTCGTCAATAAGAACGTCCAAGGAAACAGTATATCTGAAGTGAAGCATCGGAATTTAAAACTGGACTCACAGGAGAGGTTCAAATCATAATAAAAGTTAAAGTGTCAGTCCTCTTGTACTTAAGTCGGCATTGTGCCTTTTGTATTAAATTCGGATCCAATTTCTGTGTTTCATCGTCAATAAGAAGGTCCAAGGGTACAGTAAACCTGAAGTGAAGCATCGGAATCTAAAACTGGACTTATAGGAGAGGTCCAAATCATAGAAAGTTAGATAATCGGTCCGCTTGTACTTAAATCGGAATTATGCTTTTGTATTAAATTCGGATGCAATTTCTGTGTTCCATCGTCAAGAAGAAGTTCCAAGGTATACAGTAAACCTGAAGTGAAGCATCGGAATCCAAAACTGGACTCACAAGAGAGGTTCAAATCACAGACAGTAAGAGTGGCAGTCCTCTTGTACTTAAGTCCGCATTGCGCCTTTTGTATTAAATTTGGATGCAATTTCTGTGTTTCATCGTCAATAAGAACGTCCAAGGAAACAGTAAACCTGCAGTGAAGCATCGGAATTTAAAACTCCACTCACAGGAGAGGTTCAAATCATAATAAAAGTTAGAGTGTCAGTCCTCTTGTACTTAAGCCGCCATTGTGCCTTTTGTATTAAATTCGGATCCAATTTCTGTGTTTCATCGTCAATAAGAAGGTCCAAGGGATACAGTAAACCGTAAGTGAAGCATCGGAATCTAAAACTGGACTTACAGGAGAGGTCCAAATCATAGAAAGTTAGATAATCAGTCCGCTTGTACTTAAGTCGGAATTATGCCTTTTGTATTAAATTCTGATGTAATTTCTGTGTTCCATCGTCAAGACGAAGTTCCAAGGAATACAGTAAACCTGAAGTGAAGCATCGGAATCTATAACTGGACTCACAGGAGAGGTTCAAATCATAGAAAGTTAGAGTGTCAGTCCTCTTGTACTTAAGTCGGCATTGTGCCTTTTGTTTTAAATTCGGATGCGATTTTTGTGTTTCATCGTCAATACGAAGGTCCAAGGGATACAGTAAACCTGAACTGAAGCATCGGAATCTAAAACTGGACTCACAGGAGAGGTTCAAATCAAAGAAAGATAGAGTGTCGGTACTCTTGTACTTAAGTCGGCTTCGTGCCTTTTGTATCATATTCAGATGCAATTTCTATGTTTCATCGTCAATAAGAAGGTCCAAGGGATACAGTAAACCTCAAGTGAAGCATCGGAGTCTAAAACTGGACTCACAGGAGAGGTTCAAATCATAGAGAGTTACAGTGTTAGTCCTCTTGTACTTAAGTCCGCATTGTGCCTTTTGTATTAAATTTGGATGCAATTTCTGTGTTTCATCGTCAAAAAGAATGTCCAAGGAAACAGTAAACCTGAAGTGAAGCATCGGAATTTAAAACTGGACTCACAGGAGAGGTTCAAATCATAATAAAAGTTAGAGTGTCAGTCCTCTTGTACTTAAGTCGGCATAGTGCCTTTTGTATTCAATTCGGATTCAATATCTGTGTTTCATCGTCAATAAGAAGGTCCAAGGGATACAGTAAACCTGAAGTGAAGCATCGGAATCTAAAACTGGACTCACAGGAGAGTTTCAAATCATAGAGAGTTAGAGTGTCAGTCCTCTTGTACTTAAGTCGGCATTGTGCCTTTTATATTAAATTCAGATGCAATTTATGTGTTTCATCGTCAATAAGAAGGTCCAAGGGATACAGTAAACCGGAAGTGAAGCATCAGAATCTAAAACTGGACTTACAGGAGAGGTCCAAATCATAGAAAGTTAGATAATCAGTCCCCTTGTACTTAAGTCGGAATAATGCCTTTGTATTAAATTCGGATGCAATTTCTGTGTTCCATCGTCAAGAAGAAGTTCCAAGGGATACAGTAAACCTGAAGTGAAGCATCGGAATCTATAACTGGACTCACAGGAAAGGTTCAAATCATAGAAAGTTAGAGAGTCAGTCCCCTTGTACTTATGTCGGCATTGTGCCTTTTGTATTAAATTCGGATGCAATTTCTGTGTTTCATCGTCAATATGTAAGTCCAAGAGATACAGTAAACCTGAAGTGAAGCATCGGAATCTAAAACTGGACTCGCAGTAGAGGTTCAAATCATAGAAAGTTAGAGTGTCCGTCCTCTTGTACTTAAGTCGGCATTGTGCCTTTTGTTTTAAATTCGGATGCAATTTTTGTGTTTCATCGTCAATACAAAGGTCCAAGGGATACAGTAAACCTGAAGTGAAGCATCGGAATCTAAAACTGGACTCACAGGAGAGGTTCAAATCAAAGAAAGATAGAGTGTCGGTACTCTTGTACTTAAGTCGGCTTTGTGCCTTTTGTATTATATTCGGATGCAATTTCTATGTTTCATCGTCAATAAGAAGGTCCAAGGGATACAGTAAACCTCAAGTGAAGCATCGGAGTCTACAACTGGACTCACAGGAGGGGTTCAAATCATAGAGAGTTACAGTGTTAGTCCTCTTGTACTTAAGTCCGCATTGTGCCTTTTGTATTAAATTTGGATGCAATTTCTGTGTTTCATCGTCAATAAGAATGTCCAAGGAAACAGTAAACCTGAAGTGAAGCATCGGAATTTAAAACTGGACTCACAGGAGAGGTTCAAATCATAATAAAAGTTAGAGTGTCAGTCCTCTTGTACTTAAGTCGGCATT
Source organism: Schistocerca americana (assembly GCF_021461395.2). Lineage (NCBI taxonomy): Eukaryota > Metazoa > Arthropoda > Insecta > Orthoptera > Acrididae > Schistocerca > Schistocerca americana. Next base: position 218,223,646 of record NC_060127.1, read on the forward strand.
GTGCCTTTTGTATTCAATTCGGAATCAATTTCTGTGTTTCATCGTCAATAAGAAGGTCCAAGGGATACAGTAAACCTGAAGGTAAGCATCTGAATCTGAAACTGGACTCACAGGAGAGGTTCAAATTATAGAGAGTTAGAGTGTCAGTCCTCTTGTACTTAGGTCGGCATTTTGCCTTTTGTATTAAATTCGGATGTAATTTATGTGTTTCATCGTCAATAACAAGGTCCAAGGGATACAGTAAACCGGAAGTGAAGCATCGGAATCTAAAACTGGACTCACAGGAGAGGTTGAAATCATAGAGAGTTAGAGTGTTACTCCTCTTGTACATAAGTCCGCATTGCGCCTTTTGTATTAAATTTGGATGCAATTTCTGTGTTTCATCGTCAATAAGAACGTCCAAGGAAACAGTAAACCTGAAGTGAAGCATCGGAATTTAAAACTGGACTCACAGGAGAGGTTCAAATCATAATAAAAGTAAGAGTGTCAGTCCTCTTGTACTTAAGTCGGCATTGTGCCTTTTGTATTAAATTCGGATCCAATTTCTGTGTTTCATCGTCAATAAGAAGGTCCAAGGGATACAGTAAACCTGAAGTGAAGCATCGGAATCTAAAGCTTGACTCACAGGAGAGTTTCAAATCATAGAGAGTTAGAGTGTCAGTCCTCTTGTACTTAAGTCGGCATTGTGCCTTTTATATTAAATTCAGATGCAATTTATGTGTTTCATCGTCAACACGAAGGTCCAAGGGATACAGTAAACCGGAAGTGCAGCATCGGAATCTAAAACTGGACTTACAGGAGAGGTCCAAATCATAGAAAAGTTAGATAATCAGTCCGCTTGTACTTAAGTCGGAGTAATGCCTTTTGTATTAAATTCGGATGCAATTTCTGTGTTCCATCGTCAAGAAGAAGTTCCAAGGGATACAGTAAACCTGAAGTGAAGCATCGGAATCTATAACTGGACTCACAGGAGGGGTTCAAATCAAAGAATGTTAGAGTGTCAGTCCTCAAGTACTTAAGTCGGTGTTTTGCCTTTTGTATTAAATTCGGATTTAATATCTGTGTTTCATCGTCAATAAGAAGGTCCAAGGGATACAGTAAACCTGAAGTGAGGCATCCGAATCTATAACTGGACTCACAGGAGAGGTTCAAATCATAGAAAGTTAGAGAGTCAATCCCCTTGTACTTAAGTCGGCATTGTGCCTTTTGTATTAAATTCGGATGCAATTTCTGTGTTTCATCGTCAACACCTAAGTCCAAGGGATACAGTAAACCTTAAGTGAAGCATCTGAATCTAAAACTTGACTCACAGTAGAGGTTCAAATCATAGAAAGATAGAGTGTCAGTCCTCTTGTACTTAAGTCGGCATTGTACCTTTCGTTTTAAATTCGGATGCAATTTCTGTGTTTCATCGTCAATACGAAGGTCCAAGGGATACAGTAAACCTGAAGTGAAGCATCGGAATCTAAAACTGGACTCACAGGAGAGTTTCAAATCATAGAGAGTTAGAGTGTCAGTCCTCTTGTACTTAAGTCGGCATTGTGCCTTTTATATTAAATTCAGATGCAATTTATGTGTTTCATCGTCAATAAGAAGGTCCAAGGGATACAGTAAACCGGAAGTGAAGCATCAGAATCTAAAACTGGACTTACAGGAGAGGTCCAAATCATAGAAAGTTAGATAATCAGTCCCCTTGTACTTAAGTCGGAATAATGCCTGTGTTTTAAATTCGGATGCAATTTCTGTGTTCCATCGTCAAGAAGAAGTTCCAAGGGATACAGTAAACCTGAAGTGAAGCATCGGAATCTATAACTGGACTCACAGGAAAGGTTCAAATCATAGAAAGTTAGAGAGTCAGTCCCCTTGTACTTATGTCGGCATTGTGCCTTTTGTAGTAAATTCGGATGCAATTTCTGTGTTTCATCGTCAATATGTAAGTCCAAGAGATACAGTAAACCTGAAGTGAAGCATCGGAATCTAAAACTGGACTCACAGTAGAGGTTCAAATCATAGAAAGTTAGAGTGTCCGTCCCCTTGTACTTAAGTCGGCATTGTGCCTTTTGTTTTAAATTCGGATGCAATTTTTGTGTTTCATCGTCAATACGAAGGTCCAAGGGATACAGTAAACCTGAAGTGAAGCATCGGAATCTAAAACTGGACTCACAGGAGAGGTTCAAATCAAAGTAAGATAGAGTGTCGGTACTCTTGTACTTAAGTCGGCTTTGTGCCTTTTGTATTATATTCGGATGCAATTTCTATGTTTCATCGTCAATAAGAAGGTCCAAGGGATACAGTAAACCTCAAGTGAAGCATCGGAGTCTACAACTGGACTCACAGGAGGGGTTCAAATCATAGAGAGTTACAGTGTTAGTCCTCTTGTACTTAAGTCCGCATTGTGCCTTTTGTATTAAATTTGGATGCAATTTCTGTGTTTCATCGTCAATAAAAATGTCCAAGGAAACAGTAAACCTGAAGTGAAGCATCGGAATTTAAAACTGGACTCACAGGAGAGGTTCAAATCATAATAAAAGTTAGAGTGTCAGTCCTCTTGTACTTATGTCGGCATTGTGCCTTTTGTATTCAATTCGGATTCCATTTCTGTGTTTCATCGTCAATAAGAAGGTCCAAGGGATACAGTAAACCTGAAGTTAAGCATCTGAATCTGAAACTGGACTCACAGGAGAGGTTCAAATTATAGAGAGTTAGAGTGTCAGTCCTCTTGTACTTAAGTCGGCATTTTGCCTTTTGTATTAAATTCGGATGTAATTTATGTGTTTCATCGTCAATAACAAGGTCCAAGGGATACAGTAAACCGGAAGTGAAGCATCGGAATCTAAAACTGGACTCACAGGAGAGGTTCAAATCATAGAGAGATAGAGTGTTACTCCTCTTGTACATAAGTCCGCATTGCGCCTTTTGTATTAAATTTGGATGCAATTTCTGTGTTTCATCGTCAATAAGAACGTCCAAGGGAACAGTAAACCTGAAGTGAAGCATCGGAATTTAAAACTGGACTCACAGGAGAGGTTCAAATCATAATAAAAGTAAGAGTGTCAGTCCTCTTGTACTTAAGTCGGCATTGTGCCTTTTGTATTAAATTCGGATCCAATTTCTGTGTTTCATCGTCAATAAGAAGGTCCAAGGGATACAGTAAACCTGAAGTGAAGCATCGGAATCTAAAACTGGACTCACAGGAGAGTTTCAAATCATAGAGAGTTAGAGTGTCAGTCCTCTTGTACTTAAGTCGGCATTGTGCCTTTTGTATTAAATTCAGATGCAATTTATGTGTTTCATCGTCAATACGAAGGTCCAAGGGATACAGTAAACCGGAAGTGCAGCATCGGAATCTAAAACTGGACTTACAGGAGAGGTCCAAATCATAGAAAAGTTAGATAATCAGTCCGCTTGTACTTAAGTCGGAGTAATGCCTTTTGTATTAAATTCGGATGCAATTTCTGTGTTCCATCGTCAAGAAGAAGTTCCAAGGGATACAGTAAACCTGAAGTGAAGCATCGGAATCTATAACTGGACTCACAGGAGGGGTTCAAATCAAAGAATGTTAGAGTGTCAGTCCTCAAGTACTTAAGTCGGTGTTTTGCCTTTTGTATTAAATTCGGATTTAATATCTGTGTTTCATCGTCAATAAGAAGGTCCAAGGGATACAGTAAACCTGAAGTGAGGCATCGGAATCTAAAACTGGACTCACAGGAGAGGTTCAAATCATAGAAAGATAGAGTGTCAGTCCTCTTGTACTTAAGTCGGCATTGTGCCTTTTGTTTTAAATTCGGATGCAATTTCTGTGTTTCATCGTCAATACGAAGGTCCAAGGGATACAGTAAACCTGAAGTGAAGCATCGGAATCTAAAACTGGACTCACAGGAGAGTTTCAAATCATAGAGAGTTAGAGTGTCAGTCCTCTTGTACTTAAGTCGGCATTGTGCCTTTTATATTAAATTCAGATTCAATTTATGTGTTTCATCGTCAATAAGAAGGTCCAAGGGATACAGTAAACCGGAAGTGAAGCATCAGAATCTAAAACAGGACTTACAGGAGAGGTCCAAATCATAGAAAGTTAGATAATCAGTCCCCTTGTACTTAAGTCGGAATAATGCCTTTGTATTAAATTCGGATGCAATTTCTGTGTTCCATCGTCAAGAAGAAGTTCCAAGGGATACAGTAAACCTGAAGTGAAGCATCGGAATCTATAACTGGACTCACAGGAAAGGTTCAAATCATAGAAAGTTAGAGAGTCAGTCCCCTTGTACTTATGTCGGCATTGTGCCTTTTGTATTAAATTCGGATGCAATTTCTGTGTTTCATCGTCAATAAGTAAGTCCAAGGGATACAGTAAACCTTAAGTGAAGCATCGGAATCTAAAACTTGACTCACAGTAGAGGTTCAAATCATAGAAAGATAGAGTGTCAGTCCTCTTGTACTTAAGTCGGCATTGTGCCTTTTGTTTTAAATTCGGATGCAATTTCTGTGTTTCATCGTCAATACGAAGGTCCAAGGGATACAGTAAAAGTGAAGTGAAGCATCGGAATCTAAAACTGGACTCACAGGAGAGGTTCAAATCAAAGAAAGATATAGTGTCGGTACTCTTGTACTTAAGTCGGTATTGTGCCTTTTATATTAAATTCGGAAGCAATTTCTGTGTTTCATCGTCAATAATCAGGTCCAAGGGATACAGTAAACCTGAAGTGAAGCATCTGAATCTATAACTGGACTAACAGGAGTGGTTCAAATCAAAGAAAGTTAGAGTGTCAGTCCTCTTGTACTTAAGTCGGTGTTTTGCCTTTTGTATTAAATTCGGATTTAATATCTGTGTTTCATCGTCAATAAGAAGGTCCAAGGGATACAGTAAACCTGAAGTGAAGCATCGGAATCTATAACTGGACTCACAGGAGAGGTTCAAATCATTGAAAGTTACATAATCAGTCCGCTTGTACTTAAGTCGGAATTATGCTTTTGTATTAAATTCGGATGCAATTTCTGTGTTCCATCGTCAAGAAGAAGTTCCAAGGTATACAGTAAACCTGAAGTGAAGCATCGGAATCCAAAACTGGACTCACAAGAGAGGTTCAAATCATAGACAGTTAGAGTGTAAATCCTCCTGTACTTAAGTCCGCATTGCTCCTTTTGTGTTAAATTTGGATGCAATTTCTGTGTTTCATCGTCAATAAGAAGGTCCAAGGGATACAGTAAACCTGAAGTGAAGCATCGGAATCTAAAACTGGACTCACAGGAGAGGTTCAAATCATAATAAAAGTTAGAGTGTCAGTCCTCTTGTACTTAAGTCGGCATTGTGCCTTTTGTATTAAATTCGGATCCAATTTCTGTGTTTCATCGTCAATAAGAAGGTCCAAGGGATACAGTAAACCTGAAGTGAAGCATCGGAATCTAAAACTGGACTCACAGGAGAGGTTCAAATCATAGAGAGTTAGAGTGTCAATCCTCTTGTACTTAAGTCGGCATTGTGCCTTTTGTATTAAATTCGGATGCAATTTATGTGTTTCATCGTCAATAAGAAGGTCCAAGGGATACAGTAAACCGGAAGTGAAGCATCATAATCTAAAACTGGACTTACAGGAGAGGTCCAAATCATAGAAAGTTAGATAATCAGTCCGCTTGTACTTAAGTCGGAATTATGCCTTTTGTATTAAATTCTGATGCAATTTCTGTGTTCCATCGTCAACAAGAAGTTCCAAGGGATACAGTAAACCTGAAGTGAAGCATCGGAATCTAAAACTGGACTCACAAGAGAGGTTCAAATCATAGAAAGTTAGAGAGTCAGTCCCCTTGTACTTATGTCTGCATTGTGCCTTTTGTATTAAATTTTTAAATTCGGATGCAATTTCTGTGTTTCGTCGTCAATATGTAAGTCCAAGAGATACAGTAAACCTGAAGTGAAGCATCGGAATCTAAAACTGGACTCACAGTAGAGGTTCAAATCATAGAAAGTTAGAGTGTCAGTCCACTTGTACTTAAGTCGGCATTGTGCCATTTGTTTTAAATTCGGATGCAATTTTTGTGTTTCATCGTCAATACGAAGGTCCAAGGGATACAGTAAACCTGAAGTGAAGCATCGGAATCTAAAACTGGACTCACAGGAGAGTTTCAAATCATAGAGAGTTAGAGTGTCAGTCCTCTTGTACTTAAGGCGGCATTGTCCCTTTTATATTACATTCAGATGCAATTTATGTGTTTCATCGTCAATAAGAAGGTCCAAGGGATACAGTAAACCGGAAGTGAAGCATCAGAATCTAAAACTGGACTTACAGGAGAGGTCCAAATCATAGAAAGTTAGATAATCATTCCGCCTGTACTTAAGCCGGAGTAATGCCTTTTGTATTAAATTCGGATGCAATTTCTGTGTTCCATCGTCAAGAAGAAGTTCCAAGGGATACAGTAAAGCTGAAGTGAAGCATCGGAAACTATAACTGGACTCACAGGAGGGGTTCAAATCAAAGAAAGTTTGAGTGTCAGTCCTCTTGTACTTATGTCGGTGTTTTGCCTTTTGTATTAAATTCGGATTTAATATCTGTGTTTCATCGTCAATAAGAAGGTCCAAGGGATACAGTAAACCTGAAGTGAAGCATCGGAATCTATAACTGGACTCACAGGAGAGGTTCAAATCATAGAAAGTTAGAGTGTCAGTCCTCTTGCACTTAAGTCGGCATTGTGCCTTTTATATTAAATTCGTATGCAATTTATGTGTTTCATCGGCAATAAGAAGGTCCAAGGGATACAGTAAACCGGAAGTGAAGCATCGGAATCTAAAAGTGGACTTATAGGAGAGGTCCAAATCATAGAAAGTTAGATAATCAGTCCGCTTGTACTTAAGTCGGAATTATGCTTTTGTATTAAATTCGGATGCAATTTCTGTGTTCCATCGTCAAGAAGAAGTTCCAAGGTATACAGTAAACCTGAAGTGAAGCATCGGAATCCAAAACTGGACTCACAAGAGAGGTTCAAATCACAGACAGTTAGAGTGTCAGTCCTCTTGTACTTAAGTCCGCATTGCGCGTTATGTATTAAATTTGGATGCAATTTCTGTGTTTCATCGTCAATACGAATGTCCAAGGAAACAGTAAACCTGAAGTGAAGCATCGGAATTTAAAACTGGACTCACAGGAGAGGTTCAAATCATAGAAAGTTAGATAATCAGTCCGCTTGTACTTAAGTCGGAATTATGCCTTTTGTATTAAATTCTGATGCAATTTCTGTGTTCCATCGTCAAGAAGAAGTTCCAAGGGATACAGTAAACCTGAAGTGAAGCATCGGAATCTATAACTGGACTCACAGGAGAGGTTCAAATCATAGAAAGTTAGAGAGTCAGTCCCCTTGTACTTATGTCTGCATTGTGCCTTTTGAATTAAATTCTTAAATTCGGATGCAATTTCTGTGTTTCATCGTCAATATGTAAGTCCAAGAGATACAGTAAACCTGAAGTGAAGCATCGGAATCTAAAACTGGCCTCACAGGAGAGGTTCAAATCATAGAGAGTTAGAGTGTTACTCCTCTTGTACTTAGGTCCGCATTGCGCCTTTTGTATTAAATTTGGATGCAATTTCTGTGTTTCATCGTCAATAAGAACGTCCAAGGAAACAGTAAACCTGAAGTGAAGCATCGGAATTTAAAACTGGACTCACAGGAGAGGTTCAAATCATAATAAAAGTAAGAGTGTCAGTCCTCTTGTACTTAAGTCGGCATTGTGCCTTTTGTATTAAATTCCGATCCAATTTCTGTGTTTCATCGTCAATAAGAAGGTCCAAGGGATACAGTAAACCTGAAGTAAAGCATCGGAATCTAAAACTGGACTTACAGGAGAGTTTCAAATCATAGAGAGTTAGAGTGTCAGTCCTCTTGTACTTAAGTCGGCATTGTGAATTTTATATTAAATTCAGATGCAATTTATGTGTTTCATCGTCAATAAGAAGGTCCAAGGGATACAGTAAACCGGAAGTGAAGCATCGGAATCTAAAACTGGACTTACATGAGGGGTCCAAATCATAGAAAGTTAATCAGTCCGCTTGTACTTAAGTCGGAATAATACCTTTTGTATTAAATTCGGATGCAATTTCTGTGTTCCATCGTCAAGAAGAAGTTCCAAGGGATACAGTAAACCTGAAGTGAAGCATCGGAATCTATAACTGGACTCACAGGAAAGGTTCAAATCATAGAAAGTTAGAGAGTCAGTCCCCTTGTACTTATGTCGGCATTGTGCCTTTTGTATTAAATTCGGATGCAATTTCTGTGTTTCATCCTCAATATGTAAGACCAAGAGATACAGTAAACCTGAAGAGAAGCATCGGAATCTAAAACTTGACTCACAGGAGAGGTTCAAAACATACAAAGTTAGAGTGTCAGTCCTCTTGTACTTAGGTCGGCATTGTGCCTTTTGTTTTAAATTCGGATGCAATTTTTGTGTTTCATCGTCAATACGAAGGTCCAAGGGATACAGTAAACCTGAAGTGAAGCATCGGAATCTAAAACTGGACTCACAGGAGAGGTTCAAATCAAAGAAAGATAGGGTGCCGGTACTCTTGTACTTAAGTCGGCTTTGTGCCTTTTGTATTAAATTCGGATGCAATTTCTATGTTTCATCGTCAATAAGAAGGTCCAAGGGATACAGTAAACCTCAAGTGAAGCATCGGAGTCTAAAACTGGACTCACAGGAGAGGTTCAAATCACAGAGAGTTACAGTGTTAGTCCTCTTGTACTTAAGTCCGCATTGTGCCTTTTGTATTTAATTTGGATGCAATTAATGTGTTTCATCGTCAATAAGAATGTCCAAGGAAACAGTAAACATGGAGTGAAGCATCGGAATTTAAAACTGGACTCACAGGAGATGATCAAATCATAATAAAAGTTAGAGTGTCAGTCCTCTTGTACTTAAGTCGGCATTGTGCCTTTTGTATTCAATTCGGATTCAATTTCTGTGTTTCATCGTCAATAAGAAGGTCCAAGGGATACAGTAAACCTGAAGTTAAGCATCTGAATCTAAAACTGGACTCACAGGCGAGGTTCAAATCATAGTGAGTTACAGTGTCAGTCCTCTTGTACTTAAGTCGGCATTTTGCCTTTTGTATTAAATTCGGATGCAATTAATGTGTTTCATCGTCAATAACAAGGTCCTAGGGATACAGTAAACCGGAAGTGAAGCATCGGAATCTAAAACTGGACTCACAGGAGAGGTTCAAATCATAGAGAGTTAGAGTGTTACTCCTCTTGTACTTAAGTCCGCATTGCGCCTTTTGTATTAAATTTGGATGCAATTTCTGTGTTTCATCGTCAATAAGAACGTCCAAGGAAACAGTAAACCTGAAGTGAAGCATCGGAATTTAAAACTGGACTCACAGGAGAGGTTCAAATCATAATAAAAGTAAGAGTGTCAGTCCTCTTGTACTTAAGTCGGCATTGTGCCTTTTGTATTAAATTCGGATCCAATTTCTGTGTTTCATCGTCAATAAGAAGGTCCAAGGGATACAGTAAACCTGAAGTGAAGCATCGGAATCTAAAACTGGACTCACACGAGAGTTTCAAATTATAGAGAGTTAGAGTGTCAGTCCTCTTGTACTTAAGTCGGCATTGTGCCTTTTATATTAAATTCAGATGCAATTTATGTGTTTCATCGTCACTAAGAAGGTCCAAGGGATACAGTAAACCGGAAGTGAAGCATCGGAATCTAAAACTGGACTTACAGGAGAGGTCCAAATCATAGAAAGTTAGATAATCAGTCCGCTTGTACTTAAGTCGGAGTAATGCCTTTTGTATTAAATTCGGATGCAATTTCTGTGTTCCATCGACAAGAAGAAGTTCCAAGGGATACAGTAAACCTGAAGTGAAGCATCGGAATCTATAAATGGACTCACAGGAGGGGTTCAAATCAAAGAAAGTTAGAGTGTCAGTCCTCTTGTACTTATGTCGGTGTTTTGCCTTTTGTATTAAATTCGGATTTAATATCTGTGTTTCATCGTCAATAAGAAGGTCCAAGGGATACAATAAACCTGAAGTGAGGCATCGGAATCCATAACTGGACTCACAGGAGAGGTTCAAATCATAGAAAGTTAGAGTGTCAGTCCCCTTGTACTTAAGTCGGCATTGTGCCTTTTGTATTAAATTCGGATGCAATTTCTGTGTTTCATCGTCAATAAGTAAGTCCAAGAGATACAGTAAACCTTAAGTGAAGCATCGGAATCTAAAACTGGACTCACAGTAGAGGTTCAAATCATAGAAAGATAGAGTGTCAGTCCTCTTGTACTTAAGTCGGCATTGTGCCTTTTGTTTTAAATTCGGATGCAATTCCTGTGTTTCATCGTCAATACGAAGGTCCAAGGGATACAGTAAATCTGAAGTGAAGCATCGGAATCTAAAACTGGACTCACAGAAGAGGTTCAAATCAAAGAAAGATAGAGTGTCGGTACTCTTGTACTTATGTCGGTATTGTGCTTTTAATATTAAATTCGGAAGCAATTTCTGTGTTTCATCGTCAATAATCAGGTCCAAGGGATACAGTAAACCTGAAGTGAAGCATCGGAATCTATAGCTGGACTCACAGGAGAGGTTCAAATCATAGAAAGTTAGAGTGTCACTCCTCTTGTACTTAAGTCGGCATTGTGCATTTTGTTTTAAATTCGGATGCAATTTCTGTGTTTCATCGTCAATACGACGGTCCAAGGGATACAGTAAACCTGAAATGAAGCACCGGAATCTAAAACTGGACTCACAGGAGAGGTTCAAATCAAAGAAAGATAGAGTGTCGGTACTCTTGTACTTAAGTCGGCATTGTGCCTTTTGTATTAAATTCGGATCCAATTTCTGTGTTTTATCGTCGTTAAGAAGGTCCAAGGGATACAGTAAACCTGAAGTGAAGCATCGGAATCTATAACTGGACTCAAAGGAGCTGTTCAAATCATAGAGAGTTAGAGTGTCAGTCCTCTTGTACTTAAGTCGGCATTTTGCCTTTTGTATAAAATTCGGATGCAATTTATGTGTTTCATCGTCAATAACAAGGTCCAAGGGATACAGTAAACCTGAAGTGAAGCATCGGAATCCAAAACTGGACTCACAGGAGAGGTTCAAATCGTACAAAGTTAGAGAGTCCGTCGTCTTGTACTTAATTTGGCATTGTGCCTTTTGTATTAAATTCGGATGCAATTTCTATGTTTCATCGTCAATAAGAATGCCCAAGGGATACAGTAAACCTGAAGGGAAGCATCGGAGTCCAAAACTGGACTCACAGGAGAGGTTCAAATCATAGAGAGTTAGAGTGTCAGTCCTCTTGTACTTAAGCTCGCATTGTGCCTTTTGTATTAAATTTGGATGCAATTTCAGTGTTTTATCGTCAATAAGAACGTCCAAGGAAACAGTAAACCTGAAGTGAGGCATCGGAATTTAAAACTGGACTCACAAGAGAGGTTCAAATCACAATAAAAGTTAGAGTGTCAGTCCTCTTGTACTTAAGTCGGCATTGTGCCTTTTGTATTAAATTCGGATCCAATTTCTGTGTTTCATCGTGAATAAGAAGGTCCCAGGGATACAGTAATCCTGAAGTGAAGCATCGGAATCTAAAACTGGACTCACAGGAGAGGTTCAAATCATAAAGGGTTAGAGTGTCAGTCCTCTTGTACTTAAGTCGTCATTGTGCCTCTTGTATTAAATTCGGATGCAATTTATATGTTTCATCGTCAATAAGACGGTCCAAGGGATACAGTAAACGTGAAGTGAAGCATCGGAATCTAAAACTGGACTCACAGGAGAGGTTCAAATCATAGAGAGTTAGAGCGTCAGTCCTCTTGTACTTAAGTCGGCATTGTGCCTTTTGTATTAAATTCGGATCCAATTTCTGTGTTTCATCGTCAATAAGAAGGTCCAAGGGATACAGTAAACCTGAAGTGAAGCATCGGAATCTAAAACTAGACTCACAGGAGAGTTTCAAATTATAGAGAGTTAGAGTGTCAGTCCTCTTGTACTTAAGTCGGCATTGTGCCTTTTATATTAAATTCAGATGCAATTTATGTGTTTCATCGTCACTAAGAAGGTCCAAGGGATACAGTAAACCGGAAGTGAAGCATCGGAATCTAAAACTGGACTTACAGGAGAGGTCCAAATCATAGAAAGTTAGATAATCAGTCCGCTTGTACTTAAGTCGGAGTAATGCCTTTTGTATTAAATTCGGATGCAATTTCTGTGTTCCATCGACAAGAAGAAGTTCCAAGGGATACAGTAAACCTGAAGTGAAGCATCGGAATCTATAAATGGACTCACAGGAGGGGTTCAAATCAAAGAAAGTTAGAGTGTAAGTCCTCTTGTACTTATGTCGGTGTTTTGCCTTTTGTATTAAATTCGGATTTAATATCTGTGTTTCATCGTCAATAAGAAGGTCCAAGGGATACAGTAAACCTGAAGTGAGGCATCGGAATCCATAACTGGACTCACAGGAGAGGTTCAAATCATAGAAATTTAGAGTGTCAGTCCCCTTGTACTTAAGTCGGCATTGTTTTGTATTAAATTCGGATGCAATTTCTGTGTTTCATCGTCAATAAGTAAGTCCAAGAGATACAGTAAACCATAAGTGAAGCATCGGAATCTAAAACTGGACTCACAGTAGAGGTTCAAATCATAGAAAGATAGAGTGTCAGTCCTCTTGTACTTAAGTCGGCATTGTGCCTTTTGTTTTAAATTCGGATGCAATTCCTGTGTTTCATCGTCAATACGAAGGTCCAAGGGATACAGTAAATCTGAAGTGAAGCATCGGAATCTAAAACTGGACTCACAGAAGAGGTTCAAATCAAAGAAAGATAGAGTGTCGGTACTCTTGTACTTATTTCGGTATTGTGCCTTTTATATTAAATTCGGAAGCAATTTCTGTGTTTCATCGTCAATAATCAGGTCCAAGGGATACAGTAAACCTGAAGTGAAGCATCGGAATCTATAGCTGGACTCACAGGAGAGGTTCAAATCAAAGAAACTTAGAGTGTCAGTCCTCTTGTACTTAAGTCGGTATTTTGCCTTTTGTATTAAATTCGGATTTAATATCTGTGTTTCATCGTCAATAAGAAGGTCCAAGGGATACAGTAAACCTGAAGTGAAGCATCGGAATCTATAACTGGACTCACAGGAGAGGTTCAAATCATAGAAAGTTAGAGTGTCACTCCTCTTGTACTTAAGTCGGCATTGTGCATTTTGTTTTAAATTCGGATGCAATTTCTGTGTTTCATCGTCAATACGACGGTCCAAGGGATACAGTAAACCTGAAATGAAGCACCGGAATCTAAAACTGGACTCACAGGAGAGGTTCAAATCAAAGAAAGATAGAGTGTCGGTACTCTTGTACTTAAGTCGGCATTGTGCCTTTTGTATTAAATTCGGATCCAATTTCTGTGTTTTATCGTCGTTAAGAAGGTCCAAGGGATACAGTAAACCTGAAGTGAAGCATCGGAATCTATAACTGGACTCAAAGGAGCTGTTCAAATCATAGAGAGTTAGAGTGTCAGTCCTCTTTTACTTAAGTCGGCATTTTGCCTTTTGTATAAAATTCGGATGCAATTTATGTGTTTCATCGTCAATAACAAGGTCCAAGGGATACAGTAAACCTGAAGTGAAGCATCGGAATCCAAAACTGGACTCACAGGAGAGGTTCAAATCGTACAAAGTTAGAGAGTCAGTCGTCTTGTACTTAATTTGGCATTGTGCCTTTTGTATTAAATTCGGATGCAATTTCTATGTTTCATCGTCAATAAGAATGCCCAAGGGATACAGTAAACCTGAAGGGAAGCATCGGAGTCCAAAACTGGACTCACAGGAGAGGTTCAAATCATAGAGAGTTAGAGTGTCAGTCCTCTTGTACTTAAGCCCGCATTGTGCCTTTTGTATTAAATTTGGATGCAATTTCAGTGTTTTATCGTCAATAAGAACGTCCAAGGAAACAGTAAACCTGAAGTGAGGCATCGGAATTTAAAACTGGACTCACAAGAGAGGTTCAAATCACAATAAAAGTTAGAGTGTCAGTCCTCTTGTACTTAAGTCGGCATTGTGCCTTTTGTATTAAATTCGGATCCAATTTCTGTGTTTCATCGTGAATAAGAAAGTCCCAGGGATACAGTAAACCTGAAGTGAAGCATCGGAATCTAAAACTGGACTCACAGGAGAGGTTCAAATCATAAAGGGTTAGAGTGTCAGTCCTCTTGTACTTAAGTCGTCATTGTGCCTCTTGTATTAAATTCGGATGCAATTTATATGTTTCATCGTCTATAAGACGGTCCAAGGGATACAGTAAACGTGAAGTGAAGCATCGGAATCTAAAACTGGACTCACAGGAGAGGTTCAAATCACAGAGAGTTAGAGCGTCAGTCCTCTTGTACTTAAGTCGGCATTGTGCCTTTTGTATTAAATTCGGATGCAATTTCTGTGTTCCATCGTCAATAAGATGTTCCAAGGTATACAGAAAAACCTGAAGTGAAGCATCGGAATCTAAAACTGGACTCACAAGAGAGGTTCAAATCATAGAATGTTTGAGTGTCAGTCCGCTTGTTCTTAAGTCGGCAATGTGCCTTTTGTATTAAATTCGGATGCAATTTCTGTGTTTCATCGTCAATAAGAAGGTCCAAGGCATACAGTAAACCTGAAGTGAAGCATCCGAATGTAAAACTGGACTCACAGGAGAGGTTCAAATCATAGTAAGTTAGAGTGTCAGTCCTCTTGTACTTAAGTCGGTATTGTGCCTTTTGTATTAAATTCGGATGCAATTTCTGTGTTTCATCGTCAATAAGAACGTCCAGGGGATACAGTAAACCTGAAGTGACGCATCGGAATCTAAAACTGGACTCACAGGAGAGGTTCAAATCATAGAGAGTTAGAGTGTCAGTCCTCTTGTACTTAAGTCGGCATTTTCCCTTTTGTATTAAATTCGGATGCAATTTATGTGTTTCATCGTCAATAACAAGGTCCTAGGGATACAGTAAACCGGAAGTGAAGCATCGGAATCTAAAACTGCACTCACAGGAGAGGTTCAAATCATAGAGAGTTAGAGTGTTACTCCTCTTGTACTTAAGTCCGCATTGCGCCTTTTGTATTAAATTTGGATGCAATTTCTGTGTTTCATCGTCAATAAGAACGTCCAAGGAAACAGTAAACCTGAAATGAAGCATCGGAATTTAAAACTGGACTCACAGGAGAGATTCAAATCATAATAAAAGTTAGAGTATCAGTCCTCTTGTACTTAAGTCGGCATTGTGCCTTTTGTATTAAATTCGGATCCAATTTCTGTGTTTCATCGTCAATAAGAAGGTCTAAGGGATACAGTAAACCTGAAGTGAAGCATCGGAATCTAAAACTGGACTCACAGGAGAGTTTCAAATCATAGAGAGTTAGAGTGTCAGTCCTCTTGTACTTAAGTCGGTATTGTGCCTTTTATATTAAATTTAGATGCAATTTATGTGTTTCATCGTCAATAAGAAGGTCCAAGGGATACAGTAAACCTGAAGTGAAGCATCGGAATCTAAAACTGGACTTACAGGAGAGGTCCAAATCATAGAAAGTTAGATAATCAGTCCGCTTGTACTTAAGTCGGAGTAATGCCTTTTGTATTAAATTCGCATGCAATTTCTGTGTTCCATCGTCAAGAAGAAGTGCCAAGGGATACAGTAAACCTGAAGTGAAGCATCGGAATCTATAACTGGACTCACAGGAGGGGTTCAAATCAAAGAAAGTTAGAGTGTCAGTCCTCTTGTACTTAAGTCGGTGTTTTGCCTTTTGTATTAAATTCGGATTTAATATCTGTGTTTCATCGTCAATAAGAAGGTCCAAGGGATACAGTAAACCTGAAGTGTGGCATCGGAATCTATAACTGGACTAACAGGAGAGGTTCAAATCATAGAAAGTTAGAGAGTCAGTCCCCTTGTACTTAAGTCGGCATTGTGCCTTTTGTATTAAATTCGGATGCAATTTCTGTGTTTCATCGTCAATAAGTAAGTCCAAGAGATACAGTAAACCTTAAGTGAAGCATCGGAATCTAAAACTGGACTCACAGTAGAGTTCCAAATCATAGAAAGATAGAGTGTCAGTCCTCTTGTACTTAAGTCGGCATTGTGCCTTTTGTTTTAAATTCGGATGCAATTCCTGTGTTTCATCGTCAATATGAAGGTCCAAGGGATACAGTAAACCTGAAGTGAAGCATCGGAATCTAAAACTGGACTCACAGGAGAGGTTCAAATCAAGGAAAGATAGAGTGTCGGTACTCTTGTACTTAAGTCGTTATTGTGCCTTTTATATTAAATTCGGAAGCAATTTCTGTGTTTCATCGTCAATAATCAGGTCCAAGGGATACAGTAAACCTGAAGTGAAGCATCGGAATCTATAACTAGACTCACAGGAGAGGTTCAAATCAAAGAAAGTTAGAGTGTCAGTCCTCTTGTACTTAAGTCGGTGTTTTGCCTTTTGTATTAAATTCGGATTTAATATCTGTGTTTCATCGTCAATAAGAAAGTCCAAGGGATACAGTAAACCTGAAATGAAGCATCGGAATCTATAACTGGACTCACAGGAGAGGTTCAAATCATAGAAAGTTAGAGTGTCAGTCCTCTTGTACTTAAGTCGGCATTGTGCATTTTGTTTTAAATTCGGATGCAATTTCTGTGTTTCATCGTCAATACGAAGGTCCAAGGGATACAGTAAACCTGAAGTGAAGCATCGGAATCTAAAACTGGACTCACAGGAGAAATTCAAATCAAAGAAAGATAGAGTGACGGTACGCTTGTACTTAAGTCGGCATTGTTCCTTTTGTATTACATTCGTATGCAATTTCTGTGTTTCATCGTCAATAAGAAGTTCCAAGGGATACAGTAAACCTGAAGTGAAGCAGCGGATTTGAAAACTGGACTCACAGGAGAGGTTCAAATCATAGAGAGTTAGAGTGTCAGTCCTCTTGTACTAAAGTCCGCATTGTGCCTTTTGTATTAAATTTGGATGCAATTTCAGTGTTTTATCGTCAATAAGAACGTCCAAGGAAACAGTAAACCTGAAGTGAGGCATCGGAATTTAAAACTGGACTCACAAGAGAGGTACAAATCACAATAAAAGTTAGAGTGTCAGTCCTCTTGTACTTAAGTCGGCATTGTGCCTTTTGTATTAAATTCGGATCCAATTTCTGTGTTTCATCGTGAATAAGAAGGTCCAAGGGATACAGTATACTTGAAGTGAAGCATCGGAATCTAAAAATGGACTCACAGGAGAGGTTCAAATCATAAAGGGTTAGAGTGTCAGTCCTCTTGTACTTAAGTCGTCATTGTGCCTTTTGTATTAAATTCGGATGCAATTTATATGTTTCATCGTCAATAAGACGGTCCAAGGGATACAGTAAACCTGAAGTGAAGCATCGGGATCTAAAACTGGACTCACAGGAGAGGTTCAAATCAAAGAAAGTTAGAGTGTCAGTCTTCTTGTACTTAAGTCGGCATTGTGCCTTTTGTATTAAATTCGGATGCAATTTCTGTGTTCCATCGTCAATAAGATGTTCCAAGGTATACAGAAAAACCTGAAGTGAAGCATCGGAATCTAAAACTGGACTCACAAGAGAGGTTCAAATCATAGAAAGTTTGAGTGTCAGTCCGCTTGTTCTTAAGTCGGTAATGTGCCTTTTGTATTATATTCGGATGCAATTTCTGTGTTTCATCGTCAATAAGAAGGTCCAAGGCATACAGTAAACCTGAAGTGAAGCATCCGAATGTAAAACTGGACTCACAGGAGAGGTTCAAATCATAGTAAGTTAGAGAGTCAGTCCTCTTGTACTTAAGTCGGTATTGTGCCTTTTGTATTAAATTCGGATGCAATTTCTGTGTTTCATCGTCAATAAGAAGGTCCAGGGGATACAGTAAACCTGAAGTGACGCATCGGAATCTAAAACTGGACTCACAGGAGAGGTTCAAATCAAAGAAAGTTAGAGTGTCGGTACCCTTGTACTTAAATCGGTATTGTGCCTTTTCTTTTAAATTCGGATGCAATTTCTGTGTTTCATCGTCAATAATCAGGTCCAAGGGATACAGTAAACCTGAAGTGAAGCATCGGAACGTAAAACTGGACTCACAGGAGAGGTTCAAATCATAGATAGTTAGGGTGTGAGTCCTTTTGTACTTCAGTCGGCATTGTGCCTTTTGTATTAATATCGGATGCAATTTCTGTGTTTCATCGTCAACAAGAAGGTCCAAGGGATACAGTAAACCTGAAGTGAAGCATCGGAATCTAAAACTTTTCTCACAGGAGAGGTTCAAATCATAAAGGGTTAGAGTGTCAGTCCTCTTGTACTTAAGTCGTCATTGTGCCTTTTGTATTAAATTCGGATGCAATTTATATGTTTCATCGTCAATAAGACGGTCCAAGGGATACAGTAAACCTGAAGTGAAGCATCGGAATCTAAAACTGGACTCACAGGAGAGGTTCAAATCATAGAAAGGTAGAGTGTCAGTCCTCTTGTACTTAAGTCGGCATTGTGCCTTTTGTATTAAATTCGGATGCAATTTCTGTGTTCCATCGTCAATAAGATGTTCCAAGGTATACAGAAAAACCTGAAGTGAAGCATCGGAATCTAAAACTGGACTCACAAGAGAGGTTCAAATCATAGAAAGTTTGAATGTCAGTCCGCTTGTTCTTAAGTCGGCAATGTGTCTTTTGTATTAAATTCGGATGCAATTTCTGTGTTTCATCGTCAATAGGAAGGTCCAAGGCATACAGTAAACCTGAAGTGAAGCATCCGAATGTAAAACTGGACTCACAGGAGAGGTTCAAATCATAGAGAGTTAGAGTGTCAGTCCTCTTGTACTTAAGTCGGCATTTTGCCTTTTGTATTAAATTCGGATGCAATTTATGTGTTTTATCGTCAATAACAAGGTCCTAGGGATACAGTAAACCGGAAGTGAAGCATCGGAATCTAAAACTGGACTCACAGGAGAGGGTCAAATCATAGAGAGTTAGAGTGTTACTCCTCTTGTACTTAAGTCCGCATTGCGCCTTTTGTATTAAATTTGGATGCAATTTCTGTGTTTCATCGTCAATAAGAACGTCCAAGGAAACAGTAAACCTGAAGTGAAGCATCGGAATTTAAAACTGGACTCACAGGAGAGGTTCAAATCAAAGAAAGATAGAGTGTCGTTACTCTTGTACTTAAGTCGGCATTGTGCCTTTTGTATTAAATTCGGATCCAATTTCTGTGTTTCATCGTCGTTGAGAAGGTCCAAGGGATACAGTAAACCTTAAGTGAAGCATCGGAATCTATAACTGGACTCACAGGAGCTGTTCAAATCATAGAGACTTAGAGTGTCAGTCCTCTTGTACTTAAGTCGGCATTTTGCCTTTTGTGAAAAATTCGGATGCAATTTATGTGTTTCATCGTCAATAACAAGGTCCAAGGAAACAGTAAACCTGAAGTGAGGCATCGGAATTTAAGACTGGACTCACAAGAGAGGTTCAAATCAAAATAAAAGTTAGTGTGTCAGTCCTGTTGTACTTAAGTTGGCATTGTGCCTTTTGTATTAAATTCGGATCCAATTTCTGTGTTTCATCGTCAATAAGAAGGTCCAAGGGATACAGTAAACCTGAAGTGAAGCATCGGAATCTAAAACTGGTCTCACAGGAGAGGTTCAAATCATAAAGGGTTAGAGTGTCAGTCCTCTTGTACTTAAGTCGTCATTGTGCCTTTTGTATTAAATTCGGATGCAATTTATATGTTTCATCGTCAATAAGACGGTCCAAGAGATACAGTAAACCTGAAGTGAAGCATCGGAATCTAAAACTGGACTCACAAGAGAGGTTCAAATCATAGAAAGTTTGAGTGTCAGTCCGCTTGTTCTTAAGTCGGCAATGTGCCTATTGTATTAAATTCGGATGCAATTTCTGTGTTTCATCGTCAATAGGAAGGTCCAAGGCATTCAGTAAACCTGAAGTGAAGCATCCGAATGTAAAACTGGGCTCACAGGAGAGGTTCAAATCATAGTAAGTTAGAGAGTCAGTCCTCTTGTACTTAAGTCGATATTGTGCCTTTTGTATTAAATTCGGATGCAATTTCTGTGTTTCATCGTCAATAAGAAGGTCCAGGGGATACAGTAAACCTGAAGTGGGGCATCGGAATCTAAAACTGGACTCACAGGAGAGGTTCAAATCATAGAGAGTTAGAGTGTCAGTCCTCTTGTACTTAAGTCGGCATTTTGCCTTTTGTATTAAATTCGGATGCAATTTATGTGTTTCATCGTCAATAACAAGGTCCTTGGGATACAGTAAACCGGCAGTGAAGCATCGGAATCTAAAATTGGACTCACAGGGGAGGTTCAAATCATAGAGAGTTAGAGTGTTACTCCTCTTGTACTTAAGTCCGCATTGCGCCTTTTGTATTAAATTTGGATGCAATTTCTGTGTTTCATCGTCAATAAGAACGTCCAAGGAACCAGTAAACCTGAAGTGAAGCATCGGAATCTAAAACTGTACTCACAGGAGAGGTTCAAATCATAATAAAAGTTAGAGTGTCAGTCCTCTTGTACTTAAGTCGGCATTGTGCCTTTTGTATTAAATTCGGATCCAATTTCTGTGTTTCATCGTCAATAAGAAGGTCTAAGGGATACAGTAAACCTGAAGTGAAGCATCGGAATCTAAAACTGGACTCACAGGAGAGTTTCAAATCATAGAGAGTTAGAGTGTCAGTCCTCTTGTACTTAAGTCGGCATTGTGCCTTTTATATTAAATTCAGATGCAATTTATGTGTTTCATCGTCAATAAGAAGGTCCAAGGGATACAGTAAACCGGAAGTGAAGCATCGGAATCTAAAACTGGACTTACAGAAGAGGTCCAAATCATAGAAAGTTAGATAATCAGTCCGCTTGTACTTAAGTCGGAGTAATGCCTTTTGTATTAAATTCGGATGCAATTTCTGTGTTCCATCGTCAAGAAGAAGTTCCAAGGGATACAGTAAACCTGAAGTGAAGCATCGGAATCTATAACTGGACTCACAATTGGGGTTCAAATCAAAGAAAGTTAGAGTGTCAGTCCTCTTGTACTTAAGTCGGTGTTTTGCCTTTTGTATTAAATTCGGATTTAATATCTGTGTTTCATCGTCAATAAGAAGGTCCAAGGGATACAGTAAACCTGAAGTGAGGCATCGGAATCTATAACTGGACTCACAGGAGAGGTTCAAATCATAGAAAGTTAGAGAGTCAGTCCCCTTGTACTTAAGTCGGCATTGTGCCTTTTGTATTAAATTCGGATGCAATTTCTGTGTTTCATCGTCAATAAGTAAGTCCAAGAGATACAGTAAACCTTAAGTGAAGCATCGGAATCTAAAACTCTACTCACAGTAGAGGTTCAAATCATAGAAAGATAGAGTGTCAGTCCTCTTGTAATTAAGTCGGCATTGTGCCTTTTGTTTTAAATTCGGATGCAATTCCTGTGTTTCATCGTCAATACGAAGGTCCAGGGGATACAGTAAACCTGAAGTGAAGCATCGGAATCTAAAACTGGACTCACAGGAGAGGTTCAAATCAAAGAAACATAGAGTGTCGGTACTCTTGTACTTAAGTCGGTATTGTGCCTTTTATATTAAATTCGGAAGCAATTTCTGTGTTTCATCGTCAATAATCAGGTCCAAGGGATACAGTAAACCTGAAGTGAAGCATCGGAATCTATAACTGGACTCACAGAAGAGGTTCAAATCATAGAAAGTTAGAGTGTCAGTCCTCTTGTACTTAAGTCGGCATTGTGCATTTTGTTTTAAACTCGGATGCAATTTCTGTGTTTCATCGTCAATACGAAGGTCCAAGGGATACAGTAAACCTGAAGTGAAGCATCGGAATCTAAAACTGGACTCACAGGAGAGGTTCAAATCAAAGAAAGTTAGAGTGTCAGTCCTCTTGTACTTAAGTCGGCATTGTGCCTTTTGTATTAAATTCGGATCCAATTTCTGTGTTTCATCGTAGTTAAGAAGGTCCAAGGGATACAGTAAGCCTGAAGTGAAGCATCGGAATCTAAAACTGGACTCACAGGAGAGGTTCAAATCAAAGAAAGATAGAGTGTCGTTACTCTTGTACTTAAGTCGGCATTCTGCCTTTTGTATAAAATTCGGATCCAATTTCTGTGTTTCATCGTCGTTAAGAAGGTCCAAGGGATACAGTAAACCTGAAGTGAAGCATCGGAATATAGAACTGGACTCACAGGAGCTGTTCAAATCATAGAGGGTTAGAGTGTCAGTACTCTTGTACTTAAGTCGGCATTTTGCCTTTTGTGTAAAATTCGGATGTAATTTATGTATTTCATCGTCAATAACAAGGTCCAAGGAAACAGTAAACCTGAAGTGAGGCATCGGAATTTAAAACTGGACTCACAAGAGAGGTTCAAATCACAATAAAAGTTTGTGTGTCAGTCCTCTTGTACTTAAGTCGGCATTGTGCCTTTTGTATTAAATTCGGATCCAATTTCTGTGTTTCATCTTGAATAAGAAGGTCCAAGGGATACAGTAAACCTGATGTGAAGCATCGGAATCTAAAACTGGTCTCACAGGAGAGGTTCAAATCATAAAGGGTTAGAGTGTCAGTCCTCTTGTACTTAAGTCGCCATTGTGCCTTTTGTATTAAATTCGGATGCAATTTATATGTTTCATCGTCAATAAGACGGTCCAAGGGATACAGTAAACCTGAAGTGAAGCATCGGAATCTAAAACTGGACTCACAGGAGAGGTTCAAATCATAGAAAGTTAGAGTGTCAGTCCTCTTGTACTTAAGTCGGCATTGTGCCTTTTGTATTAAATTCGGATGCAATTTCTGTGTTCCATCGTCAATAAGATGTTCCAAGGTATACAGAAAAACCTGAAGTGAAGCATCGGAATCTAAAACTGGACTCACAAGAGAGGTTGAAATCATAGAAAGTTTGAGTGTCAGTCCGCTTGTTCTTAAGTCGGCAATGTGTCTTTTGTATTAAATTCGGATGCAATTTCTGTGTTTCATCGTCAATAGGAAGGTCCAAGGCATACAGTAAACCTGAAGTGAAGCATCCGAATGTAAAACTGGACTCACAGGAGAGGTTCAAATCATAGAGAGTTAGAGTGTCAGTCCTCTTGTACTTAAGTCGGCATTTTGCCTTTTGTATTAATTTCGGATGCAATTTATGTGTTTTATCGTCAATAACAAGGTCCTATGGATACAGTAAACCGGAAGTGAAGCATCGGAATTTAAAACTGGACTCACAGGAGAGGTTCAAATCAAAGAAAGATAGAGTGTCGTTACTCTTGTACTTAAGTTGGCATTGTGCCTTTTGTATTAAATTCGGATCCAATTTCTGTGTTTCATCGTCGTTAAGAAGGTCCAAGGGATACAGTAAACCTGAAGTGAAGCATCGGAATCTATAACTGGACTCACAGGAGCTGTTCAAATCATAGAGAGTTAGAGTGTCAGTCCTCTTGTACTTAAGTCGGCATTTTGCCTTTTGTGTAAAATTCGGATGCAATTTATGTGTTTCATCGTCAATAACAAGGTCCAAGGAAACAGTAAACCTGAAGTGAGGCATCGGAATTTAAAACTGGACTCACAAGAGTGGTTCAAATCACAATAAAAGTTAGTGTGTCAGTCCTCTTGTACTTAAGTCGGCATTGTGCCTTTTGTATTAAATTCGGATCCAATTTCTGTGTTTCATCGTCAATAAGAAGGTCCAAGGGATACAGTAAACCTTAAGTGAAGCATCGGAATCTAAAACTGGACTCACAGGAGAGGTTCAAATCATAGAAAGTTAGAGTGTCAGTCCTCTTGTACTTAAGTCGGCATTGTGCCTTTTGTATTAAATTCGGATGCAATTTCTGTGTTCCATCGTCAATAAGATGTTCCAAGGTATACAGAAAAACCTGAAGTGAAGCATCGGAATCTATAACTGGACTCACAATTGGGGTTCAAATCAAAGAAAGTTAGAGTATCAGTCCTCTTGTACTTAAGTCGGTGTTTTGCCTTTTGTATTAAATTCGGATTTAATATCTGTGTTTCATCGTCAATAAGAAGGTCCAAGGGATACAGTAAACCTGAAGTGAGGCATCGGAATCTATAACTGGACTCACAGGAGAGGTTCAAATCATAGAAAGTTAGAGAGTCAGTCCCCTTGTACTTAAGTCGGCATTGTGCCTTTTGTATTAAATTCGGATGCAATTTCTGTGTTTCATCGTCAATAAGTAAGTCCAAGAGATACAGTAAAGCTTAAGTGAAGCATCGGAATCTAAAACTGGACTCACAGTAGAGGTTCAAATCATAGAAAGATAGAGTGTCAGTCCTCTTGTACTTAAGTCGGCATTGTGCCTATTGTTTTAAATTCGGATGCAATTCCTGTGTTTCATCGTCAATACGAAGGTCCAAGGGATACAGTAAACCTGAAGTGAAGCATCGGAATCTAAAACTGGACTCACAGGAGAGGTTCAAATCAAAGAAACATAGAGTGTCGGTACTCTTGTACTTAAGTCGGTATTGTGCCTTTTATATTAAATTCGGAAGCAATTTCTGTGTTTCATCGTCAATAATCAGGTCCAAGGGATACAGTAAACCTGAAGTGAAGCGTCGGAATCTATAACTGGACTCACAG
This sequence comes from Schistocerca americana, assembly GCF_021461395.2. Classification (NCBI taxonomy): domain Eukaryota; kingdom Metazoa; phylum Arthropoda; class Insecta; order Orthoptera; family Acrididae; genus Schistocerca; species Schistocerca americana. The sequence continues at coordinate 218,248,237 of NC_060127.1, forward strand.
GAGAGGTTCAAATCATAGAAAGTTAGAGTGTCAGTCCTCTTGTACTTAAGTCGGCATTGTGCATTTTGTTTTAAACTCGGATGCAATTTCTGTGTTTCATCGTCATTACGAAGGTCCAAGGGATACAGTAAACCTGAAGTGAAGCATCGGAATCTAAAACTGGACTCACAGGAGAGGTTCAAATCAAAGAAAGTTAGAGTGTCAGTCCTCTTGTACTTAAGTCGGCATTGTGCCTTTTGTATTAAATTCGGATCCAATTTCTGTGTTTCATCGTAGTTAAGAAGGTCCAAGGGATACAGTAAGCCTGAAGTGAAGCATCGGAATCTAAAACTGGACTCACAGGAGAGGTTCAAATCAAAGAAAGATAGAGTGTCGTCACTCTTGTACTTAAGTCGGCATTGTGCCTTTTGTATAAAATTCGGATCCAATTTCTGTGTTTCATCGTCGTTAAGAAGGTCCAAGGGATACAGTAAACCTGAAGTGAAGCATCGGAATATATAACTGGACTCACAGGAGCTGTTCAAATCATAGAGGGTTAGAGTGTCAGTACTCTTGTACTTAAGTCGGCATTTTGCCTTTTGTGTAAAATTCGGATGCAATTTATGTATTTCATCGTCAATAACAAGGTCCAAGGAAACAGTAAACCTGAAGTGAGGCATCGGAATTTAAAACTGGACTCACAAGAGAGGTTCAAATCACAATTAAAGTTAGTGTGTCAGTCCTCTTGTACTTAAGTCGGCATTGTGCCTTTTGTATTAAATTCGGATCCAATTTCTGTGTTTCATCTTGAATAAGAAGGTCCAAGGGATACAGTAAACCTGAAGTGAAGCATCGGAATCTAAAACTGGTCTCACAGGAGAGGTTCAAATCATAAAGGGTTAGAGTGTCAGTCCTCTTGTACTTAAGTCGTCATTGTGCCTTTTGTATTAAATTCGGACGCAATTTATATGTTTCATCGTCAATAAGACGGTCCAAGGGATACAGTAAACCTGAAGTGAAGCATCGGAATCTAAAACTGGACTCACAGGAGAGGTTCAAATCATAGAAAGTTAGAGTGTCAGTCCTTTTGTACTTAAGTCGGCATTGTGCCTTTTGTATTAAATTCGGATGCAATTTCTGTGTTCCATCGTCAATAAGATGTTCCAAGGTATACAGAAAAACCTGAAGTGAAGCATCGGAATCTAAAACTGGACTCACAAGAGAGGTTCAAATCATAGAAAGTTTGAGTGTCAGTCCGCTTGTTCTTAAGTCGGCAATGTGTCTTTTGTATTAAATTCGGATGCAATTTCTGTGTTTCATCGTCAATAGGAAGGTCCAAGGCATACAGTAAACCTGAAGTGAAGCATCCGAATGTAAAACTGGACTCACAGGAGAGGTTCAAATCATAGAGAGTTAGAGTGTCAGTCCTCTTGTACTTAAGTCGGCATTTTGCCTTTTGTATTAATTTCGGATGCAATTTATGTGTTTTATCGTCAATAACAAGGTCCTATGGATACAGTAAACCGGAAGTGAATCATCGGAATTTAAAACTGGACTCACAGGAGAGGTTCAAATCAAAGAAAGATAGAGTGTCGTTACTCTTGTACTTAAGTCGGCATTGTGCCTTTTGTATTAAATTCGGATCCAATTTCTGTGTTTCATCGTCGTTAAGAAGGTCCAAGGGATACAGTAAACCTGAAGTGAAGCATCGGAATCTATAACTGGACTCACAGGAGCTGTTCAAATCATAGAGAGTTAGAGTGTCAGTCCTCTTGTACTTAAGTCGGCATTTTGCCTTTTGTGTAAAATTCGGATGCAATTTATGTGTTTCATCGTCAATAACAAGGTCCAAGGAAACAGTAAACCTGAAGTGAGGCATCGGAATTTAAAACTGGACTCACAAGAGTGGTTCAAATCACAATAAAAGTTAGTGTGTCAGTCCTCTTGTACTTAAGTCGGCATTGTGCCTTTTGTATTAAATTCGGATCCAGTTTCTGTGTTTCATCGTCAATAAGAAGGTCCAAGGGATACAGTAAACCTGAAGTGAAGCATCGGAATCTAAAACTGGTCTCACAGGAGAGGTTCAAATCATAAAGGGTTAGAGTGTCAGTCCTCTTGTACATAAGTCGTCATTGTGCCTTTTGTATTAAATTCGGATGCAATTTATATGTTTCATCGTCAATAAGACGGTCCAAGGGATACAGTAAACCTTAAGTGAAGCATCGGAATCTAAACCTGGACTCACAGGAGAGGTTCAAATCATAGAAAGTTAGAGTGTCAGTCCTCTTGTACTTAAGTCGGCAATGTGCCTTTTGTATTAAATTCGGATGCAATTTATATGTTTCATCGTCAATAAGACGGTCCAAGGGATACAGTAAACCTTAAGTGAAGCATCGGAATCTAAAACTGGACTCACAGGAGAGGTCCAAATCATAGAAAGTTAGATAATCAGTCCGCTTGTACTTAAGTCGGAGTAATGCCTTTTGTATTAAATTCGGATGCAATTTCTGTGTTCCATCGTCAAGAAGAAGTTCCAAGGGATACAGTAAACCTGAAGTGAAGCATCGGAATCTATAACTCTACTCACAATAGGGATTCAAATCAAAGAAAGTTAGAGTGTCAGTCCTCTTGTACTTAAGTCGGTGTTTTGCCTTTTGTATTAAATTCGGATTTAATATCTGTGTTTCATCGTCAATAAGAAGGTCCAAGGGATACAGTAAACCTGAAGTGAGGCATCGGAATCTATAACTGGACTCACAGGAGAGGTTCAAATCATAGAAAGTTAGAGAGTCAGTCCCCTTGTACTTAAGTCGGCATTGTGCCTTTTGTATTAAATTCGGATGCAATTTCTGTGTTTCATCGTCAATAAGTAAGTCCAAGAGATACAGTAAACCTTAAGTGAAGCATCGGAATCTAAAACTGGACTCACAGTAGAGGTTCAAATCATAGAAAGATAGAGTGTCAGTCCTCTTGTACTTAAGTCGGCATTGTGCCTTTTGTTTTAAATTCGGATGTAATTCCTGTGTTTCATCGTTAATACGAAGGTCCAAGGGATACAGTAAACCTGAATTGAAGCATCGGAATCTAAAACTGGACTCACAGGAGAGGTTCAAATCAAAGAAAGATAGAGTGTCGGTACTCTTGTACTTAAGTCGGTATTGTGCCTTTTATATTAAATTCGGAAGCAATTTCTGTGTTTCATCGTCAATAATCAGGTCCAAGGGATACAGTAAACCTGAAGTGAAGCATCGGAATCTATAACTGGACTCACAGGAGAGGTTCAAATCAAAGAAAGTTAGAGTGTCAGTCCTCTTGTACTTAAGTCGGTGTTTTGCCTTTTGTATTAAATTCGGATTTAATATCTGTGTTTCATCGTCAATAAGAAGGTCCAAGGGATACAGTAAACCTGAAGTGAAGCATCGGAATCTATAACTGAACTCACAGGAGAGGTTCAAATCATAGAGAGTTAGAGTGTCAGTCCTCTTGTACTTAAGTCGGCATTGTGCATTTTGTTTTAAACTCGGATGCAATTTCTTTGTTTCATCGTCAATACGAAAGTCCAAGGGATACAGTAAACCTGAAGTGAAGCATCGGAATCTAAAACTGGACTCACAGGAGAGGTTCAAATCAAAGAAAGATAGAGTGTCGGTACTCTTGTACTTAAGTCGGCATTGTGCCTTTTGTATTAAATTCGGATCCAATTTCTGTGTTTCATCGTCGTTAAGAATGTCCAAGGGATACAGTAAACCTGGAGTGAAGCATCGGAGTCCAAAACTGGACTCACAGGAGAGGTTCAAATCTTAGAGAGTTAGAGTGTCAGTCCTCTTGTTCTTAAGTCGGCAATGTGCCTTTTGTATTAAATTCGGATGCAATTTCTGTGTTTCATCGTCAATAAGAAGGTCCAAGGCATACAATAAACCTGAAGTGAAGCATCCGAATGTAAAACTGGACTCACAGGAGAGGTTCAAATCATAGAGAGTTAGAGTGTCAGTCCTCTTGTACTTAAGTCGGCATTTTGCCTTTTGTATTAAATTCGGATGCAATTTATGTGTTTCATCGTCAATAACAAGGTCCTAGGGATACAGTAAACCGGAAGTGAAGCATCGGAATCTAAAACTGGACTCACAGGAGAGGTTCAAATCATAGAGAGTTAGAGTGTTACTCCTCTTGTACTTAAGTCCGCATTGCGCCTTTTGTATTAAATTTGGATGCAATTTCTGTGTTTCATCGTCAATAAGAACGTCCAAGGAAACAGTAAACCTGAAGTGAAGCATCGGAATTTAAAACTGGACTCACAGGAGAGGTTCAAATCATAATAAAAGTTAGAGTGTCAGTCCTCTTGTACTTATGTCGGCATTGTGCCTTTTGTATTAAATTCGGATCCAATTTCTGTGTTTCATCGTCAATAATAAGGTCTAAGGGATACAGTAAACCTGAAGTGAAGCATCGGAATCTAAAACTGGACTCACAGGAGAGTTTCAAATCATAGAGAGTTAGAGTGTCAGTCCTCTTGTACTTAAGTCGGCATTGTGCCTTTTATATTAAATTCAGATGCAATTTATGTGTTTCATCGTCAATAAGAAGGTGCAAGGGATACAGTAAACCGGAAGTGAAGCATCGGAATCTATAACTGGACTCACAGGAGAGGTTCAAGTCAAAGAAAGTTAGAGTGTCAGTCCTCTTGTACTTAAGTCGGTGTTTTGCCTTTTGTATTAAATTCGGATTTAATATCTGTGTTTCATCGTCAATAAGAAGGTCCAAGGGATACAGTAAACCTGAAGTGAAGCATCGGAATCTATAACTGGACTCACAGGAGAGGTTCAAATCATAGAAAGTTAGAGTGTCAGTCCTCTTGTACTTAAGTCGGCATTGTGCATTTTGTTTTAAACTCGGATGCAATTTCTGTGTTTCATCGTCAATACGAAAGTCCAAGGGATACAGTAAACCTGAAGTGAATCATCGGAATCTAAAACTGGACTCACAGGAGAGGTTCAAATCAAAGAAAGATAGAGTGTCGGTACCCTTGTACTTAAGTCGGCATTGTGCCTTTTGTATTAAATTCGGATCCAATTTCTGTGTTTCATCGTCGTTAAGAATGTCCAAGGGATACAGTAAACCTGAAGTGAAGCATCGGAGTCCAAAACTGGACTCACAGGAGAGGTTCAAATCATAGAGAGTTAGAGTGTCAGTCCTCTTGTTCTTAAGTCGGCAATGTGCCTTTTGTATTAAATTCGGATGCAATTTCTGTGTTTCATCGTCAATAAGAAGGTCCAAGGCATACAATAAACCTGAAGTGAAGCATCCGAATGTAAAACTGGACTCACAGGAGAGGTTCAAATCATAGAAAGTTAGAGAGTCAGTCCCCTTGTACTTAAGTCGGCATTGTGCCTTTTGTATTAAATTCGGATGCAATTTCTTTGTTTCATCGTCAATAAGTAAGTCCAAGAGATACAGTAAACCTTAAGTGAAGCATCGGAATCTAAAACTGGACTCACAGTAGAGGTTCAAATCATAGAAAGATAGAGTGTCAGTCCTCTTGTACTTAAGTCGGCATTGTGCCTTTTGTTTTAAATTCGGATGTAATTCCTGTGTTTCATCGTTAATACGAAGGTCCAAGGGATACAGTAAACCTGAAGTGAAGCATCGGAATCTAAAACTGGACTCACAGGAGAGGTTCAAATCAAAGAAAGATAGAGTGTCGGTACTCTTGGACTTAAGTCGGTATTGTGCCTTTTATATTAAATTCGGAAGCAATTTCTGTGTTTCATCGTCAATAATCAGGTCCAAGGGATACAGTAAACCTGAAGTGAAGCATCGGAATCTATAACTGGACTCACAGGAGAGGTTCAAATCAAAGAAAGTTAGAGTGTCAGTCCTCTTGTACTTAAGTCGGTGTTTTGCCTTTTGTATTAAATTCGGATTTAATATCTGTGTTTCATCGTCAATAAGAAGGTCCAAGGGATACAGTAAACCTGAAGTGAAGCATCGGAATCTATAACTGGACTCACAGGAGAGGTTCAAATCATAGAGAGTTAGAGTGTCAGTCCTCTTGTACTTAAGTCGGCATTGTGCATTTTGTTTTAAACTCGGATGCAATTTCTGTGTTTCATCGTGAATACGAAAGTCAAGGGATACAGTAAACCTGAAGTGAAGCATCGGATTCTAAAACTGGACTCACAGGAGAGGTTCAAATCAAAGAAAGATAGAGTGTCGGTACTCTTGTACTTAAGTCGGCATTGTGCCTTTTGTATTAAATTCGGATCCAATTTCTGTGTTTCATCGTCAATAAGAAGGTCCAAGGCATACAATAAACCTGAAGTGAAGCATCCGAATGTAAAACTGGACTCACAGGAGAGGTTCAAATCATAGAGAGTTAGAGTGTCAGTCCTCTTGTACTTAAGTCGGCATTTTGCCTTTTGTATTAAATTCGGATGCAATTTATGTGTTTCATCGTCAATAACAAGGTCCTAGGGATACAGTAAACCGGAAGTGAAGCATCGGAATCTAAAACTGGACTCACAGGAGAGGTTCAAATCATAGAGAGTTAGAGTGTTACTCCTCTTGTACTTAAGTCCGCATTGCGCCTTTTGTATTAAATTTGGATGCAATTTCTGTGTTTCATCGTCAATAAGAACGTCCAAGGAAACAGTAAACCTGAAGTGAAGCATCGGAATTTAAAACTGGACTCACAGGAGAGGTTCAAATCATAATAAAAGTTAGAGTGTCAGTCCTCTTGTACTTATGTCGGCATTGTGCCTTTTGTATTAAATTCGGATCCAATTTCTGTGTTTCATCGTCAATAATAAGGTCTAAGGGATACAGTAAACCTGAAGTGAAGCATCGGAATCTAAAACTGGACTCACAGGAGAGTTTCAAATCATAGAGAGTTAGAGTGTCAGTCCTCTTGTACTTAAGTCGGCATTGTGACTTTTATATTAAATTCAGATGCAATTTATGTGTTTCATCGTCAATAAGAAGGTCCAAGGGATACAGTAAACCGGAAGTGAAGCATCGGAATCTATAACTGGACTCACAGGAGAGGTTCAAGTCAAAGAAAGTTAGAGTGTCAGTCCTCTTGTACTTAAGTCGGTGTTTTGCCTTTTGTATTAAATTCGGATTTAATATCTGTGTTTCATCGTCAATAAGAAGGTCCAAGGGATACAGTAAACCTGAAGTGAAGCATCGGAATCTATAACTGGACTCACAGGAGAGGTTCAAATCATAGAAAGTTAGAGTGTCAGTCCTCTTGTACTTAAGTCGGCATTGTGCATTTTGTTTTAAACTCGGATGCAATTTCTGTGTTTCATCGTCAATACGAAAGTCCAAGGGATACAGTAAACCTGAAGTGAAGCATCGGAATCTAAAACTGGACTCACAGGAGAGGTTCAAATCAAAGAAAGATAGAGTGTCGGTACTCTTGTACTTAAGTCGGCATTGTGCCTTTTGTATTAAATTCGGATCCAATTTCTGTGTTTCATCGTCGTTAAGAATGTCCAAGGGATACAGTAAACCTGAAGTGAAGCATCGGAGTCCAAAACTGGACTCACAGGAGAGGTTCAAATCATAGAGAGTTAGAGTGTCAGTCCTCTTGTTCTTAAGTCGGCAATGTGCCTTTTGTATTAAATTCGGATGCAATTTCTGTGTTTCATCGTCAATAAGAAGGTCCAAGGCATACAATAAACCTGAAGTGAAGCATCCGAATGTAAAACTGGACTCACAGGAGAGGTTCAAATCATAGTAAGTTAGAGAGTCAGTCCTCTTGCACTTATGTCGGTATTGTGCATTTTGTATTAAATTCGGATGCAATTTCTGTGTTTCATCGTCAATAAGAAGGTCCAGGGGATACAGTAAACCTGAAGTGACTCATCGGAATCTAAAACTGGACTCACAGGAGAGGTTCAAATCATAGAGAGTTAGAGTGTCAGTCCTCTTGTACTTAAGTCGGCATTTTGCCTTTTGTATTAAATTCGGATGCAATTTATGTGTTTCATCGTCAATAACAAGGTCCTAGGGATACAGTAAACCGGAAGTGAAGCATCGGAATCTAAAACTGGACTCACAGGAGAGGTTCAAATCATAGAGAGTTAGAGTGTTACTCCTCTTGTACTTAAGTCCGCATTGCGCCTTTTGTATTAAATTTGGTTGCAATTTCTGTGTTTCATCGTCAATAAGAACGTCCAAGGAAACAGTACACCTGAAGTGAAACATCGGAATTTAAAGCTGGACTCACAGGAGAGGTTCAAATCATAATAAAAGTTAGAGTGTCAGTCCTCTTGTACTTATGTCGGCATTGTGCCTTTTGTATTAAATTCGGATCCAATTTCTGTGTTTCATCGTCAATAATAAGGTCTAAGGGATACAGTAAACCTGAAGTGAAGCATCGGAATCTAAAACTGGACTCACAGGAGAGTTTCAAATCATAGAGAGTTAGAGTGTCAGTCCTCTTGTACTTAAGTCGGCATTGTGCCTTTTATATTAAATTCAGATGCAATTTATGTGTTTCATCGTCAATAAGAAGGTCCAAGGGATACAGTAAACCGGAAGTGAAGCATCGGAATCTAAAACTGGACTTACAGGAGAGGTCCAAATCATAGAAAGTTAGATAATCAGTCCGCTTGTACTTAAGTCGGAGTAATGCCTTTTGTATTAAATTCGGATGCAATTTCTGTGTTCCATCGTCAAGAAGAAGTTCCAAGTGATACAGTAAACCTGAAGTGAAGCATCGGAATCTATAACTGGACTCACAGGAAGGGTTCAAATCAAAGAAAGTTAGATTGTCAGCCCTCTTGTACTTAAGTCGGTGTTTTGCCTTTTGTATTAAATTCGGATTTAATGTCTGTGTTTCATCGTCAATAAGAAGGTCCAAGGGATACAGTAAACCTGAAGTGAGGCATCGGAATCTATAACTGGACTCACAGGAGGGGTTCAAATCATAGAAAGTTAGTGAGTCACTCCCCTTGTACATAAGTCGGCATTGTGCCTTTTGTATTAAATTCGGATGCAATTTCTGTGTTTCATCGTCAATAAGTAAGTCCAAGAGATACAGTAAACCTTAAGTGAAGCATCGGAATCTAAAACTGGACTCACAGTAGAGGTTCAAATCATAGAAAGATAGAGTGTCAGTCCTCTTGTACTTAAGTCGGCATTGTGCCTTTTGTTTTAAATTCGGATGCAATTCCTGTGTTTCTTCGTCAATACGAAGGTCCAAGGGATACAGTAAACCTGAAGTGAAGCATCGGAATCTAAAACTGGACTCACAGGAGAGGTTCAAATCAAAGAAAGATAGAGTGTCGGTACTCTTGTACTTAAGTCGGTATTGTGCCTTTTATATTAAATTCGGATTTAATATCTGTGTTTCATCGTCAATAAGAAGGTCAAAGGGATACAGTAAACCTGAAGTGAAGCATCGGAATCTATAACTGGACTCACAGGAGAGGTTCAAATCATAGAAAGTTAGAGTGTCAGTCCTCTTGTACTTAAGTCGGCATTGTGAATTTTGTTTTAAATTCGGATGCAATTTCTGTGTTTCATCGTCAATACGAAGGTCCAAGGGATACAGTAAACCTGAAGTGAAGCATCGGAATCTAAATCTGGAATCACAGGAGAGGTTCAAATCAAAGAAAGATAGAGTGTCGGTACTCTTGTACTTAAGTCGGCATTGTGCCTTTTATATTAAATTCGGATTCAATTTCTGTGTTTCATCGTCGTTAAAAAGGTCCAAGGGATACAGTAAACCTGAAGTGAAGCATCGGAGTCCAAAACTGGACTCACAGGAGAGGTTCAAATCAAAGAAACATAGAGTGTCGTTACTCTTGTACTTAAGTCGGCATTGTGCCTTTTGTATTAAATTCGGATCCAATTTCTGTGTTTCATCGTCGTTAAGAGGGTCCAAGGGATACAGTAAACCTGAAGTGAAGCATCGGAATCTATAACTGGACTCAAAGGAGCTGTTCAAATCATAGAGAGTTAGAGTGTCAGTCCTCTTGTACTTAAGTCGGCATTTTGCCGTTTGTGTAAAATTCGGATGCAATTTATGTGTTTCATCGTCAATAACAAGGTCCAAGGAAACAGTAAACCTGAAGTGAGGCATCGGAATTTAAAACTGGACTCACAAGAGGGGTTCAAATCACAATAAAAGTTAGTGTGTCAGTCCTCTTGTACTTAAGTCGGCATTGTGCCTTTGTATTAAATTCGGATCCAATTTCTGTGTTTCATCTTGAATAAGAAGGTCCAAGGGATACAGTAAACCGGAAGTGAAGCATCGGAATCTAAAACTGGACTTACAGGAGAGGTCCAAATCATAGAAAGTTAGATAATCAGTCCGCTTGTACTTAAGTCGGAGTAATGCCTTTTGTATTAAATTCGGATGCAATTTCTGTGTTCCATCGTCAAGAAGAAGTTTCAAAGGGATACAGTAAACCTGAAGTGAAGCATCGGAATCTATAACTGGACTCACAATAGGGGTTCAAATCAAAGAAAGTTAGAGTGTCAGTCCTCTTGTACTTAAGTCGGCATTGTGCCTTTTGTATTAAATTCGGATGCAATTTCTGTGTTTCATCGTCAATAAGAAGGTCCAAGGGATACAGTAAACCTGAAGTGAAGCATCGGAATCTTAAACTGGACTCACAGGAGTGGTTCAAATCATAGAAAGTTAGAGTGTCAATCCTCTTGTACTTAAGTCGGCATTGTGCCTTTTGTATTAAATTCGGATGCAATATCTGTGTTTCATCGTCAATAAGAAGGTGTAAGGGATGCAGTAAACCTGAAGTGAAGCATGGGAATCTAAAATTGTACTCACAGGAGAGGTTTTTATCATAGAAAGTTAGAGTGTCAGTCCTCTTGTACTTAAGTCTGCATTGTGCCTTTTGTATTAAATTCGGATGCAATTTCTGTGTTTCATCGTCAATAAGAAGGTCCAAGGCATACAGTAAACCTGAAGTGAAGCATCCGAATGTAAAACTGACTCACAGGAGAGGTTCAAATCATAGTAAGTTAGAGAGTCAGTCCTCTTGTACTTAAGTCGGTATTGTGCCTTTTGTATTAAATTCGGATGCAATTTCTGTGTTTCATCGTCAATAAGAAGGTCCAGGGGATACAGTAAACCTGAAGTGACGCATCGGAATCTAAAACTGGACTCACAGGAGAGGTTCAAATCATAGAGAGTTAGAGTGTCAGTCCTCTTGTACTTAAGTCAGCATTTTACCTTTTGTATTAAATTCGGATGCAATTTATGTGTTTCATCGTCAATAGCAAGGTCCTAGGGATACAGTAAACCTGAAGTGAAGCATCGGAATCTAAAACTGGACTCACAGGAGAGGTTCAAATCATAGAGAGTTAGAGTGTTACTCCTCTTGTACTTAAGTCCGCATTGCGCCTTTTGTATTAAATTTGGATGCAATTTCTGTGTTTCATCGTCAATAAGAACGTCCAAGGAAACAGTAAACCTGAAGTGAACCATCGGAATTTAAAACTGGACTCACAGGAGAGGTTCAAATCATAATAAAAGTTAGAGTGTCAGTCCTCTTGTACTTATGTCGGCATTGTGCCTTTTGTATTAAATTCGGATCCAATTTCTGTGTTTCATCGTCAATAAGATGATCTAAGGGATACAGTAAACCTGAAGTGAAGCATCGGAATCTAAAACTGGACTCACAGGAGAGTTTCAAATCATAGAGAGTTAGAGTGTCAGTCCTCTTGTACTTAAGTCGGCATTGTGCCTTTTATATTAAATTCAGATGCAATTTATGTGTTTCATCGTCAATAAGAAGGTCCAAGGGATACAGTAAACCGGAAGTGAAGCATCGGAATCTAAAACTGGACTTACAGGAGAGGTCCAAATCATAGAAAGTTAGATAATCAGTCCGCTTGTACTTAAGTCGGAGTAATGCCTTTTGTATTAAATTCGGATGCAATTTCTGTGTTCCATCGTCACGAAGAAGTTCCAAGGGATACAGTATACCTGAAGTGAAGCATCGGAATCTATAACTGGACTCACAGGAGGGGTTCAAATCAAAGAAAGTTAGAGTGTCAGTCCTCTTGTACTTATGTCGGTGTTTTCCCTTTTGTATTAAATTCGGATTTAATATCTGTGTTTCATCGTCAATAAGAAGGTCCAAGGGATACAGTTAACCTGAAGTGAGGCATCGGAATCTATAACTGGACTCACAGGAGAGGTTCAAATCATAGAAAGTTAGTGAGTCAGTCCCCTTGTACTTAAGTCGGCATTGTGCCTTTTGTATTAAATTCGGATGCAATTTCTGTGTTTCATCGTCAATAAGTAAGTCCAAGAGATACAGTAAACCTTAAGTGAAGCATCGGAATTTAAAACTGGACTCACAGGAGAGGTTCAAATCAAAGAAAGTTAGAGTGTCGGTACCCTTGTACTTAAGTCGGTATTGTGCCTTTTCTTTTAAATTCGGATGCAATTTCTGTGTTTCATCGTCAATAATCAGGTTCAAGGGATACAGTAAACCTGAAGTGAAGCATCGGAACCTAAACCGGACTCACAGGAGAGGTTCAAATCATAGAGAGTTAGGGTGTGAGTCCTTTTGTACTTCAGTCGGCATTGTGCCTTTTGTATTAAATTCGGATGCAATTTCTGTGTTTCATCGTCAATAAGTAAGTCCAAGTGATACAGTAAACCTTAAGTGAAGCATCGGAATCTAAAACTGGACTCACAGTAGAGGTTCAAATCATAGAAAGATAGAGTGTCAGTCCTCTTGTACTTAAGTCGGCATTGTGCCTTTTGTTTTAAATTCGGATGCAATTCTTTTGTTTCATCGTCAATACGAAGGTCCAAGGGATACAGTAAACCTGAAGTGAAGCATCGGAATCTAAAACTGGACTCACAGGAGAGGTTCAAATCAAAGAAAGATAGAGTGTCGGTACTCTTGTACTTAGGTCGGTATTGTGCCTTTTATATTAAATTCGGAAGCAATTTCTGTGTTTCATCGTCAATAATCAGGTCCAAGGGATACAGTAAACCTGAAGTGAAGCATCGGAATCTAAAACTGGACTCACAGGAGAGGTTCAAATCAAAGAAAGATAGTGTCGGTACTCTTGTACTTAAGTCGGCATTGTGCCTTTTGTATTAAATTCGGATCCAATATCTGTGTTTCATCGTCGTTAAAAAGGTCCAAGGGATACAGTAAACCTGAAGTGAAGCATCGGAGTCCAAAACTGGACTCACAGGTGAGGTTCAAATCATAGAGAGTTAGAGTGTCAGTCCTCTTGTACTAAAGTCCGCATTGTGCCTTTTGTATTAAATTTGGATGCAATTTCAGTGTTTTATCGTCAATAAGAACGTCCAAGGAAACAGTAAACCTGAAGTGAAGCATCCGAATGTAAAACTGGACTCACAAGAGAGGTTCAAATCATAGAAAGTTTGAGTGTCAGTCCGCTTGTTCTTAAGTCGGCAATGTGCCTTTTGTATTAAATTCGGATGCAATTTCTGTGTTTCATCGTCAATAAGAAGGTCCAAGGCATACAGTAAACCTGAAGTGAAGCATCCGAATGTAAAACTGGACTCACAGGAGAGGTTCAAATCATAGTAAGTTAGAGAGTCAGTCCTCTTGTACTTAAGTCGGTATTGTGCCTTTTGTATTGTATTCGGATGCAATTTCTTTGTTTCATCGTCAATAAGAAGGTCCAGGGGATACAGTAAACCTGAAGTGACGCATCGGAATCTAAAACTGGACTCACAGGAGAGGTTCAAATCAAAGAAAGTTAGAGTGTCGGTACCCTTGTACTTAAGTCGGTATTGTGCCTTTTCTTTTAAATTCGGATGCAATTTCTGTGTTTCATCGTCAATAATCAGGTTCAAGGGATACAGTAAACCTGAAGTGAAGCATCGGAACCTAAACCGGACACACAGGAGAGGTTCAAATCATAGAGAGTTAGGGTGTGAGTCCTTTTGTACTTCAGTCGGCATTGTGCCTTTTGTATTAACATCGGATGCAATTTCTGTGTTTCATCGTCAACAAGAAGGTCCAAGGGATACAGTAAACCTGAAGTGAAGCATCGGAATCTAAAACTGGACTCACAGTAGACGTTCAAATCATAGAAAGTTAGAGTGTCAGTCCTCTTGCACTTAAGTCGGCATTGTGCCTTTTGTTTTAAATTCGGATGCAATTCCTGTGTTTCATCGTCAATACGAAGGTCCAAGGGATACAGTAAACCTGAAGTGAAGCATCGGAATCTAAAACTGGACTCACAGGAGAGGTTCAAATCAAAGAAAGATAGAGTGTCGGTACTCTTGTACTTAAGTCGGTATTGTGCCTTTTATATTAAATTCGGAAGCAATTTCTGTGTTTCATCGTCAATAATCAGGTCCAAGGGATACAGTAAACCTGAAGTGAATCATCGGAATCTATAACTGGACTCACAGGAGAGGTTCAAATCAAAGAAAGTTAGAGTGTCAGTCCTCTTGTACTTAAGTCGGTGTTTTGCCTTTTGTATTAAATTCGGATTTAAAATCTGTGTTTCATCGTCAATAAGAAGGTTCAAGGGATACAGTAAACCTGAAGTGAAGCATCGGAATCTATAACTGGACTCACAGGAGAGGTTCAAATCATAGAAAGTTAGAGTGTCAGTCCTCTTGTACTTAAGTCGGCATTGTGCATTTTGTTTTAAATTCGGATGCAATTTCTGTGTTTCATCGTCAATACGAAGGTCCAAGGGATACAGTAAACCTGAAGTGAAGCATCAAAATCTAAAACTGGACTCACAGGAGAGGTTCAAATCAAAGAAAGATAGAGTGTCGGTACTCTTGTACTTAAGTCGGCATTGTGCCTTTTGTATTAAATTCGGATCCAATTTCTGTGTTTCATCGTCGTTAAGAAGGTCCAAGGGATACAGTAAACCTGAAGTGAAGCATCGGAGTCCAAAACTGGATTCACAGGAGAGGTTCAAATCATAGAGAGTTAGAGTGTCAGTCCTCTTGTACTTAAGTCCGCATTGTGCCTTTTGTATTAAATTTGGATGCAATTTCAGTGTTTTATCGTCAATAAGAACGTCCAAGGAAACAGTAAACCTGAAGTGAGGCATCGGAATTTAAAACTGGACTCACAAGAGAGGTTCAAATCACAATAAAAGTTAGAGTGTCAGTCCTCTTGTACTTAAGTCGGCATTGTGCCTTTTGTATTAAATTCGGATCCAATTTCTGTGTTTCATCGTGAATAAGAAGGTCCAAGGGATACAGTAAACCTGAAGTGAAGCATCGGAATCTAAAACTGGACTCACAGGAGAGGTTCAAAACATAAAGGGTTAGAGTGTCAGTCCTCTTGTACTTAAGTCATCATTGTGCCTTTTGTATTGAATTCGGATGCAATTTCTGTGTTTCATCGTGAATAAGAAGGTCCAAGGGAAACAGTAAACCTGAAGTGAAGCATCGGAATCTAAAACTGGACTCACAGGAGAGGTTCAAAACATAAAGGGTTAGAGTGTCAGTCCTCTTGTACTTAAGTCATCATTGTGCCTTTTGTATTAAATTCGGATGCAATTTATATGTTTCATCGTCAATAAGACGGTTCAAGAGATACAGTAAACCTGAAGTGAAGCATCGGAATCTAAAACTGGACTCACAGGAGAGGTTCAAATCAAAGAAAATTAGAGTGTCAGTCTTCTTGTACTTAAGTCGGCATTGTGCCTTTTGTATTAAATTCGGATGCAATTTCTGTGTTCCATCGTCAATAAGATGTTCCAAGGTATACAGAAAGACCTGAAGTGAAGCATCGGAATCTAAAACTGGACTCACAAGAGAGGTTCAAATCATAGAAAGTTAGAGTGTCGGTACCCTTGTACTTAAGTCGGTATTGTGCCTTTTCTTTTAAATTCGGATGCAATTTCTGTGTTTCATCGTCAATAATCAGGTCCAAGGGATACAGTAAACCTGAAGTGAAGCATCGGAACCTAAAACTGGACTCACAGGAGAGGTTCAAATCATAGAGAGTTAGGGTGTGAGTCCTTTTGTACTTCAGTCGGCATTGTGCCTTTTGTATTAATATCGGATTTAATATCTGTGATTCATCGTCAATAAGAAGGTCCAAGGGATACAGTAAACCTGAAGTGAAGCATCGGAATCTATAACAGGACTCACAGGAGAGGTTCAAATCATAGAGAGTTAGAGTGTCAGTCCTCTTGCACTTAAGTCGGCATTGTGCCTTTTGTTTTAAATTCGGATGCAATTCCTGTGTTTCATCGTCAATACGAAGGTCCAAGGGATACAGTAAACCTGCAGTGAAGCATCGGAATCTAAAACTGGACTCACAGGAGAGGTTCAAATCAAAGAAAGATAGAGTGTCGGTACTCTTGTACTTAAGTCGGTATTGTGCCTTTTATATTAAATTCGGAAGCAATTTCTGTGTTTCATCGTCAATAATCAGGTCCAAGGGATACAGTAAACCTGAAGTGAATCATCGGAATCTATAACTGGACTCACAGGAGAGGTTCAAATCAAAGAAAGTTAGAGTGTCAGTCCTCTTGTACTTAAGTCGGTGTTTTGCCTTTTGTATTAAATTCGGATTTAATATCTGTGTTTCATCGTCAATAAGAAGGTTCAAGGGATACAGTAAACCTGAAGTGAAGCATCGGAATCTATAACTGGACTCACAGGAGAGGTTCAAATCATAGAAAGTTAGAGTGTCAGTCCTCTTGTACTTAAGTCGGCATTGTGCATTTTGTTTTAAATTCGGATGCAATTTCTGTGTTTCATCGTCAATACGAAGGTCCAAGGGATACAGTAAACCTGAAGTGAAGCATCAAAATCTAAAACTGGACTCACAGGAGAGGTTCAAATCAAAGAAAGATAGAGTGTCGGTACTCTTGTACTTAAGTCGGCATTGTGCCTTTTGTATTAAATTCGGATCCAATTTCTGTGTTTCATCGTCGTTAAGAAGGTCCAAGGGATACAGTAAACCTGAAGTGAAGCATCGGAGTCCAAAACTGGACTCACAGGAGAGGTTCAAATCATAGAGAGTTAGAGTGTCAGTCTTCTTGTACTTAAGTCGGCATTGTGCCTTTTGTATTAAATTCGGATGCAATTTCTGTGTTCCATCGTCAATAAGATGTTCCAAGGTATACAGAAAGACCTGAAGTGAAGCATCGGAATCTAAAATTGGACTCACAAGAGAGGTTCAAATCATAGCAAGTTTGAGTGTCAGTCCGCTTGTTGTTAAGTCGGCAATGTGCCTTTTGTATTAAATTCGGATGCAATTTCTGTGTTTCATCGTCAATAGGAAGGTCCAAGGCATACAGTAAACCTGAAGTGAAGCATCCGAATGTAAAAATGGACTCACAGGAGAGGTTCAAATCATAGTAAGTTAGAGAGTCAGTCCTCTTGTACTTTAGTCGGTATTGTGCCTTTTGTATTAAATTCGGATGCAATTTCTGTGTTTCATCGTCAATAAGAAGGTCCAGGGGATACAGTAAACCTGAAGTGACGCATCGGAATGTAAAACTGGCCTCACAGGAGAGGTTCAAATCAAAGAAAGTTAGAGTGTCGGTACCCTTGTACTTAAGTCGGTATTGTGCCTTTTCTTTTAAATTCGGATGCAATTTCTGTGTTTCATCGTCAATAATCAGGTCCAAGGGATACAGTAAACCTGAAATGAAGCATCGGAACCTAAAACTGGACTCACAGGAGAGGTTCAAATCATAGAGAGTTAGGGTGTGAGGCCTTTTGTACTTCAGTCGGCATTGTGCCTTTTGTATTAATATCGGATGCAATTTCTGTGTTTCATCGTCAACAAGAATGTCCAAGGGATACAGTAAACCTGAAGTGAAGCATCGGAATCTAAAACTGGACTCACAGTAGAGGTTCAAATCATAGAAAGTTAGAGTGTCAGTCCTCTTGTACTTAAGTCGGCATTGTGCCTTTTGTTTTAAAATCGGATGCAATTCCTGTGTTTCATCGTCAATACGAAGGTCCAAGGGATACAGTAAACCTGAAGTGAAGCATCGGAATCTAGAACTGGACTCACAGGAGAGGTTCAAATCAAAGAAAGAGAGAGTGTCGGTACTCTTGTACTTAAGTCGGTATTGTGCCTTTTATATTAAATTCGGAAGCAATTTCTGTGTTTCATCGTCAATACGAAGGTCCAAGCGATACAGTAAACCTGAAGTGAAGCATCGGAATCTATAACTGGACTCACAGGAGAGGTTTAAATCAAAGAAAGTTAGAGTGTCAGTCCTCTTGTACTTAAGTCGGCATTGTGCCTTTTGTTTTAAATTCGGATGCAATTCCTGTGTTTCATCGTCAATACGAAGGTCCAAGGGATACAGTAAACCTGAAGTGAAGCATCGGAATCTATAACTGGACTCACAGGAGAGGTTTAAATCAAAGAAAGTTAGAGTGTCAGTCCTCTTGTACTTAAGTCGGTGTTTTGCCTTTTGTATTAAATTCGGATTTAATATCTGTGTTTCATCGTCAATAAGAAGGTCCAAGGGATACAGTAAACCTGAAGTGAAGCATCGGAATCTATAACAGGACTCACAGGAGAGGTTCAAATCATTGAAAGGTAGAGTGTCGGTACTCTTGTACTTAAGTCGGCATTGTGACTTTTGTATTAAATTCGGATCCAATTTCTGTGTTTCATCGTCGTTAAGAAGGTCCAAGGGATACAGTAAACCTGAAGTGAAGCATCGGATCTAAAACTGGACTCACAGGAGAGGTTCAAATCAAAGAAAGATAGAGTGTCGTTACTCTTGTACTTAAGTCGGCATTGTTCCTTTTGTATTAAATTCGGATGCAATTTCTGTGTTTCATCGTCAATACGAAGGTCCAAGGGATACAGTAAACCAAAAGTGAAGCATCGGAATCTAAAACTGGACTCACAGGAGAGGTTCAAATCATACAAAGTTAGAGAGTCAGTCCTCTTGTACTTCAGTTGGCATTGTGCCTTTTGTATTAAATTCGGATGCAATTTCTATGTTTCATCGTCAATAAGAATGCCCAAGGGATACAGTAAACCTGAAGTGAAGCATCGGAATCTAAAACTGGACTCACAGGAGAGGTTCAAATCAAAGAAAGAGAGAGTGTCGGTACTCTTGTACTTAAGTCGGTATTGTGCCTTTTATATTAAATTCGGAAGCAATTTCTGTGTTTCATCGTCAATACGAAGGTCCAAGCGATACAGTAAACCTGAAGTGAAGCATCGGAATCTATAACTGGACTCACAGGAGAGGTTTAAATCAAAGAAAGTTAGAGTGTCAGTCCTCTTGTACTTAAGTCCGCATTGTGCCTTTTGTATTAAATTTGGATGCAATTACAGTGTTTTATCGTCAATAAGAACGTCCAAGGAAACAGTAAACCTGAAGTGAGGCATCGGAATTTAAAACTGGACTCACAAGAGAGGTTCAAATCACAATAAAAGTTAGAGTGTCAGTCCTCTTGTACTTAAGTCGGCATTGTGCCTTTTGTATTAAATTGTGATCCAATTTCTGTGTTTCATCGTGAATAAGAAGGTCCAAGGGATACAGTAAACCTGAAGTGAAGCATCAGAATCTAAAACTGGACTCACAGGAGAGGTTCAAATCATAAAGGGTTAGAGTGTCAGTCCTCTTGTACTTAAGTCGTCATTGTGCCTTTTGTATTAAATTCGGATGCAATTTATATGTTTCATCGTCAATAAGACGGTCCAAGGGATACAGTAAACCTGAAGTGAAGCATCGGAATATAAAACTGGACTCACAGGAGAAGTTCAAATCATAGAAAGTTAGAGTGTCAGTCCTCTTGTACTTAAGTCGGCATTGTGCCTTTTGTATTAAATTCGGATGCAATTTCTGTGTTCCATCGTCAATAAGACGTTCCAAGGTATACAGAAAATCCTGAAGTGAAGCATCGGAATCTAAAACTGGACTCACAAGAGAGGTTCAAATCATAGAAAGTTTGAGTGTCAGTCCGCTTGTTCTTAAGTCGGCAATGTGCCTTTTGTATTAAATTCGGATGAAATTTCTGTGTTTCATCGTCAATAAGAAGGTCCAAGGCATACAGTAAACCTGAAGTGAAGCATCCGAATGTAAAACTGGACTCACAGGAGAGGTTCAAATCATAGTAAGTTAGAGAGTCAGTCCTCTTGTACTTAAGTCGGTATTGTGCCTTTTGTATTAAATTCGGATGCAATTTCTGTGTTTCATCGTCAATAAGAAGGTCCAGGGGATACAGTAAACCTGAAGTGACGCATCGGAATCTAAAACTGGACTCACAGGAGAGGTTCAAATCAAAGAAAGTTAGAGTGTCGGTACCCTTGTACTTAAGTCGGTATTGTGCCTTTTCTTTTAAATTCGGATGCAATTTCTGTGTTTCATCGTCAATAATCAGGTCCAAGGGATACAGTAAACCTAAAGTGAAGCATCGGAATCTAAAACTGGACTCACAGGAGAGGTTCAAATCATAGAGAGTTAGGGTGTGATTCCTTTTGTACCTCAGTCGGCATTGTGCCTTTTGTATTAATATCGGATGCAATTTCTGTGTTTCATCGTCAACAAGAAGATCCAAGGGATACAGTAAACCTGAAGTGAAGCATCGGAATCTAAAACTGGACTCACAGGAGAGGTTCAAATCATACAGAGTTAGAGTGTCAGTCCTCTTGTACTTAAGTCCGCATTGTGCCTTTTGTATTAAATTTGATGCAATTTCTGTGTTTCATCGTCAATAAGTACGTCCAAGGAAACAGTAAACCTGAAGTGAAGCATCGGAATTTAAAACTGGACTCACAGGAGAGGATCAAATCATAATAAAAGTTAGAGTGTCAGAACTGTTGTACTTAAGTCGGCATTGTGCCTGTTGTATTAAATTCGGATGCAATTTCTGTGTTTCATCGTCAATATGAAGGTCCAGGGGATACAGTAAACCTGAAGTGAAGCATCGGAATCTAAAACTGGACTTACAGGAGAGGTCCAAATCATAGAAAGTTAGATAATCAGTCCGCTTGTACTTAAGTCGGAATTACGCCTTTTGTATTAAATTCGGATGCAATTTCTGTGTTCCATCGTCAAGAAGAAGTTCCAAGGGATACAGTAAACCTGAAGTGAAGCATCGGAATCTATAACTGGACTCACAGGTGAGGTTCAAATCAAAGAAAGTTAGAGTGTCAGTCCTCCTGTACTTAAGTCGGTGTTTTGCTTTTTGTATTAAATTCGGATTTAATATCTGTGTTTCATCGTCAATAAGAAGGTCCAAGGGATACAGTAAACCTGAAGTGAAGCATCGGAATCTATAACTGGACTCACAAGAGAGGTTCAAATCATAGAAAGTTAGAGTGTCAGTCCTCATGTACTTAGGACGGTGTTTTGCCTTTTGTATTAAATTCGGATTTAATGTCTGTGTTTCATCGTCAATAAGAAGGTCCAAGGGATACAGTAAACCTGAAGTGAAGCATCGGAATCTATAACTGGACTCACAAGAGAGGTTCAAATCATAGAAAGTTAGAGAGGACGTCCCCTTGTACTTAAGCCGGCATTGTGCCTTTTGTATTAAATTCGGATGCAATTTCTGTGTTTCATCGTCAATATGTAAGACCAAGAGATACAGTAAACCTGAAGTGAAGCATCGGAATCTAAAACTGGACTCACAGTGCTGGTTCAAATCATAGAAAGTTAGAGTGTCAGTCCTCTTGTACTTAAGTCGGCATTGTGCCTTTTGTTTTAAATTCGGATGCAATTTCTGTGTTTCATCGTCAATAAGAAGGTCCAAGGGATACAGTAAACCTGAAGTGAAGCATCGGAATCTAAAACTGGACTCACAGGAGAGGTTCATATCATAGAAAGTTAGAGTGTCAGTCCTCTTGTACTTAAGTTTGCATTGTGCCTTTTGTATTGAATTCGGATGCAATTTCTGTGTTTCATCGGCAATAAGAAGGTCCAAGGTATACAGTAAACCTGAAGTGAAGCATCGGAATCTAAAACTGGACTCACAAGAGAGGTTCAAATCATAGAAAGTTAGAGTGTCAGTCCGCTTGAACTTAAGCCAGTATTGTGCCTTTTGTATTAAATTCGGATGCAGTTTCTGTGTTTCATCGTCAACAAGAAGGTCCAAGGGATACAGTAAACCTGAAGTGAAGTATCGGAATCTAAAACTGGACTCACAGGAGAGGCTCAAATCATAGAAAGTTTGAGTGTCAGTCATCTTGTACTTAAGTCGGAATTGTGCCTTTTGTATTAAATTCGAGTGCAATTTCAGTGTTCCATCGTCAATAAGATGTTCCAAGGTATACAGTAAACCTTAAGTGAAGCATCGGAATGTAAAACTGGACTCACAAGAGAGGTTCAAAACATAGAAAGTTAGAGTGTCAGTCCGCTTGTACTTAAGTCGGCAATGTTCCTTTTGTATTAAATTCGGATGCAATTTCTGTGATTCATCGTCAATAAGAAGGTCCAAGGCATACAGTAAACCTGAAGTGAAGCATCCGAATGTAAAACTGTACTCACAGGAGAGGTTCAAATCATAGAATGTTAGAGTGTCAGTCCTCTTGTACTTAAGTCGGTATTGTGGCTTTTGTATTAAATTCGGATGCAATTTCTGTGTTTCATCGTCAATAAGAAGGTCCAGGGGATACAGTAAACCTGACGTGAAGCATCGGAAACTAAATCTGGACTCACAGGAGCGGTTCAAATCAAAGAAATTTAGAGTGTCGGTACCCTTGTACTTAAGTCGGTATTGTGCCTTTTGTTTTAAATTCGGATGCAATTTCTGTGTTTCATCGTCAATAATCAGGTCCAAGGGATACAGTAAACCTGAAGTGAAGCATTGGAATCTAAAACTGGACTCACAGGAGAGGTTCAAATCATAGAGAGTTAGCGTGTGAGTCCTTTTGTATTAAAATCAGCATTGTGCCTTTTGTATTAATTTCGGATGCAATATCTGTGTTACATCGTCAACAAGAAGGTCCAAGGGATACAGTAAACCTCAAGTGAAGCATCGGAGTCTAAAACTGGACTTACAGGAGAGGTTCAAATCATAGGGAGTTACAGTGTTAGTATTCTTGTACTTAAGTCCGCATTGTGCCTTTTGTATTGAATTCGGATGCAATTTCTGTGTTTCATCGGCAATAAGAAGGTCCAAGGTATACAGTAAACCTGAATTGAAGCATCTGAATCTATAACTGGACTCACAGGAGCGGTTCAAATCATAGAGAGTTAGAGTATCAGTCCTCTTGTACTTCAGTCGGCATTTTGCCTTTTGTATAAAATTCGGATGCAATTTATGTGTTTCATCGTCAATAACAAGGTCCAAGGGATACAGTAAACCTGAAGTGAAGCATCGGAATCTAAAACTGGAGTCACAGGAGAGGTTCAAATCATACAATGTTAGAGAGTCAGTCCCCTTGTACTTAAGTTGGCATTGTGCTTTTTGTATTAAATTCGGATGCAATTTCTATGTTTCATCGTCAATAAGAATGCCCAAGGGATTCAGTAAACCTGAAATGAAGCATCGAAGTCCAAAACTGGACTCACAGGAGAGGTTCAAATCATAGAGAGTTAGACTGTCAGTCCTCCTGTACTTAACTCCGCATTGTGCCTTTTGTATTAAATTTGGATGCAATTTCAGTGTTTTATCGTCAATAAGAACGTCCAAGGAAACAGTAAACCTGAAGTGAGGCATCGTAATTTAAAACTGGACTCACAAGAGAGGTTCAAATCACAATAAAAGTTTGAGTGTCAGTCCTCTTGTACTTAGGTCGGCATTGTGCCTTTTGTATTGAATTCGGATCCAATATCTGTGTTTCATCGTGAATAAGAAGGTCCAAGGGATACAGTAAACCTGAAGTGAAGCATCGGAATCTAAAACTGGACTCACAGGAGAGGTTCAAATCATAAAGAGTTAGAGTGTCAGTCCTCTTGTACTTAAGTCGTCATTGTGCCTTTCGTATTAAATTCGGATGCAATTTATATGTTTCATCGTCAATAAGACGGTCCAAGGGATATAGTAAACCTGAAGTGATGCATCGGAATCTAAAACGGGACTCACAGGAGAGGTTCAAATCATAGAAAGTTAGAGTGTCAGTCCTCTTGTACTTAAGTCGGCATTGTGCCTTTTGTACTAAATTCGGATGCAATTTCTGTGTTCCATCGTCAATAAGATGTTCCAAGGAATACAGAAAAACCTGAAGTGAAGCATCGGAATCTAAAACTGGACTCACAAGAGAGGTTCAAATCATAGAAAGTTTGAGTGTCAGTCCGCTTGTTCTTAAGTCGGCAATGTGCCTTTTGTATTAAATTCGGATGCAATTTCTGTGTTTCATCGTCAATAAGAAGGTCCAAGGCATACAGTAAACCTGAAGTGAAGCTTCCGAATGTAAAACTGGACTCACAGGAGAGGTTCAAATCATAGTAAGTTAGAGAGTCAGTCCTCTTGTACTTAAGTCGGTATTGTGCCTTTTGTATTAAATTCGGATGCAATTTCTGTGTTTCATCGTCAATAAGAAGGTCCAGGGGATACAGTAAACCTGAAGTGACGCATCGGAATCTAAAACTGGACTCACAGGAGAGGTTCAAATCAAAGAAAGTTAGAGTGTCGGTACCCTTGTACTTAAGTCGGTATTGTGCCTTTTCTTTTAAATTCGGATGCAATTTCTGTGTTTCATCGTCAATAATCAGGTCCAAGGGATACAGTAAACCTGAAGTGAAGCATCGGAATCTAAAACTGGACTCACAGGAGAGGTTCAAATCATAGAGAGTTAGGGTGTGACTCCATTTGTACATCAGTCGGCATTGTGCCTTTTGTATTAATATCGGATGCAATTTCTGTGTTTCATCGTCAACAAGAAGGTCCAAGGGATACAGTAAACCCGAAGTGAAGCATCGGAATCTAAAACTGGACTCACAGGAGAGGTTCAAATCATAGAGAGTTAGAGTGTCAGTACTCTTGTACTTAAGCCGGCATTGTGCCTTTTGTATTATATTCTGATGCAATTTCTATGTTTTATCGACAATAAGAAGGTCCAAGGGATACAGTAAACCTCAAGTGATGCATCGGAGTCTATTACTCGACTCACAGGAGAGGTTCAAGTCATAGAGAGTTACAGTGTTAGTCCTCTTGTACTTAAGTCCGCATTGTGCCTTTTGTATTAAATTTGGATGCAATTTCTGTGTTTCATCGTCAATAAGTACGTCCAAGGAAACAGTAAACCTGAAGTGAAGCATCGGAATTTAAAACTGGACTCACAGGAGAGGTGCAAATCATAATAAAAGTTAGAGTGTCAGTCCTGTTGTACTTAAGTCGGCATTGTGCCTTTTGTATTAAATTCGGATCCAATTTCTGTGTTTCATCGTCAATAAGAAGGTCCAAGGGATACAGTAAACCTGAAGTGAAGCATCGGAATCTAAAACTGGACTCACAGGACAGGTACAAATCAAAGAGGGTTAGAGTGTTAGTCCTCTTGTACTTAAGTCGGCATTGTGCCTTTTATATTAAATTCGGATGCAATTTATGTGTTTCATCGTCAATAAGATGGTCCAAGGGATACAGTAAACCGGAAGTGAAGCATCGGAATCTAAAACTGGACTTACAGGAGAGGTCCAAATCATAGAAAGTTAGATAATCAGTCCGCTTGTACTTAAGTCGGAATTACACCATTTGTATTAAAATCGGTTGCAATTTCTGTGTTCCATCGTCAAGAAGATGTTCCAAGGGATACAGTAAACCTGAAGTGAAGCATCAGAATCTATAACTGGACTCACAGGAGAGGTTCAAATCAAAGAAAGAGTGTCAGTCCTCTTGTACTTAAATCGGTGTTATGCCTTTTGTATGAAATTCGGATTTAATACCTGTTTTTCATCGTCAATAAGAAGGTCCAAGGGATACAGTAAACCTGAAGTGAATCATCGGAATCTATAACTGGACTCACAATAGAGGTTCAAATCATAGAAAGTTAGAGAGGTAGTCCCCTTGTACTTAAGTCGGCATTGTGCCTTTTGTATTAAATTCGGATGCAATTTCTGTGTTTCATCGTCAATATGTAAGTCCAAGAGATACAGTAAACCTGAAGTGAACCATCGGAATCTAAAACTGGACTCACAGTGGAGGTTCAAATCATAGAAAGTTAGAGTGTCAGTCCTCTTGTTCTTAAGTCGGCATTATGCCTTTTGTTTTAAATTCGGATGCAATTTCTTAGCTTCATCGTCAATAAGAACGTCCAAGGGATACAGTACACCTGAAGTGAAGCATCGGAATCGAAAACTGGACTCACAGGAGAGGTTCATATCATAGAAAGTTAGAGTGTCAGTCCTCTTGTACTTAAGTTGGCATTGTGCCTTTTGTATTAAATTCGGATGCAATTTCTGTGTTTCATTGGCAATAAGAAGGTCCAAGGTATACAGTAAACCTGAAGTGAAGCATCGGAATCTAAAACTGGACTCACAAGAGAGGTTCAAATCATAGAAAGTTAGAGTGTCAGTCCGCTTGTACTTAAGTCGGCAATGTTCCTTTTGTATTAAATTTGGATGCAATTTCTGTGTTTCATCGTCAATAAGAAGGTCCAAGGCATACAGTAAACCTGAAGTGAAGCATCCGAATGTAAAACTGTACTCACAGGAGAGGTTCAAATCATAGAATGTTAGAGTGTCAGTCCTCTTGTACTTAAGTCAGTATTGTACCTTTTGTATTAAATTCGGATGCAATTTCTGTGTTTCATCGTCAATTAGAAGGTCCAGGGGATACAGTAAACCTGAAGTGAAGCATCGGAATCTAAAACTGGACTCACAGGAGAGGTTCAAATCAAAGAAATTTAGAGTGTCGGTACCCTTGTACTTAAGTCGGTATTGTGCCTTTTCTTTTAAATTCGGATGCAATTTTTGTGTTTCATCGTTAATAATCAGGTCCAAGGGATACAGTAAACCTGAAGTGAAGCATTGGAGTCTAAAACTGGACTCACAGGAGAGGTTCAAATCATAGAGATTTAGGGTGTGAGACCTTTTGTACTTAAATCGGCATTGTGCCTTTTGTATTAATTTCGGATGCAATTTCTGTGTTACATCGTCAACAAGAAGGTCCAAGGGATACAGTAAACCTGAAGTGAAGCATCGGAATCTAAAACTGGACTCACAGGAGAGGTTCAAATCATAGAAATTTAGAGTGTCAGTCCTCTTGTACTTAAGTCGGCATTGTGCCTTTTGTATTAAATTCGGATGCAATCTCTATGTTTCATCGTCAATAAGAAGGTCCAAGGGATACAGTAAACCTGAAGTGAAGCATCGAAGTCTAAAACTGGACTCACAGGAGAGGTTCAAATCATAGAGAGTTAGAGTGTTAGTCCTCTTGTACTTAAGTCCGCATTGTGCCTTTTGTATTAAATTTGGATGCAATTTCTGTGTTTCATCGTCAATAAGAACGTCCAAGGAAACAGTAAACCAGAAGTGAAGCATCGGAATTTAAAACTGGACTCACAGGAGAGGTTCAAATCGTAATAAAAGTTAGAGTGTCAGTCCTCTTGTACTTTATTCGGCATTGTCCCTTTTATATTAAATTCGGATCCAATTTGTGTGTTTCATCGTCAATAAGAAGGTCCAAGGGATGCAGTAAACCTGAAGTAAAGCATCGGAAACTAAACCTGGACTCACAGGAGGGGTTCAAATCATAGAGAGTTAGAGTGTCTGTCCTCTTGTACTTAAGTCAGTGTTTTGCCTTTTGTATTAAATTTGGATTTAATATCTGTGTTTCATCGTCAATAAGAAGGTCCTAGGGATACAGTAAACCTGAAGTGAAGCAACGGAATCTATAACTGGACTCACAGGAGAGGTTTAAATCATAGAAAGTTAGAGAGTCAGTCGCCTTGTACATAAGTCGGCATTGTGCCGTTTGTATTAAATTCGGATGCAATTTCCGTGTTTCATCGTCAATATGTAAGTCCAAGAGGTACAGTAAACCTGAAGTGAAGCATCGGAATCTAAAACTGGACTCACAGTAGAGGTTCAAATCATAGAAAATTAGAGTGTCAGTCCTCTTGTACTTAAGTCGGCATTGTGCCTTTTGTTTTAAATTCGGATGCAATTTCTGTGTTTAATCGTCAATAAGAAAGTCCAAGGGATACAGTAAACCTGAAGTGAAGCATCGGAATCTAAAACTGGACTCACAGGAAAGGTTCATATCATAGAAAGTTAGAGTGTCAGTCCTCTTGTACTTAAGTTCGCATTGTGCCTTTTGTATTAAATTCGGATGTAAGTTTTGTGTTTCATTGGCAATAAGAAGGTCCAAGGTACACAGTAAACCTAAAGTGAAACATCGGAATCTAAAACTGGACTCAGAAGAGAGGTTCAAATCATAGAAAGTTAGAGTGTCAGTCCGCTTGTATTTAAGCCAGTATTGTGCCTTTTCTATTAAATTCGGATGCAATTTCTGTGTTTCATCGTTAACAAGAGGTCCAAGGGATACAGCAAACCTGAAGTGAAGTATCGGAATCTAAAACTGGACTCACAGGAGAGGTTCAAATCATTGAAAGTTGGAGTGTCAGTCATCTTGTACTTAAGTCGGAATTGTGCCTTTTGTATAAAATTCGGGTGCAATTTCTGTGTTCCATCGTCAATAAGATGTTCCAAGGTATACAGTAATCCTTAAGTGAAGCATCGGAATCTAAAACTGGACTCACAAGAGAGGTTCAAATCATAGAAAGTTAGAGTGTCAGTCCGCTTGTACTTAAGTCGGCAATGTGCCTTTTGTATTAAATTCGGATGCAATTTCTGTGTTTCATCGTCAATAATCAGGTTCAAGGGATACAGTAAACTTGAAGTGAAACATCGGAATCTAAAACTGGACTCACAGGAGAGGTGCAAATCATAGAGAGTTAGGGTGTGAGTCCTTTTGTACTTCAGTCGGCATTGTGCCTTTTATATTAAATTCGGATGCAATTTATGTGTTTCATCGTCAATAAGAAGGTCCAAGGGATACAGTAAACCGGAAGTGAAGCATCGGAATCTAAAACTGGACTTACAGGAGAGGTCCAAATCGTAGAAAGTTAGATAATCAGTCCGCTTGTACTTAAGTCGGATTTATGCCTTTTGTATTAAATTCGGATGCAATTTCTGTGTTCCCTCGTCAAGAAGAAGTTCCAAGGGATACAGTAAACCTGAAGATAAGCATCGGAATCTATAACTGGACTCACAGGGGAGGTTCAAATCAAAGAAAGTTAGAGTGTCAGTCCTCTTGTACTTAAGTCGGCATTGTGCCTTTTGCTTTAAATTCGGATGCAATTTCTGTGTTTCATCGTCAATAAGAAGGTCCAAGGGATACAGTAAACCTGAAGTGAAGCATCGGAATCTAAAACTGGACTCACAGGAGAGGTTCATATCATAGAAATTTAGAGTGTCAGTCCTCTTGTACTTAAGTTGGCATTGTGCCTTTTGTATTAAATTCGGATGCAATTTCTGTGTTTCATCGGCAATAAGAAGCTCCAAGGCATACAGTAAACCTGAAGTGAAGCATCCGAATGTAAAACTGTACTCACAGGTGAGGTTCAAATCATAGAAAGTTAGAGTGTCAGTCCTCTTGTACTTAAGTCGGTTTTGTGCCTTTTGTATTAAATTCGGATGCAATTTCTGTGTTTCATCGTCAATAAGAAGGTACAGGGGATACAGTAAACCTGAAGTGAAGCATCGGAATCTAAAACTAGACTCACAGGAGAGGTTCAAATCAAAGAAATTTAGAGTGTCGGTAACCTTGTACTTAAGTCGGTATTGTGCCTTTTGTTTTAAATTCGGATGCAATTTCTGTGTTTCATCGTCAATAATCAGGTCCAAGGGATACAGTAAACCTGAAGTGAAGCATCGGAATCTAAAACTGGACTCACAGGAGAGGTTCAAATCATAGCGAGTTAGGGTGTGAGTCCTTTTGTACTTAAGTCGGCATTGTGCCTTTAGTACTAATTTCGGATGCAATTTCTGTGTTTCATCGTCAACAAGAAGGTCCAAGGGATACAGTAAACCTGAAGTGAAACATCGGAATCTAAAACTGGACTCACAGGAGAGGTTCAAATCATAGAAATTTAGAGTGTCAGTCCTCTTGTACTTAAGTCGGCATTGTGCCTTTTGTATTAAATTCGGATGCAGTCTCTATGTTTCATCGTCAATAAGAAGGTCCAAGGGATACAGTAAACCTGAAGTGAAGCATCGGAGTCTAAAACTGGACTCACAGGAGAGGTTCAAATTATAGAGAATTAGAGTGTTAGTCCTCTTGTACTTAAGTCCGCATTGTGCCTTTTGTATTAAATTTGGATGCAATTTCTGTGTTTCATCGTCAATAAGAACGTCCAAGGAAACAGTAAACCTGAAGTTAAGCATCGGAATTTAAAACTGGACTCACAGGAGAGGTTCAAATCATAATAAAAGTTAGAGTGTCAGTCCTCTTGTACTTAAGTCGGCATTGTGCCTTTTGTTTTAAATTCGGATGCCACTTCTGTGTTTCATCGTCAATAAGAAAGTCCAAGGGATACAGTAAACCTGAAGTGAAGCATCGGAATATAAAGTGGACTCACAGGAGAGGTTCATATCATAGAAAGTTAGAGTGTCAGTCCTCTTGTACTTATGTTGGCATTATGTCTTTTGTATTAAATTCGGATGTAATTTTTGTGTTTCGTCGTCAACAAGAAGGTCCATGGGATACAGTAAACCTGAAGTGAAGTATCGGAATCCAAAACTGGACTCACAGGAGAGGTTCAAATCATAGAAAGTTGGAGTGTCAGTCATCTTGTACTTAAGTCGGAATTGTGCCTTTTGTATAAAATTCGGGTGCAATTTCTGTGTTCCATCGTCAATAAGATGTTCCAAGGTATACAGTAATCCTTAAGTGAAGCATCGGAATCTAAAACTGGACTCACAGGAGAGGTTCAAATCAAAGAAATTTAGAGTGTCGGTACCCTTGTACTTAAGTCGGTATTGTGCATTTTGTTTTATATTTGGATGCAATTTCTGTGTTTCATCTTCAATAATCAGGTCCAAGTGATACGGGAAACCTGAAGTGAAGCATCGGAGTCTAAAACTGGACTTAAAGGAGAGGTTCAAATCATAGAGAGTTAGAGTGTTAGTCCTCTTGTACTTAAGTCCGCATTGTGCCTTTTGTATTAAATTTGGATGCAATTTCTGTGTTTCATCGTCAATAAGAACGTCCAAGGAAACAGTAAACCTGAAGTGAAGCATCGGAATTTAAAAGTGGACTCACAGGAGAGGTTCAAATCATAATAAAAGTTAGTGTGTCAGTCCTCTTGTACTTCAGTCGGCATTGTGCCTTTTGTATTAAATTCGGATCCAATTTCTGTGATTCATCGTCAATTAGAAGGTCCAAGGGATGCAGTAAACCTGAAGTAAAGCATCGGAATCTAAAACTGGACTCACAGGAGAGGTTCAAATCATAGAGAGTTAGAGTGTCAGTCCTCTTGTACTTAAGTCGGCATTGTGCCTTTTGTATTAAATTCGGAACAATTTATGTGATTCATCGTCAATAAGAAGGTCCAAGGGATACAGTAAACAGGAAGTGAAGCGTCGGAATCTAAAACTGGACTTACAGGAGAGGTCCAAATCATAGAAAGTTAGATAATCAGTCCCCTTGCACTTAAGTCGGAATTATGCCTTTTGTATTAAATTCTGATGTAATTTCTGTGTTCCATCGTCAACAAGAAGTTCCAAGGTATACAGTAAACCTGAAGTGAAGCATCGGAATCTAAAACTGGACTCACAAGAGAGGTTCAAATCACAGAAAGTTATAGTGTCAGTCCGCTTGTACTTAAGTCGGCATTGTGCCCTTTGTATTAAATTCGGATTTAATATCTGTGTTTCATCGTCAATAAGAAGGTCCAAGGGATACAGTAAACCTGAAGCGAAGCATCGGAATCTATAACTGGACTCATAGTGGAGGTTCAAATCATAGAAACTTAGAGTGTCAGTCCTCTTGTACTTAAGTCGGCATTGTGCCTTTTGTTTTAAATTCGGAAGCAATTTCTGTGTTTCATCGTCAATAAGAAGGTCCAAGGGATACAGTAAACCTGAAGTGAAGCATCGGAATCTAAAACTGGACTCACAGGAGAGGTTCATATCATAGAAAGTTAGAGTGTCAGTCCTCTTGTACATAAGTTGGCATTGTGCCTTTTGTATTAAATTCGGATGCAGTCTCTATGTTTCATCGTCAATAAGAAGGTCCAAGGGATACAGTAAACCTGAAGTGAAGCATCGGAGTCTAAAACTGGACTCACAGGAGAGGTTCAAATCATAGAGAATTAGAGTGTTAGTCCTCTTGTACTTAAGTCCGCATTGTGCCTTTGGTATTAAATTTGGATGCAATTTCTGTGTTTCATCGTCAATAAGAACGTCCAAGGAAACAGTAAACCTGAAGTGAAGCATCGGAATTTAAAACTGGACTCACAGGAGAGGTTCAAATCATAATAAGAGTTAGAGTGTCAGTCCTCTTACACTTAAGTCGGCATTGTCCCTTTTATATTAAATTCGGATCCAATTTCTGTGTTTCATCTCAATAAGAAGGTCCAAGGGATGCAGTAAACCTGAAGTAAAGCATCGGAATCTAAAACTGGACTCACAGGAGAGGTTCAAATCATAGAGAGGTAGAGTGTCAGTCCTCTTGTACTTAAGTCGGCATTGTGCCTTTTGTATTAAATTCGGATGCAATTTCTGTGTTTCATCGTCAATAAGAAGGTCCAAGGGATACAGTAAACAGGATGTGAAGCATCGGAATCTAAAACTGGACTTACAGTAGAGGTTCAAATCATAGAAAGTTAGAATGTCAGTCCTCTTGTACTTAAGTCGGCATTGTGCCTTTTGTTTAAAATTCGGATGCAATTTCTGTGTTTCATCGTCAATATGTAAGTCCAAGAGGTACAGTAAACCTGAAGTGAAGAATCGGAATCTAAAACTGGACTCACAGTAGAGGTTCAAATCATAGAAACTTAGAGTGTCAGTCCTCTTGTACTTAAGTCGGCATTGTGCCTTTTGTTTTAAATTCGGATGCAATTTCTGTGTTTCATCGTCAATAAGAAAGTCCAAGGGATACAGTAAACCTGAAGTGAAGCATCGGAATATAAACTGGACTCACAGGAGAGGTTCATATCATAGAAAGTTAGAGTGTCAGTCCTCTTGTACTTAAGTTGGCATTGTGCCTTTTGTATTAAATTCGGATGTAATTTTTGTGTTTCATCGTCAACAAGAAGGTCCAAGGGATACAGTAAACCTGAAGTGAAGTATCGGAATCCAAAACTGGACTCACAGGAGAGGTTCAAATCATAGAAAGTTGGAGTGTCAGTCATCTTGTACTTCTACATCTACATCTACATCTACATTGATACTCCGCAAGCCACCCAACGGTGTGTGGCGGAGGGCACTTTACGTGCCACTGTCATTACTTCCCTTTCCTGTTCCAGTCGCGTATGGTTCGCGGGAAGAACGACTGTCTGAAAGCCTCCGTGCGCGCTCTAATCTCTCTAATTTTACATTCGTGATCTCCTCGGGAAGTATAAGTAGGGGGAAGCAATATATTCGATACCTCATCCAGAAACGCACCCTCTCGAAACCTGGCGAGCAAGCTACACCGCGATGCAGAGCGCCTCTCTTGCAGAGTCTGCCACTTGAGTTTATTAAACATCTCCGTAACGCTATCACGGTTACCAAATAACCCAGTGACGAAACGCGCTGCTCTTCTTTGGATCTTCTCTATCTCCTCCGTCAACCCGACCTGGTACGGATCCCACACTGATGAGCAATACTCAAGTATAAGTCGAACGAGTGTTTTGTAAGCCACCTCCTTTGTTGATGGACTACATTTTCTAAGCACTCTCCCAATGAATCTCAACCTGGTACCCGCCTTACCAACAATTAGTTTTATATGATCATTCCACTTCAAATCGTTCCGTACGCATACTCCCAGATATTTTACAGAAGTAACTGCTACCAGGGTTTGTTCCGCTATCATATAATCATACAATAAAGGATCCTTCTTTCTATGTATTCGCAATACATTACATTTGTCTATGTTAAGGGTCAGTTGCCACTCCCTGCACCAAGTGCCTATCCGCTGCAGATCTTCCTGTATTTCGCTACAATTTTCTAATGCAGCAACTTCTCTGTATACTACAGCATCATCCGCGAAAAGCCGCATGGAACTTCCGACACTATCTACTAAGTCATTTATATATATTGTGAAAAGCAATGGTCCCATAACACTCCCCTGTGGCACGCCAGAGGTTACTTTAACGTCTGTAGACGTCTCTCCATTGATAACAACATGCTGTGTTCTGTTTACTAAAAACTCTTCAATCCAGCCACACAGCTGGTCTGATATTCCGTAGGCTCTTACTTTGTTTATCAGGCGACAGTGCGGAACTGTATCGAACGCCTTCCGGAAGTCAAGAAAAATAGCATCTACCTGGGAGCCTGTATCTAATATTTTCTGGGTCTCATGAACAAATAAGGCGAGTTGGGTCTCACACGATCGCTGTTTCCGGAATCCATGTTGATTCCTACATAGTAGATTCTGGGTTTCCAGAAATGACATGATACGCGAGCAAAAAACATGTTCTAAAATTCTACAAGAGATCGACGTAAGAGATATAGGTCTATAGTTTTGCGCATCTGCTCGACGACCCTTCTTGAAGACTGGGACTACCTGTGCTCTTTTCCAATCATTTGGAACCCTCCGTTCCTCTAGAGACTTGCGGTACACGGCTGTTAGAAGGGGGGCAAGTTCTTTCGCGTACTCTGTGTAGAATCGAATTGGTATCCCGTCAGGTCCAGTGGACTTTCCTCTATTGAGTGATTCCAGTTGCTTTTCTAAGTCGGAATGTGCCTATTGTATAAAATTCGGGTGCAATTTCTGTGTTCCATCGTCAATAAGATGTTCCAAGGTATACAGTAATCCTTAAGTGAAGCATCGGAATCTAAAACTGGACTCACAAGTGAGGTTCAAATCATAGAAAGTTAGAGTGTCAGTCCGCTTGTACTTAAGTCGGCAATGTGCCTTTTGTATTAAATTCGGATGCAATTTCTGTGTTTCATCGTCAATAAGAAGGTCCAAGGCATACAGTAAACCTGAAGTGAAGCATCGGAATCTAAAACTGGACTCACAGGAGAGGTTCAAATCAAAGAAATTTAGAGTGTCGGTACCCTTGTACTTATGTCGGTATTGTGCCTTTTGTTTTATATTTGGATGCAATTTCTGTGTTTCATCGTCAATAATCAGGTCCAAGTGATACGGGAAACCTGAAGTGAAGCATCGGAGTCTAAAACTGGACTCACAGGAGAGGTTCAAAGCATAGAGAGTTAGAGTGTTAGTCCTCTTGTACTTAAGTCCGCATTGTGCCTTTTGTATTAAATTTGGATGCAATTTCTGTGTTTCATCGTCAATAAGAACGTCCAAGGAAACAGTAAACCTGAAGTGAAGCATCGGAATTTAAAAGTGGACTCACAGGAGAGGTTCAAATCATAATAAAAGTTAGAGTGTCAGTCCTCTTGTACTTCAGTCGGCATTGTGCCTTTTGTATTAAATTAGGATCCAATTTCTGTGATTCATCGTCAATTAGAAGGTCCAAGGGATGCAGTAAGCCTGAAGTAAAGCATCGGAATCTAAAACTGGACTCACAGGAGAGGTTCAAATCATAGAGAGTTAGAGTGTCAGTCCTCTTGTACTTAAGTCGGCATTGTGCCTTTTGTATTAAATTCGGATTCAATTTATGTGTTTCATCGTCAATAAGAAGGTCCAAGGGATACAGCAAACAGGAAGTGAAGCATCGGAATCTAAAACTGGACTCACAAGAGAGGTTCAAATCATAGAAAGTTAGATAATCAGTCCGCTTGTACTTAAGTCGGAATTATGCCTTTTGTATTAAATTCTGATGTAATTTCTGTGTTCCATCGTCAACAAGAAGTTCCAAGGTATACAGTAAACCTGAAGTGAAGCATCGGAATCTAAAACTGGACTCACAAGAGAGGTTCAAATCACAGAAAGTTATAGTGTCAGTCCGCTTGTACTTAAGTCGGCATTGTGCCTTTTGTATTAAATTCGGATTTAATATCTGTGTTTCATCGTCAATAAGAAGGTCCAAGGGATACAGTAAACCTGAAGCGAAGCATCGGAATCTATAACTGGACTCATAGTGGAGGTTCAAATCATAGAAACTTAGAGTGTCAGTCCTCTTGTACTTAAGTCGGCATTGTGCCTTTTGTTTTAAATTCGGAAGCAATTTCTGTGTTTCATCGTCAATAAGAAGGTCCAAGGGATACAGTAAACCTGAAGTGAAGCATCGGAATCTAAAACTGGACTCACAGGAGAGGTTCATATCATAGAAAGTTAGAGTGTCAGTCCTCTTGTACATAAGTTGGCATTGTGCCTTTTGTATTAAATTCGGATGCAATCTCTATGTTTCATCGTCAATAAGAAGGTCCAAGGGATACAGTAAACCTGAAGTGAAGCATCGGAGTCTAAAACTGGACTCACAGGAGAGGTTCAAATCATAGAGAATTAGAGTGTTAGTCCTCTTGTACTTAAGTCCGCATTGTGCCTTTGGTATTAAATTTGGATGCAATTTCTGTGTTTCATCGTCAATAAGAACGTCCAAGGAAACAGTAAACCTGAAGTGAAGCATCGGAATTTAAAACTGGACTCACAGGAGAGGTTCAAATCATAATAAGAGTTAGAGTGTCAGTCCTCTTACACTTAAGTCGGCATTGTCCCTTTTATATTAAATTCGGATCCAATTTCTGTGTTTCATCTCAATAAGAAGGTCCAAGGGATGCAGTAAACCTGAAGTAAAGCATCGGAATCTAAAACTGGACTCACAGGAGAGGTTCAAATCATAGAGAGGTAGAGTGTCAGTCCTCTTGTACTTAAGTCGGCATTGTGCCTTTTGTATTAAATTCGGATGCAATTTCTGTGTTTCATCGTCAATAAGAAGGTCCAAGGGATACAGTAAACAGGATGTGAAGCATCGGAATCTAAAACTGGACTTACAGTAGAGGTTCAAATCATAGAAAGTTAGAATGTCAGTCCTCTTGTACTTAAGTCGGCATTGTGCCTTTTGTTTAAAATTCGGATGCAATTTCTGTGTTTCATCGTCAATATGTAAGTCCAAGAGGTACAGTAAACCTGAAGTGAAGAATCGGAATCTAAAACTGGACTCACAGTAGAGGTTCAAATCATAGAAACTTAGAGTGTCAGTCCTCTTGTACTTAAGTCGGCATTGTGCCTTTTGTTTTAAATTCGGATGCAATTTCTGTGTTTCATCGTCAATAAGAAAGTCCAAGGGATACAGTAAACCTGAAGTGAAGCATCGGAATATAAACTGGACTCACAGGAGAGGTTCATATCATAGAAAGTTAGAGTGTTAGTCCTCTTGTACTTAAGTTGGCATTGTGCCTTTTGTATTAAATTCGGATGTAATTTTTGTGTTTCATCGTCAACAAGAAGGTCCAAGGGATACAGTAAACCTGAAGTGAAGTATCGGAATCCAAAACTGGACTCACAGGAGAGGTTCAAATCATAGAAAGTTGGAGTGTCAGTCATCTTGTACTTCTACATCTACATCTACATCTACATTGATACTCCGCAAGCCACCCAACGGTGTGTGGCGGAGGGCACTTTACGTGCCACTGTCATTACTTCCCTTTCCTGTTCCAGTCGCGTATGGTTCGCGGGAAGAACGACTGTCTGAAAGCCTCCGTGCGCGCTCTAATCTCTCTAATTTTACATTCGTGATCTCCTCGGGAAGTATAAGTAGGGGGAAGCAATATATTCGATACCTCATCCAGAAACGCACCCTCTCGAAACCTGGCGAGCAAGCTACACCGCGATGCAGAGCGCCTCTCTTGCAGAGTCTGCCACTTGAGTTTATTAAACATCTCCGTAACGCTATCACGGTTACCAAATAACCCAGTGACGAAACGCGCTGCTCTTCTTTGGATCTTCTCTATCTCCTCCGTCAACCCGACCTGGTACGGATCCCACACTGAGGAGCAATACTCAAGTATAGGTCGAACGAGTGTTTTGTAAGCCACCTCCTTTGTTGATGGACTACATTTTCTAAGCACTCTCCCAATGAATCTCAACCTGGTACCCGCCTTACCAACAATTAGTTTTATATGATCATTCCACTTCAAATCGTTCCGTACGCATACTCCCAGATATTTTACAGAAGTAACTGCTACCAGTGTTTGTTCCGCTATCATATAATCATACAATAAAGGATCCTTCTTTCTATGTATTCGCAATACATTACATTTGTCTATGTTAAGGGTCAGTTGCCACTCCCTGCACCAAGTGCCTATCCGCTGCAGATCTTCCTGTATTTCGCTACAATTTTCTAATGCAGCAACTTCTCTGTATACTACAGCATCATCCGCGAAAAGCCGCATGGAACTTCCGACACTATCTACTAAGTCATTTATATATATTGTGAAAAGCAATGGTCCCATAACACTCCCCTGTGGCACGCCAGAGGTTACTTTAACGTCTGTAGACGTCTCTCCATTGATAACAACATGCTGTGTTCTGTTTACTAAAAACTCTTCAATCCAGCCACACAGCTGGTCTGATATTCCGTAGGCTCTTACTTTGTTTATCAGGCGACAGTGCGGAACTGTATCGAACGCCTTCCGGAAGTCAAGAAAAATAGCATCTACCTGGGAGCCTGTATCTAATATTTTCTGGGTCTCATGAACAAATAAGGCGAGTTGGGTCTCACACGATCGCTGTTTCCGGAATCCATGTTGATTCCTACATAGTAGATTCTGGGTTTCCAGAAATGACATGATACGCGAGCAAAAAACATGTTCTAAAATTCTACAAGAGATCGACGTAAGAGATATAGGTCTATAGTTTTGCGCATCTGCTCGACGACCCTTCTTGAAGACTGGGACTACCTGTGCTCTTTTCCAATCATTTGGAACCCTCCGTTCCTCTAGAGACTTGCGGTACACGGCTGTTAGAAGGGGGGCAAGTTCTTTCGCGTACTCTGTGTAGAATCGAATTGGTATCCCGTCAGGTCCAGTGGACTTTCCTCTATTGAGTGATTCCAGTTGCTTTTCTAAGTCGGAATGTGCCTATTGTATAAAATTCGGGTGCAATTTCTGTGTTCCATCGTCAATAAGATGTTCCAAGGTATACAGTAATCCTTAAGTGAAGCATCGGAATCTAAAACTGGACTCACAAGTGAGGTTCAAATCATAGAAAGTTAGAGTGTCAGTCCGCTTGTACTTAAGTCGGCAATGTGCCTTTTGTATTAAATTCGGATGCAATTTCTGTGTTTCATCGTCAATAAGAAGGTCCAAGGCATACAGTAAACCTGAAGTGAAGCATCGGAATCTAAAACTGGACTCACAGGAGAGGTTCAAATCAAAGAAATTTAGAGTGTCGGTACCCTTGTACTTATGTCGGTATTGTGCCTTTTGTTTTATATTTGGATGCAATTTCTGTGTTTCATCGTCAATAATCAGGTCCAAGTGATACGGGAAACCTGAAGTGAAGCATCGGAGTCTAAAACTGGACTCACAGGAGAGGTTCAAATCATAGAGAGTTAGGGTGTTAGTCCTCTTGTACTTAAGTCCGCATTGTGCCTTTTGTATTAAATTTGGATGCAATTTCTGTGTTTCATCGTCAATAAGAAC
The DNA here is from genome assembly GCF_021461395.2 of Schistocerca americana. Lineage (NCBI taxonomy): Eukaryota > Metazoa > Arthropoda > Insecta > Orthoptera > Acrididae > Schistocerca > Schistocerca americana. Next base: position 218,287,798 of record NC_060127.1, read on the forward strand.
GTCCAAGGAAACAGTAAACCTGAAGTGAAGCATCGGAATTTAAAAGTGGACTCACAGGAGAGGTTCAAATCATAATAAAAGTTAGAGTGTCAGTCCTCTTGTACTTCAGTCGGCATTGTGCCTTTTGTATTAAATTAGGATCCAATTTCTGTGATTCATCGTCAATTAGAAGGTCCAAGGGATGCAGTAAGCCTGAAGTAAAGCATCGGAATCTAAAACTGGACTCACAGGAGAGGTTCAAATCATAGAGAGTTAGTGTGTCAGTCCTCTTGTACTTAAGTCGGCATTGTGCCTTTTGTATTAAATTCGGATTCAATTTATGTGTTTCATCGTCAATAAGAAGGTCCAAGGGATACAGCAAACAGGAAGTGAAGCATCGGAATCTAAAACTGGACTTACAGGAGAGATCCAAATCATAGAAAGTTAGATAATCAGTCCGCTTGCACTTAAGTCGGAATTATGCCTTTTGTATTAAATTCTGATGTAATTTCTGTGTTCCATTGTCAACAAGAAGGTCCAAGTATACAGTAAACCTGAAGTGAAGCATCGGAATCTAAAACTGGACTCACAAGAGAGGTTCAAATCATAGAAAGTTATAGTGTCAGTCCGCTTGTACTTAAGTCGGCATTGTGCCTTTTGTATTAAATTCGGATTTAATATCTGTGTTTCATCGTCAATAAGAAGGTCCAAGGGATACAGTAAACCTGAAGTGAAGCATCGGAATCTATAACTGGACTCACAAGAGAGGTTCAAATCATAGAAAGTTAGAGGGTCAGTCCCCTTGTACTTAAGTCGGCATTGTGCCTTTTGTATTAATTTCGGATGCAAATTCTGTGTTTCATCGTCAATATGTAAGTCAAAGAGATACAGTAAACCTGATGTGAAGCATCGGAACCCAAAACTGGACTCACAGTGGAGGTTCAAATCATAGAAAGTTAGAGTGTCAGTCCTCTTGTACTTAAGTCGGCATTGTGCCTTTTGTTTTAAATTCGGATGCAATTTCTGTTTTTCATCGTCAATAAGAAGGTCCAAGGGATACAGTAAACCTGAAGTGAAGCATCGGAATCTAAAACTGGACTCACAGGAGTGGTACATATCATAGAAAGTTAGAGTGTCAGTCCTCTTGTACATAAGTTGGCATTGTGCCTTTTGTATTAAATTCGGATGCAATTTCTGTGTTTCATCGGCAATAAGAAGGTACAAGGTATACAGTAAACCTGAAGTGAAGCATCGGAATCTAAAACTGGACTCACAAGAGAGGTTCAAATCATAGAAAGTTAGAGTGTCAGTCCGCTTGAACTTAAGCCAGTATTGTGCCTTTTGTATTAAATTCGGATGCAATTTCTGTGTTTCATCGTCAACAAGAAGGTCCAAGGGATACAGTAAACCTGAAGTAAAGCATCGGATTCTAAAACTGGACTCACAGGTGTGGTTCAAATCATAGAGAGTTAGAGTGTCAGTCCTCTTGTACTTAAGTCGGCATTGTGCCTTTTGTATTAAATTCGGATGCAATCTCTATGTTTCATCGTCAATAAGAAGGTCCAAGGGATACAGTAAACCTGAAGAGAAGCATCGGAGTCTAAAACTGGACTCACAGGAGAGGTTCAAATCATAGAGAATTTGAGTATTAGTCCTCTTGTACTTAAGTCCGCATTGTGCCTTTTGTATTAAATTTGGAGGCAATTTCTGTGTTTCATCGTCAATAAGAACGTCCAAGGAAACAGTAAACCTGAAGTGAAGCATCGGAATTTAAAACTGGACTCACAAGAGTGGTTCAAATCATAGAAAGTTACAGTGTCAGTCCGCTTGTACTTAAGTCGGCATTGTGCCTTTTGTATTAAATTCGGATTTAATATCTGTGTTACATCGTCAATAAGAAGGTCCAAGGGATACAGTAAACCTGAAGTGAAGCATCGGAATCTATAACTGAACTCACAAGAGAGGTTCAAATCATAGAAAGTTGGAGAGTCAGTCCCCTTGTACTTAAGTCGGCATTGTGCCTTTTGTATTAATTTCGGATGCAATTTCTGAGTTTCATCGTCAATATGTAAGTCCAAGAGATACAGCAAACCTGAAGTGAAGCATCGGAATCCAAAACTGGACTCACGGTGGAGGTTCAAATCATAGAAAGTTAGAGTGTCAGTCCTCTTGTACTTAAGTCGGCATTGTGCCTTTTGTTTTAAATTCGGATGCAATTTCTGTGTTTCATCGTCAATAAGAAGGTCCAAGGGTTACTGTAAACCTGATGTGAAGCATCGGAATCTAAAACTGGACTCACAGGAGAGGTTCATATCATAGAAAGTTAGAGTGGCAGTCCTCTTGTACTTAAGTTGGCATTGTGCCATTTGTATTAAATTCGGATGCAATTTCTGTGTTTCATCGGCAATAAGAAGGTCCAAGGTATACAGTAAACCTGAAGTCAAGGATCGGAATCTAAAACTGGACTCACAAGAGAGGTTCAAATCATAGAAAGTTAGAGTGTCAGTCCGCTTGAACATAAGCCAGTATTGTGCCTTTTGTATTAAATTCGGATGAAATTTCTGTGTTTCATCGTCAACAAGAAGGTCCAAGGGATACAGTAAACCTGAAGTGAAGTATCGGAAACTAAAACTGGACTCACAGGAGAGGCTCAAATCATAGAAAGTTGGAGTGTCAGTCATCTTGTACTTAAGTCGGGATTGTGCCTTTTGTATTAAATTCGGGTGCAATTTCTGTGTTTCATCGTCAATAAGATGTTCCATCGTATACAGTAAACCTTAAGTGAAGCATCGGAATCTAAAACTGGACTCACAAGAGAGGTTCAAATCATAGAAAGTTAGAGTGTCAGTCCGCTTGTACTTAAGTCGTCATTGTGCCTTTTGTATTAAATTCGGATGCAATTTCTGTGTTTCATCGTCAATAAGAAGGTCCAAGGCATACGGTAAACCTGAAGTGAAGCATCCGAATGTAAAACTGTACTCACAGGAGAGGTTCAAATCATAGAAAGTTAGAGTGTCAGTCCTCTTGTACTTAAGTCGGTATTGTGCCTTTTGTATTAAATTCGGATGCAATTTCTGTGTTTCATCGTCAATAAGAAGGTCCAGTGGATACAGTAAACCTGAAGTGAAGCATCGGAATCTAAAAGTGGACTCACAGGAGAGGTTCAAATCATAGAGAGTTAGGGTTTGAGTCATTTTGTACTTAAGTCGGCATTGTGCATTTTGTATTAATTTCGGATGCAATTTCTGTGTTTCATCGTCAACAAGAGGGTCCAAGGGATACAGTAAACCTTAAGTGAAGCATCGGAATCTAAAACTGGACTCACAGGAGAGGTTCAAATCAAAGAAATTTAGAGTGTCAGTCCTCTTGTACTTAAGTCGGCATTGTGCCTTTTGTATTAAATTCGGATGCAATGTCTACGTTTCATCGTCAATAAGAAGGTCCAAGGGATACAGTAAACCTGAAGAGAAGCATCGGAGTCTAAAACTGGACTCACAGGAGAGGTTCAAATCATAGAGAATTTGAGTATTAGTCCTCTTGTACTTAAGTCCGCATTGTGCCTTTTGTATTAAATTTGGAGGCAATTTCTTTGTTTCATCGTCAATAAGAACGTCCAAGGAAACAGTAAACCTGAAGTGAAGCATCGGAGTTTAAAACTGGACTCACAGGAGAGGTTCAAATCATAATAAAAGTTAGAGTGTCAGTCCTCTTGTACTTAAGTCGGCATTGTCCCTTTTATATTAAATTCGGATCCAATTTCTGTGTTTCATCGTCAATAAGAAGGTCCAAGGGATGCAGTAAACCTGAAGTAAAGCATCGGAATCTAAAACTGGACTCACAGGAGAGGTCCAAATCATAGAGAGTTACAAAGTCAGTCCTCTTGTACTTAAGTCGGCATTGTGCCTTTTGTATTAAATTCGAATGCAATTTATGTGTTTCATCGTCAATAAGAAGGTCCAAGGGATACAGTAAATAGGAAGTGAAGCATCGCAATCTAAAACTAGACTTACAGGAGAGGTCCAAATCATTGAAAGTTAGATAATCAGTCCGCTTGTACTTAAGTCGGAACTATGCCTTTTGTATTACATTCGGATGCAATTTCTGTGTTCCATCATCAAGAAGAATTTCCAAGGGATACAGGAAACCTTAAAAGAAGCATCGGAATTCTATAACTGGACTCACAGGAGAGGTTCATATCAACGAAAGTTAGAGTGTCAGTCCTCTTGTACTTAAGTCGGTGTTTTGCCTTTTGTATTAAATTCGGATTTGATATCTGTGTTTCATAGTCAATAAGAAGGTCCAAGGGATACAGTAAACCTGAAGTGAAGCATCGGAATCTATAACTGGACTCATAGGAGAGGTTCAAATCATAGAAAGTTAGAGAGTCAGTGCCCTTGTACTTAAGTCGGCATTGTGCCTTTTGTATTAAATTCGCATGCAATTTCTGTGTTTCATCGTCAATATGTAAGTCCAAGAGGTACAGTAAACCTGAAGTGAAGCATCGGAATCTAAAGCTGGACTCACAGTAGAGGTTCAAATCATAGAAAGTTAGAGTGTCAGTCCGCTTGTACTTAAGTCGGCAATGTGCCTTTTGTATTAAATTCGGATGCAATTTCTGTGTTTCATCGTCAATAAGAAGGTCCAAGGCATACAGTAAACCTGAAGTGAAGCATCGGAATCTAAAACTGGACTCACAGGAGAGGTTCAAATCAAAGAAATTTAGAGTGTCGGTACCCTTGTACTTAAGTCGGTATTGTGCCTTTTGTTTTATATTTGGATGCAATTTCTGTGTTTCATCGTCAATAATCAGGTCCAAGTGATACGGGAAACCTGAAGTGAAGCATCGGAGTCTAAAACTGGACTCACAGGAGAGGTTCAAATCATAGAGAGTTAGAGTGTTAGTCCTCTTGTACTTAAGTCCGCATTGTGCCTTTTGTATTAAATTTGGATGCAATTTCTGTGTTTCATCGTCAATAAGAACGTCCAAGGAAACAGTAAACCTGAAGTGAAGCATCGGAATTTAAAAGTGGTCTCACAGGAGAGGTTCAAATCATAATAAAAGTTAGAGTGTCAGTCCTCTTGTACTTCAGTCGGCATTGTGCCTTTTGTATTAAATTAGGATCCATTTTCTGTGATTCATCGTCAATTAGAAGGTCCAAGGGATGCAGTAAGCCTGAAGTAAAGCATCGGAATCTAAAACTGGACTCACAGGAGAGGTTCAAATCATAGAGAGTTAGAGTGTCAGTCCTCTTGTACTTAAGTCGGCATTGTGCCTTTTGTATTAAATTCGGATTCAATTTATGTGTTTCATCGTCAATAAGAAGGTCCAAGGGATACAGCAAACAGGAAGTGAAGCATCGGAATCTAAAACTGGACTTACAGGAGAGGTCCAAATCATAGAAAGTTAGATAATCAGTCCGCTTGCACTTAAGTCGGAATTATGCCTTTTGTATTAAATTCTGATGTTATTTCTGTGTTCCATTGTCAACAAGAAGGTCCACGTATACAGTAAACCTGAAGTGAAGCATCGGAATCTAAAACTGGACTCACAAGAGAGGTTCAAATCATAGAAAGTTATAGTGTCAGCCCGCTTGTACTTAAGTCGGCATTGTGCCTTTTGTATTAAATTCGGATTTAATATCTGTGTTTCATCGTCAATAAGAAGGTCCAAGGGATACAGTAAACCTGAAGTGAAGCATCGGAATCTATAACTGGACTCACAAGAGAGGTTCAAATCATAGAAAGTTAGAGGGTCAGTCCCCTTGTACTTAAGTCGGCATTGTGCCTTTTGTATTAATTTCGGATGCAATTTCTGTGTTTCATCGTCAATATGTAAGTCCAAGAGATACAGTAAACCTGATGTGAAGCATCGGAACCCAAAACTGGACTCACAGTGGAGGTTCAAATCATAGAAAGTTAGAGTGTCAGTCCTCTTGTACTTAAGTCGGCATTGTGCCTTTTGTTTTAAATTCGGATGCAATTTCTGTTTTTCATCGTCAATAATAAGGTCCAAGGCATACAGTAAACCTGAAGTGAAGCATCGGAATCTAAAACTGGACTCACAGGAGTGGTACATATCATAGAAAGTTAGAGTGTCAGTCCTCTTGTACATAAGTTGGCATTGTGCCTTTTGTATTAAATTCGGATGCAATTTCTGTGTTTCATCGGCAATAAGAAGGTACAAGGTATACAGTAAACCTGAAGTGAAGCATCGGAATCTAAAACTGGACTCACAAGAGAGGTTCAAATCATAGAAAGTTAGAGTGTCAGTCCGCTTGAACTTAAGCCAGTATTGTGCCTTTTGTATTAAATTCGGATGCAATTTCTGTGTTTCATCGTCAACAAGAAGGTCCAAGGGATACAGTAAACCTGAAGTAAAGCATCGGAATCTAAAACTGGACTCACAGGTGTGGTTCAAATCATAGAGAGTTAGAGTGTCAGTCCTCTTGTACTTAAGTCGGCATTGTGCCTTTTGTATTAAATTCGGATGCAATCTCTATGTTTCATCGTCAATAAGAAGGTCCAAGGGATACAGTAAACCTGAAGAGAAGCATCGGAGTCTAAAACTGGACTCACAGGAGAGGTTCAAATCATAGAGAATTTGAGTATTAGTCCTCTTGTACTTAAGTCCGCATTGTGCCTTTTGTATCAAATTTGGAGGCAATTTCTGTGTTTCATCGTCAATAAGAACGTCCAAGGAAACAGTAAACCTGAAGTGAAGCATCGGAATTTAAAACTGGACTCACAAGAGTGGTTCAAATCATAGAAAGTTACAGTGTCAGTCCGCTTGTACTTAAGTCGGCATTGTGCCTTTTGTATTAAATTCGGATTTAATATCTGTGTTACATCGTCAATAAGAAGGTCCAAGGGATACAGTAAACCTGAAGTGAAGCATCGGAATCTATAACTGGACTCACAAGAGAGGTTCAAATCATAGAAAGTTGGAGAGTCAGTCCCCTTGTACTTAAGTCGGCATTGTGCCTTTTGTATTAATTTCGGATGCAATTTCTGTGTTTCATCGTCAATATGTAAGTCCAAGAGATACAGCAAACCTGAAGTGAAGCATCGGAATCCAAAACTGGACTCACGGTGGAGGTTCAAATCATAGAAAGTTAGAGTGTCAGTCCTCTTGTACTTAAGTCGGCATTGTGCCTTTTGTTTTAAATTCGGATGCAATTTCTGTGTTTCATCGTCAATAAGAAGGTCCAAGGGTTACTGTAAACCTGATGTGAAGCATCGGAATCTAAAACTGGACTCACAGGAGAGGTTCATATCATAGAAAGTTAGAGTGGCAGTCCTCTTGTACTTAAGTTGGCATTGTGCCATTTGTATTAAATTCGGATGCAATTTCTGTGTTTCATCGGCAATAAGAAGGTCCAAGGTATACAGTAAACCTGAAGTCAAGGATCGGAATCTAAAACTGGACTCACAAGAGAGGTTCAAATCATAGAAAGTTAGAGTGTCAGTCCGCTTGAACATAAGCCAGTATTGTCCCTTTTGTATTAAATTCGGATGAAATTTCTGTGTTTCATCGTCAACAAGAAGGTCCAAGGGATACAGTAAACCTGAAGTGAAGTATCGGAAACTAAAACTGGACTCACAGCAGAGGCTCAAATCATAGAAAGTTGGAGTGTCAGTCATCTTGTACTTAAGTCGGGATTGTGCCTTTTGTATTAAATTCGGGTGCAATTTCTGTGTTTCATCGTCAATAAGATGTTCCATCGTATACAGTAAACCTTAAGTGAAGCATCGGAATCTAAAACTGGACTCACAAGAGAGGTTCAAATCATAGAAAGTTAGAGTGTCAGTCCGCTTGTACTTAAGTCGTCATTGTGCCTTTTGTATTAAATTCGGATGCAATTTCTGTGTTTCATCGTCAATAAGAAGGTCCAAGGCATACAGTAAACCTGAAGTGAAGCATCCGAATGTAAAACTGTACTCACAGGAGAGGTTCAAATCATAGAAAGTTAGAGTGTCAGTCCTCTTGTACTTAAGTCGGTATTGTGCCTTTTGTATTAAATTCGGATGCAATTTCTGTGTTTCATCGTCAATAAGAAGGTCCAGTGGATACAGTAAACCTGAAGTGAAGCATCGGAATCTAAAACTGGACTCACAGGAGAGGTTCAAATCATAGAGAGTTAGGGTGTGAGTCATTTTGTACTTAAGTCGGCATTGTGCCTTTTGTATTAATTTCGGATGCAATTTCTGTGTTTCATCGTCAACAAGAAGGTCCAAGGGATACAGTAAACCTGAAGTGAAGCATCGGAATCTAAAACTGGACTCACAGGAGAGGTTCAAATCAAAGAAATTTAGAGTGTCAGTCCTCTTGTACTTAAGTCGGCATTGTGCCTTTTGTATTAAATTCGGATGCAATGTCTATGTTTCATCGTCAATAAGAAGGTCCAAGGGATACAGTAAACCTGAGGAGAAGCATCGGAGTCTAAAACTGGAATCACAGGAGAGGTTCAAATCATAGAGAATTTGAGTATTAGTCCTCTTGTACTTAAGTCCGCATTGTGCCTTTTGTATTAAATTTGGAGGCAATTTCTGTGTTTCATCGTCAATAAGAACGTCCAAGGAAACAGTAAACCTGAAGTGAAGCATCGGAATTTAAAACTGGACTCACAGGAGAGGTTCAAATCATAATAAAAGTTAGAGTGTCAGTCCTCTTGTACTTAAGTCGGCATTGTCCCTTTTATATTAAATTCGGATCCAATTTCTGTGTTTCATCGTCAATAAGAAGGTCCAAGGGATGCAGTAAACCTGAAGTAAAGCATCGGAATCTAAAACTGGACTCACAGGAGAGGTCCAAATCATAGAGAGTTACAAAGTCAGTCCTCTTGTACTTAAGTCGGCATTGTGCCTTTTGTATTAAATTCGAATGCAATTTATGTGTTTCATCGTCAATAAGAAGGTCCAAGGGATACAGTAAACAGGAAGTGAAGCATCGCAATCTAAAACTAGACTTACAGGAGAGGTCCAAATCATTGAAAGTTAGATAATCAGTCCGCTTGTACTTAAGTCGGAACTATGCCTTTTGTATTACATTCGGATGCAATTTCTGTGTTCCATCATCAAGAAGAATTTCCAAGGGATACAGCAAACCTTAAAAGAAGCATCGGAATTCTATAACTGGACTCACAGGAGGGGTTCATATCAACGAAAGTTAGAGTGTCAGTCCTCTTGTACTTAAGTCGGTGTTTTGCCTTTTGTATTAAATTCGGATTTGATATCTGTGTTTCATAGTCAATAAGAAGGTCCAAGGGATACAGTAAACCTGAAGTGAAGCATCGGAATCTATAACTGGACTCATAGGAGAGGTTCAAATCATAGAAAGTTAGAGAGTCAGTGCCCTTGTACTTAAGTCGGCATTGTGCCTTTTGTATTAAATTCGGATGCAATTTCTGTGTTTCATCGTCAATATGTAAGTCCAAGAGGTACAGTAAACCTGAAGTGAAGCATCGGAATCTAAAGCTGGACTCACAGTAGAGGTTCAAATCATAGAAAGTTAGAGTGTCAGTCCTCTTGTACTTAAGTCGGCATTGTGCCTTTTGTTTTAAATTCGGATGCAATTTCTGTGTTTCATCGTCAATGAGAAAGTCCAAGGGATACAGTAAACCTGAAGTGAAGCATCGGAATCTAAAACTGGACTCACAGGAGAGGTTCATATCATAGAAAGTTAGAGTGTCAGTCCTCTTGTACTTAAGTTGGCATTGTGCCTTTTGTATTAAATTCGGATGTAATTTTTTTGTTTCATCGGCAATAAGAAAGTCCAAGGTATACAGTAAACCTGAAGTGAAGTATCGGAATCTAAAACAGGAGTCAGAAGAGAGGTTCAAATCATAGAAAGTTAGAGTGTCAGTCCGCCTGTACTTAAGCCAGTATTGTGCCTTTTCTATTAAATTCGGATGCAATTTCTGTGTTTCATCGTCAACAAGAAGGTCCAAGGGATACAGTAAACCTGAAGTGAAGTATCGGAATCTAAAACTGGACTCACAGGAGAGGCTCAAATCATAGAAAGTTGGAGTGTCAGTCATCTTGTACTTAAGTCGGAATTGTGCCTTTTGTATTAAATTCGGGTGCAATTTCTGTGTTACATCGTCAATAAGATGTTCCATCGTATACAGTAAACCTTAAGTGAAGCATCGGAATCTAAAACTGGACTCACAAGGGAGGTTCAAATAATAGAAAGTTAGAGTGTCTGTCCGCTTGTACTTAAGTCGTCATTGTGCTTTTTGTATTAAATTCGGATGCAATTTCTGTGTTTCATCGTCAATAAGAAGGTCCAAGGCATACAGTAAACCTGAAGTGAAGCATCCGAATGTAAAACTGGACTCACAGGAGAGGTTCAAATCATAGAAAGTTAGAGTGTCAGTCCTCTTGGACTTAAGTCGGTATTGTGCCTTTTGCGTTAAATTCGGATGCAATTTCTGTGTTTCATCGTCAATAAGAACGTACAAGGAAACAGTAAACCTGAAGTGAAGCATCGGAATTTAAAAGTGGACTCACAGGAGAGGTTCAAATCATAATAAAAGTTATAGTGTCAGTCCGCTTGTACTTAAGTCGGCATTGTGCATTTTGTATTAAATTCGGATGCAATTTCTGTGTTCCATCGTCAATAAGATGTTATAAGGTATACAGTAAACCTGAAGTGAAGCATCGGAATCTAAAACTGGACTCACAAGAGAGGTTCAAATCACAGAAAGTTAGAGTGTCAGTCCGCTTGTACTTAAGTCGGCAATGTGCCTTTTGTATTAAATTGGGATGCAATTTCTGTGTTTCATCGTCAATAAGAAGGTCCAAGACATACATTAAACCTGAAGTGAAGCATCCGAATGTAAAACTGGACTCACAGGAGAGGTTCACCTCATAGAAAGTTAGAGTGTCAGTCCTCTTGTACTTAAGTCGGTATTGTGCCTTTAGCGTTAAATTCGGATGCAATTTCTGTGTTTCATCGTCAATAAGAAGGTCCAGGGGATACAGTAAACCTGAAGTGAAGCATCGGAATCTAAAACTGGACTCACAGGAAGGGGTTCAAATCAAAGAAAATTAGAGTGTCGGTACCCTTGTACTTATGTCGGTATTGTGCCTTTTGTTTTAAATTCGGATGCAATTTCTGTGTTTCATCGTCGATAATCAGGGCCAATGTACACAGTAAACCTGAAGTGAAGCATCGGAATTTGAAACTGGACTCACAGGAGAGGTTCAAATCATAGAGAGTTAGGGTGTGAGTCCTTTTGTACTTCAGTCGGCATTGTGCCTTTTGTATTAATTTCGGATGCAATTTCTGTGTTTCATCGTGAACAAGAAGGTCCAAGGGATACAGTAAACCTGAAGTGAAGCATCGGAATCTAAAACTGGAGACACAGGAGAGGTTCAAATCATAGAGAGTTACAGTGTTAGTCCTCTTGTACTTAAGTCCGCATTGTACCTTTTGTATTAAATTTGGATGCAATTTCTGTGTTTCATCGTCAATAAGAACGACCAAGGAAACAGTAAACCTGAAGTGAAACAACGGAATTTAAAACTGGACTCACAGGAGAGGTTCAAATCATAATAAAAGTTATAGTGTCAGTCCTCTTGTACTTAAGTCGGCATTGTGCCTTTTGTATTAAATTCGGATCCAATTTCTGTGTTTCATCGTCAATAAGAAGGTCCAAGGTATACAGTAAACCTGAAGTAAGGCATCGGAATCTTAAACTGGACTCACGGGAGAGGTTCAAATCATAGAGAGTTAGAGTGTAAGTCCTCTTGTACTTAAGTCGCCATTTTGCGTTTTGTATTAAATTCGGATGCAATTTATGTGTTTCATCGTCAATAACAAGGTCCAAGGGATACAGTAAACCGGAAGTGATGCATCGGAATCTGAAACTGGACTTTCAGGAGAGATCCAAATCATAGAAAGTTAGATAATCAGTCCGCTTCTACTTAAGTCGGAATTATGCTTTTGTATTAAATTCGGATGCAAGTTCTGTGTTCCATCGTCAAGAAGAAGTTCCAAGGTATACAGTAAACCTGAAGTGAAGCATCGGAATCTAAAACTGGACTCACAAGAGAGGTTCAAATCATAGACATCTAGAGTGTTAGTCCTCTGGTACTTAAGTCCGCATTGCGCCTTTTGTATTAAATTTGGATGCAATTTCTGTGTTTCATCGTCAATAAGAACGTCCAAGGAAACAGTAAACCTGAAGTGAAGTATCGGAATTTAAAACTGGGCTCACAGGAGAGGTTCAAATCATAATAAAAGTTAGAGTGTCCGTCGTCTTGTACTTAAGTCGGCATTGTGCCTTTTATATTAAATTCGGATCCAATTTCTGTGTTTCATCGTCAATAAGAAGGTCCAAGGGATACAGTAAACCTGAAGTGAAACATCGGAATCTAAAACTGGACTCACAAGAGAGGTTCAAATCACAGAAAGTTAGAGTGTCAGTCCGCTTGTACTTAAGTCGGCAATGTGCCTTTTGTATTAAATTGGGATGCAATTTCTGTGTTTCATTGTCAATAAGAAGGTCCAAGACATACAGTAAACCTGAAGTGAAGCATCCGAATGTAAAACTGGACTCACAGGAGAGGTTCAAATCATAGAAAGTTAGAGTGTCAGTCCTCTTGTACTTAAGTCGGTATTGTGCCTTTAGCGTTAAATTCGGATGCAATTTCTGTGTTTCATCGTCAATAAGAAGGTCCAGGGGATACAGTAAACCTGAAGTGAAGCATCGGAATCTAAAACTGGACTCACAGGAAGGGGTTCAAATCAAAGAAAATTAGAGTGTCGGTACCCGTGTACTTAAGTCGGTATTGTGCCTTTTGTTTTAAATTCGGATGCAATTTCTGTGTTTCATCGTCGATAATCAGGGCCAAGGTATACAGTAAACCTGAAGTGAAGCATCGGAATTTAAAACTGGACTCACAGGAGAGGTTCAAATCATAGAGAGTTAGTGTGTGAGTCCTTTTGTACTTCAGTCGGCATTGTGCCTTTTGTATTAATTTCGGATGCAATTTCTGTGTTTCATCGTGAACAAGAAGGTCCAAGGGATACAGTAAACCTGAAGTGAAGCATCGGAATCTAAAACTGGAGACACAGGAGAGGTTCAAATCATCGAAAGTTAGAGTGTCAGTCCTCTTATACTTAAGTCGGCATTGTGCCTTTTGTATAATATTCGGATGCAATTTCTATGTTTCATCGTCAATAAGAAGGTCCAAGGGATACAGTAAACCTCAAGTGAAGCATCGGAGTCTAAAACTGGACTTACAGGAGAGGTTCAAATCATAGAGAGTTACAGTGTTAGTCCTCTTGTACTTAAGTCCGCATTGTGCCTTTTGTATTAAATTTGGATGCAATTTCTGTGTTTCATCGTCAATAAGAACGACCAAGGAAACAGTAAACCTGAAGTGAAGCAACGGAATTTAAAACTGGACTCACAGGAGAGGTTCAAATCATAATAAAAGTTATAGTGTCAGTCCTCTTGTACTTAAGTCGGCATTGTGCCTTTTGTATTAAATTCGGATCCAATTTCTGTGTTTCATCGTCAATAAGAAGGTCCAAGGGATACAGTAAACCTGAAGTAAGGCATCGGAATCTTAAACTGGACTCACAGGAGAGGTTCAAATCATAGAGAGTTAGAGTGTAAGTCCTCTTGTACTTAAGTCGGCATTTTGCGTTTTGTATTAAATTCGGATGCAATTTATGTGTTTCATCGTCAATAACAAGGTCCAAGGGATACAGTAAACCGTAAGTGAAGCATCGGAATCTAAAACTGGACTTTCAGGAGAGACCCTAATCATAGAAAGTTAGATAATCAGTCCGCTTCTACTTAAGTCGGAATTATGCTTTTGTTTTAAATTCGGATGCAAGTTCTGTGTTCCATCGCCAAGAAGAAGTTCCAAGGTATACAGTAAACCTGAAGTGAAGCATCGGAATCTAAAACTGGACTCACAAGAGAGGTTCAAATCATAGACATCTAGAGTGTTAGTCCTCTGGTACTTAAGTCCGCATTGCGCCTTTTGTATTAAATTTGGATGCAATATCTGTGTTTCATCGTCAATAAGAACGTCCAAGGAAACAGTAAACCTGAAGTGAAGTATCGGAATTTAAAACTGGGCTCACAGGAGAGGTTCAAATCATAATAAAAGTTAGAGTGTCAGTCCTCTTGTACTTAAGTCGGCATTGTGCCTTTTATATTAAATTCGGATCCAATTTCTGTGTTTCATCGTCAATAAGAAGGTCCAAGGGATACAGTAAACCTGAAGTGAAGCATCGGAATCTAAAACTGGACTCACAGGAGAGGTTCAAATCATAGAGAGTTAGAGTTTCAGTCCTCTTGTACTTAAGTCGGTGTTTTGCCTTTTGTATTAATTTCGGATTTAATATCTGTGTTTCATCGTCAATAAGAAAGTCCAAGGGATACATTAAACCTGAAGTGAAGCATCGGAATCTAAAACTGGACTCACAGGAGAGGTTCAAATCATAGTGAGTAAGAGTGTCAGTCCTCTTGTACTTAAGTCGGCATTGTGCCTTTTATATTAAATTCGGATGCAATTCATGTGTTTCATCGTCAATAAGAAGGTCCAAGGGATACAGTAAACCGGAAGTGAAGCACCGGAATCTAAAACTGGACTTACAGGTGAGGTCCAAAACATAGACACTTAGATAATCAGTCCGCTTGTACTTAAGTCGGAATTATGCCTTTTGTATTAAATTCGGATGCAATTTCTGTGTTCGATCGTCAAGAAGAAGTTCCAAGGTATACAGTAAACCTGAAGTGAAGCATCGGAATCTAAAACTGGACTCACAAGAGAGGTTCAAATCATAGACAGTTAGAGTGTTAGTCCTCTTGTACTTAAGTCCGCATTGCGCCTTTTGTATTAAATTTGGATGCAATTTCTGTGTATCATCGTCAATAAGAACGTCCAAGGAAACAGTAAACCTGAAGTGAAGTATCGGAATTTAAAACTGGGCTCACAGGAGAGGTTCAAATCATAATAAAAGTTAGAATGTAAGTCCTCTTGTACTTAAGTCGGCATTGTGCCTTTTGTATTAAATTCGGATCCAATTTCTGTGTTTCATCGTCAATATGTAAGTCCAAGAGATACAGTAAACCTGAAGTGAAGCATCGGAATCTAAAACTGGACTCACAGTAGAGGTTCAAATCATAGAAAGTTAGAATGTCAGTCCTCTTGTACTTAAGTCGGCATTGTGGCTTTTGTTTCAAATTCGGATGCAATTTCTGTGTTTCATCGTCAATAAGAATGTCCAAGGGATATAGTAAACCTGAAATGAAGCATCGGAATCTAAAACTGGATTCACAGGAGAGGTTCATATCATAGAAAGTTAGAGTGTCAGTCCTCTTGTACTTAAGTTGGCATTGTGCCTTTTGTATTAAATTCGGATGCAATTTCTGTGTTTCATCGGCAATAAGAAGGTCTAAGGTATACAGTAAACCTGAAGTGAAGGATCGGAATCTAAAACTGGACTCACAAGAGAGGTTCAAATCACAGAAAGTTAGAGTGTCAGTCCGCTTGTACTTAAGCCAGTATTGTGCCTTTTATATTAAATTCGGATGCAATTTCTGTGTTTCATCGTCAATAAGAAGGTCTAAGACATACAGTAAACCTGAAGTGAAGCATCCGAATGTAAAACTGGACTCACAGGAGAGGTTCAACTCATAGAAAGTTAGAGTGTCAGTCCTCTTGTACTTAAGTCGGTATTGTGCCTTTAGCGTTAAATTCGGATGCAATTTCTGTGTTTCATCGTCAATAAGAAGGTCCAGGGGATACAGTAAACCTGAAGTGAAGCATCGGAATCTAAAACTGGACTCACAAGAGAGGTTCAAATCATAGACATCTAGAGTGTTAGTCCTCTGGTACTTAAGTCCGCATTGCGCCTTTTGTATTAAATTTGGATGCAATTTCTGTGTTTCATCGTCAATAAGAACGTCCAAGGAAACAGTAAACCTGAAGTGAAGTATCGGAATTTAAAACTGGGCTCACAGGAGAGGTTCAAATCATAATAAAAGTTAGAGTGTCCGTCGTCTTGTACTTAAGTCGGCATTGTGCCTTTTATATTAAATTCGGATCCAATTTCTGTGTTTCATCGTCAATAAGAAGGTCCAAGGGATACAGTAAACCTGAAGTGAAGCATCGGAATCTAAAACTGGACTCACAAGAGAGGTTCAAATCACAGAAAGTTAGAGTGTCAGTCCGCTTGTACTTAAGTCGGCAATGTGCCTTTTGTATTAAATTGGGATGCAATTTCTGTGTTTCATCGTCAATAAGAAGGTCCAAGACATACAGTAAACCGGAAGTGAAGCATCCGAATGTAAAACTGGACTCACAGGAGAGGTTCAAATCATTGAAAGTTAGAGTGTCAGTCCTCTTGTACTTAAGTCGGTATTGTGCCTTTAGCGTTAAATTCGGATGCAATTTCTGTGTTTCATCGTCAATAAGAAGGTCCAGGGGATACAGTAAACCTGAAGTGAAGCATCGGAATCTAAAAGTGGACTCACAGGAAAGGGTTCAAATCAAAGAAAATTAGAGTGTCGGTACCCGTGTACTTAAGTCGGTATTGTGCCTTTTGTTTTAAATTCGGATGCAATTTCTGTGTTTCATCGTCGATAATCAGGGCCAAGGTATACAGTAAACCTGAAGTGAAGCATCGGAATTTAAAACTGGACTCACAGGAGAGGTTCAAATCATAGAGAGTTAGGGTGTGAGTCCTCTGGTACTTCAGTCGGCATTGTGCCTTTTGTATTAATTTCGGATGCAATTTCTGTGTTTCATCGTGAACAAGAAGGTCCAAGGGATACAGTAAACCTGAAGTGAAGCATCGGAATCTAAAACTGGAGACACAGGAGAGGTTCAAATCATCGAAAGTTAGAGTGTCAGTCCTCTTATACTTAAGTCGGCATTGTGCCTTTTGTATAATATTCGGATGCAATTTCTATGTTTCATCGTCAATAAGAAGGTCCAAGGGATACAGTAAACCTCAAGTGAAGCATCGGAGTCTAAAATTGGACTTACAGGAGAGGTTCAAATCATAGAGAGTTACAGTGTTAGTCCTCTTGTACTTAAGTCCGCATTGTGCCTTTTGTATTAAATTTGGATGCAATTTCTGTGTTTCATCGTCAATAAGAACGACCAAGGAAACAGTAAACCTGAAGTGAAGCAACGGAATTTAAAACTGGACTCACAGGAGAGGTTCAAATCAAAGAAATTTAGAGTGTCGGTACCATCGTACTTAAGTCGATATTGTGCCTTTTGTTGTAATTCGGATGCAATTTTTGTGTTTCATCGGCAATAAGAAGGTCTAAGGTATACAGTAAACCTGAAGTGAAGGATCGGAATCTAAAACTGGACTCACAAGAGAGGTTCAAATCATAGAAAGTTAGAGTGTCAGTCCGCTTGTACTTAAGCCAGTATTGTGCCTTTTGTATTAAATTCGGATGCAATTTCTGTGTTTCAACGTCATCAAGAAGGTCCAAGGGATACAGTAAACCTGAAGTGAAGTATCGGAATCTAAAACTGCACTCACAAGAGAGGTTCAAATCATAGAAAGTTAAAGTGTCAGTCCGCTTGTACTTAAGTCGGCAATGTGCCTTTTGTATTAAATTTGGATGCAGTTTCTGTGTTTCATCGTCAATAAGAAGGTCCAAGGCAAACAGTAAACTAGAAGTGAAGCATCCGAATGTAAAACTGTACTCACAGGAGAGGTTCAAATCATAGAAAGTTAGAGTGTCAGTCCTCTTGTACTTAAGTCGATATTGTGCCTTTTGTATTAAATTCGGATGCAATTTCTTTGTTTCATCGTCAATAAGAACGTCCAGGGGATACAGTAAACCTGAAGTGAAGCATGGGAATCTAAAACTGGACTCACAGGAGAGGTTCAAATCAAAGAAATTTAGAGTGTCGGTACCATCGTACTTAAGTCGATATTGTGCCTTTTGTTGTAATTCGGATGCAATTTCTGTGTTTCATCGTCAATAAGAAGGTCCAAGGGATACAGTAAACCTGAAGTGAAGCATCGGAATCTATAACTGGACTCACAGGAGAGGTTCAAATCATAGAGAGTTAGGGTGTGAGTCCTTTTGTACTTAAGTCGGCATTGTGCCTTTTGTATTACTTTCGGATGCAATTTCTGTGTTTCATCGTCAACAAGAAGGTCCAAGGGATACAGTAAACCTGAAGTGAAGCATCGGAATCTAAAACTGGACTCACAGGAGAGTTTCAAATCATAGAAAGTTAGAGTGTCAGTCCTCTTGTACTTAAGTCGGCATTGTGCCTTTTGTATTATATTCGGATGCAATTTCTTTGTTTCATCGCCAATAAGAAGGTCCAAGGGATACAGTAAACCTCAAGTGAAGCATCGGAGTCTAAAACTGGACTCACAGGATAGGTTCAAATCATAGAGAGTTACAGTGTTAGTCCTCTTGTACTTAAATCCGCATTGTGCCTTTTGTATTAATATTGGATGCAATTTCTGTGTTTCATCGTCAATAAGAACGACCAAAGAAACAGTAAACCTGAAGTGAAGCATCGGAATTTAAAACTGGACTCACAGGAGAGGTTCAAATCATAATAAAAGTTATAGTGTCAGTCCTCTTGTACTTAAGTCGGCATTGTGCCTTTTGTATTAAATTCGGATCCAATTTCTGTGTTTCATCGTCAATAAGAAGGTCCAAGGGATACAGTAAACCTGAAGTAAGGCATCGGAATCTTAAACTGGACTCACTGGAGAGGTTTAAATCATAGAGAGTTAGAATGTAAGTCCTCTTGTACTTAAGTCGGCATTTTGCGTTTTGTATTAAATTCGGATGCAATTTATGTGTTTCATCGCCAATAACAAGGTCCAAGGGATACAGTAAACCGGAAGTGAAGCATCGGAATCTAAAACTGGACTCACAGGAGAGGTTCAAATCATAGAGAGTTAGAGTGTTAGTCCTCTTGTACTTAAGTCCGCATTGTGCCTTTTGTATTAAATTCGGATGCAATTTATGTGTTTAATCGTCAATAAGAAGGTCCAAGGGATACAGTAAACCGGAAGTGAAGCATCGGAATCTAAAACTGGACTTTCAGGAGAGGTCCAAATCATAGAAAGTTAGATAATCAGTCCGCTTCTACTTAAGTCGGAATTATGCTTTTGTATTAAATTCGGATGCAAGTTCTGTGTTCCATCGTCAAGAAGAAGTTCCAAGGTATACAGTATACCTGAAGTGAAGCATCGGAATCTAAAACTGGACTCACAAGAGAGGTTCAAATCATAGACAGTTAGAGTGTTAGTCCTCTTGTACTTAAGTCCGCATTGCGCCTTTTGTATTAAATTTGGATGCAATTTCTGTGTTTCATCGTCAATAAGAACGTCCAAGGAAACAGTAATCCTGAAGTGAAGTATCGGAATTTAAAACTGGGCTCACAGGAGAGGTTCAAATCATAATAAAAGTTAGAGTGTCAGTCCTCTTGTACTTAAGTCGGCATTGTGCCTTTTGTATTAAATTCGGATCCAATTTCTGTGTTTCATCGTCAATAAGAAGGTCCAAGGGATACAGTAAACCTGAAGTGAAGCATCGGAATCTAAAACTGGACTCACAGGAGAGGTTCAAATCATAGGGAGTTCGAGTGTCACTCCTCTTGTACTTAAGTTGGCATTGTGCCTTTTATATTAAATTCGGATGCAATTCATGTGTTTCATCGTCAAAAAGAAGGTCCAAGGGATACAGTAAACCGGAAGTGAAGCACCTGATTCTAAAACTGGACTTACAGGTGAGGTCCAAAACATTGACACTTAGATAATCAGTCCGCTTGTACTTAAGTCGGAATTATGCCTTTTGTATTAAATTCGGATGCAATTTCTGTGTTCCATCGTCAAGAAGACGTTCCAAGGGATACAGTAAACCTGAAGTGAAGCATCGGAATCTATAACTGGACTCACAGGAGAGGTTCAAATCAAAGAATGTTAGAGTGTCAGTCCTCTTGTACTTAAGTCGGTGTTTTGCCTTTTGTATTAATTTCGGATTTAATATCTGTGTTTCATCGTCAATAAGAAAGTCCGAGGGATACAGTAAACCTGAAGTGAAGCATCGGAATCTAAAACTGGACTCACAGGAGAGGTTCAAATCATAGAGAGTTAGAGTGTCAGTCCTCTTGTACTTAAGTCGGCATTGTGCCTTTTGTATTAAATTCGGATGCAATTTATGTGTTTAATCGTCAATAAGAAGGTCCAAGGGATACAGTAAACCGGAAGTGAAGCATCGGAATCTAAAACTGGACTTTCAGGAGAGGTCCAAATCATAGAAAGTTAGATAATCAGTCCGCTTCTACTTAAGTCGGAATTATGCTTTTGTATTAAATTCGGATGGAAGTTCTGTGTTCCATCGTCAAGAAGAAGTTCCAAGGTATACAGTATACCTGAAGTGAAGCATCGGAATCTAAAACTGGACTCACAAGAGAGGTTCAAATCATAGACAGTTAGAGTGTTAGTCCTCTTGTACTTAAGTCCGCATTGCGCCTTTTGTATTAAATTTGGATGCAATTTCTGTGTTTCATCGTCAATAAGAACGTCCAAGGAAACAGTAAACCTGAAGTGAAGTATCGGAATTTAAAACTGGGCTCACAGGAGAGGTGCAAATCATAATAAAAGTTAGAGTGTCAGTCCTCTTGTACTTAAGTCGGCATTGTGCCTTTTGTATTAAATTCGGATCCAATTTCTGTGTTTCATCGTCAATAAGAAGGTCCAAGGGATACAGTAAACCTGAAGTGAAGCATCGGAATCTAAAACTGGACTCACAGGAGAGGTTCAAATCATAGAGAGTTCGAGTGTCACTCCTCTTGTACTTAAGTCGGCATTGTGCCTTTTATATTAAATTCGGATGCAATTCATGTGTTTCATCGTCAATAAGAAGGTCCAAGGGATACAGTAAACCGGAAGTGAAGCACCTGAATCTAAAACTGGACTTACAGGTGAGGTCCAAAACATTGACACTTAGATAATCAGTCCGCTTGTACTTAAGTCGGAATTATGCCTTTTGTATTAAATTCGGATGCAATTTCTGTGTTCCATCGTCAAGAAGACGTTCCAAGGGATACAGTAAACTTGAAGTGTAGCATCGGAATCTATAACTGGACTCACAGGAGAGGTTCAAATCAAACAATGTTAGAGTGTCAGTCCTCTTGTACTTAAGTCGGTGTTTTGCCTTTTGTATTAATTTCGGATTTAATATCTGTGTTTCATCGTCAATAAGAAAGTCCAAGGGATACAGTAAACCTGAAGTGAAGCATCGGAATCTAAAACTGGACTCACAGGAGAGGTTCAAATCATAGAGAGTTAGAGTGTCAGTCCTCTTGTACTTAAGTCGGCATTGTGCCTTTTATATTAAATTCGGATGCAATTCATGTGTTTCATCGTCAATAAGAAGGTCCAAGGGATAGAGTAAACCGGAAGTGAAGCACCGGAATCTAAAACTGGACTTACAGGTGAGGTCCAAAACATAGACACTTAGATAATCAGTCCGCTTGTACTTAAGTCGGAATTATGCCTTTTCAGTTAAATTCGGACGCAATTTCTATGTTCCATCGTCAAGAAGGAGTTCCAAGGTATACAGTAAACCTGAAGTGAAGCATCGGAATCTAAAACTGGACTCACAGGAGAGGTTCATATCATAGAAAGTTAGAGTGTCAGTCCTCTTGTACTTAAGTTGGCATTGTGCCTTTTGTATTAAATTCGGATGCAATTTCTGTGTTTCATCGGCAATAAGAAGGTCCAAGGTATACAGTAAACCTGAAGTGAAGCATCGGAATCTAAAACTGGACTCACAAGAGAGGTTCAAATCATAGAAAGTTAGAGTGTCAGTCCGCTTGTACTTAAGCCAGTATTGTGCCTTTTGTATTAAATTCGGATGCAATTTCTGTGTTTCATCGTCAACAAGAAGGTCCAAGGTATACAGTAAACCTGAAGTGAAGCATCGGAATCTGAAACTGGACTCACAGGAGAGGTTCATATCATAGAGACTTAGAGTGTCAGTCCTCTTGTACTTAAGTTGGCATTGTGCCTTTTGTATTAAATTCGGATGCAATTTCTGTGTTTCATCGGCAATAAGAAGGTCCAAGGCAAACAGTAATCCAGAAGTGAAGCATCCGAATGTAAAACTGTACTCACAGGAGAGGTTCAAATCATAGAAAGTTAGAGTGCCAGTCCTCTTGTACTTAAGTCGGTATTGTGCCTTTTGTATTAAATTCGGATGCAATTTCTTTGTTTCATCGTCAATAAGAAGGTCCAGGGGATACAGTAAACCTGAAGTGAAGCATCGGAATCTATACTGGACTCACAGGAGAGGTTCAAATCAAAGAGATTTAGAGTGTCGGTACCATTGTTCTTAAGTCGATATTGTGCCTTTTGTTTTAAATTCGGATGCAATTTCTGTGTTTCATCGTCAATAAGAAGGTCAAAGGGATACAGTAAACCTGAAGTGAAGCATCGGAATCTATAACTGGACTCACAGGAGAGGTTCAAATCATAGAGGGTTAGGGTGTGAGTCCTTTTGTACTTAAGTCGGCACTGTGCCTTTTGTATTACTTTCGGATGCAATTTCTGTGTTTCATCGTCAACAAGAAGGTCCAAGGGATACAGTAAACCTGAAGTGAAGCATCGGAATCTAAAACTGGACTCACAGGAGAGCTTCAAATCATAGAAAGTTAGAGTGTCAGTCCTCTTGTACTTAAGTCGGCATTGTGCCTTTTGTATTAAATTCGGATGCAATTTCTCTGTTTCATCGTCAATAAGAAGGCCCAAGGGATACAGTAAACCTGAAGTGAAGCATCGGAGTCTAAAACTGGACTCACAGGAGAGGTTCAAATCATTGAGAGTTAGAGTGTTAGTCCTCTTGTACTTAAGTCCGCATTGTGCCTTTTGTATTAAATTTGGATGCAATTTCTGTGTTTCATCGTCAATAAGAACGTCCAAGGAAACAGTAAACCTAAAGTGAAGCATCGGAATTTAAAACTGGACTCACAGGAGAGGTTCAAATCATAATAAAAGTTAGAGTGTCAGTCCTCTTGTACATAAGTCGGCATTGTGAATTTTGTATTAAATTCGGATCCTATTTCTGTGTTCCATCGTCAATAGGGAGGTCCAAGGGATGCAGTAAACGTGAAGTAAAGGATCGGAATCTAAAACTGGACTCACAGGAGAGGTTCAAATCATAGAAAGTTAGAGTGTCAGTACTCTTGTACTTAAGTCGGAATTGTGGCTTTTGTATTAAATTCGGATGTAATTTCTATGTTTCATCGTCAATAAGAAGGTCCAAGGGATACAGTAAACCTAAAGTGAAGCATCGGAATCGAAAACTGGACTCACAGGAGTGGTTCAAATCATAGAAAGTTAGAGTGTCAGTCCTCTTGTACTTAAGTCGGCATTGTGCCTTTTGTATTAAAATCGGTTCCAATTTCTGTGTTTCATCGTCAATAGGAAGTTCCAGGGCATACAGTAAACCTGAAGTGAAGCTTCCGAATCTAAAACTGGACTCACAGGAGAGGTTCAAATCAAAGAAAGTTAGAATGTCAGTCCTCTTGTACTTAAGTCAGTGTTGTGCCTTTTCTATTCAATTCGGATTTAATATCTGTGTTTCATCGTCAATAAGAAGGTCCAAGGGATACAGTAAACCTGAAGTGAAGCATCGGAATCTATAACTGGACTCACAGGAGAGGTTCAAATCTTAGAAAGTTAATGAGTCAGTCCCCTTGTACTTAAGTCGGAATTGTGCCTTTTGTATTAAATTCGGATGCAATTTCTATGTTTCATCGTCAATAAGAAGGTCCAAGGAATACAGTAAACCTGAAGTGATGCATCGGAATCTAAAACTGGACTCACAGGAGAGGTTCAAATCAAAGAATGTTAGAGTGTCAGTCCTCTTGTACTTAAGTCGGCATTGTGCCTTTTGTATTAAATTCGGATGCAATTTCTGTGTTTCATCGTCAGTAAGAAGGTCCAAGGTATACAGTAAACCTGAAGTGAAGCATCGGAATCTAAACTGGACTCACAAGAGAGGTTCAAATCATAGAAAGTTTGAGTGTCAGTCCGCTTGTACTTAAGCCAGTATTGTGCCTTTTGTATTAAATTCAGATGCAATTTCTGTGTTTCATCGTCAACAAGAAGGTCCAAGGGATACAGTAAACCTGAAGTGAAGCATCGGAATCTAAAACTGGACTCACAGGAGAGGTTCAAATCATAGAATGTTGGAGTGTCAGTCCTCTTGTACTTAAGTCGGAATTATGCCTTTTGTATTAAATTCGGATGCAATTTCTATGTTTCATCGTCAATAAGAAGGTCCAAGGGATAAAGTAAACCTGAAGTGAAGGATCGGAATCTAAAACTGGACTCACAGGAGAGGTTCAAATCATCGAAAGTTAGAGTGTGAGTCCTCTTGTACTTAAGTCGGCATTGTGCCTTTTGTATTAAATTCGGATGCAATTTCTGTGTTTCATCGTCAATAAGAAGGTCCATGGGATACAGTAAACCTGAAGTGAAGCATCGGAATCTAATACTGGATTCACAGGAGAGATTCATATCATAGAATGTTAGAGTGTCAGTCCTCTTGTACATAAGTCGGCATTGTGCCTTTTGTATTAAATTCGGATGCAATTTCTGTGTTTCATCGTCAATAAGAAGGTAAAAGGTATACAGTAAACCAGAAGTGAAGCATTGGAATCTAAATCCGGACTTACAGGAGAGGTTCAAATCATAGAAAGTTAGAGTGTCAGTCCGCTTGTACTTAAGTCGGCATTGTGCCTTTTGTATTAAATTCGGATCAATTGCTGTGTTCCATCGTCAATAAGAAGTTCCAAGGTATACAGTAAACCTGAACTGAAGCATCCGAATCTAAAACTGGACTCACAGGAGAGGTTCAAATCATAGAAAGTTTGAGTGTCAGTCCCCGTGTACTTAAGGCGTCATTGTGCCTTTTGTATTAAATTCGGATGCAATTTCTATGTTTCATCGTCAATACGTAAGTCCCAGGGATACAGTAAACCTGAAGTGAAGCATCGGAATCTAAAACTGAACTCACAGTAGAGGTTCAAATCATAGAAAGTAAAAGTGTCAGCCCTCTTGTACTTAAATCGGCATTGTGCCTTTTGTATTCAATTCGGATTTAATATCTGTGTTTCATCGTCAATAAGAAGGTCAAAGGGAGACAGTAAACCTTAAGTGAAGCATCGGAATCTATAACTGGACTCACAGGAGAGGTTCAAATCATAGAAAGTTAAAGTGTCAGTCCTCTTGAACTTAAATCGGCATTGTGCCTTTTGTTTTAAATTCGGATGCAATTTCTGTGTTTCATCGTCAATAAGAAGGTCCCAGGTATACAGTAAACCTGAAGTGAAGCATCGGAATTTAAACTGGACTCACAAGAGAGGTTCAAATCATAGAAAGTTCGAGTGTCAGTCCGCTTGTACTTAAGCCAGTATTGTGCCTTTTGTATTAAATTCAGATGCAATTTCTGTGTTTCATCGTCAACAAGAAGGTCCAAGGGATACAGTAAACCTGAAGTGAAGCATCGGAATCTAAAACTGGACTCACAGGATAGGTTCAAATCATAGAAAGTTAGAGTGTCAGTCCACTTGTACTTAAGTCGGAATTGTGCCTTTTGTATTAAATTCGGATGCGATTTCTATGTTTCATCGTCAATAAGAAGGTCCAAGGGATACAATAAACCTAAAGTGAAGCATCGGAATCTATAACTGGACTCACAGGAGAGGTTCAAATCATAGAAAGTTAGAGTGTCAGTCCCCTTGTACTTAAGTCGTCATTGTGCCTTTTCTATTAAATTCGGATGCAATTTCTGTGTTTCATCGTCAATAAGAAGGTCCAAGGGATACAGTAAACCTGAAGTGAAGCATCGGAATCTAAAACTGGACTCACAGGAGACGTTCAAATCATCGAAAGTTAGAGTGTGAGTCCTCTTGTACTTAAGTCGGCCATGTGCCTTTTGTATTAAATTCGGATGCAATTTCTGTGTTTCATTGTCAATAAGAAGGTCCAAGGGATACAGTAAAACTGAAGTGAAGCATCGGAATCTAAAACTGGACTCACTGGAGAGGTTCATATCATAGAAAGTTAGAGTGTCAGTCCTCTTGTACTTAAGTCGGCATTGTGCCTTTTGTATTAAATTCAGATGCAATTTCTGTGTTTCATCGTCAATAAGAAGGTAAAAGGTATACAGTAAACCTGAAGTGAAGCATTGGAATCTAAATCCGGTCTTACAGGAGAGGCTCAAATCATAGAAAGTTAGAGTGTCAGTCCGCTTGTACTTAAGTCGACATTGTGCCTTTTGTATTAAATTCGGATCAATTTCTGTGTTCCATCGTCAATAAGAAGTTCCAAGGTATACAGTAAACCTGAAGTGAAGCATCCGAATCTAAAACTGGACTGACAGGAGAGGTTCAAATCATAGAAAGTTAGAGTGTCAGTCCCCTTGTACATAAGTCGGCATTGTGCCTTTTGTATTAAATTCGGATGCAATTTCTGTGTTTCATCGTCAATAAGAAGGTCCAAGGTATACAGTAAACCTGAAGTGAAGCATCGGAATCTAAACTGGACTCACAAGAGAGGTTCAAATCATAGAAAGTTTGAGTGTCAGTCCGCTTAAACTTAAGCCAGTATTGTGCCTTTTGTATTAAATTCAGATGCAATTTCTGTGTTTCATTGTCAACAAGAAGGTCCAAGGGATACAGTAAACCTGAAGTGAAGCATCGGAATCTAAAACTGGACTCACAGGAGAGGTTCAAATCATAGAATGTTGGAGTGTCAGTCCTCTTGTACTTAAGTCGGAATTATGCCTTTTGTATTAAATTCGGATGCAATTTCTATGTTTCATCGTCAATAAGAAGGTCCAAGGGATACAGTAAACCTGAAGTGAAGCATCGGAATCTAAAACTGGACTCACAGGAGAGGTTCAAATCATCGAAAGTTAGAGTGTGAGTCCTCTTGTACATAAGTCGGCATTGTCCCTATTGTATTAAATTCGGATGCAATTTCTGTGTTTCATCGTCAATAAGAAGGTCCATGGGATACAGTAAACCTGAAGTGAAGCATCGGAATCTAATACTGGATTCACAGGAGAGATTCATATCATAGAATGTTAGAGTGTCAGTCCTCTTGTACTTAAGTCGGCATTGTGCCTTTTGTATTAAATTCGGATGCAATTTCTGTGTTTCATCGTCAATAAGAAGGTAAAAGGTATACAGTAAACCAGAAGTGAAGCATTGGAATCTAAATCCGGACTTACAGGAGAGGTTCAAATCATAGAAAGTTAGAGTGTCAGTCCGCTTGTACTTAAGTCGGCATTGTGCCTTTTGTATTAAATTCGGATCAATTTCTGTGTTCCATCGTCAATAAGATGTTCCAAGGTATACAGTAAACCTGAACTGAAGCATCCGAATCTAAAACTGGACTCACAGGAGAGGTTCAAATCATAGAAAGTTTGAGTGTCAGTCCCCTTGTACTTAAGGCGGCATTGTGCCTTTTGTATTAAATTCGGATGCAATTTCTATGTTTCATCGTCAATACGTAAGTCCCAGGGATACAGTAAACCTGAAGTGAAGCATCGGAATCTAAAACTGAACTCACAGTAGAGGTTCAAATCATAGAAAGTAAAAGTGTCAGCCCTCTTGTACTTAAATCGGCATTGTGCCTTTTGTTTTAAATTCGGATGCAATTTCTGTGTTTCATCGTCAATAAGAAGGTCCAAGGTATACAGTAAACCTGAAGTGAAGCATCGGAATCTAAAACTGGACTCACAGGATAGGTTCCAATCATAGAAAGTTGGAGTGTCTGTCCACTTGTACTTAAGTCGGAATTGTGCCTTTTGTATTCAATTCGGATGCAATTTCTATGTTTCATCGTCAATAAGAAGGTCCAAGGGATACAATAAACCTAAAGGGAAGCATCGGAATCTATAACTGGACTCACAGGAGAGGTTCAAATCATAGAAAGTTAGAGTGTCAGTCCCCTTGTACTTAAGTCGTCATTGTGCCTTTTCTATTAAATTCGGATGCAATTTCTGTGTTTCATCGTCAATAAGAAGGTCCAAGGGATACAGTAAACCTGAAGTGAAGCATCGGAATCTAAAACTGGACTCACAGGAGAGGTTCAAATCATCGAAAGTTAGAGTGTGAGTCCTCTTGTACTTAAGTCGGCCATGTGCCTTTTGTATAAAATTCGGATGCAATTTCTGTGTTTCATTGTCAATAAGAAGGTCCAAGGGATACAGTAAACCTGAAGTGAAGCATCGGAATCTAAAACTGGACTCACTGGAGAGGTTCATATCATAGAAATTTAGAGTGTCAGTCCTCTTGTACTTAAGTCGGCATTGTGCCTTTTGTATTAAATTCAGATGCAATTTCTGTGTTTCATCGTCAATAAGAAGGTAAAAGGTATACAGTAAACCTGAAGTGAAGCATTGGAATCTAAATCCGGTCTTACAGGAGAGGCTCAAATCATAGAAAGTTAGAGTGTCAGTCCGCTTGTACTTAAGTCGACATTGTGCCTTTTGTATTAAATTCGGATCAATTTCTGTGTTCCATCGTCAATAACATGTTCCAAGGTATACAGTAAACCTGAACTGAAGCATCCGAATCTAAAACTGGACTCACAGGAGAGGTTCAAATCATAGAAAGTTTGAGTGTCAGTCCCCTTGTACTTAAGGCGGCATTGTGCCTTTTGTATTAAATTCGGATGCAATTTCTATGTTTCATCGTCAATACGTAAGTCCCAGGGATACAGTAAACCTGAAGTGAAGCATCGGAATCTAAAACTGAACTCACAGTAGAGGTTCAAATCATAGAAAGTAAAAGTGTCAGCCCTCTTGTACTTAAATCGGCATTGTGCCTTTTGTTTTAAATTCGGATGCAATTTCTGTGTTTCATCGTCAATAAGAAGGTCCAAGGTATACAGTAAACCTGAAGTGAAGCATCGGAATCTAAAACTGGACTCACAGGATAGGTTCCAATCATAGAAAGTTGGAGTGTCTGTCCACTTGTACTTAAGTCGGAATTGTGCCTTTTGTATTCAATTCGGATGCAATTTCTATGTTTCATCGTCAATAAGAAGGTCCAAGGGATACAATAAACCTAAAGGGAAGCATCGGAATCTATAACTGGACTCACAGGAGAGGTTCAAATCATAGAAAGTTAGAGTGTCAGTCCCCTTGTACTTAAGTCGTCATTGTGCCTTTTCTATTAAATTCGGATGCAATTTCTGTGTTTCATCGTCAATAAGAAGGTCCAAGGGATACAGTAAACCTGAAGTGAAGCATCGGAATCTAAAACTGGACTCACAGGAGAGGTTCAAATCATCGAAAGTTAGAGTGTGAGTCCTCTTGTACTTAAGTCGGCCATGTGCCTTTTGTATAAAATTCGGATGCAATTTCTGTGTTTCATTGTCAATAAGAAGGTCCAAGGGATACAGTAAACCTGAAGTGAAGCATCGGAATCTAAAACTGGACTCACTGGAGAGGTTCATATCATAGAAATTTAGAGTGTCAGTCCTCTTGTACTTAAGTCGGCATTGTGCCTTTTGTATTAAATTCAGATGCAATTTCTGTGTTTCATCGTCAATAAGAAGGTAAAAGGTATACAGTAAACCTGAAGTGAAGCATTGGAATCTAAATCCGGTCTTACAGGAGAGGCTCAAATCATAGAAAGTTAGAGTGTCAGTCCGCTTGTACTTAAGTCGGCATTGTGCCTTTTGTATTAAATTCGGATCAATTTCTGTGTTCCATCGTCAATAAGATGTTCCAAGGTATACAGTAAACCTGAACTGAAGCATCCGAATCTAAAACTGGACTCACAGGAGAGGTTCAAATCATAGAAAGTTTGAGTGTCAGTCCCCTTGTACTTAAGGCGGCATTGTGCCTTTTGTATTAAATTCGGATGCAATTTCTATGTTTCATCGTCAATACGTAAGTCCCAGGGATACAGTAAACCTGAAGTGAAGCATCGGAATCTAAAACTGAACTCACAGTAGAGGTTCAAATCATAGAAAGTAAAAGTGTCAGCCCTCTTGTACTTAAATCGGCATTGTGCCTTTTGTTTTAAATTCGGATGCAATTTCTGTGTTTCATCGTCAATAAGAAGGTCCAAGGTATACAGTAAACCTGAAGTGAAGCATCGGAATCTAAAACTGGACTCACAGGTTAGGTTCCAATCATAGAAAGTTGGAGTGTCTGTCCACTTGTACTTAAGTCGGAATTGTGCCTTTTGTATTCAATTCGGATGCAATTTCTATGTTTCATCGTCAATAAGAAGGTCCAAGGGATACAATAAACCTAAAGGGAAGCATCGGAATCTATAACTGGACTCACAGGAGAGGTTCAAATCATAGAAAGTTAGAGTGTCAGTCCCCTTGTACTTAAGTCGTCATTGTGCCTTTTCTATTAAATTCGGATGCAATTTCTGTGTTTCATCGTCAATAAGAAGGTCCAAGGGATACAGTAAACCTGAAGTGAAGCATCGGAATCTAAAACTGGACTCACAGGAGAGGTTCAAATCATCGAAAGTTAGAGTGTGAGTCCTCTTGTACTTAAGTCGGCCATGTGCCTTTTGTATAAAATTCGGATGCAATTTCTGTGTTTCATTGTCAATAAGAAGGTCCAAGGGATACAGTAAACCTGAAGTGAAGCATCGGAATCTAAAACTGGACTCACTGGAGAGGTTCATATCATAGAAATTTAGAGTGTCAGTCCTCTTGTACTTAAGTCGGCATTGTGCCTTTTGTATTAAATTCAGATGCAATTTCTGTGTTTCATCGTCAATAAGAAGGTAAAAGGTATACAGTAAACCTGAAGTGAAGCATTGGAATCTAAATCCGGTCTTACAGGAGAGGCTCAAATCATAGAAAGTTAGAGTGTCAGTCCGCTTGTACTTAAGTCGACATTGTGCCTTTTGTATTAAATTCGGATCAATTTCTGTGTTCCATCGTCAATAAGAAGTTCCAAGGTATACAGTAAACCTGAAGTGAAGCATCCGAATCTAAAACTGGACTGACAGGAGAGGTTCAGATCATAGAAAGTTAGAGTGTCAGTCCCCTTGTACATAAGTCGGCATTGTGCCTTTTTGTATTAAATTCGGATGCAATTTCTGTGTTTCATCGTCAATAAGAAGGTCCAAGGGATACAGTAAACCTGATGTGAAGCATCGGAATCTAAAACTGGACTCACAGGAGAGGTTCAAATCATTGAAAGTTGGAGTGTCAGTCCTCTTGTACTTAAGTCGGTATTGTGCCTTTTGTTTTAAATTCAGATCCAATTTCTGTGTTTCATCGTCAATAATTAGGTCCAAGGGATACAGTAAACCTGAAGTGAAGCATCGGAATCTAAAACTCGACTCACAGGAGAGGTTCAAATCATAGAGAGTTAGGGTGTGAGTCCTTTTGTACTTAAGTCGGAATTGTGCCTTTTGTATTAATTTCGGATGCTATTTCTGTGTTTCATCGTCAACAAGAAGGTCCAAGGGATACAGTAAACCTGAAGTGAAGCATCGGAATCTAAAACTGGACTCACAGGAGAGGTTCAAATCAAAGAAAGATAGAGTGTCGGTACCCTTGTACTTAGGTCGGCATTGTGCCTTTTGTATTAAATTCGGATGCAATTTCTATGTTTCATCGTCAATACGAAGGTCCAAGGGATACAGTAAACCTGAAGTGAAGCATCAGAGTCTAAAACTGGACTCACTGGAGAGGTTCAAATCATAGAGAGTTAGAGTGTTATTCCTCCTGTACTTAAGTCCGCATTGTCCCTTTTGTATTAAATTTGGATGCAATTTCTGTGTTTCGTCGTCAATAATAACGTCGAAGGAAACAGTAAACCTGAAGTGAAGCATCGCAATTTAAAACTGGACTCACAGGAGAGGTTCAAATCATAATAAAAGTTAGAGTGTCAGTCCTCTTGTACTTAAGTCGGCATTGTGCCTTTTGTATTAAATTCGGATCCAATTTCTGTGCTTCATCGTCAATAAGAAGGTCCAAAAGATACAGTAAACCTGAAGTAAAGCATCGGAATCTTAAACTGGACTCACAGGAGAGGTTCAAATCATAGAGCGTTAGAGTGTCAGTTCTCTTGTACTTAGGTCGGCATTGTGCATTTTGTATTAAATTCGGATGCAATTTATGTGTTTCATCGTCAATAAGAAGGTCCATGGGATACAGTAAACCGGAAATGAAGCATCGGAATCTAAAACTGGACTTACAGGAGAGGTTCAAATCATAGAAAGTTAGAGTGTCAGTCCTCTTGTACTTAAGTCGGTATTGTGCCTTTTGTATTAAATTCGGATGCAATTTCTGTGTTCCAACGTCAAGAAGAAGTTCCAAGATATACAGTAAAGCTGAATTGAGCATCGTAATCTAAAACTGGACTCACAAGAGAAGTTCAAATCATAGACAGTTAGAGTGTCAGTCCGCTTGTACTTAAGCCAGTATTGTGCCTTTTGTATTAAATTCGGATGCAATTTCTGTGTTTCATCGTCAATAAGAAGGTCCAAGGCATACAGTAAACCTGAAGTGAAACATCCGAATGTAAAACTGGACTCACTGGAGGGGTTCAAATCATAGAAAGTTAGAGTGTCAGTCCTCTTGTACATAAGTCGGTATTGTGCCCTTTGTATTAAATTCGGATGCAATTTATGTGTTTCATCGTCAATCAGAAGGTCCAGGGGATACAGTAAAAGTGAATTGAAGCATCGGAATCTAAAACTGGACTCACTGCAGAGGTTCAAATCAAAGAAAGTTAGAGTGTCGGTACCCTTGTACTTAAGTCGGTATTGTGCCTTTTGTTTTAAATTCGGATGCAATTTCTGTGTTTCATCGTCAATAATCAGGTCCAAGGGATACAGTAAACCTGAAGTGAAGCATCGGAATGTAAAACTGGACTCACAGGAGAGGTTCAAATCATAGAGATTTAGGGTATGAGTTCTTTTGTACTTAAGTCGGCATTGTGCCTTTTGTATTAATTTCGGATGCAATTTCTGTGTTTCATCGTCAATAAGAAGGTCCAAGGTATACAATAAACGTGAAGTGAAGCATCGGAATCTAAAACTGGACTCACAAGAGAGGTTCAAATCATAGAAAGTTAGAGTGTCAGTCCTCTTGTACTTAAGCCAGTATTGTGCCTTTTGTATTAAATCCAGATGCAATTTCTGTGTTTCATCGTCAACAAGAAGGTCCAAGGGATACAGTAAACCTGAAGTGAAGCATCGGAGTCTAATACTGGATTCACAGGAGAGATTCATATCATAGAATGTTAGAGTGTCAGTCCTCTTGTACTTAAGTCGGCATTGTGCCATTTGTATTAAATTCGGATGCAATTTCTGTGTTTCATCGTCAATAAGAAGGTAAAATGTATACAGTAAACCAGAAGTGAAGCATTGGAATCTAAATCCGGACTTACAGGAGAGGTTCAAATCATAGAAAGTTAGAGTGTCAGTCCGCTTGTACTTATGTCGGCATTGTGCCTTTTGTATTAAATTCGGATCAATTTCTGTGTTCCATCGTCAATAAGAAGTTCCAAGGTATACAGTAAACCAGAATTGAAGCATCGGAATCTGAAACTGAACTCACAGTAGAGGTTCAAATCATAGAAAGTTAAAGTGTCAGTCCTCTTGTACTTAAATCGGCATTGTGCCTTTTGTTTTAAATTCGGATGCAATTTCTGTGTTTCATCGTCAATACGAAGGTCCAAGGTATACAGTAAACTTGAAGTGAAGCATCGGAATCTAAACTGGACTCACAAGAGAGGTTCAAATCATAGAAAGTTCGAGTGTCAGTCCGCTTGTACTTAAGCCAGTATTGTGCCTTTTGTATTAAATTCAGATGCAATTACTGTGTTTCATCGTCAACAAGAAGGTCCAAGGGATACAGTAAACCTGAAGTGAAG
Organism: Schistocerca americana; assembly: GCF_021461395.2. Lineage (NCBI taxonomy): Eukaryota > Metazoa > Arthropoda > Insecta > Orthoptera > Acrididae > Schistocerca > Schistocerca americana. The sequence continues at coordinate 218,321,685 of NC_060127.1, forward strand.
CATCGGAATCTAAAACTGGACTCACAGGATAGGTTCAAATCATAGAAAGTTGGAGTGTCTGTCCACTTGTACTTAAGTCGGAATTGTGCCTTTTGTATTAAATTCGGATGCAATTTCTATGTTTCATCGTCAATAAGAAGGCCCAAGGGATACAGTAAACCTAAAGTGAAGCATCGGAATCTATAACTGGACTCACAGGAGAGGTTCAAATCATAGAAAGTTAGAGTGTCAGTCCCCTTGTACTTAAGTCGTCATTGTGCATTTTCTATTAAATTCGGATGAAATTTCTGCGTTTAATCGTCAATAAGAAGGTCCAAGGGATACAGTAAACCTGAAGTGAAGCATCGGAATCTAAAACTGGACTCACAGGAGAGGTTCAAATCATCGAAAGTTAGAGTGTGAGTCCTCTTGTACTTAAGTCGGCCATGTGCCTTTTGTATTAAATTCGGATGCAATTTCTGTGTTTCATTGTCAATAAGAAGGTCCAAGGGATACAGTAAACCTGAAGTGAAGCATCGGAATCTAAAACTGGACTCACTGGAGAGGTTCATATCATAGAAAGTTAGAGTGTCAGTCCTCTTGTAGTTAAGTCGGCATTGTGCCTTTTGTATTAAATTCGGATGCAATTTCTGTGTTTCATCGTCAATAAGAAGGTAAAAGGTATACAGTAAACCTGAAGTGAAGCATTGGAATCTAAATCCGGTCTTACAGGAGAGGCTCAAATCATAGAAAGTTAGAGTGTCAGTCCGCTTGTACTTAAGTCAACATTGTGCCTTTTGTATTAAATTCGGATCAATTTCTGTGTTCCATCGTCAATAAGAAGTTCCAAGGTATACAGTAAACCTGAAGTGAAGCATCCGAATCTAAAACTGGACTGACAGGAGAGGTTCAAATCATAGAAAGTTAGAGTGTCAGTCCCCTTGTACATAAGTCGGCATTGTGCCTTTATGTATTAAATTCGGATGCAATTTCTGTGTTTCATCGTCAATAAGAAGGTCCAAGGGATACTGTAAACCTGATGTGAAGCATCGGAATCTAAAACTGGACTCACAGGAGAGGTTCAAATCATAGAAAGTCAGAGTGTCAGTCCTCTTGTACTTAAGTCGGTATTGTGCCTTTTGTTTTAAATTCAGATCCAATTTCTGTGTTTCATCGTCAATAATCAGGTCCAAGGGATACAGTAAACCTGAAGTGAAGCATCGGAATCTAAAACTCGACTCACAGGAGAGGTTCAAATCATAGAGAGTTAGAGTGTAAGTCCTCTTGTACTTAAGTCCGCATTGTGCCTTTTGTATTAAATTTGGATGCAATTTCTGTGTTTCATCGTCAATAATAACGTCGAAGGAAACAGTAAACCTGAAGTGAAGCATCGGAATTTAAAACTGTACTCACAGGAGAGGTTCAAATCATAATAAAAGTTAGAGTGTCAGTCCTCTTGTACTTAAGTCGGCCATGTGCCTTTTGTATTAAATTCGGATGCAATTTCTGTGTTTCATTGTCAATAAGAAGGTCCAAGGGATACAGTAAATCTGAAGTGAAGCATCGGAATTTAAAACTGGATTTACAGGAGAGGTCCAAATCATAGAAAGTTAGATAATCAGTCCGCTTGTACTTAAGTCGGAATTATGCCTTTTGTATTAAATTCGGATGCAATTTCTGTGTTCCAACGTCAAGAAGAAGTTCCAAGGTATACAGTAAACCTGAAGTGAGCATCGTAATCTAAAACTGGACTGACAAGAGAACTTCAAATCATAGACAGTTAGAGTGTCAGTCCGCTTATACTTAAGCCAGTATTGTGCCTTTTGTATTAAATTCGGATGCAATTTCTGTGTTTCATCGTCAATAAGAAGGTCCAAGGCATACAGTAAACCTGAAGTGAAACATCCGAATGTAAAACTGGACTCACAGGAGAGGTTCAAATCATAGAAAGTTAGAGTGTCAGTCCTCTTGTACTTAAGTCGGTATTGTGCATTTTGTATTAAATTCGGATGCAATTTCTGTGTTTCATCGTCAATAAGAAGGTCCAGGGGATACAGTAAACCTGAAGTGAAGCATCGGAATCTAAAACTGGACTCACTGGAGAGGTTCAAATCAAAGAAAGTTAGAGTGTCGATACCCTTGTACTTAAGTCGGTATTGTGCCTTTTGTTTTAAATTCGGATGCAATTTCTGTGTTTCATCGTCAATAATCAGGTCCAAGGGATACAGTAAACCTGAAGTGAAGCATCGGAATGTAAAACTGGACTCACAGGAGAGGTTCAAATCATAGAGATTTTGGGTGTGAGTCCTTTTGTACTTAAGTCAGCATTGTGCCTTTTGTATTAATTTTGGACGCAATTTCTGTGTTTCATCGTCAATAAGAAGGTCCAAGGTATACAGTAAACGTGAAGTGAAGCATCGGAATCTAAAACTGGACTCACAAGAGAGGTTCAAATCATAGAAAGTTAGAGTGTCAGTCCTCTTGTACTTAAGCCAGTATTGTGCCTTTTGTATTAAATCCAGATCCAATTTCTGTGTTTCATCGTCAACAAGAAGGTCCAAGGGATACAGTAAACCTAAAGTGAAGCATCGGAATCTAAAACTGGACTCACAGGAGAGGTTCAAATCACAGAAAGTGTGAGTGTCAGTCCTCTTGTACTTAAGTCGGCATTGTGCCTTTTGTATTAAATTCGGATGCAATTTCTACGTTTCATCGTCAATAAGAAGGTCCAAGGGATACTGTAAACCTGAAGTGAAGCACCAGAGTCCAAAACTGGACTCACAGGAGAGGTTCAAATCATCGAATGTTAGAGTGTGAGTCCACTTGTACTTAAGTCGGCCATGTGCCTTTTGTATTAAATTCGGATGCAATTTCTGTGTTTCATCGTCAATAAGAATGTCCAAGGGATAATGTAAAACTGAAGTGAAGCATCGGAATCTAAAACTGGACTCACAGGAGAGGTTCATATCATAGAAAGTTAGAGTGTCAGTCCTCTTGTACTTAAGTCGGCATTCTGCCTTTTGTATTAAATTCGGATGCAATTTCTGTGTTTCATCGTCAATAAGAAGGTAAAAGGTATACAGTAAACCTGAAGTGAAGCATTGGAATCTAAATCCGACATTACAGGAGAGGTTCAAATCATAGAAAGTTAGAGTGTCAGTCCGCTTGTACTTAAGTCGGCATTGTGCCTTTTGTATTAAATTCGGATCAATTTCTGTGTTCCATCGTCAATAAGAAGTTCCAAGGTATACAGTAAACCTGAAGTGAAGCATCCGAATCTAAAACTGGACTGACAGGAGAGGTTCAAATCATAGAAAGTTAGAGTGTCAGTCCCCTTGTACATAAGTCGGCATTGTGCCTTATTGTATTAAATTCGGATGCAATTTCTGTGTTTCATCGTCAATAAGAAGGTCCAAGGGATACAGTAAACCTGAAGTGAAGCATCGGAATCTAAAACTGGACTCACAGGAGAGGTTCAAATCATAGAAAGTTAGAGTGTCAGTCCTCTTGTACTTAAGTCGGTATTGTGCCTTTTGTTTTAAATTCAGATGCAATTTCTGTGTTTCATCGTCAATAATCAGGTCCAAGGGATACAGTAAACCTGAAGTGAAGCATCGGGATCTAAAACTCGACTCACAGGAGAGGTTCAAACCATAGAGAGTTAGGGTGTGAGTCCTTTTGTACTTAAGTCGGCATTGTGCATTTTGTATTAATTTCGGATTCTATTTCTGTGTTTCATCGCCAATAAGAAGGTCCAAGGGATACAGTAAACCTGAAGTGAAGCATCGGAATCTAAAACTGGACTCACAGGAGAGGTTCAAATCATAGAAAGTTAGAGTGTCAGTCCTCTTGTACTTAAGTCGGTATTGTGCCTTTTGTTTTAAATTCAGATGCAATTTCTGTGTTTCATCGACAATAATCAGGTCCTAGGGATACAGTAAACCTGAAATGAAGCATCGGAATCTAAAACTGGACTCACAGGAGAGGTTCAAATCAAAGAAAGATAGAGTGTGGGTACCCTTGTACTTAAGTCGGCATTGTGCCTTTTGTATTAAATTCGGATGCAATTTCTACGTTTCATCGTCAATAAGAAGGTCCAAGGGATACAGTAAACCTGAAGTGAAGCATCGGAGTCTAAAACTGGACTCACAGCAGAGGTTCATATCATAGAGAGTTAGAGTGTTAATCCTCTTGTACTTAAGTCCGCATTGTGCCTTTTGTATTAAATTTGGATGCAATTTCTGTGTTTCATAGTCAATAAGAACGTCCAAGGAAACAGTAAACCTGAAGTGAAGCAACGGATTTTAAAACTGGACTCACAGGAGAGGTTCAAATCATAATAAAAGTTAGAGTGTCAGTCCTCTTGACCTTAAGTCGGCATTGTGCCTATTGTATTAAATTCGGATCGAATTTCTGTGTTTCCTCGTCAATAAGAAGATCCAAGGGATACAGTAAACCTGAAGTAAAGCATCGGGATCTAAAACTGGACTCACAGGAGAGGTTCAAATCATAGAGTGTTAGAGTGTCAGTCGTCTTGTGCTTAAGTCGGCATTGTGCCTTTTGTATTAAATTCGGATGCAATTTATGTGTTTCATCGTCAATAAGAAAGTCAAAGGGATACAGTAAACCTGAAGTGAAGCATCGGAATCTAAAACTGGACTTACAGGTGAGGTCCAAATCATAGAAAGTTAGATAATCAGTCCGCTTGTACTTAAGTCGGAATTATGCCTTTTGTATTAAATTCGGATGCAATTTCTGTGTTCCATCGTCAATAAGAAGTTCCAAGGCATACAGTAAACCTGAAGTGAAGCATCCGAAACTAAAACTGGACTCACAGGAGAGGTTCAAATCAAAGAAAGTTAGAGTGTCAGTCCTCTTGAATGTAAGTCAATGTTTTGCCTTTTGTATTAAATTCGGATTTAATATCTGTGTTCCTCGTCTATAAGAAGGTAGAAGGGATACAGTAAACCTCAAGTGAAGCATCGGAATCTATAATTGGACTCACAGGAGAGGTTCAAATCATAGAAAGTTAAAGAGTCAGTCCCCTTGTGCTTAAGTCGGCATTGTGCCTTTTGTATTAAATTCGGATGCAATTTCTGTGTTTCATCGTCAATAAGTAAGTCCAAGGGATACAGTAAACCTGAAGTGAAGCATCGGAATCTAAAACTGGACTCACAGTAGAGGTTCAAATCATAGAAAGTTAGAGTGTCAGTCCTCTTGAACTTAAGTCGGCATTGTGCCTTTTGTTTTAAATTCGGATGCAATCCCTGTGTTTCATCGTCAATAAGAAGGTCCAAAGGATACAGTAAACCTGAAGTGAAGCATCGGAATCTAAAACTGGACTCACAGGAGAGGTTCATATGATAGAAAGTTAGAGTGTCAGTCCACTTGTACTTAAGTTGGCATTGTGCCTTTTTTATTGAATTCGGATGCAATTTCTGTGTTTCATCGGCAATAAGAAGGTCCAAGGTATACAGTAAACCTGAAGTGAAGCATCGGAATCTTAAACTGGACTCACAGGAGAGGTTCAAATCACAGAAAGTTGGAGTTTCAGTTCTCTTGTACTTAATTCGGAATTGTCCCTTTCGTATTAAATTCGGAAGCAATTTCTATGTTTCATCGTCAATAAGAAGATCCAAGGGATACAGTAAACCTAAAGTGAAGCATCGGAATATAAAACTGGACTCACAGGAGAGGTTCAAATCATAGAGAGTTAGAGTGTTATTCCTCTTGTACTTAAGTCCGCATTGTGCCTTTTGTATTAAATTTGGATGCAATTTCTGTGTTTCATCGTCAATAAGAACGTCCAAGGAAACAGTAAACCTGAAGTGAAGCATCTGAATCTAAAACTGGACTTACAGGAGAGGTTCAAATCATAGACAGGTAGAGTGTCAGTCCTCTTGTACTTAAGTCGGTATTGTGACTTCTGTATTAAATTCGGATTTAATTTCTGTGTTTCATCGTCAATAAGAAGGTCCAAGGGATACAGTAAACCTGAAGTGAAGCATCGGAATCTATAACTGGACTCACAGGAGAGGTTCAAACCGTAGAAAGTTAGAGTGTCAGTCCCCTTGTACTTAAGTCGTCATTGTGCCTTTTGTATTAATTTCGGAAGCAATTTCTGTGTTTCATCGTCAATAAGAAGGTCCAAGGGATACAGTAAACCTGAAGTGAAGCATCGGAATCTAAAACTGGACTCACAGGAGAGGTTCAAATCACAGAAAGTTAGAGTGTCAGTCCTCTTGTACTTAAGTCGGCATTGTGCCTTTTGTATTCAATTCGGATGCAATTTCTACGTTTCATCGTCAATAAGAAGGTCCAAGGGATACAGTAAACCTGAAGTGAAGCATCGGAATCTAAAACTGGACTTACAGGAGAGGTCCAAATCATAGAAAGTTAGATAATCAGTCCGCTTGTACTTAAGTCGGAATTATGCCTTTTGTATTAAATTCGGATGCAATTTCTGTGTTCCATCGGCAATAAGAAGTTCCAAGGCATACAGTAAACCTGAAGTGAAGCATCGGAATCTAAAACTGGACTTACAGGAGAGGTCCAAATCATAGAAAGTTAGATAATCAGTCCGCTTGTACTTAAGTCGGAATTATGCCTTTTGTATTAAATTCGGATGCAATTTCTGTGTTCCATCGGCAATAAGAAGTTCCAAGGCATACAGTAAACCTGGAGTGAAGCATCGGAATCTAAAACTGGACTCACTGGAGAGGTTCAAATCAAAGAAAGTTAGAGTGTCGATACCCTTGTACTTAAGTCGGTATTGTGACTTTTGTTTTAAATTCGGATGCAATTTCTGTGTTTCATCGTCAATAATCAGGTCCAAGGGATACAGTAAACCTGAAGTGAAGCATCGGAATGTAAAACTGGACTCACAGGAGAGGTTCAAATCATAGAGATTTTGGGTGTGAGTCCTTTTGTACTTAAGTCAGCATTGTGCCTTTTGTATTAATTTCGGATGCAATTTCTGTGTTTCATCGTCAATAAGAAGGTCCAAGGTATACAGTAAACGTGAAGTGAAGCATCGGAATCTAAAACTGGACTCACAAGAGAGGTTCAAATCATAGAAAGTTAGAGTGTCAGTCCTCTTGTACTTAAGCCAGTATTGTGCCTTTTGTATTAAATCCAGATGCAATTTCTGTGTTTCATCGTCAACAAGAAGGTCCAAGGGATACAGTAAACCTAAAGAGAAGCATCGGAATCTAAAACTGGACTCACAGGAGAGGTTCAAATCACAGAAAGTGAGAGTGTCAGTCCCCTAGTACTTAAGTCGGCATTGTGCCTTTTGTATTAAATTCGGATGCAATTTCTACGTTTCATCGTCAATAAGAAGGTCCAAGGGATACTGTAAACCTGAAGTGAAGCACCAGAGTCCAAAACTGGACTCACAGGAGAGGTTCAAATCATCGAATGTTAGAGTGTGAGTCCACTTGTACTTAAGTCGGCCATGTGCCTTTTGTATTAAATTCGGATGCAATTTATGTGTCTCATCGTCAATAAGAATGTCCAAGGGATACAGTAAACCTGAAGTGAAGCATCGGAATCTAAAACTGGACTCACAGGAGAGGTTCATATCATAGAAAGTTAGAGTGTCAGTCCTCTTGTACTTAAGTCGGCATTCTGCCTTTTGTATTAAATTCGGATGCAATTTCTGTGTTTCATCGTCAATAAGAAGGTAAAAGGTATACAGTAAACCTGAAGTGAAGCATTGGAATCTAAATCCGACATTACAGGAGAGGTTCAAATCATAGAAAGTTAGAGTGTCAGTCCGCTTGTACTTAAGTCGGCATTGTGCCTTTTGTATTAAATTCGGATCAATTTCTGTGTTCCATCGTCAATAAGAAGTTCCAAGGTATACAGTAAACCTGAAGTGAAGCATCCGAATCTAAAACTGGACTGACAGGAGAGGTTCAAATCATAGAAAGTTAGAGTGTCAGTCCCCTTGTACATAAGTCGGCATTGTGCCTTATTGTATTAAATTCGGATGCAATTTCTGTGTTTCATCGTCAATAAGAAGGTCCAAGGGATACAGTAAACCTGAAGTGAAGCATCGGAATCTAAAACTGGACTCACAGGAGAGGTTCAAATCATAGAAAGTTAGAGTGTCAGTCCTCTTGTACTTAAGTCGGTATTGTGCCTTTTGTTTTAAATTCAGATGCAATTTCTGTGTTTCATCGTCAATAATCAGGTCCAAGGGATACAGTAAACCTGAAGTGAAGCATCGGGATCTAAAACTCGACTCACAGGAGAGGTTCAAATCATAGAGAGTTAGGGTGTGAGTCCTTTTGTACTTAAGTCGGCATTGTGCCTTTTGTATTAATTTCGGATTCTATTTCTGTGTTTCATCGCCAATAAGAAGGTCCAAGGGATACAGTAAACCTGAAGTGAAGCATCGGAATCTAAAACTGGACTCACAGGAGAGGTTCAAATCATAGAAAGTTAGAGAGTCAGTCCTCTTGTACTTAAGTCGGTATTGTGCCTTTTGTTTTAAATTCAGATGCAATTTCTGTGTTTCATCGACAATAATCAGGTCCTAGGGATACAGTACCCTGAAGTGAAGCATCAGAGTCTAAAACTTTACTCACAGCAGAGGTTCATATCATAGAGAGTTAGAGTGTTAATCCTCTTGTACTTAAGTCCGCATTGTGCCTTTTGTATTAAATTTGGATGCAATTTCTGTGTTTCATAGTCAATAAGAACGTCCAAGGAAACAGTAAACCTGAAGTGAAGCAACGGATTTTAAAACTGGACTCACAGGAGAGGTTCAAATCATAATAAAAGTTAGAGTGTCAGTCCTCTTGACCTTAAGTCGGCATTGTGCCTATTGTATTAAATTCGGATCGAATTTCTGTGTTTCCTCGTCAATAAGAAGTTCCAAGGGATACAGTAAACCTGAAGTAAAGCATCGGGATCTAAAACTGGACTCAAAGGAGAGGTTCAAATCATAGAGTGTTAGAGTGTCAGCCGTCTTGTGCTTAAGTCGGCATTGTGCCTTTTGTATTAAATTCGGATGCAATTTCTGTGTTTCATCGTCAATAAGTAAGTCCAAGGGATACAGTAAACCTGATGTGAAGCATCGGAATCTAAAAGTGGACTCACAGTAGAGGTTCAAATCATAGAAAGTTAGAGTGTCAGTCCTCTTGAACTTAAGTCGGCATTGTGCCTTTTGTTTTAAATTCGTATGCAATCCCTGTGTTTCATCGTCAATAAGAAGGTCCAAAGGAAACAGTAAACCTGAAGTGAAGCATCGGAATCTAAAACTGGACTCACAGGAGAGGTTCATATGATAGAAAGTTAGACTGTCAGTCCACTTGTACTTAAGTTGGCATTGTGCCTTTTGTATTAAATTCGGATGCAATTTCTGTGTTTCATCGGCAATAAGAAGGTCCAAGGTATACAGTAAACCTGAAGTGTAGCTTCGGAATCTTAAACTGGACTCACAGGAGAGGTTCAAATCACAGAAAGTTGGAGTTTCAGTTCTCTTGTACTTAATTCGGAATTGTCCCTTACGTATTAAATTCGGAAGCAATTTCTATGTTTCATCGTCAATAAGAAGGTCCAAGGGATACAGTAAACCTAAAGTGAAGCATCGGAATATAAAACTGGACTCACAGGAGAGGTTCAAATCATAGAGAGTTAGAGTGTTATTCCTCTTGTACTTAAGTCCGTATTGTGCCTTTTGTATTATATTTGGATGCAATTTCTGTGTTTCATCGTCAATAAGAACGTCCAAGGAAACAGTAAACCTGAAGTGAAGCATCTGAATCTAAAACTGGACTTACAGGAGAGGTTCAAATCATAGACAGGTAGAGTGTCAGTCCTCTTGTACTTAAGTCGGTATTGTGACTTCTGTATTAAATTCGGATTTAATTTCTGTGTTTCATCGTCAATAAGAAGGTCCAAAGGATACAGTAAACCTGAAGTGAAGCATCGGAATCTATAACTGGACTCACAGGAGAGGTTCAAATCATAGAAAGTTAGAGTGTCAGTCCCCTTGTACTTAAGTCGTCATTGTGCCTTTTGTATTAATTTCGGAAGCAATTTCTGTGTTTCATCGTCAATAAGAAGGTCCAAGGGATACAGTAAACCTGAAGTGAAGCATCGGAATCTAAAACTGGACTCACAGGAGAGGTTCAAATCACAGAAAGTTAGAGTGTCAGTCCTCTTGTACTTAAGTCGGCATTGTGCCTTTTGTATTAAATTCGGATGCAATTTCTACGTTTCATCGTCAATAAGAAGGTCCAAGGGATACAGTAAACCTAAAGTGAAGCATCTGAATCTAAAACTGGACTCACAGGAGAGGTTCATATCACAGAAAGTTAGAGTGTCAGTCCTCTTGTACTCAAGTCGGCATTGTGCCTTTTGTATTAAATTCGGATGCAATTTCTACGTTTCATCGTCAATAAGAAGGTCCAAGGGATACAGTAAACCTGAAGTGAAGCATCGGAGTCTAAAACTGGACTCACAGCAGAGGTTCAAATCATAGAGAGTTAGAGTGTTAATCCTCTTGTACTTAAGTCCGCATTGTGCCTTTTGTATTAAATTTGGATGCAATTTCTGTGTTTCATAGTCAATAAGAACGTCCAAGGAAACAGTAAACATGAAGTGAAGCAACGGATTTTAAAACTGGACTCACAGGAGAGGTTCAAATCATAATAAAAGTTAGAGTGTCAGTCCTCTTGACCTTAAGTCGGCATTGTGCCTATTGTATTAAATTCGGATCGAATTTCTGTGTTTCCTCGTCAATAAGAAGTTCCAAGGGATACAGTAAACCTGAAGTAAAGCATCGGGATCTAAAACTGGACTCACAGGAGAGGTTCAAATCATAGAGTGTTAGAGTGTCAGTCGTCTTGTGCTTAAGTCGGCATTGTGCCTTTTGTATTAAATTCGGATGCAATTTATGTGTTTCATCGTCAATAAGTAGGTCAAAGGGATACAGTAAACCTGAAGTGAAGCATCGGAATCTAAAACTGGACTTACAGGAGAGGTCCAAATCATAGAAAGTTAGATAATCAGTCCGCTTGTACTTAAGTCGGAATTATGCCTTTTGTATTAAATTCGGATGCAATTTCTGTGTTCCATCGTCAATAAGAAGTTCCAAGGCATACAGTAAACCTGAAGTGAAGCATCCGAAACTAAAACTGGACTCACAGGAGAGGTTCAAATCAAAGAAAGTTAGAGTGTCAGTCCTCTTGAACTTAAGTCAATGTTTTGCCTTTTGTATTAAATTCGGATTTAATATCTGTGTTTCATCGTCTATAAGAAGGTCCAAAGGATACGATAATCCTGAAGTGAAGCATCGGAATCTAAAACTGGACTCACAGGAGAGGTCCATATCATAGAAAGTTAGAGAGTCAGTCCACTTGTACTTAAGTTGGCATTGTGCCTTTTGTATTAAATTCGGATGCAATTTCTGTGTTTCATCGGCAATAAGAAGGTCCAAGGTATACAGTAAACCTGAAGTGAAGCATCGGAATCTAAAACTGGACTCACAAGAGAGGTTCAAATCATAGAAAGTTAGAGTGTTAGTCCACTTGGACTTAAGCCAGTATTGTGCCTTTTGTATTGAATTTGGATGCAATTTCTGTGTTTCATCGTCAAGAAGAAGGTCCAAGGGATACAGTAAACCTGAAGTGAAGCATCGGTATCTTAGACTGGACTCACAGGAGAGGTTCAAATCATAGAAAGTTGGAGTTTCAGTTCTCTTGTACTTAATTCGGAATTGTCCCTTTTGTATTAAATTCGGATGCAATTTCTATGTTTCATCGTCGATAAGAAGGTCCAAGGGATACAGTAAACCTAAAGTGAAGCATCGGAATATAAAACTGGACTCACAGGAGAGGTTCAAATCATAGAGAGTTAGAGTTTTATTCCTCTTGTACTTAAGTCCGCATTGTGCCTTTTGTATTAAATTTGGATGCAATTTCTGTGTTTCATCGTCAATAAGAACGTCCAAGGAAACAGTAAACCTGAAGTGAAGCATCGGAATCTAAAACTGGACTTACAGGAGTGGTTCAAATCATAGACAGGTAGAGTGTCAGTCCTCTTGTACTTAAGTCGGTATTGTGACTTTTGTATTAAATTCGGATTTAATTTCTGTGTTTCATCGTCAATAAGAATGTCCAAGGGATACAGTAAACCTGAAGTGAAGCATCGGAATCTATAACTGGACTCACAGGAGAGGTTCAAATCATAGAAAGTTAGAGTGTCAGTCCCCTTGTACTTAAGTCGTCATTGTGCCTTTTGTATTAATTTCGGAAGCAATTTCTGTGTTTCATCGTCAATAAGAAGGTAAAAGGTATACAGTAAACCTGAAGTGAAGCATTGGAATCTAAATCCGGACTTACAGGAGTGGTTCAAATCATGGAAAGTTAGAGTGTCAGTCCGCTTGTACTTAAGTCGGCGTTGTGCCATTTGTATTAAATTGGGATCAATTTCTGTGTTCCATCGTCAATAAGAAGTTCCAAGGTATACAGTAAACCTGAAGTGAAGCATCCGAATGTAAAACTGGACTCACAGGAGAGGTTCAAACCATAGAAAGTTAGAGTGCTAGTCCCCTTGTACTTAAGTCGGCATTGTGCCTTTTTGTATTAAATTCGGATGCAATTTCTGTGTTTCATCGTCAATAAGAAGGTCCAAGGGATACAGAAAACCTGAAGTGAAGATTCGGAATCCAAAACTGGACTCACAGGAGAGGTTCAAATCATAGAATGTTAGAGTGTCAGTCCTCTTGTACTTAAGACGGCATTGTGCCTTTTGTATAAAATTCGGATGCAATTTCTGTGTTTCATCGTCAATAAGAAGGTCCAAGGGATACAGTAACCCTAAAGTGAAGCATCGGAATCTAAAACTGGACTCACAGGAAAGGTTCAAATCATAGAACCTTAGAGTGTCAGTCCTTTTGTACTTAAGTCGGCATTGTGCCTTTTGTATTAAATTCGGATTCAATTTCTTTGTTTCATCGTCAATAAGAAATTCCAAGGTATACAGTAAACGTGAAGTGAAGCATCGGAATCTAAAACTGAACTCCCAAGAGAGGTTCAAATCATAGAAAGTTAGAGTGTCAGTCGTCTTGTACTTAAGACGGCCTAGTGCCTTTTGTATTAAATTCGGATGCAATTTCTGTGTTTCATCGTCAATAAGAAGGTCCAAGGTATACAGTAAACGTGAAGTGAAGCATCGGAATCTAAAACGGGACTCACAAGAGAGGTTCAAGTCGTAGAAAGTTAGAATGTCAGTCCTCTTGTACTTAAGTCGGCATTGTGCCTTTTGTATTAACTTCGGATGCAATTTCTGTGTTTCATCGTCAATAAGAAGGTCCAAGAGATACAGTAAACCTGAAGTGAAGCATCCGAATCTAAAACTGGACTAACAGGAGAGGTTCAAATCATAGAAAGTTAGAGTGTCAGTCCTCTTGTACTTAAGTCGGCATTGTGCATTTTGTATTAAATTCGGATGCAATATGTGTGTTTCATCGTCAATAGGAAGATTCAAGGGATACAGTAAACCTGAAGTGGACCATCGGAGTCTAAAACTGGACCCACAGGAGATGTTGAAATCATAGAAAGTTAGAGTGTCAGTCCTCTTGTACTTAAGTCGGCATTGTGCCTTTCGTATTAAATTCGGATGCTATTACTGTGTTTCATCGTCAATAAGAAGGTCCAAGGTATACAGTAAACCTGAAGTGAAGCATCCGAAACTAAAACTGGACTCACAGGAGAGGTTCAAATCAAAGAAAGTTAGAGTGTCAGTCCTCTTGAACTTAAGTCAATGTTTTGCCTTTTGTATTAAATTCGGATTTAATATCTGTGTTTCATCGTCTATAAGAAGGTCCAAGGGATACAGTAAACCTGAAGTGAAGCATCGGAATCTATAACTGGACTCACAGGAGAGGTTCAAATCATAGAAAGTTAAAGAGTCAGTCCCCTTGTGCTTAAGTCGGCATTGTGCCTTTTGTATTAAATTCGGATGCAATTTCTGTGTTTCATCGTCAATAAGTAAGTCCAAGGGATACAGTAAACCTGACGTGAAGCATCGGAATCTAAAACTGGACTCACAATAGAGGTTCAAATCATAGAAAGTTAGAGTGTCAGTCCTCTTGTACTTAAGTCGGCATTGTGCCTTTTGTTTTAAATTCGGATCTAATTCCTGTGTTTCATCGTCAATAAGAAGGTCCAAAGGATACAGAAAACCAGAAGTGAAGCATCGGAATCTAAAACTGGACTCACAGGAGAGGTTCATATCATAGAAAGTTAGAGTGTCAGTCCACTTGTACTTAAGTTGGCATTGTGCCTTTTGTATTAAATTCGGATGCAATTTCTGTGTTTCATCGGCAATAAGAAGGTCCAAGGTATAAAGTAAACCTGAAGTGAAGCATCGGAATCTAAAACTGGACTCACAAGAGAGGTTCAAATCATAGAAAGTTAGAGTGTCAGTCCACTTGTACTTAAGCCAGTATTGTGCCTTTTGTATTGAATTTGGATGCAATTTCTGTGTTTCATCGTCAACAAGAAGGTCCAAGGTATACAGTAAACCTGAAGTGAAGCATCGGAATCTTAAACTGGACTCACAGGAGAGGTTCAAATCATAGAAAGTTGGAGTTTCAGTTCTCTTGTACTTAATTCGGAATTGTCCCTTTTGTATTAAATTCGGATGCAATTTCTATGTTTCATCGTCAATAAGAAGGTCCAAGGGATACAGTAAACCTAAAGTGAAGCATCGGAATATAAAACTGGACTCACAGGAGAGGTTCAAATCATAGAGAGTTAGAGTGTTATTCCTCTTGTACTTAAGTCCGCATTGTGCCTTTTGTATTAAATTTGGATGCAATTTCTGTGTTTCATCGTCAATAAGAACGTCCAAGGAAACAGTAAACCTGAAGTGAAGCATCGGAATCTAAAACTGGACTTACAGGAGAGGGTCAAATCACTGGCAGGTAGAGTGTCAGTCCTCTTGTACTTAAGTCGGTATTGTGACTTTTGTATTAAATTCGGATTTAATTTCTGTGTTTCATCGTCAATAAGAAGGTCCAAGGGATACAGTAAACCTGAAGTGAAGCATCGGAATCTATAACTGGACTCACAGGAGAGGTTCAAATCATAGAAAGTTAGAGTGACAGTCCCCTTGTACTTAAGTCGTCATTGTGCCTTTTGTATTAATTTCGGAAGCAATTTCTGTGTTTCATCGTCAATAAGAAGGTAAAAGGTATACAGTAAACCTGAAGTGAAGCATTGGAATCTAAATCCGGACTTACAGGAGTGGTTCAAATCATAGAGAGTTAGAGTGTCAGTCCGCTTGTACTTAAGTCGGCATTGTGCCATTTGTATTAAATTGGGATCAATTTCTGTGTTCCATCGTCAATAAGAAGTTACAAGGTATACAGTAAACCTGAAGTGAAGCATCCGAATGTAAAACTGGACTCACAGGAGAGGTTCAAACCATAGAAAGTTAGAGTTCTAGTCCCCTTGTACTTAAGTCGGCATTGTGCCTTTTTGTATTAAATTCGGATGCAATTTCTGTGTTTCATCGTCAATAAGAAGGTCCAAGGGATACAGTAAACCTGAAGTGAAGCATCGGAATCCAAAACTGGACTCACAGGAGAGGTTCAAATCATAGAATGTTAGAGTGACAGTCCTCTTGTACTTAAGACGGCATTGTGCCTTTTGTATTAAATTCGGATGCAATTTCTGTGTTTCATCGTCAATAAGAAGGTCCAAGGGATACAGTAACCCTAAAGTGTAGCATCGGAATCTAAAACTGGACTCACAGGAAAGGTTCAAATCATAGAACGTTAGAGTGTCAGCCCTCTTGTACTTAAGTCGGCATTGTGCCTTTTGTATTAAATTCGGATTCAATTTCTTTGTTTCATCGTCAATAAGAAATTCCAAGGTATACAGTAAACGTGAAGTGAAGCATCGGAATCTAAAACTGAACTCACATGAGAGGTTCAAATCATAGAAAGTTAGAGTGTCAGTCGTCTTGTACTTAAGACGGCCTAGTGCCTTTTGTATTAAATTCGGATGCAATTTCTGTGTTTCATCGTCAATAAGAAGGTCCAAGGTATACAGTAAACGTGAAGTGAAGCATCGGAATCTAAAACGGGACTCACAAGAGAGGTTCAAGTCGTAGAAAGTTAGAATGTCAGTCCTCTTGTACTTAAGTCGGCATTGTGCCTTTTGTATTAGATTCGGATGCAATTTCTGTGTTTCATCGTCAATAAGAAGGTCCAAGAGATACAGTAAAATTGAAGTGAAGCATCCGAATCTAAAACTAGACTAACAGGAGAGGTTCAAATCATAGAAAGTTAGAGTGTCAGTCCTCTTGTACTTAAGTCGACATTGTGCCTTTTGTATTAAATTCGGATGCAATTTCTGTGTTCCATCGTCAATAAGAAGGTCCTAGGTATACAGTAAACCTGGAGTGATGTATCGGAATTTAAAACTGGACTCACAAGAGAGGTTCAAATCATAGAGAGTTAGAGTGTCAGTCCTCTTGTACATAAGTCGGCATTGTGCCTTTTGTATTAAATTCGGATGCTATTTCTGTGTTTCATCGTCAATAAGAAGGTCCAAGGGATACAGTAAACCTGAAGTGAAGCATCGGAATCTAAAACTGGACTTACAGGAGAGGTCCAAATCATAGAAAGTTAGATAATCAGTTCCCTTGTACTTAAGTCGGAATTATGCCTTTTGTATTAAATTCGGATGCAATTTCTGTGTTCCATCGTCAATAAGAAGTTCCAAGGCATACAGTAAACCTGAAGTGAAGCATCCGAAACTAAAACTGGACTCGCGGGAGAGGTTCAAATCAAAGAAAGTTAGAGTGTCAGTCCTCTTGAACTTAAGTCAGTATTTTGCCTTTTGTATTAAATTCGGATTTAATATCTGTGTTTCATCGTCAATAAGAAGGTCCAAGGGATACAGTGAACCTGAAGTGAAGCATCGGAATCTATAACTGGACTCACAGGAGAGGTTCAAATCATAGAAAGTTAGAGTGTCAGTCCTCTTGTACTTAAGTGGGCATTGTGCCTTTTGTTTTAAGTTTGGATGCAATCTCTGTGTTTCATCGTCAATAAGAAGGTCCAAGGGATACAGTAAACCTGAAGTGAAGCATCGGAATCTAAAACTGGACTCACAGGAGAGGTTCATATCATAGAAAGTTAGAGTGTCAGTCCACTTGTACTTATGTTGGCAATGTGCCTTTTGTATTAGATTCGAATGCAATTTCTGTGTTTCATCGGCAATAAGAAGGTCCAAGGTATACAGTAAACCTGAAGTGAAGCATCGGAATCTTAAACTGGACTCACAAGAGAGGGTCAAATCATAGAAAGTTAGAGTTTCAGTCCACTTGTACTTAAGCCAGTACTGTGACTTTTGTATTGAATTTGGATGCAATTTCTGTGTTTCATCGTCAACAAGAAGGTCCAAGGGATACAGTAAACCTGAAGTGAAGCATCGGAATCTTAAACTGGACTCACAGGAGAGGTTCATATCATAGAAAGTTGGAGTGTCAGTCCTCTTGTACTTAATTCGGAATTGTCCCTTTTGTATTAAATTCGGATGCAATTTCTATGTTTCATCGTCAATAAGAAGGTATAAGGGATACAGTAAACCTAAAGTGAAGCATCGGAATATAAAACTGGACTCACAGGCGACGTTCAAATCATAGAGAGTTAGAGTGTTAGTCCTGTAGTACTTAAGTCCGCATTGTGCCTTTTGTATTAAATTTGGATGCAATTTCCGTGTTTCATCGTCAATAAGAACGCCCAAGGAAACAGTAAACCTGAAGTGAAGCATCGGAATCCAAAACTGGACTCACAGGAGAGGTTCAAATCATAGAAAGTTAGAGTGTCAGTCCTCTTGTACTTAAGTCGGTATTGTGACTTTTGTATTAAATTCGGATTTAATTTCTGTGTTTCATCGTCAATAAGAAGGTCCAAGGGATACAGTAAACCTGAAGTGAAGCATCGGAATCTATAACTGGACTCACAGGAGAGGTTCAAATCATAGAAAGTTACAGTGTCAGTCCTCTTGTACTTAAGTCGTCATTGTGCCTTTTTGTATTAAATTCGGATGCAATTTCTGTGTTTCATCGTCAATAAGAAGGTCCAAGGTATACAGTAAACTTGAAGTGAAGCATCGGAATCTAAAACTGGACTCACAAGAGAGGTTCAAATCATAGAAAGTTAGAGTGTCAGTCGTCTAGTACTTTAGTCGGCATTCTGCATTTTGTATTAAATTCGGATGCAATATCTGTGTTTCATCGTCAATAGGAAGGTCCAAGGGATACAGTAAACCTGAAGTGGAGCATCGGAATCCAAAACTGGACTCACAGGAGTGGTTGAAATCATAGAAAGTTACAGTGTCAGTCCTCTTGTGCTTAAGTCGGCATTGTGCCTTTTGTATTAAATTCGGATGCAATTTCTGTGTTTCATCGTCAATAAGAAGGTCCAAAGGATACAGTAAACCTGAAATGAAGCATCGGAATCTAAAACTGGACTCACAAGAGATGTTCAAATTATAGAAAGTTAGACTGTCTGTCCTCTTGTACTTAAGTACACTTAGTGCTTTTTGTATTAAATTCTGATGCAATTTCTGTGTTTCATCGTCAATACGAAGGTCCAAGGGATACAGTAAACCTGAAGTGATGTATCGGAATCTAAAACTGGACTCACAGGGGAGGTTCAAATCATAGAAAGTTTGAGTGTCAGTCCTCTTGTACTTAAGTAGGCATGGTGCCTTTTGTATTAAATTCGGATGCAATTTCTGTGTTTCATCGTCAATAAGAAGGTCCAAGAGATACAGTAAACCTGAAGTGAAGCATCCGAATATAAAACTGGACTCACAGGAGAGGTTCAAATCATAGAAAGTTAGAGTGTCAGTCCTCTTGTACTTAAGTCGGCATTGTGCATTTTGTATTAAATTCGGATGCAATATCTGTGTTTCATCGTCAATAGGAAGTTCCAAGAAATACAGTAAACCTGAAGTGGAGCATCGGAGTCTAAAACTGGACTCACAGGAGATGTTGAAATCATAGAAAGTTAGAGTGTCAGTCATCTTATACTTAAGTCGGCATTGTGCCTTTTGTATTATATTCGGATGCAATTACTGTGTTTCATCGTCAATAAGAAGGTCCAAGGTATACAGGAAACCAGAAGTGAAGCATCGGAATCTAAAACTGGACTCACAAGAGAGGTTCAAATCATAGAAAGTTAGACTGTCTGTCCTCTTGTACTTAAGTCGACATTGTGCCTTTTGTATTAAATTCTGATGCAATATCTGTGTTTCATCGTCAATGAGAAGGTCCAAGGGATACAGTACACCTGAAGTGAAGCATCGGAATCTAAAACTGGACTCACAGGAGAGGTCCAAATCATAGAAAGTTAGAGTGTCAGTTTACTTGTACTTAAGTCGGCATTGTGCCTTTTGTATTAAATTCGGATGCAATTTCTGTGTTTCATCGTCAATAAGAATGTCCTAGGTATACAGTAAACCTGAAGTGATGTATCGGAATTTAAAACTGGACACACAAGAGAGGTTCATATCATAGAGAGTTAGAGTGTCAGTCCTCTTGTACTTAAGTCGACATTGTGCCTTTTGTATTAAATTGGGATGCAATTTCTGTGTTTCGTCGTCAATAAGAAGGTCCAAGGGATACAGTACACCTGAAGTGAAGCATCGGAATCTAAAACTGGACTCACAGGAGAGGTTCAAATCATAGAACGTTAGAGTGGCAGTCCTCTTGTACTTAAGTCGGCCTAGTGCCTTTTGTATTAAATCCGGATGCAATTTCTGTGTTTCATCGTCAATAAGAAGGTCCAAGTTACAGTAAACGTGAAGTGAAGCATCGGAATCTAAAACTGGACTCACAAGAGAGGTTCAAATCAATGAGAGTTAAAGTGTCAGTCGTCTTGTAATTAAGTCGGCATTGTGCCATTTGTATTAAATTTGGATAAAATTTCTGTGTTTCATCGTTAATAAGAAGGTCCAAGGGATACAGTAAACCTAAAGGGAAGCATCGGAATCTAAAACTGGACTCACAGGAGAGGTTGAAATCGTAGAAAGTTAGAGTGTCAGTCCTCTTGTACTTAAGTCGGTATTGTGCCCTTTGTATTAAATTCGAATGCAATTTCTGTGTTTCATCGTCAATAAGAAGGTCCAAGGTATACAGTAAACCTGAAGTGATGCTTCGGAATCTAAGACTGGACTCACAAGAGAGGTTCAAATCATAGAAAGTTAGAGTGTCAGTCCGCTTGTACTTAAGCCAGTATTGTGCCTTTTGTATTGAATTCGGATGCAATTTCTGGGTTTCATCGTCAACAAGAAGGTCCAAGGGATACAGTAAACCTGAAGTGAAGCATCGGAATCTTAAACTGGACTCACAGGAGAGGTTCAAATCATAGAAAGTTGGAGTGTCAGTCCTCTTGTACTTAATTCGGAATTGTCCCTTTTGTATTAAATTCGGATGCATTTTCTATGTTTCATCGTCAATAAGAAGGTCCAAGGGATACAGTAAACCTAAAGTGAAGCATCGGAATCTAAAACTGGACTCACAGGAGACGTTCAAATCATAGCGAGTTAGAGTGTTAGTCCTCTTGTACTTAAGTCCGCATTGTGCCTTTTGTATTAAATTTGGATGCAATTTCTGTGTTTCATCGTCAATAAGAACGTCCAAGGAAACAGTAAACCTGAAGTGAAGCATCGGAATCTAAAACTGGACTCACAGGAGAGGTTCAAATCATAGAAAGTTAGAGTGTCAGTCCTCTTGTACTTAAGTCGGTATTGTGACTTTTGAATTAAATTCGGATATAATTTCTGTGTTTCATCGTCAATAAGAAGGTCCAAGGGATACAGTAAACCTGAAGTGAAGCATCGGAATCTGTAACTGGACTCACAGGAGAGGTTCAAATCATAGAAAGTTAGAGTGTCAGTCCCCTTGTACTTAAGTCGTCATTGTGCCTTTTGTATTAAATTCGGAAGCAATTTCTGTGTTTCATCGTCAATAAGGAGGTAAAAGGTATACAGTAAACCTGAAGTGAAGCATTGGAATCTAAATCCGGACTTACAGGAATGGTTCAAATCAAAAAAAAGTTAGAGTGTCAGTCCGCTTGTACTTAAGTCGGCATTGTGCCATTTGTATTAAATTCGGATCAATTTCTGTGTTCCATCGTCAATAAGAAGTTCTAAGGTATACAGTAAACCTGAAGTGAAGGGTCCGAATCTAAAACTGGACTCACAGGAGAGGTTCAAACCATAGAAAGTTAGAGTGCCAGTCCCCTTGTACTTAAGACGGCATTCTGCCTTTTTGTATTAAATTCGAATGAAATTTCTGTGTTTCATCGTCAATAAGAAGGTCCAAGGGATACAGTAACTCTAAAGTGAAGCATCGGAATATAAAACTGGACTCACAGTAGAGGTTCAAATCATAGAAAGTTAGAGTGTCAGTCCTCTTGTACTTAAGTCGGCATTGTGCCTTTTGTTTTAAATTCGGATGCAATCCCTGTGTTTGAACGTCAATAAGAAGGTCCAAAGGATACAGTAAACCTGAAGTGAAGCATCGGAATCTAAAACTGGACTCACAGGAGAGGTTCATATCATAAAAAGTTAGAGTGTCAGTCCACTTGTACTTAAGTTGGCATTGTGCCTTTTGTATTAAATTCGGATGCAATTTCTGTGTTTCATCGGCAATAAGAAGGTCCAAGGTATACAGTAAACCTGAAGTGAAGCATCGGAATCTAAAACTGGACTCACAAGAGAGGTTCAAATCATAGAAAGTTAGAGTGTCAGTCCACTTGTACTTAAGCCAGTATTGTGCCTTTTGTATTGAATTTGGATGCAATTTCTGTGTTTCATCGTCAACAAGAAGGTCCAAGGGATACAGTAAACCTGAAGTGAAGCATCGGAATCTTAAACTGGACTCACAGGAGAGGTTCAAATCATAGAAAGTTGGAGTTTCAGTCCTCTTGTACTTAAGTCCGTATTGCGAATTTTGTATTAAATTCGGTTTTAATTTCTGTGTTTCATCGTCAATAATAAGGTCCAAGGGATACAGTAAACCTGAAGTGAAGCATCGGAATCTATAACTGGACTCACAGGAGAGGTTCAAATCATAGAAAGTTAGAGTGTCAGTCCCCTTGTACTTAAGTCGTCATTGTGCCTTTTGTATTAATTTCGGAAGCAATTTCTGTGTTTCATCGTCAATAAGAAGGTAAAAGGTATACAGTAAACCTGAAGTGAATCATTGGAATCTAAATCCGGACTTACAGGAGTGGTTCAAATCATAGAGAGTTAGAGTGTCAGTCCGCTTGTACTTAAGTCGGCATTGTGCCATTTGTATTAAATTGGGATCAATTTCTGTGTTCCATCGTCAATAAGAAGTTCCAAGGTAACAGTAAACCTGAAGTGAAGCATCCGAATGTAAAACTAGACTCACAGGAGAGGTTCAAACCATAGAAAGTTAGAGTGCTAGTCCCCTTGTACTTAAGTCGGCATTGTGCTTTTTGTATTAAATTCTGATGCAATTTCTGTGTTTCATCGTCAATAAGAAGGTCCAAGGGATACAGTAAACCTGAAGTTAAGCATCGGAATCCAAAACTGGACTCACAGGAGAGGTTCAAATCATAGAATGTTAGAGTGTCAGTCCTCTTTTACTTAAGACGGCATTGTGCCTTTTGTATAAAATTCGGATGCAATTTCTGTGTTTCATCGTCAATAAGAAGGTCCAAGGGATACAGTAACCCTAAAGTGAAGCATCGGAATCTAAAACTGGACTCACAGGAAAGGTACAAATTATAGAAAGTTAGACTGTCTGTCCTCTTGTACTTAAGTCAACATAGTGCTTTTTGTATTAAATTCTGATGCAATTTCTGTGTTTCATCGTCAATAAGAAGGTCCAAGGGATACAGTAAACCTGAAGTGAAGCATCGGAATCCAAAACTGGACTCACAGGAGAGGTTCAAATCATAGAATGTTAGAGTGTCAGTCCTCTTTTACTTAAGACGGCATTGTGCCTTTTGTATTAAATTCGGATGCAATTTCTGTGTTTCATCGTCAATAAGAAGGTCCAAGAGATACAGTAAACCTGAAGTGAAGCATCCGAATCTAAAACTGGACTAACAGGAGAGGTTCAAATCATAGAAAGTTAGAGTGTCAGTCCCCTTGTACTTAAGTCGTCATTGTGCCTTTTGTATTAATTTCGGAAGCAATTTCTGTGTTTCATCGTCAATAAGAAGGTAAAAGGTATACAGTAAACCTGAAGTGAAGCATTGGAATCTAAATCCGGACTTACAGGAGTGGTTCAAATCATAGAGAGTTAGAGTGTCAGTCCTCTTGTACTTAAGTCGGCATTGTGCATTTTGTATTAAATTCGGATGCAATATCTGTGTTTCATCGTCAATAGGAAGTTCCAAGGGATACAGTAAACCTGAAGTGGAGCATCGGAGTCTAAAACTGGACTCACAGGAGATGTTGAAATCATAGAAAATTAGAGTGTCAGTCCTCTTGTACTTAAGTCGGCATTGTGCCCTTTGTATTAAATTCGGATGCTATTACTGTGTTTCATCGTCAATAAGAAGGTCCAAGGTATACAGGAAACCTGAAGTGAAGCATCGGAATCTAAAACTGGACTCACAAGAGAGGTTCAAATCATAGAAAGTTAGACTGTCTGTCCTCTTGAACTTAAGTCGACATTGTGGCTTTTGTATAAAACTCTGAAGCCATATCTGTGTTTCATCGTCAATAAGAAGGTCCAAGTGATACAGTACACCTGAAGTGAAGCATCGGAATCTAAAACTGGACTCACAGGAGAGGTCCAAATCATAGAAAGTTAGAGTGTCAGTCCACTTGTACTTAAGTCGGCATTGTGCCTTTTGTATTAAATTCGGATGCAAATTCTGTGTTTCATCGTCAATAAGAAGGTCCTAGGTATACAGTAAACCTGAAGTGATGTATCGGAATTTAAAACTGGACTCACAAGAGAGGTTCAAATCATAGAGAGTTAGAGTGTCAGTCCTCTTGTACTTAAGTCGACATTGTGCCTTTTGTATTAAATTCGGATGCAATTTCTGTGTTTCATCGTCAATAAGAAGGTCCAAGGTATACAGTAAACCTGAAGTGAAGCATCGGAATCTAAAACTGGACTCACAAGAGAGGTTCAAATCAATGAGAGTTAGAGTGTCAGTCGTCTTGTACATAAGTCGGCATTGTGCCTTTTGTATTAAATTCGGATGCAATTTCTGTGTTTCATCGTCAATAAGAAGGTCCAAGGGATACAGTAAACCTGAAGTGAAGCATCGGAATCTAAAACTGGACTTACAGGAGAGCTCCAAATCATAGAAAGTTAGATAATCAGTCCGCTTGTACTTAAGTCGGAATTATGCCTTTTGTAATAAATTCGGATGCAATTTCTGTGTTCCATCGTCAATAAGAAGTTCCAAGGCATACAGTAAACCAGAAGTGAAGCATCCGAAACTAAAACTGGACTCGCAGGAGAGGTTCAAATCAAAGAAAGTTAGAGTGTCAGTCCTCTTGAACTTAAGTCAGTATTTTGCCTTTTGTATTAAATTCGGATTTAATATCTGTGTTTCATCGTCAATAAGAAGGTCCAAGGGATACAGTAAACCTGAAGTGAAGCATCGGAATCTATAACTGGACTCACAGGAGAGGTTCAAATCATAGAAAGTTACAGTGTCAGTCCTCTTGTACTTAAGTCGGCATTGTGCCTTTTGTTTTAAGTTTGGATACAATCTCTGTGTTTCATCGTCAATAAGAAGGTCCAAGGGATACAGTAAACCTGAAGTGAAGCATCGGAATCTAAAACTGGACTCACAGGAGAGGTTCATATCATAGAAAGTTAGAGTGTCAGTCCACTTGGACTTAAATTGGCATTGTGCCTTTTGTATTAGATTCGGATGCAATTTCTGTATTTCATCGGCAATAACAAGGTCCAAGGTATACAGTAAACCTGAAGGAAGCATCCGAACCTAAAACTGGACTCACAAGAGAGGGTCAAATCATAGAAAGTTAGAGTGTCAGTCCACTTGTACTTAAGCCAGTACTGTGACTTTTGTATTGAATTTGGATGCAATTTCTGTGTTTCATCGTCAACAAGAAGGTCCAAGGGATACAGTAAACCTGAAGTGAAGCATCGGAATCTTAAACTGGACTCACAGGAGAGGTTCAAATCATAGAAAGTTGGAGTGTCAATCCTCTTGTACCTAATTCGGAATTGTCCCTTTTGTATTAAATTCGGATGCAATTTCTATGATTCATCGTCAATAAGAAGGTCCAAGGGATACAGTAAACCTAAAGTGAAGCATCGGAATATAAAACTGGACTCACAGGCGACGTTCAAATCATAGAGAGTTAGAGTGTTAGTCCTCTTGTACTTACGTCCGCATTGTGCCTTTTGTATTAAATTTGGATGCAATTTCTGTGTTTCATCGTCAATAACAACGTCCAAGGAAACAGTAAACCTGAAGTGAAGCATCGGAATCCAAAACTGGACTCACAGGAGAGGTTCAAATCATAGAAAGTTAGAGTGTCAGTCCTCTTGTACTTAAGTCGGTATTTTGTATTAAATTCGGATTTAATTTCTGTGTTTCATTGTCAATAAGAAGGTCCAAGGGATACAGTAAACCTGAAGTGAAGCATTGGAATCTATAACTGGACTCACAGGAGAGGTTCAAATCATAGAAAGTTACAGTGTCAGTCCTCTTGTACTTAAGTCGTCATTGTGCCTTTTGTATTAATTTCGGAAGCAATTTCTGTGTTTCATCGTCAATAAGAAGGTAAAAGGTATACAGTAAACCTGAAGTGAAGCATTGGAATCTAAATCCGTACTTACAGGAGTGGTTTAAATCATAGAAAATTAGAGTGTCAGTCCGCTTGTACTTAAGTCGGCATTGTGCCATTTGTATTAAATTCGGATCAATTTCTGTGTTCCATCGTCAATAAGATGTTCCAAGGTATACAGTAAAACTGAAGTGAAGCATCCGAATCTAAAACTTGACTCACAGGAGAGGTTCAAACCATAGAAAGTTAGAGTGCCAGTCCCCTTGTACTTAAGTCGGCATTTTGCTTTTTGTATTAAATTCTAATGCAATTTCTGTGTTTCATCGTCAATAAGAAGGTCCAAGGTATACAGTAAACTTGAAGTGAAGCATCGGAATCTAAAATTGGACTCAAAAGAGAGGTTCAAATCATAGAAAGTTAGAGTGTCAGTCGTCTAGTACTTTTGTCGGCATTCTGCATTTTGTATTAAATTCGGATGCAATATCTGTGTTTCATCGTCAATAGGAAGGTCCAAGGGATACAGTAAACCTGAAGTGGAGCATCGGAATCCAAAACTGGACTCACAGGAGTGGTTGAAATCATAGAAAGTTACAGTGTCAGTCCTCTTGTGCTTAAGTCGGCATTGTGCCTTTTGTATTAAATTCGGATGCAATTTCTGTGTTTCATCGTCAATAAGAAGGTCCAAAGTATACAGTAAACCTGAAGTGAAGCATCGGAATCTAAAACTGGACTCACAAGAGATGTTCAAATTATAGAAATTTAGACTGTCTGTCCTCTTGTACTTAAGTCAACATAGTGCTTTTTGTATTAAATTCTGATGCAATTTCTGTGTTTCAACGTCAATAAGAAGGTCCAAGGGATACAGTAAACCTGAAGTGAAGCATCGGAATCTAAAACTGGACTCACAGGAGAGGTTCAAATCATAGAATGTTAGAGTGTCAGTCCTCTTGTACTTATGACGACATTGTGCCTTTTGTATTAAATTCGGATGCAATTTCTGTGTTTCATCGTCAATAAGAAGGTCCATGGGATACAGTAAACCTAAAGTGGAGCATCGGAATCTAAAACTGGTCTCACAGGAAAGGTTCAAATCATAGAAAGTTAGAGTGTCAGTCCTCTTGTACTTAAGTCGGCATTGTGCCTTTTGTATTAAATTCGGATGCAATTTCTTTGTTTCATCGTCAATAAGAAATTCCAAGGTATACAGTAAACGTGAAGTGAAGCATCGGAATCTAAAACTGGACTCACAAGAGAGGTTCAAATCATAGAAAGTTAGAGTGTCAGTCGTCTTGTACTTAAGTCGGCCTAGTGCCTTTTGTATTAAATTCGGATGCAATTTCTGTGTTTCATTGTCAATAAGAAGGTCCAAGGTATACAGTAAACGTGAAGTGAAGCATCGGAATCTGAAACGGGACTCACAAGAGAGGTTCAAGTCGTAGAAAGTTAGAATGTCAGTCCTCTTGTACTTAAGTCGGCATGGTGCCTTTTGTGTTAAATTCGGATGCAATATCTGTGTTTCATCGTCAATAAGAAGGTCCAAGAGATACAGTAAACCTGAAGTGAAGCATCAGAATATAAAACTGGACTTACAGGAGAGGTTCAAATCATAGAAAGTTAGAGTGTCAGCCCTCTTGTACTTAAGTCGGCATTGTGCATTTTGTATTAAATTCGGATGTAATTACTGTGTTTCACCGTCAATAAGAAGGTCCAAGGTATACAGGAAACCTGAAGTGAAGCATCGGAATCTAAAACTGGACTCACAAGAGAGGTTCAAATCATAGTAAGTTAGACTGTCTGTCCTCTTGTACATAAGTCGACATTGTGCCTTTTGTATTAAATTCTGATGCAATATCTGTGTTTCATCGTCAATGAGAAGGTCCAAGGGATACAGTACACCATAAGTGAAGCATCGGAATCTAAAACTGGACTCACAGGAGAGGTCCAAATCATAGAAAGTTAGAGTGTCAGTCGACTTGTACTTAAGTCGGCATTGTGCCTTTTGTATTAAATTCGGATGCAATTACTGTGTTTCATCGTCAATAAGAAGGTCCTAGATATACAGTAAACCTGAAGTGATGTATCGGAATTTAAAACTGGACTCACAAGAGAGGTTCACATCATAGAGAGTTAGAGTGTCAGTCCTCTTGTACGTAAGTCGACATTGTGCCTTTTGTATTAAATTGGGATGCAATTTCTGTGTTTCGTCGTCAATAAGAAGGTCCAAGGGATACAGTACACCTGAAGTGAAGCATCGGAATCTAAAACTGGACTCACAGGAGAGGTTCAAATCATAGAACGTTAGAGTGGCAGTCCTCTTGTACTTAAGTCGGCCTAGTGCCTTTTGTATTAAATCCGGATGCAATTTCTGTGTTTCATCGTCAATAAGAAGGTCCAAGTTACAGTAAACGTGAAGTGAAGCATCGGAATCTATAACTGGACTCACAAGAGAGGTTCAAATCAATGAGAGTTAAAGTGTCAGTCGTCTTGTACTTAAGTCGGCATTGTGCCATTTGTATTAAATTCGGATGAAATTTCTGTGTTTCATCGTTAATAAGAAGGTCCAAGGGATACAGTAAACCTAAAGGGAAGCATCGGAATCTACAACTGGACACACAGGAGAGGTTCAAATCATAGAAAGTTAGAGTGTCAGTCCTCTTGTACTTAAGTCGGTATTGTGCCCTTTGTATTAAATTCGGATGCAATTTCTGTGTTTCATCGTCAATAAGAAGGTCCAAGGTATACAGTAAACCTGAAGTGAAGCTTCGGAATCTATGACTGGACTCACAAGAGAGGTTCAAATCATAGAAAGTTAGAGTGTCAGTCTGCTTGTACTGAAGCCAGTATTGTGCCTTTTGTATTGAATTCGGATGCAATTTCTGCGTTTCATTGTCAACAAGAAGGTCCAAGGGATAGAGTAAACCTGAAGTGAAGCATCGGAATCTTAAACTGGACTCACAGGAGAGGTTCAAATCATAGAAAGTTGGAGTGTCAGTCCTCTTGTACTTAATTCGGAATTGTGCCTTTTGTATTAACTTCGGATGCATTTTCTATGTTTCATCGTCAATAAGAAGGTCCAAGGGATACAGTAAACCTAAAGTGAAGCATCGGAATCTAAAACTGGACTCACAGGAGAGGTTCAAATCAAAGAAAGTTAGAGTGTCAGTCCGCTTGTACTTAAGTCGGTATTGTGACTTTTGAATTAAATTCGGATATAATTTCTGTGTTTCATAGTCAATAAGAAGGTCCAAGGGATACAGTAAAGCTGAAGTGAAGCATCGGAATCTATAACTGGACTCACAGGAGAGGTTCAAATCATAGAAAGTTAGAGTGTCAGTCCCCTTGTACTTAAGTCGTCATTGTGCCTTTTGTATTAAATTCGGAAGCAATTTCTGTGTTTCATCGTCAATAAGGAGGTAAAAGGTATACAGTAAACCTGAAGTGAAGCATCGGAATCTATAACTGGACTCACAGGAGAGGTTCAAATCAAAGAAAGTTAGAGTGTCAGTCCGCTTGTACTTAAGTTGGCATTGTGCCATTTGTATTAAATTCGGATCAATTTCTGTGTTCCATCGTCAATAAGAAGTTCTAAGGTATACAGTAAACCTGAAGTGAAGCGTCCGAATCTAAAACTGGACTCACAGGAGAGGTTCAAACCATAGAAAGTTAGAGTGCCAGTCCCCTTGTACTTAAGTCGGCATTCTGCCTTTTTGTATTAAATTCGAATGAAATTTCTGTGTTTCATCGTCAATAAGAAGGTCCAAGGTATACAGTTAACGTGAAGTGAAGCATCGGAATCTAAAACTGGACTCACAAGAGAGGTTCAAATCATAGAAAGTTA
Source organism: Schistocerca americana (assembly GCF_021461395.2). NCBI lineage: Eukaryota > Metazoa > Arthropoda > Insecta > Orthoptera > Acrididae > Schistocerca > Schistocerca americana. The sequence goes on from NC_060127.1 coordinate 218,351,301, forward strand.
GAGTGTCAGTCGTCTTGTACTTAAGTCGGCCTAGTGCCTTTTGTATTATATTCGGATGCAATTTCTGTGTTTCGTCGTCAATAAGAAGGTCCAAGGTATACAGTAAACGTGAAGTGAAGCATCGGAATCTAAAACGGGACTCACAAGAGAGGTTCAAGTCGTAGAAAGTTAGAGTGTCAGTCCTCTTGTACTTAAGTCGGCATTGTGCCTTTGGTATTAAATTCGGATGCAATTTCTGTGTTTCAACGTCAATAAGAAAGTCCAAGAGATACAGTAAACCTGAAATGAAGAATCCCAATCTAAAACTGCACTCACAGGAGAGGTTCAAATCATAGAAAGTTAGAGTGTCAGTCGTCTAGTACTTTAGTCGGCCCTGTGCATTTTGTATTAAATTCGGATGCAATATCTGTGTTTCATCGTCAATAGGAAGGTCCAAGGGATACAGTAAACCTGAAGTGGAGCATCGGAATCTAAAACTGGACTCACAGGAGCGGCTGAAATCATAGAAAGTTAGAGTGTCAGTCCACTTGTACTTAAGTCGGCATTGTGCCTTTTGTATTAAATTCGGTTGCAATTTCTGTGTTTCATCGTCAATAAGAAGGTCCAACGTATACAGTAAACCTGAAGTGAAGCATCGGAATCTAAAACTGGACTCAAATGAGAGGTTCAAATTATAGAAAGTTAGACTGTCTGTCCTCTTGTACTTAAGCCAACTTAGTGCCTTTTGTATTAAATTCTGATGCAATTTCTGTGTTTCATCGACAATAAGAAGGTCCAAGGGATACAGTACATCTGAAGTGAATTATCGGAATCTAAAACTGGACTCACAGGAGAGGTTCAAATCATAGAAAGTTAGAGTGGCAGTCCTCTTGTACTTAAGTCGGCATTGTGTATTTTGTATTAAATTCGGATGCATTATCTGTGTTTCATCGTCAATATGATGGTCCAAGGGATACAGTAAACCTGAAGTGGAGCATCGGAATCTAAAACTGGACTCACAGGAGATGCTGAAATCGTAGAAAGTTATAGTGTCAGTCCTCTTGTACTTAAGTCGGCATTGTGCCTTTTGTATCAAATTCGGATGCAATTACTGTGTTTCATCGTCAATAAGAAGGTCCAAGGTATACAGTAAACCTGCAGTGAAGCATCGGAATCTAAAACTGGACTCACAAGAGAGGTTCAAATCATAGAAAGTTAGAGTGTCAGTCGTCTTGTACTTAAGTCGGTATTGTGCCTTTTGTATTAAATTAGGATGCAATTTCTGTGTTTCATCGTCAATAAGTAGGTCCAAGGGATACAGTAAACCTAAAGGGACGCATCGGAATCTAAAACTGGACTCACAGGAGAGGTTCAAATCATAGAAAGTTAGAGTGTCAGTCCTCTTGTACTTATGTCGGTATTGCGCCTGTTGTATTAAATTCGGATGCAATTTCTGTGTTTCATCGTCAATAAGAAGGTCCAAGGTATACAGTAAACCTGAAGTGAAGCTTCGGAATCTAAGACTGGACTCACAAGAGAGGTTCAAATCATAGAAAGTTAAAGTGTCAGTATGCTTGTACTTAAGCCGGTATCGTGCCTTTTGTATTGAATTCGGATGCAATTTCTGTGTTTCATCGTCAACAAGAAGGTCCAAGGGATACAGTAAACCTAAAGGGAAGCATCGGAATCTAAAACTGGGCTCACAGGAGAGGTTCAAATCATAGAAAGTTAGAGTGTCAGTCCTCTTGTACTTAAGTCGGTATTGTGCCTTTTGTATTAAATTCGGATTCAATTTCTATGTTTCATCGTCAATAAGAAGGTCCAAGGGATACAGTAAACCTAAAGTGAAGCATCGGAATCTAAAACTGGACTCACAGGAGGCGTTCAAATCATAGAGAGTTAGAGTGTTAGTCCTCTTGTACTTAAGTACGCATTGTGCCTTCTGTATGAAATTTGGATGCAATTTCTGTGTTTCATCGTCAATAAGAACGTCCAAGGAAAGAGAATACCTGAAGTGAAACATCGGAATCTAATACTGGGCTCACAGGAGAGGTTCAAATCATCGAAATTTAGAGTGTCAGTCCTCTTGTACTTAAATCGGTATTGTGACTTTTGTATAAAATTCGGATTTAATTTCTGTGTTTCATCGTCAATAAGAAGGTCCAAGGGATACAGTAAAACTGAAGTGAAGCATCGGAATCTATAACTGGACTCACAGGAGAGGTTCAAATCATAGAAAGGTAGAGTGTCAGCCCCTTGTACTGAAGTCGTCATTGTGCCATTTGTATTAAATTCGGAAGCAATTTCTGTGTTTCATCGTCAATAAGAAGGTAAAAGGTATACAGTAAACCTGAAGTGAAGCATCCGAATCTAAAACTGGACTCGCAGGAGAGGTTCAAACCATAGAAAGTTAGAGTGCCAGTCCCCTTGTACTTAAGTCGGCATTGTGCCTTTTTGTATCAAATTCGGATGCAATTTCTGTGTTTCATTGTCAATAAGAAGGTCCAAGGTATACATTAAACGTGAAGTGAAGCATCGGAATCTAAAACTGGACTCACAAGAGAGGTTCAAATCACAGAAAGTTAGAGTGTCAGTCCTCTTGTGCTTAAGTCGGCATTGTGCCTCTTGTATTAAATTCGGATGCATTTTCTGTGTTTCATCGTCAATAAGAAGGTCCAAAGTATACAGTAAACCTGAAGTGAAGCATCGGAATCTAAAACTGGACTCACAAGAGATGTTCAAATTATAGAAATTTAGACCGTCTGTCCTCTTGTACTTAAGTCAACATAGTGCTTTTTATATTAAATTCTGATGCAATTTCTGTGTTTCATCGTCAATAAGAAGGTCCAAGGGATACAGTAAACCTGAAGTGAAGCATCGGAATCTAAAACTGGACTCACAGGAGAGGTTCAATTCATAGAATGTTAGAGTGTCAGTCCTCTTGTACTTATGACGGCATTGTGCCTTTTGTATTAAATTCGGATGCAATTTCTGTGTTTTATCGTCAATAAGAAGGTCCAAGGGATACAGTAAACCTAAAGTGGAGCATCGGAATCTAAAACTGGTCTCACAGGAAAGGTTCAAATCATAGAAAGTTAGAGTGTCAGTCCTCTTGTACTTAAGTCGGCATTGTGCCTTTTGTATTAAATTCGGATGCAATTTCTTTGTTTCATCGTCAATAAGAAATTCCAAGGTATACAGTAAACGTGAAGTGAAGCATCGGAATCTAAAACTGGACTCACAAGAGAGGTTCAAATCATAGAAAGTTAGAGTGTCAGTCGTCTTGTACTTAAGTCGGCCTAGTGCCTTTTGTATTAAATTCGGATGCAATTTCTGTGTTTCATTGTCAATAAGAAGGTCCAAGGTATACAGTATACGTGAAGTGAAGCATCGGAATCTGAAACGGGACTCACAAGAGAGGTTCAAGTCGTAGAAAGTTAGAATGTCAGTCCTCTTGTACTTAAGTCGGCATGGTGCCTTTTGTATTAAATTCGGATGCAATATCTGTGTTTCATCGTCAATAAGAAGGTCCAAGAGATACAGTAAACCTGAAGTGAAGCATCCGAATATAAAACTGGACTCACAGGAGAGGTTCAAATCATAGAAAGTTAGAGTGTCAGTCCTCTTGTACTTAAGTCGGCATTGTGCATTTTGTATTAAATTCGGATGTAATTACTGTGTTTCACCGTCAATAAGAAGGTCCACGGTATACAGGAAACCTGAAGTGAAGCATCGGAATCTAAAACTGGACTCACAAGAGAAGTTCAAATCATAGAAAGTTAGACTGTCTGTCCTCTTGTACTTAAGTCGACATTGTGCCTTTTGTATTAAATTCTGATGCAATATCTGTGTTTCATCGTCAATGAGAAGGTCCAAGGGATACAGTACACCTGAAGTGAAGCATCGGAATCTAAAACTGGACTCACAGGAGAGGTCCAAATCATAGAAAGTTAGAGTGTCAGTCCACTTGTACTTAAGTCGGCATTGTGCCTTTTGTATTAAATTCCGATGCAATTACTGTGTTTCATCGTCAATAAGAAGGTCCTAGGTATACAGTAAACCTGAAGTGATGTATCGGAATTTAAAACTGGACTCACAAGAGAGGTTCATATCATAGAGAGTTAGAGTGTCAGTCCTCTTGTACGTAAGTCCACATTGTGCCTTTTGTATTAAATTGGGATGCAATTTCTGTGTTTCGTCGTCAATAAGAAGGTCCAAGGGATACAGTACACCTGAAGTGAAGCATCGGAATCTAAAACTGGACTCACAGGAGAGGTTCAAATCATAGAACGTTAGAGTGGCAGTCCTCTTGTACTTAAGTCGGCCTAGTGCCTTTTGTATTAAATCCGGATGCAATTTCTGTGTTTCATCGTCAATAAGAAGGTCCAAGTTACAGTAAACGTGAAGTGAAGCATCGGAATCTAAAACTGGGCTCACAAGAGAGGTTCAAATCAATGAGAGTTAAAGTGTCAGTCGTCTTGTACTTAAGTCGGCATTGTGCCATTTGTATTAAATTCGGATGCAATTTCTGCGTTTCATTGTCAACAAGAAGGTCCAAGGGATAGAGTAAACCTGAAGTGAAGCATCGGAATCTTAAACTGGACTCACAGGAGAGGTTCAAATCATAGAAAGTTGGAGTGTCAGTCCTCTTGTACTTAATTCGGAATTGTGCCTTTTGTATTAAATTCGGATGCATTTTCTATGTTTCATCGTCAATAAGAAGGTCCAAGGGATACAGTAAACCTAAAGTGAAGCATCGGAATCTAAAACTGGACTCACAGGAGAGGTTCAAATCAAAGAAAGTTAGAGTGTCAGTCCGCTTGTACTTAAGTCGGTATTGTGACTTTTGAATTAAATTCGGATATAATTTCTGTGTTTCATAGTCAATAAGAAGGTCCAAGGGATACAGTAAATTTGAAGTGAAGCATCGGAATCTATAACTGGACTCACAGGAGAGGTTCAAATCATAGAAAGTTAGAGTGTCAGTCCCCTTGTACTTAAGTCGTCATTGTGCCTTTTGTATTAAATTCGGAAGCAATTTCTGTGTTTCATCGTCAATAAGGAGGTAAAAGGTATACAGTAAACCTGAAGTGAAGCATCGGAATCTATAACTGGACTCACAGGAGAGGTTCAAATCAAAGAAAGTTAGAGTGTCAGTCCGCTTGTACTTAAGTTGGCATTGTGCCATTTGTATTAAATTCGGATCAATTTCTGTGTTCCATCGTCAATAAGAAGTTCTAAGGTATACAGTAAACCTGAAGTGAAGCGTCCGAATCTAAAACTGGACTCACAGGAGAGGTTCAAACCATAGAAAGTTAGAGTACCAGTCCCCTTGTACTTAAGTCGGCATTCTGCCTTTTTGTATTAAATTCGAATGAAATTTCTGTGTTTCATCGTCAATAAGAAGGTCCAAGGTATACAGTTAACGTAAAGTGAAGCATCGGAATCTAAAACTGGACTCACAAGAGAGGTTCAAATCTTAGAAAGTTAGAGTGTCAGTCGTCTTGTACTTAAGTCGGCCTAGTGCCTTTTGTATTATATTCGGATTCAATTTCTGTGTTTCGTCGTCAATAAGAAGGTCCAAGGTATACAGTAAACGTGAAGTGAAGCATCGGAATCTAAAACGGGACTCACAAGAGAGGTTCAAGTCGTAGAAAGTTAGAGTGTCAGTCCTCTTGTACTTAAGTCGGCATTGTGCCTTTGGTATTAAATTCGGATGCAATTTCTGTGTTTCAACGTCAATAAGAAAGTCCAAGAGATACAGTAAACCTGAAATGAAGGATCCCAATCTAAAACTGCACTCACAGGAGAGGTTCAAATCATAGAAAGTTAGAGTGTCAGTCGTCTAGTACTTTAGTCGGCCCTGTGCATTTTGTATTAAATTCGGATGCAATATCTGTGTTTCATCGTCAATAGGAAGGTCCAAGGGATACAGTAAACCTGAAGTGGAGCATCGGAATCTAAAACTGGACTCACAGGAGAGGTTGAAATCATAGGAAGTTAGAGTGTCAGTCCACTTGTACTTAAGTCGGCAATGTGCCTTTTGTATTAAATTCGGTTGCAATTTCTGTGTTTCATCGTCAATAAGAAGGTCCAACGTATACAGTAAACCTGAAGTGAAGCATCGGAATCTAAAACTGGACTCAAATGAGAGGTTCAAATTATAGAAAGTTAGACTGTCTGTCCTCTTGTACTTAAGTCAACTTAGTGCCTTTTGTATTAAATTCTGATGCAATTTCTGTGTTTCATCGACAATAAGAAGGTCCAAGGGATACAGTACATCTGAAGTGAATTATCGGAATCTAAAACTGGACTCACAGGAGAGGTTCAAATCATAGAAAGTTAGAGTGTCAGTCCTCTTGTACTTAAGTCGGCATTGTGTATTTTGTATTAAATTCGGATGCAATATCTGTGTTTCATCGTCAATATGATGGTCCAAGGGATACAGTAAACCTGAAGTGGAGCATCGGAATCTAAAACTGGACTCACAGGAGATGTTGAAATCGTAGAAAGTTATAGTGTCAGTCCTCTTGTACTTAAGTCGGCATTGTGTCTTTTGTATCAAATTCGGATGCAATTACTGTGTTTCATCGTCAATAAGAAGGTCCAAGGTATACAGTAAACCTGCAGTGAAGCATCGGAATCTAAAACTGGACTCACAAGAGAGGTTCAAATCATAGAAAGTTAGAGTGTCAGTCGTCTTGTACTTAAGTCCTTATTGTGCCTTTTGTATTAAATTCGGATGCAATTTCTGTGTTTCATCGTCAATAAGAAGGTCGAAGGGATACAGTAAACCTAAAGGGACGCATCGGAATCTAAAACTGGACTCACAGGAGAGGTTCAATTCATAGAAAGTTAGGGTGTCAGTCCTCTTGTACTTAAGTCGGTATTGTGCCTTTTGTATTAAATTCGGATGCAATTTCTGTGTTTCATCGTCAATAAGAAGGTCCAAGGTATACAGTAAACCTGAAGTGAAGCTTCGAAATCTAAGACTTGACTCACAAGAGAGGTTCAAATCACAGAAAGTTAAAGTGTCAGTCCGCTTGTACTTAAGCCGGTATCGTGCCTTTTGTATTGAATTCGGATGCAATTTCTGTGTATCATCGTCAACAAGAAGGTCCAAGGGATACAGTAAACCTAAAGGGAAGCATCGGAATCTAAAACTGGACTCACAGGAGAGGTTCAAATCATAGAAAGTTAGAGTGTCAGTCCTCTTGTACTTAAGTCGGTATTGTGCCTTTTGTATTAAATTCGGATTCAATTTCTATGTTTCATCGTCAATAAGAATGTCCAAGGGATACAGTAAACCTAAAGTGAAGCATCGGAATCTAAAACTGGACTCACAGGAGGCGTTCAAATCATAGAGAGTTAGAGTGTTAGTCCTCTTGTACTTAAGTACGCATTGTGCCTTCTGCATTAATTTTGGATGCAATTTCTGTGTTTCATCGTCAATAAGAACGTCCAAGGAAAGAGAATACCTGAAGTGAAACATCGGAATCTAAAACTGGGCTCACAGGAGAGGTTCAAATCATAGAACGTAAGAGTGGCAGTCCTCTTGTACTTAAATCGGCCTAGTGCCTTTTGTATTAAATTGGGATGCAATTTCTGTGTTTCATCGTCAATAAGGAGGACCCAGGTATACAGTAAACATGAAGTGAAGCGTCGGAATCTAAAACAGGACTCACAAGAGAGGTTCAAGTCGTAGAAAGTTAGAATGTCAGTCCTCTTGTACTTAAGACGGCATTGTACCTTTTGTATTAAATTCGGATGCAATTTCTGTGTTTCATCGTCAATAAGAAGGTCCAAGGTATACAGTAAACGTGAAGTGAAGCATCGGAATCTAAAACGGGACTCACAAGAGAGGTTCAAGTCGTAGAAAGTTAGAATGTCAGTCCTCTTGTACTTAAGACGGCATTGTACATTTTGTATTAAATTCGGATGCAATTTCTGTGTTTCATCGTCAATAAGAAGGTCCAAGAGATACAGTAAACCTGAAGTGAAGCATCCGAATCTAAAATTGGACTCACAGGAGAGGTTCAAATCATAGAAAGTTAGAGTGTCAGTCCTCTTGCACGTAAGTCGGCATTGTGCATTATGTATTAAATTCGGATGCAATATCTGTGTTTCATCGTCAATAGGAAGGTCCAAGGGATACAGTAAACCTGAAGTGGAGCATCGGAATCTAATACTGGACTCACAGGAGATGTTGGAATCATAGAGACTTAGAGTGTCAGTCCTCTTGTTCTTAAGTCGACATTGTGCCTTTTGTATTAAATTCGGATGCAATTTCTGTGTTTCATCGTCAACAAGAAGGTCCAAGGTATACAGTACACCTGAAGTGAAGCATCGGAATCTAAAACTGGACTCACAGGAGAGGTTCAAATCATAGAACGTTAGAGTGGCAGTCCTCTTGTACTTAAGTCGGCCTAGAGGCTTTTGTATTAAATTCGGATGCAATTTCTGTGTTTCATCGTCAATAAGAAGGACCCAGGTATACAGTAAACGTGAAGTGAAGCATCGGAATCTAAAACGGGACTCACAAGAGAGGTTCAAGTCGTAGAAAGTTAGAATGTCAGTCCTCTTGTACTTAAGACGGCATTGTACATTTTGTATTAAATTCGGATGCAATTTCTGTATTTCATCGTCAATAAGAAGGTCCAAGAGATACAGTAAACCTGAAGTGAAGCATCGGAATCTAAAACTGGACTCAAATGAGAGGTTCAAATTATAGAAAGTTAGACTGTCTGTCCTCTTGTACTTAAGTCAACTTAGTGCCTTTTGTATTAAATTCTGATGCAATTTCTGTGTTTCATCGACAATAAGAAGGTCCAAGGGATACAGTACATCTGAAGTGAATTATCGGAATCTAAAACTGGACTCACAGGAGAGGTTCAAATCATAGAAAGTTAGAGTGTCAGTCCTCTTGTACTTAAGTCGGCATTGTGTATTTTGTATTAAATTCGGATGCAATATCTGTGTTTCATCGTCAATATGATGGTCCAAGGGATACAGTAAACCTGAAGTGGAGCATCGGAATCTAAAACTGGACTCACAGGAGATGTTGAAATCGTAGAAAGTTATAGTGTCAGTCCTCTTGTACTTAAGTCGGCATTGTGCCTTTTGTATCAAATTCGGATGCAATTACTGTGTTTCATCGTCAATAAGAAAGTCCAAGGTATACAGTAAACCTGCAGTGAAGCATCGGAATCTAAAACTGGACTCACAAGAGAGGTTCAAATCATAGAAAGTTAGAGTGTCAGTCGTCTTGTACTTAAGTCCTTATTGTGCCTTTTGTATTAAATTCGGATGCAATTTCTGTGTTTCATCGTCAATAAGAAGGTCGAAGGGATACAGTAAACCTAAAGGGACGCATCGGAATCTAAAACTGGACTCACAGGAGAGGTTCAAATCATAGAAAGTTAGAGTGTCAGTCCTCTTGTACTTAAGTCGGTATTGTGCCTTTTGTATTAAATTCGGATGCAATTTCTGTGTTTCATCGTCAATAAGAAGGTCCAAGGTATACTGTAAACCTGAAGTGAAGCTTCGAAATCTAAGACTTGACTCACAAGAGAGGTTCAAATCACAGAAAGTTAAAGTGTCAGTCCGCTTGTACTTAAGCCGGTATCGTGCCTTTTGTATTGAATTCGGATGCAATTTCTGTGTTTCATCGTCAACAAGAAGGTCCAAGGGATACAGTAAACCTAAAGGGAAGCATCGGAATCTAAAACTGGACTCACAGGAGAGGTTCAAATCATAGAAAGTTAGAGTGTCAGTCCTCTTGTACTTAAGTCGGTATTGTGCCTTTTGTATTAAATTCGGATTCAATTTCTATGTTTCATCGTCAATAAGAATGTCCAAGGGATACAGTAAACCTAAAGTGAAGCATCGGAATCTAAAACTGGACTCACAGGAGGCGTTCAAATCATAGAGAGTTAGAGTGTTAGTCCTCTTGTACTTAAGTACGCATTGTGCCTTCTGTATTAAATTTGGATGCAATTTCTGTGTTTCATCGTCAATAAGAACGTCCAAGGAAAGAGAATACCTGAAGTGAAACATCGGAATCTAAAACTGGGCTCACAGGAGAGGTTCAAATCATAGAAATTTAGAGTGTCAGTCCTCTTGTACTTAAATCGGTATTGTGACTTTTGTATTAAATTCGGATTTAATTTCTGTGTTTCATCGTCAATAAGAAAGTCCAAGAGATACAGTAAACCTGAAGTGAAGCATCCGATTCTAAAACTGGACTCACAGGAGAGGTTCAAATCATAGAACGTAAGAGTGGCAGTCCTCTTGTACTTAAATGGGCCTAGTGCCTTTTGTATTAAATTCGGATGCAATTTCTGTGTTTCATCGTCAATAAGAAGGACCCAGGTATACAGTAAACGTGAAGTGAAGCGTCGGAATCTAAAACGGGACTCACAAGAGAGGTTCAAGTCGTAGAAAGTTAGAATGTCAGTCCTCTTGTACTTAAGACGGCATTGTACCTTTTGTATTAAATTCGGATGCAATTTCTGTGTTTCATCGTCAATAAGAAGGTCCAAGGTATACAGTAAACATGAAGTGAAGCATCGGAATCTAAAACGGGACTCACAAGAGAGGTTCAAGTCGTAGAAAGTTAGAATGTCAGTCCTCTTGTACTTAAGACGGCATTGTACATTTTGTATTAAATTCGGATGCAATTTCTGTGTTTCATCGTCAATAAGAAGGTCCAAGGGATACAGTAAACCTGAAGTGAAGCATCCGAATCTAAAATTGGACTCACAGGAGAGGTTCAAATCATAGAAAGTTAGAGTGTCAGTCCTCTTGCACTTAAGTCGGCATTGTGCATTAAGTATTAAATTCGGATGCAATATCTGTGTTTCATCGTCAATAGGAAGGTCCAAGGGATACAGTAAACCTGAAGTGGAGCATCGGAATCTAATACTGGACTCACAGGAGATGTTGAAATCATAGAGACTTAGAGTGTCAGTCCTCTTGTTCTTAAGTCCACATTGTGCCTTTTGTATTAAATTCGGATGCAATTTCTGTGTTTCATCGTCAACAAGAAGGTCCAAGGTATACAGTACACCTGAAGTGAAGCATCGGAATCTAAAACTGGACTCACAGGAGAGGTTCAAATCATAGAACGTTAGAGTGGCAGTCCTCTTGTACTTAAGTCGGCCTAGAGGCTTTTGTATTAAATTCGGATGCAATTTCTGTGTTTCATCGTCAATAAGAAGGACCCAGGTATACAGTAAACGTGAAGTGAAGCGTCGGAATCTAAAACGGGACTCACAAGAGAGGTTCAAGTCGTAGAAAGGTAGAATGTCAGTCCTCTTGTACTTAAGACGGCATTGTACCTTTTGTATTAAATTCGGATGCAATTTCTGTGTTTCATCGTCAATAAGAAGGACCCAGGTATACAGTAAACGTGAAGTGAAGCGTCGGAATCTAAAACGGGACTCACAAGAGAGGTTCAAGTCGTAGAAAATTAGAATGTCAGTCCTCTTGTACTTAAGACGGCATTGTACCTTTTGTATTAAATTCGGATGCAATTTCTGTGTTTCATCGTCAATAAGAAGGTCCAAGGTATACAGTAAACGTGAAGTGAAGCATCGGAATCTAAAACGGGACTCACAAGAGAGGTTCAAGTCGTAGAAAGTTAGAATGTCAGTCCTCTTGTACTTAAGACGGCATTGTACATTTTGTATTAAATTCGGATGCAATTTCTGTGTTTCATCGTCAATAAGAAGGTCCAAGAGATACAGTAAACCTGAAGTGAAGCATCCGAATCTAAAATTGGACTCACAGGAGAGGTTCAAATCATAGAAAGTTAGAGTGTCAGTCCTCTTGCACTTAAGTCGGCATTGTGCATTATGTATTAAATTCGGATGCAATATCTGTGTTTCATCGTCAATAGGAAGGTCCAAGGGATACAGTAAACCTGAAGTGGAGCATCGGAATCTAATACTGGACTCACAGGAGATGTTGAAATCATAGAGACTTAGAGTGTCAGTCCTCTTGTTCTTAAGTCGACATTGTGCCTTTTGTATTAAATTCGGATGCAATTTCTGTGTTTCATCGTCAACAAGAAGGTCCAAGGTATACAGTACACCTGAAGTGAAGCATCGGAATCTAAAACTGGACTCACAGGAGAGGTTCAAATCATAGAACGTTAGAGTGGCAGTCCTCTTGTACTTAAGTCGGCCTAGAGGCTTTTGTATTAAATTCGGATGCAATTTCTGTGTTTCATCGTCAATAAGAAGGTCCAAGGTATACAGCAAACGTGAAGTGAAGCATCGGAATCTAAAACGGGACACACAAGAGAGGTTCAAATCATAGAAAGTTAGAGTGTCAGTCCTCTTGTACTTAAGTCGGCATTGTGCCTTTTGTATTAAATTCGGATGCAATTTCTGTGATTTATCGTGAATAAGAATTTCCAAGAGATACAGTAAACCTGAAGTGAAGCATTCGAATCTAACACTGGACTCACAAGAGAGGTTCAAAATATAGAAAGTTAGACTGTCTGTCCTCTTGTACTTAAGTCAACATAGTGCCTTTTGTATTAAATTCTGATGCAATTTCTGTGTTTCATCGACAATAAGAAGGTCCAAGGGATACAGTACACCTGAAGTGAAGCATCGGAATCTAAAACTGGACTCACAGGAGAGGTTCAAATCATAGAATGTTAGAGTGTCAGTCCTATTTTACGTAAGTCGGCATTGTGCCTTTTGTATTAAATTCGGATGCAATTTCTGTGTTTCATCGTCAATAAGAAGGTCCAAGTGATACAGTAAACCTAAAGTGAAGCATCGGAATTTAAAACTGGACTCACAGGAAAGGTTCAAATCATAGAAAGCTAGAGTGTCAGTCCTCTTGTACTTAAGTCGGCATTGTGCCTTTTGTATTAAATTCGGATGCAATTTCTGTGTTTCATCGCCAATAAGAAGGTCCAAGGTATACAGTAAACCTGAAGTGATGCATCGGAATCTAAAACTGGACTCACAATAGAGGTTCAAAATATAGGAAGTTAGAGTGTCAATCCTCTTGTACTTAAGTCGATATTGTGCCTTTTGTATTAAATTCGGATGCAATTTCTTTGTTTCATCGTCAATAAGAAATTCCAAGGTATACAGTAAACTTGAAGTGAAGCATCGGAATCTAAAACTGGACTCACAAGGGAGGTTCAAATCATAGGAAGTTAGAGTGTCAGTCGTCTTGTACTTAAGGCGGCCTAGTGCCTTTTGTATTAAATTCGGATGCTATTTCTGTGTTTCATCGTCAATAAGAAGGTCCAAGAGATACAGTATATCTGAAGTGAAGCATCCGAATCTAAAACTGGACTCACAGGAGAGGTTCAAATCATAGAAAGTTAGAGTGTCAATCCTCTTGTACTTAAGTCGGCATTGTGCATTTTGTATTAAATTCGGATGCAATATCTGTGTTTCATCGTCAATAGGAAGGTCCCAGGGATACAGTAAACCTGAAGTGGAGCATCGGAATCTAAAACTGGACTCACAGGAGATGTTGAAATCATAGAAAGTTAGAGTGTCAGTACTCTTGTACTTAAGTCGGCATTGTGCCTTTTGTATTAAATTCGGATGCAGTTACTGTGTATCATCGTCAATTAGAAGGTCCAAGGTATACAGTAAACCTGAAGTGAAGCATCGCAATCTAAAACTGGACTCACAAGAGAGGTTCAAATCACAGAAAGTTAGAGTGTCAGTCCTCTTGTACTTAAGTCGCCATTGTGCCTTTTGTATGAAATTCGGAAGCAATTTCTGTGTTTCAACGTCAATAAGAAAGTCCAAGAGATACAGTAAACCTGAAGTGAAGCATCCGATTCTAAAACTGGACTCACAGGAGGGGTTCAAATCATAGAACGTAAGAGTGGCAGTCCTCTTGTACTTAAATCGGCCTAGTGCCTTTTGTATTAAATTCAGATGCAATTTCTGTGTTTCATCGTCAATAAGAAGGACCCAGGTATACAGTAAACGTGAAGTGAAGCGTCGGAATCTAAAACGGGACTCACAAGAGAGGTTCAAGTCGTAGAAAGTTAGAATGTAAGTCCTCTTGTACTTAAGACTGCATTGTACCTTTTGTATTAAATTCGGATGCAATTTCTGTGTTTCATCGTCAATAAGAAGGTCCAAGGTATACAGTAAACGTGAAGTGAAGCATCGGAATCTAAAACGGGACTCACAAGAGAGGTTCAAGTCGTAGAAAGTTAGAATGTCAGTCCTCTTGTACTTAAGACGGCATTGTACATTTTGTATTAAATTCGGATGCAATTTCTGTGTTTCATCGTCAATAAGAAGGTCCAAGAGATACAGTAAACCTGAAGTGAAGCATCCGAATCTAAAATTGGACTCACAGGAGAGGTTCAAATCATAGAAAGTTAGAGTGTCAGTCCTCTTGCACTTAAGTCGGCATTGTGCATTATGTATTAAATTCGGATGCAATATCTGTGTTTCATCGTCAATAGGAAGGTCCAAGGGATACAGTAAACCTGAAGTGGAGCATCGGAATCTAATACTGGACTCACAGGAGATGTTGAAATCATAGAGACTTAGAGTGTCAGTCCTCTTTTTCTTAAGTCGACATTGTGCCTTTTGTATTAAATTCGGATGCAATTTCTGTGTTTCATCGTCAACAAGAAGGTCCAAGGTATACAGTACACCTGAAGTGAAGCATCGGAATCTAAAACTGGACTCACAGGAGAGGTTCAAATCATAGAACGTTAGAGTGGCAGTCCTCTTGTACTTAAGTCGGCCTAGAGGCTTTTGTATTAAATTCGGATGCAATTTCTGTGTTTCATCGTCAATAAGAAGGTCCAAGGTATACAGCAAACGTGAAGTGAAGCATCGGAATCTAAAACGGGACACACAAGAGAGGTTCAATTCATAGAAAGTTAGAGTGTCAGTCCTCTTGTACTTAAGTCGGCATTGTGCCTTTTGTATTAAATTCGGATGCAATTTCTGTGTTTTATCGTGAATAAGAATTTCCAAGAGATACAGTAAACCTGAAGTGAAGCATTCGAATCTAACACTGGACTCACAAGAGAGGTTCAAATTATAGAAAGTTAGACTGTCTGTCCTCTTGTACTTAAGTCAACATAGTGCCTTTTGTATTAAATTCGGATGCAATTTCTGTGTTTCATCGACAATAAGAAGGTCCAAGGGATACAGTACACCTGAAGTGAAGCATCGGAATCTAAAACTGGACTCACAGGAAAGGTTCAAATCATAGAAAGTTAGAGTGTCAGTCCTCTTGTACTTAAGTCGGCATTGTGCCTTTTGTATTAAATTCGGATGCAATTTCTGTGTTTCATCGCCAATAAGAAGGTCCAAGGTATACAGTAAACCTGAAGTGATGCATCGAAATCTAAAACTGGACTCACAAGAGAGGTTCAAAATATAGGAAGTTAGAGTGTCAATCCTCTTGTACTTAAGTCGATATTGTGCCTTTTGTATTAAATTCGGATGCAATTTCTTTGTTTCATCGTCAATAAGAAATTCCAAGGTATACAGTAAACTTGAAGTGAAGCATCGGAATCTAAAACTGGACTCACAAGGGAGGTTCAAATCATAGGAAGTTAGAGTGTCAGTCGTCTTGTACTTAAGGCGGCCTAGTGCCTTTTGTATTAAATTCGGATGCTATTTCTGTGTTTCATCGTCAATAAGAAGGTCCAAGAGATACAGTATATCTGAAGTGAAGCATCCGAATCTAAAACTGGACTCACAGGAGAGGTTCAAATCATAGAAAGTTAGAGTGTCAATCCTCTTGTACTTAAGTCGGCATTGTGCATTTTGTATTAAATTCGGATGCAATATCTGTGTTTCATCGTCAATAGGAAGGTCCCAGGGATACAGTAAACCTGAAGTGGAGCATCGGAATCTAAAACTGGACTCACAGGAGATGTTGAAATCATAGAAAGTTAGAGTGTCAGTACTCTTGTACTTAAGTCGGCATTGTGCCTTTTGTATTAAATTCGGATGCAATTACTGTGTATCATTGTCAATTAGAAGGTCCAAGGTATACAGTAAACCTGAAGTGAAGCATCGCAATCTAAAACTGGACTCACAAGAGAGGTTCAAATCATAGAAATTTAGACTGTCTGTCCTCTTCTACTTAAGTCGACATTGTGCCTTTTGTATTAAATTCTGATGCAATATCTGTGTTTCATCGTCAATAAGAAGGCCCAAGGGATGCAGTACACACAGTAAACCTGAAGTGAAGCATTCGAATCTAACACTGGACTCACAAGAGAGGTTCAAATTATAGAAAGTTAGACTGTCTGTCCTCTTGTACTTAAGTCGGCATTGTGCCTTTTGTATTAAATTCGGATGCAATTTCTGTGTTTCATCGCCAATAAGAAGGTCCAAGGTATACAGTAAACCTGAAGTGATGCATCGGAATCTAAAACCGGACTCACAAGAGAGGTTCAAAATATAGGAAGTTAGAGTGTCAATCCTCTTGTACTTAAGTCGATATTGTGCCTTTTGTATTAAATTCTGATGCAATTTCTGTGTTTCATCGACAATAAGAAGGTCCAAGGGATACAGTACACCTGAAGTGAAGCATCGGAATCTAAAACTGGACTCACAGGAGAGGTTCAAATCATAGAATGTTAGAGTGTCAGTCCTATTTTACATAAGTCGGCATTGTGCCTTTTGTATTAAATTCGGATGCAATTTCTGTGTTTCATCGTCAATAAGAAGGTCCAAGTGATACAGTAAACCTAAAGTGAAGCATCGGAATCTAAAACTGGACTCACAGGAAAGGTTCAAATCATAGAAAGTTAGAGTGTCAGTCCTCTTGTACTTAAGTCGGCATTGTGCCTTTTGTATTAAATTCGGATGCAATTTCTGTGTTTCAACGCCAATAAGAAGGTCCAAGGTATACAGTAAACCTGAAGTGATGCATCGGAATCTAAAACCGGACTCACAAGAGAGGTTCAAAATATAGGAAGTTAGAGTGTCAATCCTCTTGTACTTAAGTCGATATTGTGCCTTTTGTATTAAATTCGGATGCAATTTCTTTGTTTCATCGTCAATAAGAAATTCCAAGGTATACAGTAAACTTGAAGTGAAGCATCGGAATCTAAAACTGGACTCACAAGGGAGGTTCAAATCATAGGAAGTTAGAGTGTCAGTCGTCTTGTACTTAAGGCGGCCTAGTGCCTTTTGTATTAAATTCGGATGCTATTTCTGTGTTTCATCGTCAATAAGAAGGTCCAAGAGATACAGTATATCTGAAGTGAAGCATCCGAATCTAAAACTGGACTCACAGGAGAGGTTCAAGTCATAGAAAGTTAGAGTGTCAATCCTCTTGTACTTAAGTCGGCATTGTGCATTTTGTATTAAATTCGGATGCAATATCTGTGTTTCATCGTCAATAGGAAGGTCCCAGGGATACAGTAAACCTGAAGTGGAGCATCGGAATCTAAAACTGGACTCACAGGAGATGTTGAAATCATAGAAAATTAGAGTGTCAGTACTCTTGTACTTAAGTCGGCATTGTGCCTTTTGTATTAAATTCGGATGCAATTACTGTGTATCATCGTCAATTAGAAGGTCCAAGGTATACAGTAAACCTGAAGTGAAGCATCGCAATCTAAAACTGGACTCACAAGAGAGGTTCAAATCACAGAAATTTAGACTGTCTGTCCTCTTCTACTTAAGTCGACATTGTGCCTTTTGTATTAAATTCTGATGCAATATCTGTGTTTCATCGTCAATAAGAAGGCCCAAGGGATGCAGTACACCTGAAGTGAAGCATCGGAATCTAAAAGTGGCCTCACTGGAGAAGTTCAAATCATAGAAAGTTAGAGTGTCAGTCCTCTTGTACTTAAGTCGGCATTGTGCGTTTGTATTAAATTCGGATGCAATTTCTGTGTTTCATTGTCAATAAGAAGGTCCTCGGTATACAGTAAACCTGAAGTGATGCATCGGAATTTAAAACTGGACTCACAAGAGAGGTTAAAATCATAGAGAGTTAGAGTGTCAGTCCTCTTGTACTTAAGTCGACATTGTGCCTTTGGTATTAAATTCGGATGCAATTTCTGTGTTTCATCGTCAATAAGAAGGTCCAAGGGATACAGTACACCTGAAGTGAAGCGTCGGAATCTAAAACTGGACTCACAGGAGAGGTGCAAATCATAGAAAGTTAGAGTGGCAGTCCTCTTGTACTTAAGTCGGCCTAGAGCCTTCTCTATTAAATTCGGATGCAATTTCTGTGTTTCATCGTCAATCAGAAGCTCCAAGGTATACAGCAAACGTGATGTGAAGTATCGGAATCTAAAACGGGACACACAAGAGAGGTTCAAATCATAGAAAATTAGAGTGTCAGTCCGCTTGTACTTAAGTCGGCATTGTGCCATTTGTATTAAATTCGGATCAATTTCTGTGTTCCATCGTCAATAAGAAGTTCTAAGGTATACAGTAAACCTGAAGTGAAGCGTCCGAATCTAAAACTGGACTCACAGGAGAGGTTCAAACCATAGAAAGTTAGAGTGCCAGTCCCCTTGTACTTAAGTCGGCATTCTGCCTTTTTGTATTAAATTCGAATGAAATTTCTGTGTTTCATCGTCAATAAGAAGGTCCAAGGTATACAGTAAACGTGAAGAGAAGCATCGGAATCTAAAACTGGACTCACAAGAGAGGTTCAAATCATAGAAAGTTAGAGTGTCAGTCGTCTTGTACTTAAGTCGGCCTAGTGTCTTTTGTATTATATTCGGATGCAATTTCTGTGTTTCGTCGTCAATAAGAAGGTCCAAGGTATACAGTAAACGTGAAGTGAAGCATCGGAATCTAAAACGGGACTCACAAGAGAGGTTCAAGTCGTAGAAAGTTAGAGTGTCAGTCCTCTTGTACTTAAGTCGGCATTGTGCCTTTGGTATTAAATTCGGATGCAATTTCTGTGTTTCAACGTCAATAAGAAAGTCTAAGAGATAAAGTAAACCTGAAATGAAGCATCCCAATCTAAAACTGGACTCACAGGAGAGGTTCAAATCATAGAAAGTTAGAGTGTCAGCGGTCTAGTACTTTAGTCGGCCCTGTGCATTTTGTAATAAAATTCGGATGCAATATCTGTGTTTCATCGTCAATAGGAAGGTCCAAGGGATACAGTAAACCTGAAGTGGAGCATCGGAATCTAAAACTCGACTCACGGGAGAGGTTGAAATCATAGAAAGTTAGAGTGTCAGTCCACTTGTACTTAAGTCGGCATTGTGCCTTTTGTATTAAATTCGGTTGCAATTACTGTGTTTCATCGTCAATAAGAAGGTCCAACGTATACAGTAAACCTGAAGTGAAGCATCGGAATCTAAAACTGGACTCAAAAGAGAGGTTCAAATTATAGAAATTTAGACTGTCTGTCCTCTTGTACTTAAGTCAACTTAGTGCCTTTTGTATTAAATTCTGATGCAATTTCTGTGTTTCATCGACAATAAGAAGGTCCAAGGGATACAGTACACCTGAAGTGAATTATCGGAATCTAAAACTGGACCCACAGGAGAGGTTCAAATCATAGAATGTTAGAGTGTCAGTCCTCTTGTACATTGGTCGGCATTGTGCCTTTTGTATTAAATTCGGATGCAATTTCTGGGTTTCATCGTCAATAAGAAGGTCCAAGGGATACAGTAAACCTAAAGTGAAGCATCGGAATCTAAAACTGGACTCACAGGAGAGGTTCAAATCATAGAAAGTTAGAGTGTCAGTCCTCTTGTACTTAAGTCGGCATTGTGTATTTTGTATTAAATTCGGATGCAATATCTGTGTTCATCGTCAATAGGATGGTCCAAGAGATACAGTAAACCTGAAGTGGAGCATCGGAATCTAAAACTGGACTCACAGAAGATGTTGAAAACATAGAAAGTTAGAGTGTCAGTCGTCTTGTACTTAAGTCAACATAGTGCATTTTTTATTAAATTCTGATGCAATTTCTGTGTTTCATCGACAATAAGAAGGTCCAAGGGATACAGTACACCTGAAGTGAAGCATCGGAATCTACAACTGGACTGACAGGAGAGGTTCAAATCATAGAATATTAGAGTGTCAGTCCTCTTGTACGTAAGTCGGCATTGTGCCTTTTGTATTAAATTCGGATGCAATTTCTGTGTTTCATCGTCAATAAGAAGGTCCAAGAGATACTGTAAACCTGAAGTGAAGCATCCGAATCTAAAACTGGACTCACAGGAGAGGTTCAAATCATAGAATGTTAGAGTGTCAGTCCTCTTGTACTTAAGTCGGCATTGTGTATTTTGTATTAAATTCGGATGCAATATCTGTGTTTCATCGTCAATATGATGGTCCAAGGGATACAGTAAACCTGAAGTGGAGCATCGGAATCTAAAACTGGACTCACAGGAGATGTTGAAATCGTAGAAAGTTATAGTGTCAGTCCTCTTGTACTTAAGTCGGCATTGTGCCTTTTGTATCTAATTCGGATGCAATTACTGTGTTTCATCGTCAATAAGAAAGTCCAAGGTATACAGTAAACCTGCAGTGAAGCATCGGAATCTAAAACTGGACTCACAAGAGAGGTTCAAATCATAGAAAGTTAGAGTGTCAGTCGTCTTGTACTTAAGTCGGCATTGTGCCTTATGTATTAAATTCGGATGCAATTTCTGTGTTTCATCGTCAATAAGAAGGTCCAAGGGATACAGTAAACCTAAAGGGACGCATCGGAATCTAAAACTGGACTCACAGGAGAGGTTCAAATCATAGAAAGTTAGAGTGTCAGTCCTCTTGTACTTAAGTCGGTATTGTGCCTTTTGTATTAAATTCGGATGCAATTTCTGTGTTTCATCGTCAATAAGAAGGTCCAAGGTATACAGTAAACCTGAAGTGAAGCTTCGGAATCTAAGACTGGACTCACAAGAGTGGTTCAAATCATAGAAAGTTAAAGTGTCAGTCCGCTTGTACTTAAGCCAGTCTCGTGCCTTTTGTATTGAATTCGGATGCAATTTCTGTGTTTCATCGTCAATAAGAAGGTCCAAGGGATACAGTACACCTGATGTGAAGCGTCGGAATCTAAAACTGGACTCACAGGAGAGGTGCAAATCATAGAAAGTTAGAGTGGCAGTCCTCTTGTACTTAAGTCGGCCTAGTGCCTTCTCTATTAAATTCGGATGCAATTTCTGTGTTTCATCGTCAATCAGAAGCTCCAAGGTATACAGCAAACGTGATGTGAAGTATCGGAATCTAAAACGGGACACACAAGAGAGGTTCAAATCATAGAAAATTAGAGTGTCAGTCCGCTTGTACTTAAGTCGGCATTGTGCCATTTGTATTAAATTCGGATCAATTTCTGTGTTCCATCGTCAATAAGAAGTTCTAAGGTATACAGTAAACCTGAAGTGAAGCGTCCGAATCTAAAACTGGACTCACAGGAGAGGTTCAAACCATAGAAAGTTAGAGTGCCAGTCCCCTTGTACTTAAGTCGGCATTCTGCCTTTTTGTATTAAATTCGAATGAAATTTCTGTGTTTCATCGTCAATAAGAAGGTCCAAGGTATACAGTAAACGTGAAGAGAAGCATCGGAATCTAAAACTGGACTCACAAGAGAGGTTCAAATCATAGAAAGTTAGAGTGTCAGTCGTCTTGTACTTAAGTCGGCCTAGTGTCTTTTGTATTATATTCGGATGCAATTTCTGTGTTTCGTCGTCAATAAGAAGGTCCAAGGTATACAGTAAACGTGAAGTGAAGCATCGGAATCTAAAACGGGACTCACAAGAGAGGTTCAAGTCGTAGAAAGTTAGAGTGTCAGTCCTCTTGTACTTAAGTCGGCATTGTGCCTTTGGTATTAAATTCGGATGCAATTTCTGTGTTTCAACGTCAATAAGAAAGTCTAAGAGATACAGTAAACCTGAAATGAAGCATCCCAATCTAAAACTGGACTCACAGGAGAGGTTCAAATCATAGAAAGTTAGAGTGTCAGCGGTCTAGTACTTTAGTCGGCCCTGTGCATTTTGTAATAAAATTCGGATGCAATATCTGTGTTTCATCGTCAATAGGAAGGTCCAAGGGATACAGTAAACCTGAAGTGGAGCATCGGAATCTAAAACTCGACTCACGGGAGAGGTTGAAATCATAGAAAGTTAGAGTGTCAGTCCACTTGTACTTAAGTCGGCATTGTGCCTTTTGTATTAAATTCGGTTGCAATTACTGTGTTTCATCGTCAATAAGGAGGTCCAACGTATACAGTAAACCTGAAGTGAAGCATCGGAATCTAAAACTGGACTCAAAAGAGAGGTTCAAATTATAGAAATTTAGACTGTCTGTCCTCTTGTACTTAAGTCAACTTAGTGCCTTTTGTATTAAATTCTGATGCAATTTCTGTGTTTCATCGACAATAAGAAGGTCCAAGGGATACAGTACACCTGAAGTGAATTATCGGAATCTAAAACTGGACCCACAGGAGAGGTTCAAATCATAGAATGTTAGAGTGTCAGTCCTCTTGTACATTGGTCGGCATTGTGCCTTTTGTATTAAATTCGGATGCAATTTCTGGGTTTCATCGTCAATAAGAAGGTCCAAGGGATACAGTAAACCTAAAGTGAAGCATCGGAATCTAAAACTGGACTCACAGGAGAGGTTCAAATCATAGAAAGTTAGAGTGTCAGTCCTCTTGTACTTAAGTCGGCATTGTGTATTTTGTATTAAATTCGGATGCAATATCTGTGTTCATCGTCAATAGGATGGTCCAAGGGATACAGTAAACCTGAAGTGGAGCATCGGAATCTAAAACTGGACTCACAGAAGATGTTGAAAACATAGAAAGTTAGAGTGTCAGTCGTCTTGTACTTAAGTCAACATAGTGCATTTTTTATTAAATTCTGATGCAATTTCTGTGTTTCATCGACAATAAGAAGGTCCAAGGGATACAGTACACCTGAAGTGAAGCATCGGAATCTACAACTGGACTGACAGGAGAGGTTCAAATCATAGAATATTAGAGTGTCAGTCCTCTTGTACGTAAGTCGGCATTGTGCCTTTTGTATTAAATTCGGATGCAATTTCTGTGTTTCATCGTCAATAAGAAGGTCCAAGAGATACTGTAAACCTGAAGTGAAGCATCCGAATCTAAAACTGGACTCACAGGAGAGGTTCAAATCATAGAAAGTTAGAGTGTCAGTCCTCTTGTACTTAAGTCGGCATTGTGTATTTTGTATTAAATTCGGATGCAATATCTGTGTTTCATCGTCAATATGATGGTCCAAGGGATACAGTAAACCTGAAGTGGAGCATCGGAATCTAAAACTGGACTCACAGGAGATGTTGAAATCGTAGAAAGTTATAGTGTCAGTCCTCTTGTACTTAAGTCGGCATTGTGCCTTTTGTATCTAATTCGGATGCAATTACTGTGTTTCATCGTCAATAAGAAGGTCCAAGGTATACAGTAAACCTGCAGTGAAGCATCGGAATCTAAAACTGGACTCACAAGAGAGGTTCAAATCATAGAAAGTTAGAGTGTCAGTCGTCTTGTACTTAAGTCGGCATTGTGCCTTATGTATTAAATTCGGATGCAATTTCTGTGTTTCATCGTCAATAAGAAGGTCCAAGGGATACAGTAAACCTAAAGGGACGCATCGGAATCTAAAACTGGACTCACAGGAGAGGTTCAAATCATAGAAAGTTAGAGTGTCAGTCCTCTTGTACTTAAGTCGGTATTGTGCCTTTTGTATTAAATTCGGATGCAATTTCTGTGTTTCATCGTCAATAAGAAGGTCCAAGGTATACAGTAAACCTGAAGTGAAGCTTCGGAATCTAAGACTGGACTCACAAGAGTGGTTCAAATCATAGAAAGTTAAAGTGTCAGTCCGCTTGTACTTAAGCCAGTCTCGTGCCTTTTGTATTGAATTCGGATGCAATTTCTGTGTTTCATCGTCAACAAGAAGGTCCAAGGGATACAGTAAACCTAAAGGGAAGCATCGGAATCTAAAAGTGGACTCACAGGAGAGGTTCAAATCATAGAAAGTTAGAGTGTCAGTCCTCTTGTACTTAAGTCGGTATTGTGCCTTTTGTATTAAATTCTGATTCAATTTCTATGTTTCATCGTCAATAAGAAGGTCCAAGGGATACAGTAAACCTAAAGTGAAGCATCGGAATCTAAAACTGGACTCACAGGAGGCGTTCAAATCATAGAGAGTTAGAGTGTTAGTCCTCTTGTACTTAAGTAGGCATTGTGCCTTCTGTATTAAATTTGGATGCAATTTCTGTGTTTCATCGTCAATAAGAACCTCCAAGGAAAGAGAATACCTGAAGTGAAACATCGGAATCTAAAACTGGGCTCACAGGAGAGGTTCAAATCATAGAAATTTAGAGTGTCAGTCCTCTTGTACTTAAATCGGTATTGTGACTTTTGTATTAAATTCGGATTTAATTTCTGTGTTTCATCGTCAATAAGAAGGTCCAAGGGATACAGTAAACCTGAAGTGAAGCATCGGAATCTATAACTGGACTCACAGGAGAGGTTCAAATCATAGAAAGGTAGAGTGTCAGCCCCTTGTACTTAAGTCGTCATTGTGCCATTTGTATTAAATTAGGAAGCAATTTCTGTGTTTCATCGTCAATAAGAAGGTAAAAGGTATACAGTAAACCTGAAGTGAAGCATCCGAATCAAAAACTGGACTCACAGGAGAGGTTCAAACCATAGAAAGTTAGAGTGCCAGTCCCCTTGTACTTAAGTCGGCATTGTGCCTTTTTGTATCAAATTCGGATGCAATTTCTGTGTTTCATTGTCAATAAGAAGGTCCAAGGTATACAGTAAACGTGAAGTGAAGCATCGGAATCTAAAACTGGACTCACAAGAGAGGTTCAAATCATAGAAAGTTAGAGTGTCAGTCGTCTTGTACTTAAGTCGTCCTAGTGCCTTTTGTATTAAATTCGGATGCAATTTCTGTGTTTAGTCGTCAATACGAAGGTCCAAGGTATACAGTAAACGTGAAGTGAAGCATCGGAATCTAAAACGGGACTCACAATAGAGGTTCAAGTCGTAGAAAGTTAGAGTGTCAGTCCTCTTGTACTTAAGTCGCCATTGTGCCTTTTGTATTAAATTCGGAAGCAATTTCTGTGTTTCAACGGCAATAAGAAAGTCCAAGAGATACAGTAAACCTGAAGTGAAGCATCCGATTCTAAAACTGGACTCACAGGAGAGGTTCAAATCATAGAACGTAAGAGTGGCAGTCCTCTAGTACTTAAATCGGCCTAGTGCCTTTTGTATTAAATTCGGATGCAATTTCTGTGTTTCATCGTCAATAAGAATGACCCAGGTATACAGTAAACGTGAAGTGAAGCGTCGGAATCTAAAACGGGACTCACAAGAGAGGTTCAAGTCGTAGAAAGTTAGAATGTCAGTCCTCTTGTACTTAAGACGGCATTGTACCTTTTGTATTAAATTCGGATGCAATTTCTGTGTTTCATCGTCAATAAGAAGGTCCAAGGTATACAGTAAACGTGAAGTGAAGCATCGGAATCTAAAACGGGACTCACAAGAGAGGTTCAAGTCGTAGAAAGTTTTCAGTCCTCTTGTACTTAAGACGGCATTGTACATTTTGTATTAAATTCGGATGCAATTTCTGTGTTTCATCGTCAATAAGAAGGTCCAAGAGATACAGTAAACCTGAAGTGAAGCATCCGAATCTAATACTGGACTCGCAGGAGATGTTGAAATCATAGAGACTTAGAGTGTCAGTCCTCTTGTTCTTAAGTCGACATTGTGCCTTTTGTATTAAATTCGGATGCAATTTCTGTGTTTCATCGCCAATAAGAAGGACCCAGGTATACAGTAAACGTGAAGTGAAGCGTCGGAATCTAAAACGGGACTCACAAGAGAGGTTCAAGTCGTAGAAAGTTAGAATGTCAGTCCTCTTGTACTTAAGACTGCATTGTACCTTTTGTATTAAATTCGGATGCAATTTCTGTGTTTCATCGTCAATAAGAAGGTCCAAGGTATACAGTAAACGTGAAGTGTAGCATCGGAATCTAAAATTGGACTCACAGGAGAGGTTCAAATCATAGAAAGTTAGAGTGTCAGTCCTCTTGCACTTAAGTCGGCATTGTGCATTTTGTATTAAATTCGGATGCAATATCTGTGTTTCATCGTCAATAGGAAGGTCCAAGGGATACAGTATACCTGAAGTGGAGCATCGGAATCTAATACTGGACTCGCAGGAGATGTTGAAATCATAGAGACTTAGAGTGTCAGTCCTCTTGTTCTTAAGACGACATTGTGCCTTTTGCATTAAATTCGGATGCAATTTCTGTGTTTCATCGTCAATAAGAAGGTCCAAGGTGTACAATACACCTGAAGTGAAGCATCGGAATCTAAAACTGGACTCACAGGAGAGGTTCAAATCATAGAACGTTAGAGTGGCAGTCCTCTTGTACTTAAGCCGGCCTAGTGCCTTTTGTATTAAATTCGGATGCAATTTCTGTGTTTCATCGTCAATAAGAAGGTCCAAGGTATACAGCAAACGTGAAGTGAAGCATCGGAATCTAAAACGGGACAAACAAGAGAGGTTCAAATCATAGAAAGTTAGAGTGTCAGTCCTCTTGTACTTAAGTCGGCATTGTGCCTTTTGTATTAAATTCGGATGCAATTTCTGTGTTTTATCGTGAATAAGAATTTCCAAGAGATACAGTAAACCTGAAGTGAAGCATTCGAATCTAACACTGGACTCACAAGAGAGGTTCAAATTATAGAAAGTTAGACTGTCTGTCCTCTTGTACTTAAGTCAACATAGTGCCTTTTGTATTAAATTCGGATGCAATTTCTGTGTTTCATCGCCAATAAGAAGGTCCAAGGTATACAGTAAACCTGAAGTGATGCATCGGAATCTAAAACTGGACTCACAAGAGAGGTTCAAAATATAGGAAGTTAGAGTGTCAATCCTCTAGTACTTAAGTCGACATTGTGCCTTTTGTATTAAATTCGGATGCAATTTCTTTGTTTCATCGTCAATAAGAAATTCCAAGGTACACAGTAAACTTGAAGTGAAGCATCGGAATCTAAAACTGGACTCACAAGGGAGGTTCAAATCATAGGAAGTTAGAGTGTCAGTCGTCTTGTACTTAAGGCGGCCTAGTGCCTTTTGTATTAAATTCGGATGCTATTTCTGGGTTTTATCGTCAATAAGAAGGTCCAAGGTATACAGTAAAAGTGAAGTGAAGCATCGGAATCTAAAACGGGACTCACAAGAGAGGTTCAAATCATAGAAATTTAGACTGTCTGTCCTCTTCTACTTAAGTCGACATTGTGCCTTTTGTATTAAATTCTGATGCAATATCTGTGTTTCATCGTCAATAAGAAGGTCCAAGGGATGCAGTACACCTGAAGTGAAGCATCGGAATCTAAAAGTGGCCTCACTGGAGAAGTTCAAATCATAGAAAGTTAGAGTGTCAGTCCTCTTGTACTTAAGTCGGCATTGTGCGTTTGTATTAAATTCGGATGCAATTTCTGTGTTTCATTGTCAATAAGAAGGTCCTCGGTACACAGTAAACCTGAAGTGATGCATCGGAATTTAAAACTGGGCTCACAAGAGAGGTTCAAATCATAGAGAGTTAGAGTGTCAGTCCTCTTGTACTTAAGTCGACATTGTGCCTTTGGTATTAAATTCGGATGCAATTTCTGTGTTTCATCGGCAATAAGAAGGTCCAAGGGATACAGTACACCTGAAGTGAAGCATCGGAATCTAAAACTGGACTCACAGGAGAGGTGCAAATCATAGAAAGTTAGAGTGGCAGTCCTCTTGTACTTAAGTCGGCCTAGTGCCTTCTCTATTAAATTCGGATGCAATTTCTGTGTTTCATCGTCAATCAGAAGGTCCAAGGTATACAGCAAACGTGATGTGAAGTATCGGAATCTAAAACGGGACACACAAGAGAGGTTCAAATCATAGAAAGTTAGAGTGTCAGTCCTCTTGTACTTAAGTCGGCATTGTACCATTTGTATTAAATTCGGATGCAATTTCTGTGTTGAATAAGAATTTCCAAGAGATACAGTAAACCTGAAGTGAAGCATTCGAATCTAAAACTGTATTCACAGGAGAGGTTCAAATCATGGAAAGTTAGAGTGTCAGTCCACTTGTACTTAAGTCGGCATTGTGCATTTTGTATTAAATTCGGATGCAATTTCTGGTTTTCATCGTCAATAGGAAGGTCCAAGGGATACAGTAATTCTGAAGTGGAGCATCGGAATCTAAAACTGGACTCACAAGAGAGGTTCAAATTATAGGAAGTTAGAGTGTCAATCCTCTTGTACTTATGTCGACATTGTGCCTTTTGTATTAAATTCGGATGGAATTTCTTTGTTTCATCGTCAATAAGAAATTCCAAGGTATACAGTAAACGTGAAGTGAAGCATCGGAATCTAAAACTGGACTCACAAGGGAGGTTCAAATCATAGAAAGTTAGAGTGTCAGTCGTCTTGTACTTAAGTCGGCATTGTGCCTTTTGTATTAAATTCGGATGCAATTTCTGTGTTTCATCGTCAATAAGAAGGTCCAAGGTATACAGTAAACCTGAAGTGATGCATCGGAATCTAAAACTGGACTCACAAGAGAGGTTCAAATTATAGGAAGTTAGAGTGTCAATCCTCTTGTACTTATGTCGACATTGTGCCTTTTGTATTAAATTCGGATGGAATTTCTTTGTTTCATCGTCAATAAGAAATTCCAAGGTATACAGTAAACGTGAAGTGAAGCATCGGAATCTAAAACTGGACTCACAAGGGAGGTTCAAATCATAGAAATTTAGACTGTCTGTCCTCTTCTACTTAAGTCGACATTGTGCCTTTTGTATTAAATTCTGATGCAATTTCTGTGTTTCATCGACAATAAGAAGGTCCAAGGGATACAGTACACCTGATGTGAAGCATCGGAATCTAAAACTGGACTCACAGGAGAGGTTCAAATCATAGAATGTTAGAGTGTCAGTCCTCTTTTACGTAGGTCGGCATTGTGCCTTTTGTATTAAATTCGGATGCAATTTCTGTGTTTCATCGTCAATAAGAAGGTCCAAGGGATACAGTAAACCTAAAGTGAAGCATCGGAATCTAAAACTGGACTCACAGGAAAGGTTCAAATCATAGAAAGTTAGAGTGTCAGTCCTCTTGTACTTAAGTCGGCATTGTGCCTTTTGTATTAAATTCGGATGCAATTTCTGTGTTTCATCGTCAATAAGAAGGTCCAAGGTATACAGTAAACCTGAAGTGATGCATCGGAATCTAAAACTGGACTCACAAGAGAGGTTCAAATTATAGGAAGTTAGAGTGTCAATCCTCTTGTACTTATGTCGACATTGTGCCTTTTGTATTAAATTCGGATGGAATTTCTTTGTTTCATCGTCAATAAGAAATTCCAAGGTATACAGTAAACGTGAAGTGAAGCATCGGAATCTAAAACTGGACTCACAAGGGAGGTTCAAATCATAGAAAGTTAGAGTGTCAGTCGTCTTGTACTTAAGGCGGCCTAGTGCCTTTTGTATTATATTCGGATGCAATTTCTGTGTTTCATCGTCAAGAAGAAGGTCCAAGGTATACAGTAAACGTGAAGTGAAGCATCGGAATCTAAAACGGGACTCACAAGAGAGGTTCAAGTCGTAGAAAGTTAGAATGACAGTCCTCTTGTACTTAAGACGACATTGTGCCTTTTGTATTAAATTCGGATGCAATTTCTGTATTTCATCGTCAATAAGACGGTCCAAGCGATACAGTACACCTGAAGTGAAGCATCGGAATCTAAAAGTGGACTCACTGGAGTGGTTCAAATCATAGAAAGTTAGAGTGTCAGTCCTCTTGTACTTAAGTCGGCATTGTGCCTTTTGTATTAAATTCGGATGCAATTTCTGTGTTTCATCGTCAACAAGAAGGTCCTCGGTATACAGTAAACATGAAGTGATGCATCGGAATTTACAACTGGACTCACAAGAGAGGTTCAAATCATAGAGAGTTAGAGTGTCAGTCCTCTTGTACATAAGTCGACATTGTGCCTTTTGTATTAAATTCGGATGCAATTTCTGGTTTTCATCGTCAATAGGAAGGTCCAAGGGATACAGTAATTCTGAAGTGGAGCATCGGAATCTAAAACTGGACTCACAGGAGAGGTTGAAATCATAGAAAGTTAGAGTGTCGGTCTTCTTGTACTTAAGTCGGCATTGTGCCTTTTGTATTAAATTCGGATGCAATTTCTGTGTTTCATCGTCAATAAGAAGGTCCAAGGTATACAGTAAACCTGAAGTGAAGCATCGGAATCTAATACTGGACTCACAAGAGAGGTTCAAATCATAGAAAGTTAGAGTGTCAGTCCTCTTGAACTTAAGTCGACATTGTGCCTTTTGTATTAAATCCTGATGCAAGTTCTGTGTTTCATCGTCAATAAGAATATCCAAGGTATACAGTAAACATGAAGTGAAGCATCCGAATCTAAAACTGGACTCACAAGAGAGGTTCAAATCATAGAGAGTTAGAGTGTCAGTCGTCTTGTACTTAAGTGGGCATTGCGCCTTTGTATTAAATTCGGATGCAATTCCTGTGTTTCATCGTCAATAAGAAGGTCCAAGGGGTACAGTAAACCTAAAGGGAAGCATCGGAATCTAAAACATGACTCACAGGAGAGGTTCAAATCATAGAAAGTTAGAGTGTCATTCCTTTTGTACTTAAGTCGGTATTGTGCCTTTTGTATTAAATTCGGATGCAATTTCTGGTTTTCATCGTCAATAGGAAGGTCCAAGGGATACAGTAATTCTGAAGTGGAGCATCGGAATCTAAAACTGGACTCACAGGAGAGGTTGAAATCATAGAAAGTTAGAGTGTCGGTCCTCTTGTACTTAAGTCGGCATTGTGCCTTTTGTATTAAATTCGGATGCAATTTCTGTGTTTCATCGTCAATAAGAAGGTCCAAGGTATACAGTAAACCTGAAGTGAAGCTTCGGAATCTAAGACTGGACTCACAGGAGAGGTTCAAATCATAGAAAGTTAGAGTGTCAGGCCTCTTGTACGTAAGTCGGCATGAGTGCCTTTTGTATTAAATTCGGATGCAATTTCTGTGTTCATCGTGGATAAGAAGGTCTCAGGGATACAGAAAACCTGAAGTGAAGCCTCGGAATCTAAAACTGGACTCACAGGAGAGGTCAAATCATAGAAAGTTTGAGTGTCAGTCCTCTTGTACCTAAGTGAGCACTGTGCCTTTTGTATTAAATTCCGATGAAATTTCTGTGTTTCATCGTCAATAAGAAGGTCCAAGGGCTACAGTATACCTGAAGTGAAGCATCGGAATCTAAAACTGGACTCACAGGAGTGGTTCAAATCATAGAGAGTTAGAGTGTCAGTCCGCATGTACTTAAGTCGGCAGTGTGCCTTTTGTATCATATTCCGGTGCAATTTCTGTGTTTCATCGTTAATAAGTTGGTCCACGAGATATAGTAAACCTGAAGTGAAGCATCCGAATCTGAAACTGGACTCACAGGAGAGGTTCAAATCACAGAGAGTTAGAGTGTCAGTCGTCTTGTACTTAAGTCGGCATTGTGCCTTTTGTATTAAATTCGGATGCAATTTCTGTGTTTCATCGTCAATACGAAGGTCCAAGGGATACAGTACACCTGAAGTGAAGCATCGGAATCTAAAACTGGACTCACAGGAGAGGTTCAAATCATAGAACGTTAGAGTGGCAGTCGTCTTGTACTTAAGTCGGCCTAGTGACTTTTGTATTAAATTCGGATGCAATTTCTGTGTTTCATCGTCAGTAAGAAGGTCCAAGGTATACAGCAAACGTGAAGTGAAGCATCGGAATCTAAAACGGGACACACAAGAGAGGTTCAAATCATAGAAAATTAGTGTCAGTCCTCTTGTACTTAAGTCGGCATTGTGCCTTTTGTATTAAATTCGGATGCAATTTCTGTGTTTTATCGTGAATAAGAATTTCCAAGAGATACAGTAAACCTGAAGTGAAGCATTCGAATCTGAAACTGGACTCACAGGAAAGGTTCAAATCATAGAAAGTTAAAGTGTCAGTCCTCTTGTACTTAAGTCGGCATTGTGCCTTTTGTATTAAATTCGGATGCAATTTCTATGTTTCATCGTCAATAAGAAGGTCCAAGGTATACAGTAAACCTGAAGTGATGCATCGGAATCTAAAACTGGACTCACAAGAGAGGTTCAAATTATAGGAAGTTAGAGTGTCAATCCTTTTGTACTTAAGTCGACATTGTGCCTTTTGTATTAAATTCGGATGCAATTTCTTTGTTTCATCGTCAATAAGGAATTCCAAGGTATACAGTAAACGTGAAGTGAAGCATCGGATTCTAAAACTGGACTCACAAGGGAGGTTCATATCATAGAAAGTTAGAGTGTCAGTCGTCTTGTACTTAAGGCGGCCTAGTGCCTTTTGTATTAAATTCGGATGAAATTTCTGTGTTTCATCCTCAATAAGAAGGTCCAAGGTATACAGTAAACGTGAAGTGAAGCATCGGAATCTAAAACGGGACTCACAAGAGAGGTTCAAGTCGTAGAAAATTAGAATGTCAGTCCTCTTGTACTTAAGACGGCATTGTGCCTTTTGTATTAAATTCGGATGCAATTTCTGGTTTTCATCGTCAATAGGAAGGTCCAAGGGATACAGTTATTCTGAAGTGGAGCATCGGAATCTAAAACTGGACTCACAGGAGAGGTTGATATCATAGAAAGTTAGAGTGTCGGTCTTCTTGTACTTAAGTCGGCATTGTGCCTTTTGTATTAAATTCGGATGCAATTTCTGTGTTTCATCGTCAATAAGAAGGTCCCAGGTATACAGTAAACCTGAAGTGAAGCATCGGAATCTAATACTGGACTCACAAGAGAGGTTCAAATCATAGAAAGTTAGAGTGTCAGTCCTCTTGAACTTAAGTCGACATTGTGCCTTTTGTATTAAATCCTGGTGCAAGTTCTGTGTTTCATCGTCAATAAGAATGTCCAAGGTATACAGTAAACATGAAGTGAAGCATCCGAATCTAAAACTGGACTCACAAGAGAGGTTCAAATCATAGAGAGTTAGAGTGTCAGTCGTCTTGTACTTAAGTGGGCATTGCGCCTTTGTATTAAATTCGGATGCAATTTCTGTGTTTCATCGTCAATAAGAAGGTCCAAGGGGTACAGTAAACCTAAAGGGAAGCATCGGAATCTAAAACATGACTCACAGGAGAGGTTCAAATCATAGAAAGTTAGAGTGTCATTCCTTTTGTACTTAAGTCGGTATTGTGCCTTTTGTATTAAATTCGGATGCAATTTCTGGTTTTCATCGTCAATAGGAAGGTCCAAGGGATACAGTAATTCTGAAGTGGAGCATCGGAATCTAAAACTGGACTCACAGGAGAGGTTGAAATCATAGAAAGTTAGAGTGTCGGTCCTCTTGTACTTAAGTCGGCATTGTGCCTTTTGTATTAAATTCGGATGCAATTTCTGTGTTTCATCGTCAATAAGAAGGTCCAAGGTATACAGTAAACCTGAAGTGAAGCTTCGGAATCTAAGACTGGACTCACAGGAGAGGTTCAAATCATAGAAAGTTAGAGTGTCAGGCCTCTTGGACGTAAGTCGGCATGAGTGCCTTTTGTATTAAATTCGGATGCAATTTCTGTGTTCATCGTGGATAAGAAGGTCTCAGGGATACAGAAAACCTGAAGTGAAGCCTCGGAATCTAAAACTGGACTCACAGGAGAGGTCAAATCATAGAAAGTTTGAGTGTCAGTCCTCTTGTACCTAAGTGAGCACTGTGCCTTTTGTATTAAATTCCGATGAAATTTCTGTGTTTCATCGTCAATAAGAAGGTCCAAGGGCTACAGTATACCTGAAGTGAAGCATCGGAATCTAAAACTGGACTCACAGGAGTGGTTCAAATCATAGAGAGTTAGAGTGTCAGTCCGCATGTACTTAAGTCGGCAGTGTGCCTTTTGTATCATATTCCGGTGCAATTTCTGTGTTTCATCGTTAATAAGTTGGTCCACGAGATATAGTAAACCTGAAGTGAAGCATCCGAATCTAAAACTGGACTCACAGGAGAGGTTCAAATCACAGAGAGTTAGAGTGTCAGTCGTCTTGTACTTAAGTCGGCATTGTGCCTTTTGTATTAAATTCGGATGCAATTTCTGTGTTTCATCGTCAACACGAAGGTCCAAGGGATACAGTACACCTGAAGTGAAGCATCGGAATCTAAAACTGGACTCACATGATCGGTTCAAATCATAGAACGTTAGAGTGGCAGTCGTCTTGTACTTAAGTCGGCCTAGTGACTTTTGTATTAAATTCGGATGCAATTTCTGTGTTTCATCGTCAATAAGAAGGTCCAAGGTATACAGCAAACGTGAAGTGAAGCATCGGAATCTAAAACGGGACACACAAGAGAGGTTCAAATCATAGAAAATTAGTGTCAGTCCTCTTGTACTTAAGTCGGCATTGTGCCTTTTGTATTAAATTCGGATGCAATTTCTGTGTTTTATCGTGAATAAGAATTTCCAAGAGATACAGTAAACCTGAAGTGAAGCATTCGAATCTGAAACTGGACTCACAGGAAAGGTTCAAATCATAGAAAGTTAAAGTGTCAGTCCTCTTGTACTTAAGTCGGCATTGTGCCTTTTGTATTAAATTCGGATGCAATTTCTATGTTTCATCGTCAATAAGAAGGTCCAAGGTATACAGTAAACCTGAAGTGATGCATCGGAATCTAAAACTGGACTCACAAGAGAGGTTCAAATTATAGGAAGTTAGAGTGTCAATCCTTTTGTACTTAAGTCGACATTGTGCCTTTTGTATTAAATTCGGATGCAATTTCTTTGTTTCATCGTCAATAAGGAATTCCAAGGTATACAGTAAACGTGAAGTGAAGCATCGGATTCTAAAACTGGACTCACAAGGGAGGTTCATATCATAGAAAGTTAGAGTGTCAGTCGTCTTGTACTTAAGGCGGCCTAGTGCCTTTTGTATTAAATTCGGATGAAATTTCTGTGTTTCATCGTCAATAAGAAGGTCCAAGGTATACAGTAAACGTGAAGTGAAGCATCGGAATCTAAAACGGGACTCACAAGAGAGGTTCAAGTCGTAGAAAATTAGAATGTCAGTCCTCTTGTACTTAAGACGGCATTGTGCTTTTGTATTAAATTGGGATGCAATTTCTGTGTTTCATCGTCAATAAGATGGTCCAAGAGATACAGTAAACCTGAAGTGAAGCATCCGAATCTAAAACTGGACTCACAGGAGAGGTTCAAATCATAGAAAATTAGAGTGTCAATCTTCTTGTACTAAAGTCGGCATTGTGCATTTTGTGTTAAATTCGGATGCAATATCTGTGTTTCATCGTCAATAGGAAGGTCCAACGGATACAGTAAACCTGAAGTGGAGCATCGGAAGCTAAAACTGGACTGACGGGAGATGTTGAAATCATAGAAAGTTAGAGTGTCAGTACTCTTGTACTTAAGTCGGCATTGTGACTTTTGTATTAAATTCGGATGCAATTACTGTGTTTCATCGTCAATAAGAAGGTCCAAGGTATCCAGTAAACATGAAGTGAAGCATCGCAATCTAAAACTGGACTCACAGGAGAGGTTCAAATCATAGAAAGTTAGATTGTCTGTCCTCTTGTACTTAAGTCGACATTGTGCCTTTTGTATTATATTCTGATGCAACATCTGTGTTTCATCGTCAATAACAAGGTCCAAGGTATACAGTACACCTGAAGTGAAGAATCGGAATCTAAAAGTGGACTCACTGGAGAGGTTCAAATCATAGAAAGTTACAGTGTCAGTCCTCTTGTACTTAAGTCGGCATTGTGCCTTTTGTATTAAATTCGGATGCAATTTCTGTGATTCATCGTCAATAAGAAGGTCCTCGGCATACAGTAAACCTGAAGTGATGCATCGGAATTAAAAACTGGACTCACAAGAGAGGTTTAAATCATAGAGAGTTACAGTGTCAGTCCTCTTGTACTTAAGTCGACATTGTGCCTTTTGTATCAAATTCGGATGCAATTTCTGTGTTTCATCGTCAATAAGAAGGTCAAAGGGATACAGTACACCTGAAGTGAAGCATCGGAATCTAAAACTGGACTCACAGGAGAGGTTCAAATCATAGCACGTTAGAGTGGCAGTCCTCTTGTACTTAAGTCGGCCTAGTGCCTTTTGTATTAAATTCGGATGCAATTTCTGTGTTTCATCGTCAATAAGAAGGTCCAAGGTACACAGCAAACGTGATGTGAAGTTTTGGAATCTAAAACGGGACACACAAGAGAGGTTCAAATCATAGAAAGTTAGAGTGTCAGTCCTCTTGTACTTAAGTCGGCATTGTGCCTTTTGTATTAAATTCGGATGCAATTTCTGTGTTTTATCGTGAATAAGAATTTCCAAGAGATACAGTAAACCTGAAGTGAAGCGTTCGAATCTAAAACTGGTTTCACAGGAGAGGTTCAAATCATAGAAAGTTAGAGAGTCAGTCCTCTTGTACTTAAGTCGGCATTGTGCATTTTGTATTAAATTCGGATGCAATTTCTGGTTTTCATCGTCAATAGGAAGGTCCAAGGGATACAGTAATTCTGAGGTGGAGCATCGGAATCTAAAACTGGACTGACAGGAAATGTTGAAATCGTAGAAAGTTAGAGTATCGGTCGTCTTGTACTTAAGTCGGCATTGTGCCTTTTGTATTAAATTCGGATGCAATTTCTGTGTTTCATCGTCAATAAGAAGGTCCAAGGTATACAGTAAACCTGAAGTGAAGCATGGGAAACTAAAACTGGACTCACAAGAGAGGTTCAAATCATAGAAAGTTAGAGTGTCAGCCCTCTTGAACTTAAGTCGTCATTGTGCCTTTTGTATTAAATTCGGATGCAATTTCTGTGTTTCATCGTCAATAAGAATGTCCAAGGTATACAGTAAACATGAAGTGAAGCATCGGAATCTAAAACTGGACTCACAGGAGAGGTTCAAATCATAGAAAGTTAGAGTGTCAGTCCTCTTGTACGTAAGTCGGCATTATGCTTTTTGTATTAAATTCGGATGCAATTTCTGTGTTTCATCGTGGATAAGAAGGTCTCAGAGATACAGTAAACCTGAAGTGAAGCCTCGGAATCTAAAACTGGACTCACAGGAGAGGTCAAATCATAGAAAGTTTGAGTGTCAGTCCTCTTGTACCTAAGTGAGCACTGTGCCTTTTGTATTAAATTCCGATGAAATTTCTGTGTTTCATCGTCAATAAGAAGGTCCAAGGGCTACAGTATACCTGAAGTGAAGCATCGGAATCTAAAACTGGACTCACAGGAGTGGTTCAAATCATAGAGAGTTAGAGTGTCAGTCCGCATGTACTTAAGTCGGCAGTGTGCCTTTTGTATCATATTCCGGTGCAATTTCTGTGTTTCATCGTTAATAAGTTGGTCCACGAGATATAGTAAACTTGAAGTGAAGCATCCGAATCTAAAACTGGACTCACAGGAGAGGTTCAAATCACAGAGAGTTAGAGTGTCAGTCGTCTTGTACTTAAGTCGGCATTGTGCCTTTTGTATTAAATTCGGATGCAATTTCTGTGTTTCATCGTCAATACGAAGGTCCAAGGGATACAGTACACCTGAAGTGAAGCATCGGAATCTAAAACTGGACTCACATGATCGGTTCAAATCATAGAACGTTAGAGTGGCAGTCGTCTTGTACTTAAGTCGGCCTAGTGACTTTTGTATTAAATTCGGATGCAATTTCTGTGTTTCATCGTCAATAAGAAGGTCCAAGGTATACAGCAAACGTGAAGTGAAGCATCGGAATCTAAAACGGGACACACAAGAGAGGTTCAAATCATAGAAAATTAGTGTCAGTCCTCTTGTACTTAAGTCGGCATTGTGCCTTTTGTATTAAATTCGGATGCAATTTCTGGTTTTCATCGTCAATAGGAAGGTCCAAGGGATACAGTTATTCTGAAGTGGAGCATCGGAATCTAAAACTGGACTCACAGGAGAGGTTGAAATCATAGAAAGTTAGAGTGTCGGTCTTCTTGTACTTAAGTCGGCATTGTGCCTTTTGTATTAAATTCGGATGCAATTTCTGTGTTTCATCGTCAATAAGAAGGTCCCAGGTATACAGTAAACCTGAAGTGAAGCATCGGAATCTAATACTGGACTCACAAGAGAGGTTCAAATCATAGAAAGTTAGAGTGTCAGTCCTCTTGAACTTAAGTCGACATTGTGCCTTTTGTATTAAATCCTGGTGCAAGTTCTGTGTTTCATCGTCAATAAGAATGTCCAAGGTATACAGTAAACATGAAGTGAAGCATCCGAATCTAAAACTGGACTCACAAGAGAGGTTCAAATCATAGAGAGTTAGAGTGTCAGTCGTCTTGTACTTAAGTGGGCATTGCGCCTTTGTATTAAATTCGGATGCAATTTCTGTGTTTCATCGTCAATAAGAAGGTCCAAGGGGTACAGTAAACCTAAAGGGAAGCATCGGAATCTAAAACATGACTCACAGGAGAGGTTCAAATCATAGAAAGTTAGAGTGTCATTCCTTTTGTACTTAAGTCGGTATTGTGCCTTTTGTATTAAATTCGGATGCAATTTCTGGTTTTCATCGTCAATAGGAAGGTCCAAGGGATACAGTAATTCTGAAGTGGAGCATCGGAATCTAAAACTGGACTCACAGGAGAGGTTGAAATCATAGAAAGTTAGAGTGTCGGTCCTCTTGTACTTAAGTCGGCATTGTGCCTTTTGTATTAAATTCGGATGCAATTTCTGTGTTTCATCGTCAATAAGAAGGTCCAAGGTATACAGTAAACCTGAAGTGAAGCTTCGGAATCTAAGACTGGACTCACAGGAGAGGTTCAAATCATAGAAAGTTAGAGTGTCAGGCCTCTTGGACGTAAGTCGGCATGAGTGCCTTTTGTATTAAATTCGGATGCAATTTCTGTGTTCATCGTGGATAAGAAGGTCTCAGGGATACAGAAAACCTGAAGTGAAGCCTCGGAATCTAAAACTGGACTCACAGGAGAGGTCAAATCATAGAAAGTTTGAGTGTCAGTCCTCTTGTACCTAAGTGAGCACTGTGCCTTTTGTATTAAATTCCGATGAAATTTCTGTGTTTCATCGTCAATAAGAAGGTCCAAGGGCTACAGTATACCTGAAGTGAAGCATCGGAATCTAAAACTGGACTCACACTAGTGGTTCAAATCATAGAGAGTTAGAGTGTCAGTCCGCATGTACTTAAGTCGGCAGTGTGCCTTTTGTATCATATTCCGGTGCAATTTCTGTGTTTCATCGTTAATAAGTTGGTCCACGAGATATAGTAAACCTGAAGTGAAGCATCCGAATCTAAAACTGGACTCACAGGAGAGGTTCAAATCACAGAGAGTTAGAGTGTCAGTCGTCTTGTACTTAAGTCGGCATTGTGCCTTTTGTATTAAATTCGGATGCAATTTCTGTGTTTCATCGTCAATACGAAGGTCCAAGGGATACAGTACACCTGAAGTGAAGCATCGGAATCTAAAACTGGACTCACATGATCGGTTCAAATCATAGAACGTTAGAGTGGCAGTCGTCTTGTACTTAAGTCGGCCTAGTGACTTTTGTATTAAATTCGGATGCAATTTCTGTGTTTCATCGTCAATAAGAAGGTCCAAGGTATACAGCAAACGTGAAGTGAAGCATCGGAATCTAAAACGGGACACACAAGAGAGGTTCAAATCATAGAAAATTAGTGTCAGTCCTCTTGTACTTAAGTCGGCATTGTGCCTTTTGTATTAAATTCGGATGCAATTTCTGTGTTTTATCGTGAATAAGAATTTCCAAGAGATACAGTAAACCTGAAGTGAAGCATTCGAATCTGAAACTGGACTCACAGGAAAGGTTCAAATCATAGAAAGTTAAAGTGTCAGTCCTCTTGTACTTAAGTCGGCATTGTGCCTTTTGTATTAAATTCGGATGCAATTTCTATGTTTCATCGTCAGTAAGAAGGTCCAAGGTATACAGTAAACCTGAAGTGATGCATCGGAATCTAAAACTGGACTCACAAGAGAGGTTCAAATTATAGGAAGTTAGAGTGTCAATCCTTTTGTACTTAAGTCGACATTGTGCCTTTTGTATTAAATTCGGATGCAATTTCTTTGTTTCATCGTCAATAAGGAATTCCAAGGTATACAGTAAACGTGAAGTGAAGCATCGGATTCTAAAACTGGACTCACAAGGGAGGTTCATATCATAGAAAGTTAGAGTGTCAGTCGTCTTGTACTTAAGGCGGCCTAGTGCCTTTTGTATTAAATTCGGATGAAATTTCTGTGTTTCATCGTCAATAAGAAGGTCCAAGGTATACAGTAAACGTGAAGTGAAGCATCGGAATCTAAAACGGGACTCACAAGAGAGGTTCAAGTCGTAGAAAATTAGAATGTCAGTCCTCTTGTACTTAAGACGGAATTGTGCTTTTGTATTAAATTCGGATGCAATTTCTGTGTTTCATCGTCAATAAGATGGTCCAAGAGATACAGTAAACCTGAAGTGAAGCATCCGAATCTAAAACTGGACTCACAGGAGAGGTTCAAATCATAGAAAATTAGAGTGTCAATCTTCTTGTACTTAAGTCGGCATTGTGCATTTTGTGTTAAATTCGGATGGAATATCTGTGTTTCATCGTCAATAGGAAGGTCCAACGGATACAGTAAACATGAAGTGGAGCATCGGAAGCTAAAACTGGACTGACGGGAGATGTTGAAAACATAGAAAGTTAGAGTGTCAGTACTCTTGTACTTAAGTCGGCATTGTGACTTTTGTATTAAATTCGGATGCAATTACTGTGTTTCATCGTCAATAAGAAGGTCCAAGGTATCCAGTAAACATGAAGTGAAGCATCGCAATCTAAAACTGGACTCACAAGAGAGGTTCAAATCATAGAAAGTTAGATTGTCTGTCCTCTTGTACTTAAGTCGACATTGTGCCTTTTGTATTATATTCTGATGCAACATCTGTGTTTCATCGTCAATAACAAGGTCCAAGGTATACAGTACACCTGAAGTGAAGAATCGGAATCTAAAAGTGGACTCACTGGAGAGGTTCAAATCATAGAAAGTTACAGTGTCAGTCCTCTTGTACTTAAGTCGGCATTGTGCCTTTTGTATTAAATTCGGATGCAATTTCTGTGTTTCATCGTCAATAAGAAGGTCCTCGGCATACAGTAAACCTGAAGTGATGCATCGGAATTAAAAACTGGACTCACAAGAGAGGTTTAAATCATAGAGAGTTACAGTGTCAGTCCTCTTGTACTTAAGTCGACATTGTGCCTTTTGTATCAAATTCGGATGCAATTTCTGTGTTTCATCGTCAATAAGAAGGTCAAAGGGATACAGTACACCTGAAGTGAAGCATCGGAATCTAAAACTGGACTCACAGGAGAGGTTCAAATCATAGCACGTTAGAGTGGCAGTCCTCTTGTACTTAAGTCGGCCTAGTGCCTTTTGTATTAAATTCGGATGCAATTTCTGTGTTTCATCGTCAATAAGAAGGTCCAAGGTACAAAGCAAACGTGATGTGAAGTTTTGGAATCTAAAACGGGACACACAAGAGAGGTTCAAATCATAGAAAGTTAGAGTGTCAGTCCTCTTGTACTTAAGTCGGCATTGTGCCTTTTGTATTAAATTCGGATGCAATTTCTGTGTTTTATCGTGAATAAGAATTTCCAAGAGATACAGTAAACCTGAAGTGAAGCGTTCGAATCTAAAACTGGTTTCACAGGAGAGGTTCAAATCATAGAAAGTTAGAGAGTCAGTCCTCTTGTACTTAAGTCGGCATTGTGCATTTTGTATTAAATTCGGATGCAATTTCTGGTTTTCATCGTCAATAGGAAGGTCCAAGGGATACAGTAATTCTGAGGTGGAGCATCGGAATCTAAAACTGGACTGACAGGAAATGTTGAAATCGTAGAAAGTTAGAGTATCGGTCGTCTTGTACTTAAGTCGGCATTGTGCCTTTTGTATTAAATTCGGATGCAATTTCTGTGTTTCATCGTCAATAAGAAGGTCCAAGGTATACAGTAAACCTGAAGTGAAGCATGGGAAACTAAAACTGGACTCACAAGAGAGGTTCAAATCATAGAAAGTTAGAGTGTCAGTCCTCTTGAACTTAAGTCGACATTGTGCCTTTTGTATTAAATTCGGATGCAATTTCTGTGTTTCATCGTCAATAAGAATGTCCAAGGTATACAGTAAACATGAAGTGAAGCATCGGAATCTAAAACTGGACTCACAGGAGAGGTTCAAATCATAGAAAGTTAGAGTGTCAGTCCTCTTGAACTTAAGTCGACATTGTGCCTTTTGTATTAAATTCGGATGCAATTTCTGTGTTTCATCGTCAATAAGAATGTCCAAGGTATACAGTAAACCTGAAGTGAAGCCTCGGAATCTAAAACTGGACTCACAGGAGAGGTCAAATCATAGAAAGTTTGAGTGTCAGTCCTCTTGTACCTAAGTGAGCACTGTGCCTTTTGTATTAAATTCCGATGAAATTTCTGTGTTTCATCGTCAATAAGAAGGTCCAAGGGCTACAGTATACCTGAAGTGAAGCATCGGAATCTAAAACTGGACTCACAGGAGTGGTTCAAATCATAGAGAGTTAGAGTGTCAGTCCGCATGTACTTAAGTCGGCAGTGTGCCTTTTGTATCATATTCCGGTGCAATTTCTGTGTTTCATCGTTAATAAGTTGGTCCACGAGATATAGTAAACTTGAAGTGAAGCATCCGAATCTAAAACTGGACTCACAGGAGAGGTTCAAATCACAGAGAGTTAGAGTGTCAGTCGTCTTGTACTTAAGTCGGCATTGTGCCTTTTGTATTAAATTCGGATGCAATTTCTGTGTTTCATCGTCAATACGAAGGTCCAAGGGATACAGTACACCTGAAGTGAAGCATCGGAATCTAAAACTGGACTCACATGATCGGTTCAAATCATAGAACGTTAGAGTGGCAGTCGTCTTGTACTTAAGTCGGCCTAGTGACTTTTGTATTAAATTCGGATGCAATTTCTGTGTTTCATCGTCAATAAGAAGGTCCAAGGTATACAGCAAACGTGAAGTGAAGCATCGGAATCTAAAACGGGACACACAAGAGAGGTTCAAATCATAGAAAATTAGTGTCAGTCCTCTTGTACTTAAGTCGGCATTGTGCCTTTTGTATTAAATTCGGATGCAATTTCTGTGTTTTATCGTGAATAAGAATTTCCAAGAGATACAGTAAACCTGAAGTGAAGCATTCGAATCTGAAACTGGACTCACAGGAAAGGTTCAAATCATAGAAAGTTAAAGTGTCAGTCCTCTTGTACTTAAGTCGGCATTGTGCCTTTTGTATTAAATTCGGATGCAATTTCTATGTTTCATCGTCAATAAGAAGGTCCAAGGTATACAGTAAACCTGAAGTGATGCATCGGAATCTAAAACTGGACTCACAAGAGAGGTTCAAATTATAGGAAGTTAGAGTGTCAATCCTTTTGTACTTAAGTCGACATTGTGCCTTTTGTATTAAATTCGGATGCAATTTCTTTGTTTCATCGTCAATAAGGAATTCCAAGGTATACAGTAAACGTGAAGTGAAGCATCGGATTCTAAAACTGGACTCACAAGGGAGGTTCATATCATAGAAAGTTAGAGTGTCAGTCGTCTTGTACTTAAGGCGGCCTAGTGCCTTTTGTATTAAATTCGGATGAAATTTCTGTGTTTCATCGTCAATAAGAAGGTCCAAGGTATACAGTAA
Organism: Schistocerca americana; assembly: GCF_021461395.2. Lineage (NCBI taxonomy): Eukaryota > Metazoa > Arthropoda > Insecta > Orthoptera > Acrididae > Schistocerca > Schistocerca americana. The sequence continues at coordinate 218,394,981 of NC_060127.1, forward strand.
ACGTGAAGTGAAGCATCGGAATCTAAAACGGGACTCACAAGAGAGGTTCAAGTCGTAGAAAATTAGAATGTCAGTCCTCTTGTACTTAAGACGGCATTGTGCTTTTGTATTAAATTCGGATGCAATTTCTGTGTTTCATCGTCAATAAGATGGTCCAAGAGATACAGTAAACCTGAAGTGAAGCATCCGAATCTAAAACTGGACTCACAGGAGAGGTTCAAATCATAGAAACTTAGAGTGTCAATCTTCTTGTACTTAAGTCGGCATTGTGCTTTTTGTGTTAAACTCGGATGCAATATCTGTGTTTCATCGTCAATAGGAAGGTCCAACGGATACAGTAAACCTGAAGTGGAGCATCGGAAGCTAAAACTGGACTGACGGGAGATGTTGAAATCATAGAAAGTTAGAGTGCAGTACTCTTGTACTTAAGTCGGCATTGTGACTTTTGTATTAAATTCGGATGCAATTACTGTGTTTCATCGTCAATAAGAAGGTCCAAGGTATCCAGTAAACATGAAGTGAAGCATCGCAATCTAAAACTGGACTCACAAGAGAGGTTCAAATCATAGAAAGTTAGATTGTCTGTCCTCTTGTACTTAAGTCGACATTGTGCCTTTTGTATTATATTCTGATGCAACATCTGTGTTTCATCGTCAATAACAAGGTCCAAGGTATACAGTACACCTGAAGTGAAGCATCGGAATCTAAAACTGGACTCACAGGAGAGGTTCAAATCATAGCACGTTAGAGTGGCAGTCCTCTTGTACTTAAGTCGGCCTAGTGCCTTTTGTATTAAATTCGGATGCAATTTCTGTGTTTCATCGTCAATAAGAAGGTCCAAGGTACACAGCAAACGTGATGTGAAGTTTTGGAATCTAAAACGGGACACACAAGAGAGGTTCAAGTCATAGAAAGTTAGAGTGTCAGTCCTCTTGTACTTAAGTCGGCATTGTGCCTTTTGTATTAAATTCGGATGCAATTTCTGTGTTTTATCGTGAATAAGAATTTCCAAGAGATACAGTAAACCTGAAGTGAAGCGTTCGAATCTAAAACTGGTTTCACAGGAGAGGTTCAAATCATAGAAAGTTAGAGAGTCAGTCCTCTTGTACTTAAGTCGGCATTGTGCATTTTGTATTAAATTCGGATGCAATTTCTGGTTTTCATCGTCAATAGGAAGGTCCAAGGGATACAGTAATTCTGAGGTGGAGCATCGGAATCTAAAACTGGACTGACAGGAAATGTTGAAATCGTAGAAAGTTAGAGTATCGGTCGTCTTGTACTTAAGTCGGCATTGTGCCTTTTGTATTAAATTCGGATGCAATTTCTGTGTTTCATCGTCAATAAGAAGGTCCAAGGTATACAGTAAACCTGAAGTGAAGCATGGGAAACTAAAACTGGACTCACAAGAGAGGTTCAAATCATAGAAAGTTAGAGTGTCAGTCCTCTTGAACTTAAGTCGACATTGTGCCTTTTGTATTAAATTCGGATGCAATTTCTGTGTTTCATCGTCAATAAGAATGTCCAAGGTATACAGTAAACATGAAGTGAAGCATCGGAATCTAAAACTGGACTCACAAGAGAGGTTCAAATCATAGAGAGTTAGAGTGTCAGTCGTCTTGTACTTAAGTCGGCATTGTGCCTTTGTATTAAATTCGGATGCAATTTCTGTGTTTCTTCGTCAATAAGAAGGTCCAAGGGATACTGTAAACCTGAAGTGAAGCATCGGAATCTAAAACTGGACTCACAGGAGAGGTTCAAATCATAGAAAGTTAGAGTGTCAGTCCTCTTGTACGTAAGTCGGCATTGTGCTTTTTGTATTAAATTCGGATGCAATTTCTGTGTTTCATCGTGGATAAGAAGGTCTCAGAGATACAGTAAACCTGAAGTGAAGCCTCGGAATCTAAAACTGGACTCACAGGAGAGGTCAAATCATAGAAAGTTAGAGTGTCAGTCCTCTCGTACTTAAGTCAGCACTGTGCCTTTTGTATTAAATTCCGATGAAATTTCTGTGTTTCATCGTCAATAAGAAGGTCCAAGGGCTACAGTAAACCTGAAGTGAAGCATCGGAATCTAAAACTGGACTCACAGGAGTGGTTCTAATCATAGAGAGTTAGAGTGTCAGTCCGCATGTACTTAAGTCGGCATGTGCCTTTTGTATTATATTCCGGTGCAATTGCTGTGTTTCATCGTCAATAAGTAGGTCCACGAGATACAGTAAACCTGAAGTGATGCATCCGAATCTAAAACTGGACTCACAGGAGAGGTTCAAATCATAGAGAGTTAGAGTGTCAGTCGTCTTGTACTTAAGTCGGCATTGTGCCTTTGTATTAAATTCGGATGGAATTTCTGTGTTTCATCGTCAATAAGAAGGTCCAAGGGAAACAGTAAACCTAAAGGGAAGCATCAGAATCGAAAACTGGACTCACAGGAGAGGTTCAAATCATAGAAAGTTAGAGTGTCGGTCCTCTTGTACTTAAGTCGGCATTGTGCCTTTTGTATTAAATTCGGATGCAATTTCTGTGTGTTATCGTGAATAAGAATTTCCGAGAGATACAGTAAACCTGAAGTGAAGCATTCGAATCTAAAACTGGATTCACAGGAGAGGTTCAAATCATAGAAAGTTGGAGTGTCAGTCCTCTTGTACTTAAGTCGGCATTGTGCATTTTGTATTAAATTCGGATGCAATTTCTGGTTTTCGTCGTCAATTGGAAGGTCCAAGGGATACAGTAAACCTGAAGTGGAGCATCGGAATCTAAAACTGGACTCACAGGAGAGGTTGAAATCATAGAAAGTTAGAGTGTCGGTCCTCTTGTACTTAAGTCGGCATTGTGCCTTTTGTATTAAATTCGGTTGCAATTTCTGTGTTTCATCGTCAATAAGAAGGTCCAAGGTATACAGTAAACCTGAAGTGAAGCATCGGAATCTAAAACTGGACTCACAAGAGAGGTTCAAATCAAAGAAAGTTAGAGTGTCAGTCCTCTTGAACTTAAGTCGACATTGTGCCTTTTGTATTAAATTCGGATGCAATTTCTGTGTTTCATCGTCAATAAGAATATCCAAGGTATACAGTAAACGTGAAGTGAAGCATCGGAATCTAAAACTGGACTCACAAGAGAGGTTCAAATCATAGAGAGTTAGAGTGTCAGTCGTCTTGTACTTAAGTCGGCATTGTGCCATTGTATTAAATTCGGATGCAATTTCTGTGTTTCATCGTCAATAAGAAGGTCCAAGGGATACAGTAAACCTAAAGGGAAGCATCGGAATCTAAAACTGGACTCACAGGAGAGGTTCAAGTCATAGAAAGTTAGAGTGTCTGTCCTCTTGTACTTAAGTCGGTATTGTGCGTTTTGTATTAAATTCGGATGCAATTTCTGTGTTTCATCGTCAATAAGAAGGTCCAAGGTATACAGTAAACCTGAAGTGAAGCTTCGGAATCTAAGACTGGACTCACAATAGAGGTTCAAATCCTAGAAAGTTAGAGTGTCAGTCCTCTTGTACTTAAGTCGACATTGTGCCTTTTGTATTAAATTCGGATGCAATTTCTGTGTTTCATCGTCAATAAGAAGGTCCAAGGGATACAGTACACCTGAAATGAAGCATCGGAATCTATAACTGGACTCACAGGTGAAGTTCAAATCATAGAATGTTAGAGTGTCAGTCCGCTTGTACTTAAGTCGGCATTGTGCCTTTTGTATTAAATTCGAATGCAAGTTCTGTGTTTCATCGTCAACAAGAAGGTCCAAGGGATACAGTAAACCTGAAAGGAAGCATCGGAATCCAAAACTGGACTCACAGGAGAGGTTCAAATCATAGAAAGTTAGAGTGTCAGTCCTCTTGTACGTAAGTCGGCATTGTGGCTTTTGTATTAAATTCGGATGCAATTTCTGTGTTTCATCGTGGATAAGAAGGTCTCAGGGATACAGTAAACCTGAAGTTAAGCCTCGGAATCTAAAACTGGACTCACAGGAGAGGTCAAATCATAGAAAGTTAGAGTGTCAGTCCTCTTGTACTTAAGTCAGCACTGTGCCTTTTGTATTAAATTCCGATGAAATGTCTGTGTTTCATCGTCAATAAGATGGTCCAAGGGCTACAGTAAACCTAAAGTGAAGCATCGGAATCTAAAACTGGACTCACAGGAGTGTTTCAAATCATAGAGAGTTAGAGTGTCAGTCCGCATGTACTTAAGTCGGCATTGTGCCTTTTGTATTAAATTCCGGTGCAATTTCTGTGTTTCATCGTCAATAAGTAGGTCCACGAGATACAGTAAACCTGAAGTGAAGCATCCGAATCTACACCGGACTCACAGGAGAGGTTCAAATCATAGAAAGTTAGGGTGTCAATCCTCTTGTACTTAAGTCAGCATTGTGCATTTTGTATTAAATTCGGATGCAATATCTGTGTTTCATCGTCAATAGGAATGTCCAAGAGATACAGTAAACCTGTAGTGGAGCATCGGAATCTAAAACTGGTCTCACAGGAGAGGTTGAAATCAAAGAAGGTTAGAGTGTCAGTCCTCTTGTACTTAAGTCGGAATTGTGCCTTTTGTATTAAATTCGGATGCAATTTCTGTGTTTCATCGTCAATAAGAAGGTCCAAGGTATACAGTAAACCTGAAGTGAAGCATCGGAATCTAAAACTGGACTCACAAGAGAGGTTCGAATCATAGAAAGTTAGACTGTCTGTCCTCTTGTACTTAAGTCGACATTGTGCCTTTTGTATTAAATTCTGATGCAATTTCTGTGTTTCATCGTCAATAAGAAGGTCCTAGGTATACAGTAAACCTGAAGTGATGCATCGGAATCCAAAACTGGACTCACAAGAGAGGTTCAAATCATAGAAAGTTAGAGTGTCAGTCCTCTTGTACTTAAGTCGACATTGTGCCTTTTGTATTAAATTCGGATGCAATTTCTGTGTTTCATCGTCAATAAGAAGGTCCAAGGGATACAGTAGACCTGAAGTGAAGCATCGGAACCTAAAACTGGACTCACAGGAGAGGTTCAAATGATAGAATGTTAGAGTGTCAGTTCTCTTGTACTTAGGTCGGCAATGTGCCTTTTGTATTAAATTCGGATGCAATTTCTGTGTTTCATCGTCAATAAGAAGGTCCAAGGGATACAGTAAAACTGAAGTGAAGCATCGGCATCTAAAACTGGACTCACAGGAGAGGTTCAAATCATAGAAAGTTAGAGTGTCAGTCCTCTTGTACTTAAGTCGGCATTGTGCTTTTTGTATTAAATTCGGATGCAATTTCTGTGTTTCATCGTCAATAAGAAGTTCCAAGGGATACAGTAAACCTGAAGTAAAGCATCGGAATCTAAAACTGGACTCACAAGAGAGGTTCAAATCATAGAAATTTACAGTGTCAGTCCTCTTGTACTTAAGTCGACATTGTGCCTTTTGTATTAAATTCGGATGCAATTTCTGTGATTCATCGTCAATAAGAAGGTCCAAGGGATACACTACTCCTGAAGTGAAGCATCGGAACCTAATACTGGACTCACAGGAGAGGTTCAAATCATATAATGTTAGAGTGTCAGTTCTCTTGTACTTAAGTCGGCAATGTGCCTTTTGTATCAAATTCGGATGCAATTTCTATGTTTCATCGTCAATAAGAAGGTCCAAGGGATACAGTAAACCTGAAGTGAAGCATCGGAATCTAAAACTGGACTCACAGGAGAGGTTCAAATCATAGAAAGTTAGAGTGTCAGTCCTCCTGTACTTAAGTCGGCATTGTGCCTTTTGTATTTCATTCGGATGCAATTTCTGTGTTTCATCGTCAATAAGAAGGTCCAAGGGATACAGTAAACCTGAAGTAAAGCATCGGAATCTAAAACTGGACTCACAGGAGAGGTTCAAATCATAGAAAGTTAGGGTGTCAGTCCTCTTCCACTTAAGTCGGCATTGTGCCTTTTGCATTAAATTCGGATGCAATTTCTGTGGTTCATCGTCAATAAGAAGATCCAAGAGATACAGTAAACCTGAAGTGAAGCATGTAAATCTAAAATTGGACTCACAGGGGAGGTTCAAATCATAGAAAGTTAGAGTGTCAGTCCTCTTGTACTTAAGTCGGCATTGTGCCTTTTGTATTAAATTGGGATTCAATTTCAGTGTTTCATCGTCAATAAGAATTTCCAAGAGATACAGTATACCTGAAGTGAAGCATTCGAATCTAAAACTGGACTCACAGGAGAGGTTCAAATAATGGAAAGTTAGAGTGTCAGTCCTCTTGTACTTAAGTCGTCATTGTGCCTTTTGTATTAAATTCGGATGCAATTTCTGGTTTTCATCGTCAATAGGAAGGTCCAAGGGATACAGTAAACCTGAAGTGAAGCATGGGAATCTAAAACTGGACTCACAAGACAGGTTCAAATCATAGAAAGTTAGAGTGTCAGTCCTCTTGTACTTAAGTCGACATTGTGCCTTTTGTATTAAATTCATATGCAATTTCTGTGTTTCATCGTCAATAAGAAGGTCCAAGGGATACAGTACACCTGAAGTGAAGCATCGGAATCTAAAACTGGACTCTCAGGAGAGGTACAAATGATGTAAAGTTAGAGTGTCAGTCCTCTTGTACTTAAGTCAGCATTGTGCCTTTTGTATTAAAATCCGATGCAATTTCTGTGTTTCATCGTCAATAAGAAGTACCAAGAGCTACAGTAAACCTGATGTGAGGCATCGGAATCGAAAACTGGACTCACAGGAGATGTTCAAATCATAGAAATTTAGAGTGTCAGTCCTCTTGTACTTAAGTCGGCATTGTGCCTTTTGTATTATATTCGGATGCAATTTCTGTGTTTCAACGTCAATAAGAAGGTCAAAGGGATACAGTAAACCTGAAGTGAAGCATCAGAATCTAAAACTGGACTCACAGGAGAGGTTCAAATCATAGAAACTTAGTGTGTCAGTCGTCTTGGACTTAAGTCGGCCTAGTGCCTTTTGTATTCAATTCGGTTGCAATTTCTGTGTTTCATCGTCAATAAGAAGGTCCAAGGTATACAGTAAACGAGAAGTGAAGCATCGGAATCTAAAACTGGACTCAAAAGAGAGGTTCAAATCATAGAAAGTTAGAGTTTCAGTTCTCTTGTACTTAAGTCGGCATTGTGCCCCTTGTATTAAATTCGGATGCAATTTCTGTGTTTCATCGACAATAAGAAGGTCCAAGAGATACAGTAAACCTGAAGTGAAGCATCGGAATCTAAAACTGGACTCACAGGAGAGGTTCAAATCATAGAGTTAGAGTGTCAGTCGTCTTGTACTTAAGTCGGCATTGTGCCTTTTGTATTAAATTCGGATGCAATTTCTGTGTTTCATCGTCAATAAGAAGGTCCAAGGAATACAGTAAACCTAAAGGGAAGCATCGGAATCTAAAACTGGACTCACAGGAGAGGTTCAAATCATAGAAAGTTAGAGTGTCAGTCGTCTTGTACTTAAGTCGGCTTTGTGCCTTTTGAATTAAATTCGGATGCAATTTCTGTGTTTCATCGTCAATAAGAAGGTCCAAGGGATACAGTAAACCTGAAGTGAAGTATCAGAATCTAAAACTGGACTCACAGGAGAGGTTCAAATCATAGAAAGTTAGAGGGTCACTCTTCTTGACCTTAAGTCGGCTTTGTGCTTTTTGTATTAATTTCGGATGCAATTTTTGTGTTTCATCGTCAATAAGAAGGTCCAAGGGATACAGTAAACCTGAAGTAAAGCATAGGAATCTAAAACTGGACTCACAGGAGAGGTTCAAATCATAGAAGTTAGAGTGTCAGTCCTCTTGCGCTTAAGTCGGCATTGTGCCTTTTGCATTAAATTCGGATGCAATTTCTGTGTTTCATCGTCAATAAGAAGGTCCAAGAGATACAGTAAACCTCAAGTGAAGCATGTAAATCTAAAATTGGACTCACAGGAGAGGTTTAAATCATAGAAAGTTAGAGTGTCAGTCCTCTGGTACTTAAGACGGCATTGTGCCCTTTGTATTAAATTCGGATGCAATTTCTGTGTTTCATCGTCAATAAGAAGGTCCAAGGGATACTGTAAACCTGAAGTGATGCATCGGAATCTAAAACTAGACTCACAGGAGAGGTACAGATCATAGAAAGTTAGAGTGTCAGTCCTCTTGTACTTAAGTCGGCCTAGTGCCTTTAGTATTAAATTCGGATGCAATTTCTGTGTTTCATCGTCAATAAGAAGGTCCAAGTGATACAGTAAACCTGAAGTGAAGCATCAGAATCTAAAACTGGACTCACAGGAGAGGTTCAAATCATAGAATGTTAGAGTGTCACACTTCTTGTACTTAAGTCGGTATTGTGGCTTTTGTATTAATTTCGGATGCAATTGCTGTCTTTCATCGTCAATAAGAAGGTCCAAGGGATACAATAAACCTGAAGTGAAGCATCGGGACCTAAAACTGGACTCACAGGAGAAGATCAAATCATAGAAAGTTAGAGTGTCAGTCCTCTTGTACTTAAGTCGGCATTGTGCCTTTTGTATTATTTTCGGATGCAATTTCTGTGTTTCATCGTCAATAAGAAGGTCCAAGGGATACAGTAAACCTGAAATGAAGCATCGGAATCTAAAACTGGACTCACAGGAGAGGTTCAAATCATAGAAAGTTAGAGTGTCAGTACTCTTGTACTTAAGTCGGCATGTGCGTTTTGTATTAAATTCTGATGCAATTTCTGTGTTTCATCGTCAATAAGAAGGTCCAAGGGATACAGTAAACCTGAAGTGAAGCATCGGAATCTGAAACGGGACTCACATTAGAGGTTCAAATCATAGAAAGTTAGAGTGTCAGTCTTCTTGTACTTAAGTCGGCATTGTGTCTTTTGTATTAAATTCGGATGGAATTTCTGTGTTTAATCGTCAATAATAGGGTCCAAGGGATACAGTAAACCTGAAGTGAAGCATCGGAATCTAAAACTGGACTCACAGGAGAGGTTCAAATCATAGAAAATTAGAGTGTCAGTCCTCTTGTACTTAAGTCGGCATTGTGCCTTTTGTATTAAATTCGGATGCAATTACTGTGTGTCATCGTCAATAAGAAGGTCGAAGGGATACAATACATCTGAAGTGAAGCATAGGAATCTAAAACTGGACTCACAGGAGAGGTTCAAATGATAGAAAGTTAGAGTGTCAGTCCTCTTGTACTTAAGTCGGCATTGTGCCTTTTGTCTTAAATTCGGATGCAATTTCTGTGTTTCATTGTCAATAAGAAGGTCCAAGGGATACAGTAAACCTGAAGTGAAGCGTCGGAATCTAAGTCTGGACTCACAGGAGAAGTTCAAATCATAGAAAGTAATTGTGTCAGTCCTCTTGTACTTAAGTCGGCATTGTGCCTTTTGTATTAAATTCGGATGCGATTTCTGTGTTTCATCGTCAATAAGAATTTCCAGGGGATACAGTAAACCTGAAGTGAAGCATCGGAATCTAAAGCTGGACTCTCAGGAGACGTTCAAATCATTCAGAGTTAGAATGTCCGTCCTTTTGTACTTAAGTCGACATTGTGCCTATTGTATTAAATTCGGATGCAATTTCTGTGTTTCATCGTCTATAAGAAAGTCCTAGGGACTCAGTAAATATGAACTGAAGCATCGGAAGCTAAAATTGGACTCACAGGAGAGGTTCAAATCATAGATAGTTCGAGTGTCAGTACTCTTGTACTTAAGTCGGCATTGTGCCTTTTGTATTAAAATCGGATGCAATTTCTGTGTTTAATCGTCAATAAGAAGGTCCAAGAGATACAGTAAACCTCAAGTTAAGCGTCAGAATCTAAAACGGGACTCACTGGAGAGGTGCAAATCATAGAATGTTAAAGTGTGAGTCCTCTTGTACTTAAGTCGGTATTGTGCCTTTTGTATTAAATTCGGATGCAATTACTTTGTTTCATCGTCAATAAGGAGGTCCAAGGGATGCAATAAACCTGAAGTGAAGCATAGGAATCTAAAACTGGACTCACAGGAGAGGTTCAAATGATAGAAAGTTAGAGTGTCAGTCCTCTTGTACTTAAGTCGGCATTGTGCATTTTGTCTTAAATTCGGATGCAATTTCTGTGTTTCATCGTCAATAAGAAGGTCCAAGGGATACAGTAAACCTGAAGTGAAGCGTCGGAATCTAAGTCTGGACTCACAGGAGAGGTTCAAATCATAGGAAGTTAGTGTGTCAGTCCTCTTGTACTTAGGTCGGCATTGTGACTTTTGTGTTAAATTCGGATGCAATTTCTGCGTTTCATCGTCAATAAGAAGGTCCAAGGGATACATTAAACCTGAAGTGAGGCATCGGAATCTAAAACTGGACTCACAGGAGAGGTACAAATCATCGAAAGTTAGAGTGTCATCCGCTTGTACTTAATCAGCATTGTGCCTTTTGTATTAAAATCGGATGCAATTTCTGTGCATCATCGTCAATAAGAAGGCCGAAGGTATACAGTAAACCTGAAGTGAAGCATCGGAATCTAAAACTGCACTCACAGGAGTGGTTCAAATCATAGAAAGTTAGAGTGTCAGTCCTATTGTACTTCAGGCCGCATTGTGCATTTGGTATTAAATTCGGATGCAATTTCTCTGTTTCAATCGTCAGTAAGAACGTCCAAGGGATACAGTAAACCTGAAGTGAAGCATCGGACTCTTAAACTGGACTCACAGGTGAGGTTCAAATCATAGAAAGGTAGAGTGTCATTCCTCTTGTACTTAAGTCGGCATTGTGCCTTTTGTATTAAATTTGGATGCAATATCTGTGTTTCATCGTCAATACGAAGGTCCAAGGTATACAGTAAACCTGAAGTGAAGCATCAGAATCCAAAACTGGACTCAGAGGAGAGGTTCAAATCATAGAAAGTTAGAGTGTCAGTCCTCTTGTACTTAAGTCGACATTGTGCCTTTTGTATTAAATTCGGATGCAATTTCTGTGATTCATCGTCAATAAGAAGGTCCAAGGGATACACTACACCTGAAGTGAAGCATCGGAACCTAATACTGGACTCACAGGAGAGGTTCAAATCATATAATGTTAGAGTGTCAGTTCTCTTGTACTTAAGTCGGCAATGTGCCTTTTGTATTAAATTCGGATGCAATTTCTATGTTTCATCGTCAATAAGAAGGTCCAAGGGATACAGTAAACCTGAAGTGAAGCATCGAAATCTAAAACTGGACTCACAGGAGAGGTTCAAATCATAGAAAGTTAGAGTGTCAGTCCTCTTGTACTTAAGTCGGCATTGTGCCTTTTGTATTTCATTCGGATGCAATTTCTGTGTTTCATCGTCAATAAGAAGGTCCAAGGGATACAGTAAACCTGAAGTAAAGCATCGGAATCTAAAACTGGGCTCACAGGAGAGGTTCAAATCATAGAAAGTTAGGGTGTCAGTCCTCTTCCACTTAAGTCGGCATTGTGCCTTTTGCATTAAATTCGGATGCAATTTCTGTGGTTCATCGTCAATAAGAAGATCCAAGAGATACAGTAAACCTGAAGTGAAGCATGTAAATCTAAAATTGGACTCACAGGGGAGGTTCAAATCATAGAAAGTTAGAGTGTCAGTCCTCTTGTACTTAAGTCGGCATTGTGCCTTTTGTATTAAATTGGGATTCAATTTCAGTGTTTCATCGTCAATAAGAATTTCCAAGAGATACAGTATACCTGAAGTGAAGCATTCGAATCTAAAACTGGACTCACAGGAGAGGTTCAAATAATGGAAAGTTAGAGTGTCAGTCCTCTTGTACTTAAGTCGTCATTGTGCCTTTTGTATTAAATTCGGATGCAATTTCTGGTTTTCATCGTCAATAGGAAGGTCCAAGGGATACAGTAAACCTGAAGCGAAGCATCGGAATCTAAAACTGGACTCACAGGAGAGGTTGAAATAATAGAAAGTTAGACTATCAGTCCTCTTGTACTTACGTCGGCATTGTGCCTTTTGTATTAAATTCGGATGCAATTTCTGTGTTTCATCGTCAATAAGAAGGTCCAAGGTATACAGTAAACCTGAAGTGAAGCATGGGAATCTAAAACTGGACTCACAAGACAGGTTCAAATCATAGAAAGTTAGAGTGTCAGTCCTCTTGTACTTAAGTCGACATTGTGCCTTTTGTATTAAATTCATATGCAATTTCTGTGTTTCATCGTCAATAAGAAGGTCCAAGGGATACAGTACACCTGAAGTGAAGCATCGGAATCTAAAACTGGACTCTCAGGAGAGGTACAAATGATGTAAAGTTAGAGTGTCAGTCCTCTTGTACTTAAGTCAGCATTGTGCCTTTTGTATTAAAATCCGATGCAATTTCTGTGTTTCATCGTCAATAAGAAGTACCAAGAGCTACAGTAAACCTGATGTGAGGCATCGGAATCTAAAACTGGACTCACAGGAGATGTTCAAATCATAGAAATTTAGAGTGTCAGTCCTCTTGTACTTAAGTCGGCATTGTGCCTTTTGTATTATATTCGGATGCAATTTCTGTGTTTCAACGTCAATAAGAAGGTCAAAGGGATACAGTAAACCTGAAGTGAAGCATCAGAATCTAAAACTGGACTCACAGGAGCGGTTCAAATCATAGAAACTTAGTGTGTCAGTCGTCTTGGACTTAAGTCGGCCTAGTGCCTTTTGTATTCAATTCGGTTGCAATTTCTGTGTTTCATCGTCAATAAGAAGGTCCAAGGTATACAGTAAACGAGAAGTGAAGCATCGGAATCTAAAACTGGACTCAAAAGAGAGGTTCAAATCATAGAAAGTTAGAGTTTCAGTTCACTTGTACTTAAGTCGGAATTGTGCCCCTTGTATTAAATTCGGATGCAATTTCTGTGTTTCATCATCAATAAGAAGGTCCAAGAGATACAGTAAACCTGAAGTGAAGCATCGGAATCTAAAACTGGACTCACAGGAGAGGTTCAAATCATAGAGAGTTAGAGTGTCAGTCGTCTTGTACTTAAGTCGGCATTGTGCCTTTTGTATTAAATTCGGATGCAATTTCTGTGTTTCATCGTCAATAAGAAGGTCCAAGGAATACAGTAAACCTAAAGGGTAGCATCGGAATCTAAAACTGGACTCACAAGAGAGGTTCAAATCATAGAAAGTTAGAGTGTCAGTCCTCTTGTACTTAAGTCGGCTTTGTGCCTTTTGAATTAAATTCGGATGCAATTTCTGTGTTTCATCGTCAATAAGAAGGTCCAAGGGATACAGTAAACCTGAAGTGAAGTATCAGAATCTAAAACTGGACTCACAGGAGAGGTTCAAATCATAGAAAGTTAGAGGGTCACTCTTCTTGAACTTAAGTCGGCTTTGTGCTTTTTGTATTAATTTCGGATGCAATTTTTGTGTTTCATCGTCAATAAGAAGGTCCAAGGGATACAGTAAACCTATAGTAAAGCATAGGAATCTAAAACTGGACTCACAGGAGAGGTTCAAATCATAGAAGTTAGAGTGTCAGTCCTCTTGCGCTTAAGTCGGCATTGTGCCTTTTGCATTAAATTCGGATGCAATTTCTGTGTTTCATCGTCAATAAGAAGGTCCAAGAGATACAGTAAACCTCAAGTGAAGCATGTAAATCTAAAATTGGACTCACAGGAGAGGTTTAAATCATAGAAAGTTAGAGTGTCAGTCCTCTGGTACTTAAGTCGGCATTGTGCCCTTTGTATTACATTCGGATGCAATTTCTGTGTTTCATCGTCAATAAGAAGGTCCAAGGGATACAGTAAACCTGAAGTGATGCATCGGAATCTAAAACTAGACTCACAGGAGAGGTACAGATCATAGAAAGTTAGAGTGTCAGTCCTCTTGTACTTAAGTCGGCCTAGTGCCTTTAGTATTAAATTCGGATGCAATTTCTGTGTTTCATCGTCAATAAGAAGGTCCAAGTGATACAGTAAACCTGAAGTGAAGCATCAGAATCTAAAACTGGACTCACAGGAGAGGTTCAAATCATAGAAAGTTAGAGTGTCACACTTCTTGTACTTAAGTCGGTATTGTGGCTTTTGTTATAATTTCGGATGCAATTGCTGTCTTTCATCGTCAATAAGAAGGTCCAAGGGATACAATAAACCTGAAGTGAAGCATCGGAACCTAAAACTGGACTCACAGGAGAAGATCAAATCATAGAAAGTTAGAGTGTCAGTCCTCTTGTACTTAAGTCGGCATTGTGCCTTTTGTATTATTTTCGGATGCAATTTCTGTGTTTCATCGTCAATAAGAAGGTCCAAGGGATACAGTAAACCTGAAAGGAAGCATCGGAATCTAAAACTGGACTCACAGGAGAGGTTCAAATCATAGAAAGTTAGAGTGTCAGTACTCTTGTACTTAAGTCGGCATGTGCGTTTTGTATTAAATTCTGATGCAATTTCTGTGTTTCATCGTCAATAAGAAGGTCCAAGGGATACAGTAAACCTGAAGTGAAGCATCGGAATCTGAAACGGGACTCACATTAGAGGTTCAAATCATAGAAAGTTAGAGTGCCAGTCTTCTTGTACTTAAGTCGGCATTGTGCCTTTTGTATTAAATTCGGATGGAATTTCTGTGTTTAATCGTCAATAATAGGGTCCAAGGGATACAGTAAACCTGAAGTGAAGCATCGGAATCTAAAACTGGACTCACAGGAGAGGTTCAAATCATAGAAAATTAGAGTGTCAGTCCTCTTGTACTTAAGTCGGCATTGTGCCTTTTGTATTAAATTCGGATGCAATTACTGTGTGTCATCGTCAATAAGAAGGTCGAAGGGATACAATAAATCTGAAGTGAAGCATAGGAATCTAAAACTGGACTCACAGGAGAGGTTCAAATGATAGAAAGTTAGAGTGTCAGTCCTCTTGTACTTAAGTCGGCATTGTGCCTTTTGTCTTAAATTCGGATGCAATTTCTGTGTTTCATTGTCAATAAGAAGGTCCAAGGGATACAGTAAACCTGAAGTGAAGCGTCGGAATCTAAGTCTGGACTCACAGGAGAAGTTCAAATCATAGAAAGTAATTGTGTCAGTCCTCTTGTACTTAAGTCGGCATTGTGCCTTTTGTATTAAATTCGGATGCGATTTCTGTGTTTCATCGTCAATAAGAATTTCCAGGGGATACAGTAAACCTGAAGTGAAGCATCGGAATCTAAAGCTGGACTCTCAGGAGACGTTCAAATCATTCAGAGTTAGAATGTCCGTCCTTTTGTACTTAAGTCGACATTGTGCCTATTGTATTAAATTCGGATGCAATTTCTGTGTTTCATCGTCTATAAGAAAGTCCTAGGGACTCAGTAAATATGAACTGAAGCATCGGAAGCAAAAATTGGACTCACAGAAGAGGTTCAAATCATAGATAGTTCGAGTGTCAGTACTCTTGTACTGAAGTCGGCATTGTGCCTTTTGTATTAAAATCGGATGCAATTTCTGTGTTTAATCGTCAATAAGAAGGTCCAAGGGATACAGTAAACCTCAAGTTAAGCGTCAGAATCTAAAACGGGACTCACTGGAGAGGTGCAAATCATAGAATGTTAAAGTGTGAGTCCTCTTGTACTTAAGTCGGTATTGTGCCTTTTGTATTAAATTCGGATGCAATTACTTTGTTTCATCGTCAATAAGGAGGTCCAAGGGATGCAATAAACCTGAAGTGAAGCATAGGAATCTAAAACTGGACTCACAGGAGAGGTTCAAATGATAGAAAGTTAGAGTGTCAGTCCTCTTGTACTTAAGTCGGCATTGTGCATTTTGTCTTAAATTCGGATGCAATTTCTGTGTTTCATCGTCAATAAGAAGGTCCAAGGGATACAGTAAACCTGAAGTGAAGCGTCGGAATCTAAGTCTGGACTCACAGGAGAGGTTCAAATCATAGGAAGTTAGTGTGTCAGTCCTCTTGTACTTAGGACGGCATTGTGACTTTTGTATTAAATTCGGATGCAATTTCTGCGTTTCATCGTCATTAAGAAGGTCCAAGGGATACATTAAACCTGAAGTGAGGCATCGGAATCTAAAACTGGACTCACAGGAGAGGTACAAATCATCGAAAGTTAGAGTGTCATCCGCTTGTACTTAAGTCAGCATTGTGCCTTTTGTATTAAAATCGGATGCAATTTCTGTGCATCATCGTTAATAAGAAGGCCGAAGGTGTACAGTAAACCTGAAGTGAAGCATCGGAATCTAAAACTGCACTCACAGGAGTGGTTCAAATCATAGAAAGTTAGAGTGTCAGTCCTATTGTACTTCAGGCCGCATTGTGCATTTGGTATTAAATTCGGATGCAATTTCTCTGTTTCATCGTCAGTAAGAACGTCCAAGGGATACAGTAAACCTGAAGTGAAGCATCGGACTCTTAAACTGGACTCACAGGTGAGGTTCAAATCATAGAAAGGTAGAGTGTCATTCCTCTTGTACTTAAGTCGGCATTGTGCCTTTTGTATTAAATTTGGATGCAATATCTGTGTTTCATCGTCAATACGAAGGTCCAAGGTATACAGTAAACCTGAAGTGAAGCATCAGAATCCAAAACTGGACTCAGAGGAGAGGTTCAAATCATAGAAAGTTAGAGTGTCAGTACTCTTGTACTTAAGTCGGCATGTGCCTTTTGTATTAAATTCGCATGCAATTTCTGTGTTTCATCGTCAATATGAAGGTCCAAGGGATACAGTAAACCTGAAGTGAAGCATCGGAATCTAAAACTGGACTCACAGGAGAGGTTCAAATCGTAGAAAGTAAGAGTGTCACTCTTCTTGTCCTTAAGTCGGCATTGTGCCTTTTGTAATAATTTCGGATGCAATTTCTGTGTTTCATCGTCAATAAGAAGGTCCAAGGGATACAGTAAACCTGAAGTGAAGCATCGGAATCTAAAACTGGACTCACAGGAGAGATTCAAATCATAGAAAGTTAGAGTGTCAGTACTCTTGTACTTAAGTCGGCATGTGCCTTTTGTATTAAATTCAGATGCAATTTCTGTGTTTCATCGTCAATAAGAAGGTCCAAGGGATACAGTAAACCTGAAGTGAAGCATCGGAATCTAAAACTGGACTCACAGAAGAGGTTCAAATGATAGAAAGTTAGAGTGTCAGTCCTCCTGTACTTAAGTCGGCATTGTGCCTTTTGTCTTAAATTCGGATTCAATTTCTGTGTTTCATTGTCAATAAGAACGTCCAAGGGATACAGTAAACCTGAAGTGAAGCGTCGGAATCTAAGTCTGGACTCACAGGAGAAGTTCAAATCATAGAAAGTTAGTGTGTCAGTCCTCTTGTACTTAAGTCGGCATTGTGCCTTTTGTATTAAATTCGGATGCGATTTCTGTGTTTCATCGTCAATAAGAATTTCCAAGGGATACATTAAACCTGAAGTGAAGCATCGGAATCTAAAGCTGGACTCTCAGGAGAGGTTCAAATCATTCAGAGTTAGAGTGTCAGTCCTTTTGTACTTAAGTCGACATTGTGCCTATTGTATTAAATTCTGATGCAATTTCTGTGTTTCATCGTCTATAAGAAAGTCCTAGGGACTCAGTAAATATGAACTGAAGCATCGGAAGCTAAAATTGGTCTCACAGGAGAGGTTCAAATCATAGATAGTTCGAGTGTCAGTACTCTTGTACTTAAGTCGGCATTGTGCCCTTTGTATTAAAATCGGATGCAATTTCTGGGTTTAATCGTCAATAAGAAGGTCCAAGAGATACAGTAAACCTGAAGTTAAGCGTCAGAATCTAAAACGGGACTCACTGGAGAGGTGCAAGTCATAGAATGTTAAAGTGTGAGTCCTCTTGTACTTAAGTCGGCATTGTGCCTTTTGTATTAAATTCGGATGCAATTGCTTTGTTTCATCGTCAATAAGGAGGTCCAAGGGATACAATAAACCTGAAGTGAAGCACAGGAATCTAAAACTGGACTCACAGGAGAGGTTCAAATCATAGAAAGTTAGTGTGTCAGTCCTCTTGTACTTAGGACGGCATTGTGCCTTTTGTATTAAATTCGGATGCAATTTCTGCGTTTCATCGTCAATAAGAAGGTCCAAGGGATACAGTAAACCTGAAGTGAGGCATCGGAATCCAAAACTGGACTCACAGGAGAGGTTCAAATCATCGAAAGTTAGAGTGTCATCCGCTTGTACTTAAGTCAGCATTGTGCCTTCTGTATTAAAATCGGATGCAATTTCTGTGCTTCATCGTCAATAAGAAGGCCGAAGGTATACAGTAAACCTGAAGTGAAGCATCGGAATCGAAAACTGCACTCACAGGAGTGGTTCAAATCATAGAAAGTTAGAGTGTCAGTCCTATTGTACTTCGGGCCGCATTGTGCATTTGGTATTAAATTCGGATGCAATTTCTCTGTTTCATCGTCAGTAAGAACGTCCAAGGGATACAGTAAACCTGAAGTGAAGCATCGGACACTAAAACTGGACTCACAGGTGAGGTTCAAATCATAGAGAGTTAGAGTGTCATTCCTCTTGTACTTAAGTCGGCATTGTGCCTTTTGTATTAAATTCGGATGCAATATCTGTGTTTCATCGTCAATACGAAGGTCCAAGGTATACAGTAAACCTGATGTGAAGCATCGGAATCTAAAACTGGACTCACAGGAGAGATTCAAATCATAGAAAGATAGAGTGTCAATCCTCTTGTACTTAAGTCGGCATGTGCCTTTTGTATTAAATTCAGATGCAATTTCTGTGTTTCATCGTCAATAAGAAGGTCCAAGGGATACAGTAAACCAGAAGTGAAGCATCGGAATCTAAAACTGGACTCACAGGAGAGGTTCAAATCATAGGAAGTTAGAGTGTCCGTCCTTTTGTACTTAAGCCGGCATTGTGCCTTTTGTATTAATTTCGGATGCAATTGCTGTCTTTCATCGTCAATAAGAAGGTCCAAAGGGATACAGTAAACCTGAAGTGAAGCATCGGAACCTAAAACTGGACTCACAAGGGAAGATCAAATCATAGAAAGTTAGAGTGTCAGTCCTCTTGTACTTAAGTCGGCATTGTGCATTTTGTATTAAATTCGGATGCAATTTCTGTGTTTCATCGTCAATAAGAAGGTCCAAGGGATACAGTAAACCTGAAGTGAAGCATCGGAATCTGAAACTGGAGTCACAGGAGAGGTTCAAATCATAGGAAGTTAGAGTGTTAGTCGTCTTGTACTTAAGTCGGCATTGCGCCTTTTGTATTAAATTCGGATGCAATTTCTGTGTTTCATCGTCAATAAGAAGGTCCAAGGGATACAGTAAACCTGAAATGAAGCATCGCAAACCAAAACTGGACTCACAGGAGAGGTTCAAATCATAGAAAATTAGAGTGTCAATCCTCTTGTACTTAAGTCGGCATTGTGTCTTTTGTATTAAATTCGGGTGCAATTTCTGTGTTTCATCGTCAATAAGAAGGTCCAAGGGATACAGTAAACCTGAAGTGAAGCATCGGAATATAAAACTGGACTGACAGGAGAGGTTCAAATCATAGAAAGTTAGAGTGTCAGTACTCTTGTACTTAAGTCGGCATGTGCCTTTTGTATTAAATTCGGATGCAATTTCTGTGTTTCATCGTCAATAAGAAGGTCCAAGGGATACAGTAAACCTGAAGTAAAGCATCGGAATCTGAAACTGGACTCTCAGGAGAGGTTCAAATCATACAGAGTTAGAGTGTCAGTCGTCTTGTACTTAAGTCGGCCTAGTGCCTATTGTATTAAATTGGGATGCAATTTCTGTGTTTCATCGTCAATGAGAAAGTTTAAGGGACTCAGTAAACCTGAAGTGAAACATCGGAATCAAAAATTGGACTCACAGGAGAGGTTCAAATCACAGAAAGTTCGAGTGTCAGTACTCTTGTACTTAAATCGGCATTGTGCCTTTTGTATTAAAATCGGATGAAATATCTGTGTTTAATCGTCAATAAGAAGGTCCAAGAGATACAGTAAACCTGAAGTGAAGCGTCGGAATCTAAAACGGGACTCACAGGAAAGGTTCAAATCATAGAATGTTAGAGTGTCAGTTCTCTTGTACTTAAGTCGGCATCGTGCCTTTTGTATTAAATTCGGATGCAAATTCTGTGTTTCATCGTCAATAAAGAGGTCCAAGTGATACAGTAAACATGAAGTGAAGCATCGGAATCTAAAACGGGACTCACAATAGAGGTTCAAATCATAGAAAGTTAGAGTGTCAGTCTTCTTGCACTTAAGTCGACATTGTGCCTTTTGTATTAAATTCGGATGGAATTTCTGTGTGTAATCGTCAATAAAAGGGTCCAAGGGATACAGTAAACCTAAAGTGTAGCATCGGAATCTAAAACTGGACTCACAGGAGAGGTTCAAATCATAGAAAATTAGAGTGTCAGTCCTCTTGTACTTAAGTCGGCATTGTGCCTTTTGTATTAAATTCGGATGCAATTACTGTGTGTCATCGTCAATAAGAAGGTCCAAGGGATACAATAAATCTGAAGTGAAGCATAGGAATCTAAAACTGGACTCACAGGAGAGGTTCAAATGATAGAAAGTTAGAGTGTCAGTCCTCTTGTACTTAAGTCGGCATTGTGCCTTTTGTCTTAAATTCGGATGCAATTTCTGTGTATCATTGTCAATAAGAAGGTCCAAGGGATACAGTAAACCTGAAGTGAAGCGTCGGAATCTAGGTCTGGACTCAGAGGGGAGGTTCAAATCATAGAAAGTAAGTGTGTCAGTCCTCTTGTACTTAAGTCGGCATTGTGCCTTTTGTATTAAATTCGGATGCGATTTCTGTGTTTCATCGTCAATAAGAATTTCCAAGGGATACAGTAAACATGAAGTGAAGCATCGGAATCTAAAACTGGACTCTCAGGAGAGGTTCAAATCATACAGAGTTAGAGTGTCAGTCCTTTTGTACTTAAGTCGGCATTGTGCCTATTGTATTAAATTCTGATGCAATTTCTGTGTTTCATCATCTATAAGAAAGTCCTAGGGACTCAGTAAATATGAACTGAAGCATCGGAAGCTAAAATTGGACTCACAGGAGGGGTTCAAATCATAGATAGTTCGAGTGTCAGTACTCTTGTACTTAAGTCGGCATTGTGCCTTTTGTATTAAAATCGGAGGCAATGTCCGTGTCTAATCGTCAATAAGAGGGTCCAAGAGATACAGTAAACCTGAAGTGAAGCGTCGGAATCCAAAACGGGACTCACTCGAGAGGTTCAAATCATAGAATGTTACAGTGTCAGTCCTCTTGTACTTAAGTCGGCATTGTGCCTTTTGCATTAAATTCGGATGCAATTACTTTGTTTCATCGTCAATAAGGAGGTCCAAGGGATACAATAAACCTGAAGTGAAGCATAGGAATCTAAAACTGGACTCACAGGAGGGGTTCAAATGATAGAAAGTTAGAGTGTCAGTCCTCCTGTACTTAAGTCGGCATTGTGCATTTTGTCTTTATTTCGGATGCAATTTCTGTGTTTCATCGTCAATAAGAAGGTCCAAGGGATACAGTAAACCTGAAGTGAAGCGTCGGAATATAAGTCTGGACTCACAGGAGAGGTTCAAATCATAGAAACTTAGTGTGTCTGTCCTCTTGTACTTAAGACGGCATTGTGCCTTTTGTATTAAATTCGGATGCAATTTCTGCGTTTCATCGTCAATAAGAGGGTCCAAGGGATACAGTAAACCTGAAGTTAAGCGTCAGAATCTAAAACGGGACTCACTGGATAGGTGCAAGTCATAGAATGTTAAAGTGTGAGTCCTCTTGTACTTAAGTCGGCATTGTGCCTTTTGTATTAAATTCGGATGCAATTACTTTGTTTCATCGTCAATAAGGAGGTCCAAGGGATACAATAAACCTGAAGTGAAGCACAGGAATCTAAAACTGGACTCACAGGAGAGGTTCAAATGATAGAAATTTAGAGTGTCAGTCCTCTTGTACTTAAGTCGGCAATGTGACTTTTGTCTTAAAGTCGGATGCAATTTCTGTGTTTCATCGTCAATAAGAAGGTCCAAGGGATACAGTAAACCTGAAGTGAAGCGTCGGAATCTAAGTCTGGACTCACAGGAGAGGTTCAAATCATAGAAAGTTAGTGTGTCAGTCCTCTTGTACTTAGGACGGCATTGTGCCTTTTGTATTAAATTCGGATGCAATTTCTGCGTTTCATCGTCAATAAGAAGGTCCAAGGGATACAGTAAACCTGAAGTGAGGCATCGGAATCCAAAACTGGACTCACAGGAGAGGTTCAAATCGTCGAAAGTTAGAGTGTCATCCGCTTGTACTTAAGTCAGCATTGTGCCTTTTGTATTAAAATCGGATGCAATTTCTGTGCATCATCGTCAATAAGAAGGCCGAAGGTATACAGTAAACCTGAAGTGAAGCATCGGAATCGAAAACTGCACTCACAGGAGTGGTTCAAATCATAGAAAGTTAGAGTGTCAGTCCTATTGTACTTCAGGCCGCATTGTGCATTTGGTATTAAATTCGGATGCAATTTCTCTGTTTCATCGTCAGTAAGAACGTCCAAGGGATACAGTAAACCTGAAGTGAAGCATCGGACACTAAAACTGGACTCACAGGTGAGGTTCAAATCATAGAGAGTTAGAGTGTCATTCCTCTTGTACTTAAGTCGGCATTGTGCCTTTTGTATTAAATTCGGATGCAATATCTGTGTTTCATCGTCAATACGAAGGTCCAAGGTATACAGTAAACCTGAAGTGAAGCATCAGAATCTAAAACTATCCTCAGAGGAGAGGTTCAAATCATAGAAAGTTAGTGTCAGTACTCCTGTACTTAAGTCGGCATGTGCCTTTTGTATTAAATTCGGATGCAATTTCTGTGTTTCATCGTCAATAAGAAGGTCCAAGGGATACAATAAACCTGAAGTGAAGCATCGGAATCTAAAACTGGACTCACAGGAGAGGTTCAAATCGTAGAAGGTAAGAGTGTCACTCTTCTTGTACTTAAGTCGGCATTGTGCCTTTTGTAATAATTTCGGATGCAATTTCTGTGTTTCATCGTCAATAAGAAGGTCCAAGGGATACAGTAAACCTGATGTGAAGCATCGGAATCTAAAACTGGACTCACAGGAGAGATTCAAATCATAGAAAGTTAGAGTGTCAATCCTCTTGTACTTAAGTCGGCATGTGCCTTTTGTATTAAATTCAGATGCAATTTCTGTGTTTCATCGTCAATAAGAAGGTCCAAGGGATACAGTAAACCAGAAGTGAAGCATCGGAATCTAAAACTGGACTCACAGGAGAGGTTCAAATCATAGAAAGTTAGAGTGTCCGTCCTTTTGTACTTAAGCCGGCATTGTGCCTTTTGTATTAATTTCGGATGCAATTGCTGTCTTTCATCGTCAATAAGAAGGTCCAAAGGGATACAGTAAACCTGAAGTGAAGCATCGGAACCTAAAACTGGACTCACAAGGGAAGATCAAATCATAGAAAGTTAGAGTGTCAGTCCTCTTGTACTTAAGTCGGCATTGTGCATTTTGTATTAAATTCGGATGCAATTTCTGTGTTTCATCGTCAATAAGAAGGTCCAAGGGATACAGTAAACCTGAAGTGAAGCATCGGAATCTGAAACTGGAGTCACAGGAGAGGTTCAAATCATAGGAAGTTAGAGTGTCAGTCGTCTTGTACTTAAGTCGGCATTGCGCCTTTTGTATTAAATTCGGATGCAATTTCTGTGTTTCATCGTCAATAAGAAGGTCCAAGGGATACAGTAAACCTGAAATGAAGCATCGCAAACCAAAACTGGACTCACAGGAGAGGTTCAAATCATAGAAAATTAGAGTGTCAATCCTCTTGTACTTAAGTCGGCATTGTGTCTTTTGTATTAAATTCGGGTGCAATTTCTGTGTTTCATCGTCAATAAGAAGGTCCAAGGGATACAGTAAACCTGAAGTGAAGCATCGGAATATAAAACTGGACTGACAGGAGAGGTTCAAATCATAGAAAGTTAGAGTGTCAGTACTCTTGTTCTTAAGTCGGCATGTGCCTTTTGTATTAAATTCGGATGCAATTTCTGTGTTTCATCGTCAATAAGAAGGTCCAAGGGATACAGTAAACCTGAAGTAAAGCATCGGAATCTGAAACTGGACTCTCAGGAGAGGTTCAAATCATACAGAGTTAGAGTGTCAGTCGTCTTGTACTTAAGTCGGCCTAGTGCCTATTGTATTAAATTGGGATGCAATTTCTGTGTTTCATCGTCAATGAGAAAGTTTAAGGGACTCAGTAAACCTGAAGTGAAACATCGGAATCAAAAATTGGACTCACAGGAGAGGTTCAAATCATAGAAAGTTCGAGTGTCAGTACTCTTGTACTTAAATCGGCATTGTGCCTTCTGTATGAAAATCGGATGAAATATCTGTGTTTAATCGTCAATAAGAAGGTCCAAGAGATACAGTAAACCTGAAGTGAAGCGTCGGAATCTAAAACGGGACTCACAGGAAAGGTTCAAATCATAGAATGTTAGAGTGTCAGTTCTCTTGTACTTAAGTCGGCATCGTGCCTTTTGTATTAAATTCGGATGCAATTTCTGTGTTTCATCGTCAATAAAAAGGTCCAAGTGATACAGTAAACATGAAGTGAAGCATCGGAATCTGAAACGGGACTCACAATAGAGGTTCAAATCATAGAAAGTTAGAGTGTCAGTCTTCTTGCACTTAAGTCGGCATTGTGGCTTTTGTATTAAATTCGGATGGAATTTCTGTGTGTAATCGTCAATAAAAGGGTCCAAGGGATACAGTAAACCTAAAGTGTAGCATCGGAATCTAAAACTGGACTCACAGGAGAGGTTCAAATCATAGAAAATTAGAGTGTCAGTCCTCTTGTACTTAAGTCGGCATTGTGCCTTTTGTATTAAATTCGGATGCAATTACTGTGTGTCATCGTCAATAAGAAGGTCCAAGGGATACAATAAATCTGAAGTGAAGCATAGGAATCTAAAACTGGACTCACAGGAGAGGTTCAAATCATCGAAGGTTAGAGTGTCATCCGCTTGTACTTAAGTCAGCATTGTGCCTTTTGTATTAAAATCGGATGCAATTTCTGTGCTTCATCGTCAATAAGAAGGCCGAAGGTATACAGTAAACCTGAAGTGAAGCATCGGAATCTAAATCTGCACTCACAGGAATGGTTCATATCATAGAAAGTTAGAGTGTCAGTCCTATTGTACTTCAGGCCGCATTGTGCATTTGGTATTAAATTCGGATGCAATTTCTCTGTTTCATCGTCAGTAAGAACGTAAAAGGGATACAGTAAACCTGAAGTGAAGCATCGGACTCTAAAACTGGACTCACAGGTGAGGTTCAAATCATAGAGCGTTAGAGTGTCATTCCTCTTGTACTTAAGTCGGCATTGTGCCTTTTGTAATAAATTCGGATTTAATATCTGTGTTTCATCGTCAATAAGAAGGTCCAAGGGATACAGTAAACTTGAAGTGAAGCATCGGAATCTGAAACTGGACTCACAGGTGAGGTTCAAATCATAGAAAGTTAGAGTGTCAGTCCTCTTGTACTTAAGTCGGCATTGTGCCTTTTGTATTAAATTCGGATGCAATTTCTGCGTTTCATCGTCAATAAGAAGGTCCAAGTGATACAGTAAACATGAAGTGAAGCATCGGAATCTGAAACGGGACTCACAATAGAGGTTCAAATCATAGAAAGTTAGAGTGTCAGTCTTCTTGTACTTAAGTCGGCATTGTGCCTTTTGTATTAAATTCTGATGGAATATCTGTGTTTAATCGTCAATAATAGGGTCCAAGGGATACAGTAAACCTGAAGTGAAGCATCGGAATCTAAAACTGGACTCACAGGAGAGGTTCAAATCATAGAAAATTAGAGTGTCAGTCCTCTTGTACTTAAGTCGGCATTGTGCCTTTTGTATTAAATTCGGATGAAATTACTGTGTGTCATCGTCAATAAGAAGGTCGAAGGGATACAATAAATCTGAAGTGAAGCATAGGAATCTAAAACTGGACTCACAGGAGAGGTTCAAATGATAGAAAGTTAGAGTGTCAGTCCTCTTGTACTTAAGTCGGCATTGTGCCTTTTGTCTTAAATTCGGATGCAATTTCTGTGGTTCATTGTCAATAAGAAGGTCCAAGGGATACAGTAAACCTGAAGTGAAGCGTCGGAATCTAGGTCTGGACTCACAGGAGAGGTTCAAATCATAGCAAGTTAGTGTGTCAGTCCTCTTGTACTTAAGTCGGCATTGTGCCTTTTGTATTAAATTCGGATGCGATTTCTGTGTTTCATCGTCAATAAGAATTTCCAAGGGATACAGTAAACATGAAGTGAAGCATCGGAATCTAAAACTGGACTCTCAGTAGAGGTTCAAATCATACAGAGTTAGAATGTCAGTCCTTTTGTACTTAAGTCGGCGTTGTGCCTATTGTATTAAATTCTGATGCAATTCTGTGTTTCATCGTCTATATGAAAGTCCTAGGGACTCAGTAAATATGAATTGAAGCATCGGAAGCTAAAATTAGACTCACAGGAGAGGTTCAAATCGTAGATAGTTCGAGTGTCAGTACTCTTGTACTTAAGTCGGCATTGTGCCTTTTGTATTAATATCGGACGCAATGTCCGTGTCTAATCGTCAATAAGAGGGTCCAAGAGATACAGTAAACCTGAAGTGAAGCGTCGGAATCTAAAACGGGACTCACTGGAGAGGTTCAAATCATAGAATGTTACAGTGGCAGTCCTCTTGTACTTAAGTCGGCATTGTGCCTTTTGTATTAAATTCGGATGCAATTACTTTGTTTCATCGTCAATAAGGAGGTCCAAGGGATACATAAACCTGAAGTGAAGCATAGGAATCCAAAACTGGACTCACAGGAGAGGTTCAAATGATAGAAAGTTAGAGTGTCAGTCCTCTTGTACTTAAGTCGGCATTGTGCATTTTGTCTTAATTTCGGAAGCAATTTCTGTGTTTCATCGTCAATAAGAAGGCCGAAGGTATACAGTAAACCTGAAGTGAGGCATTGGAATCTAAAACTGGACTCACAGGAGAGGTTCAAATCATCGAAAGTTAGTGTGTCATCCGCTTGTACTTAAGTCAGCATTGTGCCTTTTGTATTAAAATCGGATGCAATTTCTGTGCTTCATCGTCAATAAGAAGGCCGAAGGTATACAGTAAACCTGAAGTGAAGTCCCGGAATCTAAATCTGCACTCACAGGAATGGTTCAAATCATAGAAAGTTAGAGTGTCAGTCCTATTGTACTTCAGGCCGCATTGTGCATTTGGTATTAAATTCGGATGCAATTTCTCTGTTTCATCGTCAGTAAGAACGTCCAAGGGATACAGTAAACCTGAAGTGAAGCATCGGACTCTAAAACTGGACTCACAGGTGAGGTTCAAATCATAGAGAGTTAGAATGTCATTCCTCTTGTACTTAAGTCGGCATTGTGCCTTTTGTATTAAATTCGGATGCAATTTCTGTGTTTCATCTACAATAAGAAAGTCCAAGGGACTCAGTAAACCTGAAGTGAAGCATCGGAATCTAAAATTGGACCCATAGGAGAGGTTCAAATCATAGAAAGTTCGAGTGTCAGTACTCTTGTACTTAAGTCGACATTGTGCCTTTTGTATAAAAATCGGATGAAATATCTGTGTATAATCGTCAATAAGAAGGTCCAAGAGATACAGTAAACCTGAAGTGAGGCCTCGGAATCCAAAACGGGACACATAGAAGAGGTTCAAATCATAGAATGTTAGAGTGTCAGTACTCTTGTACTTAAGTCGGCATCGTGCCTTTTGTATTAAATTCGGATGCAACTTCTGTGTTTCATCGTCAATAAAAAAGGTACAAGTGATACAGTAAACTTGAAGTGAAGCATCGGAATCTGAAACTGGACTCACGGGAGAGGTTCAAATCATAGGAAGTTAGAGTGTCCGTCCTTTTGTACTTAAGTCGGCATTGTGCCTTTTGTATTAATTTCGGATGCAATTGCTGTCTTTCATCGTCAATAAGAAGGTCCAAAGGGATACAGTAAACCTGAAGTGAAGCATCGGAACCTAAAACTGGACTCACAAGGGAAGATCAAATCATAGAAAGTTAGAGTGTCAGTCCTCTTGTACTTAAGTCGGCATTGTGCATTTTGTATTAAATTCGGATGCAATTTCTGTGTTTCATCGTCAATAAGAAGGTCCAAGGGATACAGTAAACCTGAAGTGAAGCATCGGAATCTGAAACTGGAGTCACAGGAGAGGTTCAAATCATAGGAAGTTAGAGTGTCAGTCGTCTTGTACTTAAGTCGGCATTGTGCCTTTTGTATTAAATTCGGATGCAATTTCTGTGTTTCATCGTCAATAAGAAGGTCCAAGGGATACAGTAAACCTGAAATGAAGCATCGCAAACCAAAACTGGACTCACAGGAGAGGTTCAAATCATAGAAAATTAGAGTGTCAATCCTCTTGTACTTAAGTCGGCATTGTGTCTTTTGTATTAAATTCGGGTGCAATTTCTGTGTTTCATCGTCAATAAGAAGGTCCAAGGGATACAGTAAACCTGAAGTGAAGCATCGGAATATAAAACTGGACTGACAGGAGAGGTTCAAATCATAGAAAGTTAGAGTGTCAGTACTCTTGTACTTATGTCGGCATGTGCCTTTTGTATTAAATTCGGATGCAATTTCTGTGTTTCATCGTCAATAAGAAGGTCCAAGGGATACAGTAAACCTGAAGTAAAGCATCGGAATCTGAAACTGGACTCTCAGGAGAGGTTCAAATCAACAGAGTTAGAGTGTCAGTCGTCTTGTACTTAAGTCGGCCTAGTGCCTATTGTATTAAATTGGGATGCAATTTCTGTGTTTCATCGTCAATGAGAAAGTTTAAGGGACTCAGTAAACCTGAAGTGAAAGATCGGAATCAAAAATTGGACTCACAGGAGAGGTTCAAATCATAGAAAGTTCGAGTGTCAGTACTCTTGTACTTAAATCGGCATTGTGCCTTTTGTATTAAAATCGGATGAAATATCTGTTTTTAATCGTCAATAAGAAGGTCCAAGAGATACAGTAAACCTGAAGTGAAGCGTCGGAATCTAAAACGGGACTCACAGGAAAGGTTCAAATCATAGAATGTTAGAGTGTCAGTTCTCTTGTACTTAAGTCGGCATCGTGCCTTTTGTATTAAATTCGGATGCAATTTCTGTGTTTCATCGTCAATAAAAAGGTCCAAGTGATACAGAAAACATGAAGTGAAGCATCGGAATCTGAAACGGGACTCACAATAGAGGTTCAAATCATAGAAAGTTAGAGTGTCAGTCTTCTTGCACTTAAGTCGGCATTGTGCCTTTTGTATTAAATTCGGATGGAATTTCTGTGTGTAATCGTCAATAAAAGGGTCCAAGGGATACAGTAAACCTAAAGTGTAGCATCGGAATCTAAAACTGGACTCACAGGAGAGGTTCAAATCATAGAAAATTAGAGTGTCAGTCCTCTTGTACTTAAGTCGGCATTGTGCCTTTTGTATTAAATTCGGATGCAATTACTGTGTGTCATCGTCAATAAGAAGGTCCAAGGGATACAATAAATCTGAAGTGAAGCATAGGAATCTAAAACTGGACTCACAGGAGAGGTTCAAATGATAGAAAGTTAGAGTGTCAGTCCTCTTGTACTTAAGTCGGCATTGTGCCTTTTGTCTTAAATTCGGATGCAATTTCTGTGTTTCATTGTCAATAAGAAGGTCCAAGGGATACAGTAAACCTGAAGTGAAGCGTCGGAATCTAGGTCTGGACTCAGAGGAGAGGTTCAAATCATAGAAAGTAAGTGTGTCAGTCCTCTTGTACTTAAGTCGGCATTGTGCCTTTTGTATTAAATTCGGATGCGATTTCTGTGTTTCATCGTCAATAAGAATTTCCAGGGGATACAGTAAACATGAAGTGAAGCATCGGAATCTAAAACTGGACTCTCAGGAGAGGTTCAAATCATACAGAGTTAGAGTGTCAGTCCTTTTGTACTTAAGTCGGCATTGTGCCTATTGTATTAAATTCTGATGCAATTTCTGTGTTTCATCATCTATAAGAAAGTCCTAGGGACTCAGTAAATATGAACTGAAGCATCGGAAGCTAAAATTGGACTCACAGGAGAGGTTCAAATCATAGATAGTTCGAGTGTCAGTACTCTTGTACTTAAGTCGGCATTGTGCCTTTTGTATTAAAATCGGAGGCAATGTCCGTGTCTAATCGTCAATAAGAGGGTCCAAGAGATACAGTAAACCTGAAGTGAAGCGTCGAAATCCAAAACGGGACTCACTGGAGAGGTTCAAATCATAGAATGTTACAGTGTCAGTCCTCTTGTACTTAAGTCGGCATTGTGCCTTTTGCATTAAATTCGGATGCAAACACTTTGTTTCATCGTCAATAAGGAGGTCCAAGGGATACAATAAACCTGAAGTGAAGCATAGGAATCTAAAACTGGACTCACAGGAGGGGTTCAAATGATAGAAAGTTAGAGTGTCAGTCCTCTTGTACTTAAGTCGGCATTGTGCATTTTGTCTTTATTTCGGATGCAATTTCTGTGTTTCATCGTCAATAAGAAGGTCCAAGGGATACAGTAAACCTGAAGTGAAGCGTCGGAATATAAGTCTGGACTCACAGGAGAGGTTCAAATCATAGAAACTTAGTGTGTCTGTCCTCTTGTACTTAAGACGGCATTGTGCCTTTTGTATTAAATTCGGATGCAATTTCTGCGTTTCATCGTCAATAAGAAGGTCCAAGGGATACAGTAAACCTGAAGTGAGGCATCGGAATCTAAAACTGGACTCACAGGAGAGGTTCAAATCATCGAAGGTTAGAGTGTCATCCGCTTGTACTTAAGTCAGCATTGTGCCTTTTGTATTAAAATCGGATGCAATGTCTGTGCTTCATCGTCAATAAGAAGGCCGAAGGTATACAGTAAACCTGAAGTGAAGCATCGGAATCTAAATCTGCACTCACAGGAATGGTTCATATCATAGAAAGTTAGAGTGTCAGTCCTATTGTACTTCAGGCCGCATTGTGCATTTGGTATTAAATTCGGATGCAATTTCTCTGTTTCATCGTCAGTAAGAACGTAAAAGGGATACAGTAAACCTGAAGTGAAGCATCGGACTCTAAAACTGGACTCACAGGTGAGGTTCAAATCATAGAAAGTTAGAGTGTCAGTCCTCTTGTACTTAAGTCGGCATTGTGCCTTTTGTATTAAATTCGGTTGCAATTTCTGTGTTTCATCGTCAATAAGAAGGTCCAAGGTATATAGTAAACCTGAAATGAAGCATCGCAAACCAAAACTGGACTCACAGGAGAGGTTCAGATCATAGAAAATTAGAGTGTCAGTCGTCTTGTACTTAAGTCGGCATCGTGCCTTTTGAATTAAATTCGGATGCAATTTCTGCGTTTCATCATCAATAAGAAGGTCCAAGTGATACAGTAAACATGAAGTGAAGCATCGGAATCTGAAACGGGACTCACAATAGGGGTTCAAATCATAGAAAGTTAGAGTGTCAGTCTTCTTGTACTTAAGTCGGCATTGTGCCTTTGTATTAAATTCTGATGGAATATCTGTGTTTAATCGTCAATAATAGGGTCCAAGGGATACAGTAAACCTGAAGTGAAGCATCGGAATCTAAAACTGGACTCACAGGACAGGTTCAAATCATAGAAAATTAGAGTGTCAGTCCTCTTGTACTTAAGTCGGCATTGTGCCTTTTGTATTAAATTCGGATGAAATTACTGTGTGTCATCGTCAATAAGAAGGTCGAAGGGATACAATAAATCTGAAGTGAAGCATAGGAATCTAAAACTGGACTCACAGGAGAGGTTCAAATGATAGAAAGTTAGAGTGTCAGTCCTCTTGTACTTAAGTCGGCATTGTGCCTTTTGTCTTAAATTCGGATGCAATTTCTGTGTTTCATTGTCAATAAGAAGGTCCAAGGGATACAGTAAACCTGAAGTGAAGCGTCGGAATCTAGGTCTGGACTCACAGGAGAGGTTCAAATCATAGCAAGTTAGTGTGTCAGTCCTCTTGTACTTAAGTCGGCATTGTGCCTTTTGTATTAAATTCGGATGCGATTTCTGTGTTTCATCGTCAATAAGAATTTCCAAGGGATACAGTAAACATGAAGTGAAGCATCGGAATCTAAAACTGGACTCTCAGTAGAGGTTCAAATCATACAGAGTTAGAATGTCAGTCCTTCTGTACTTAAGTCGGCATTGTGCCTATTGTATTAAATTCTGATGCAATTCTGTGTTTCATCGTCTATAAGAAAGTCCTAGGGACTCAGTAAATATGAATTGAAGCATCGGAAGCTAAAATTAGACTCACAGGAGAGGTTCAAATCGTAGATAGTTCGAGTGTCAGTTCTCTTGTACTTAAGTCGGCATTGTGCCTTTTGTATTAAAATCGGACGCAATGTCCGTGTCTAATCGTCAATAAGAGGGTCCAAGAGATACAGTAAACCTGAAGTGAAGCGTCGGAATCTAAAACGGGACTCACTGGAGGGGTTCAAATCATAGAATGTTACAGTGTCAGTCCTCTTGTACTTAAGTCGGCATTGTGCCTTTTGTATTAAATTCGGATGCAATTACTTTGTTTCATCGTCAATAAGGAGGTCCAAGGGATACATAAACCTGAAGTGAAGCATAGGAATCCAAAACTGGACTCTCAGGAGAGGTTCAAATGATAGAAAGTTAGAGTGTCAGTCCTCTTGTACTTAAGTCGGCATTGTGCATTTTGTCTTAATTTCGGAAGCAATTTCTGTGTTTCATCGTCAATAAGAAGGCCGAAGGTATACAGTAAACCTGAAGTGAGGCATCGGAATCTAAAACTGGACTCACAGGAGAGGTTCAAATCATCGAAAGATAGAGTGTCATCCGCTTGTACTTAAGTCAGCATTGTGCCTTTTGTATTAAAATCGGATGCAATTTCTGTGCTTCATCGTCAATAAGAAGGCCGAAGGTATACAGTAAACCTGAAGTGAAGCATCGGAATCTAAATCTGCACTCACAGGAATGGTTCAAATCATAGAAAGTTAGAGTGTCAGTCCTATTGTACTTCAGGCCGCATTGTGCATTTGGTATTAAATTCGGATGCAATTTCTCTGTTTCATCGTCAGTAAGAACGTCCAAGGGATACAGTAAACCTGAAGTGAAGCATCGGACTCTAAAACTGGACTCACAGGTGAGGTTCAAATCATAGAGAGTTAGAATGTCATTCCTCTTGTACTTAAGTCGGCATTGTGCCTTTTGTATTAAATTCGGATGCAATATCTGTGTTTCATCGTCAATAAGAAGGTCCAAGGTATACAGTAAACCTGAAGTGAAGCATCAGAACCTAAAACTGGACTCATAGGAGAGGTTCAAATCATAGAAAGTTAGAGTGTCACTCTTCTTGTACTTAAGTCGGCATTGTGCCTTTTGTAATAATTTCGGATGCAATTTCTGTGTTTCATCGTCAATAAGAAGGTCCAAGG
The DNA here is from genome assembly GCF_021461395.2 of Schistocerca americana. Taxonomy (NCBI): domain Eukaryota; kingdom Metazoa; phylum Arthropoda; class Insecta; order Orthoptera; family Acrididae; genus Schistocerca; species Schistocerca americana. Next base: position 218,428,281 of record NC_060127.1, read on the forward strand.
GATACAGTACACCTGAAGTGAAGCATCGGTATCTAAAACCGGACTCTCAGGAGAGGTTCAAATCACACGGAGTTAGAGTGTCAGTCCTCTTGTACTTAAGTCGGCATTGTGCCTATTGTATTAAATTGGGATGCAATTTCTGTGTTTCATCTACAATAAGAAAGTCCAAGGGACTCAGTAAACCTGAAGTGAAGCATCGGAATCTAAAATTGGACCCATAGGAGAGGTTCAAATCATAGAAAGTTCGAGTGTCAGTACTCTTGTATTTAAGTCGACATTGTGCCTTTTGTATAAAAATCGGATGAAATATCTGTGTTTAATCGTCAATAAGAAGGTCCAAGAGATACAGTAAACCTGAAGTGAGGCCTCGGAATCCAAAACGGGACACATAGAAGAGGTTCAAATCATAGAATGTTAGAGTGTCAGTCCTCTTGTACTTAAGTCGGCATCGTGCCTTTTGTATTAAATTCGGATGCAACTTCTGTGTTTCATCGTCAATAAAAAAGGTACAAGTGATACAGTAAACTTAAAGTGAAGCATCGGAATCTGAAACGGGACTCACAATAGAGGTTCAAATCATAGAAAGTTAGAGTGTCAGTCTTCTTGTACTTAAGTCGGCATTGTGCCTTTTGTATTAAATTCGGATTTAATTTCTGTGTTTCATCGTCAATAATAGGGTCCAAGGTATACAGTAAACCTGAAGTGAAGCATCGGAATCTAAAACTGGACTCACAGGAGAGGTTCAAATCATAGAAAATTAGAGTGTCAGTCCTCTTGTACTTAAGTCGGCATTGTGCCTTTTGTATTAAATTCGGATGCAATTACTGTGTGTCATCGTCAATAAGACGGTCCAAGGGATACAATAAATCTGAAGTGAAGCATAGGAATCTAAAACTGGACTGACAGGAGAGGTTCAAATCATAGAAAGTTAGAGTGTCAGTCCTCTTGTACTTAAGTCGGCATTGTGCCTTTTCTATTAAATTCGGATGCAATTTCTGTGTTTCATCGTCAATAAGAAGGTCCAAGGGATACAGTAAACCTGAAGTGAAGCATCGGAATCTCAAACTGGACTCACAGGAGAGGTTCAAATCATAGAAAGTTAGAGTGTCAGTCCTCTTGTACTTAAGTCGGCATTGTGCCTTTTGTATTAAATTCGGATGCAATTTCTGTGTTTCATCGTCAATAAGAAGGTCCAAGGGATACAGTAAACCTGAAGTGAAGCATCGGAATCTAAAACTGGACTCACAGGAGAGGTTCAAATCATAGAAAGTTAGAGTGTCAGTACTCTTGTACTTAAGTCGGCATGTGCCTTTTGTATTAAATTCAGATGCAATTTCTGTGTTTCATCGTCAATAAGAAAGTCCAAGGGATACAGTAAACCTGAATTGAAGCATCAGAATCTAAAACTGGACTCACAGGAGAGGTTCAAATCATAGAAAGTTCGAGTGTCAGTCCTCTTGTACTTAAGTCGGCATTGTGCCTTTTGTATGAAATTCGGATGGAATTTCTATGTTTCATCATCAATACGAAGGTCCAAGGCATACAGTAATCCTGAAGTGAAACATTGGAATCTAAAACTTGACTCTCAGGAGAGGTTCAAATCATAGAAATTTAGAGTGTCAGTACTCTTGTACTTAAGTCGGCATTGTGCCTTTTGTATTAAATTCGGATGCAATTACTGTGTGTCATCGTCAATAAGAAGGTCTAAGGGATACAATAAACCTGAAGTGAAGCATCGGAATCTAAAACTGAACTCGCAGGGGAGGTTCATATCATACAGAGTTAGAGTGTCAGTCCACTTGTACTTAAGTCGGCATTGTGCCTATTGTATTAAATTCGGATGCATTTTCTGTGTTTCATCGTCAATAAGAAAGTCCAAGGGACTCAGTAAACCTGCAGTGAAGCATCGGAAGCTAAAATTGGACTCACAGGAGAGGTTCAAATCATAGAAAGTTCGAGTGTCAGTACTCTTGTACTTAAGTCGGCATTGTGCCTTTTGTATTAAAATCGGATGCAATTTCTGTGTTTAATCGTCAATAAGAAGGTCCAAGAGATACAGTAAACCTGAAGTGAAGCGTCGAAACCTGAAACGGGACTCACTGGAGAGGTTCAAATCATAGAATGTTAGAGTGTTAGTCCTCTTGTACTTAAGTCGGCATTGTGCCTTTTGTATTAAATTCGGATGCAATTTCTGTGTTTCCTTGTCAATAAAAAGGTCCAAGTTATACAGTAAACCTGAAGTGTAGCGTCGAAATCTAAGTCTGGACTCACAGGAGAGGTTCAAATCATAGAAAGTTAGTGTGTCAGTCCTCTTGTACTTATGTCGGCATTGTGCCTTTTGTATTAAATTCGGATGCAATTTCTGTGTTTCATCGTCAATAAGAATGTCCAATGGATACAGTAAACCTGAAGTGAAGCATCGGAATCTAAAACTGGACTCTCAGGGGAGGTTCAAATCATACAGAGTTAGAGTGTCAGTCCTCTTGTACTTAAGTTGGCATTGTGCCTATTGTATTAAATTCGGATGCAATTTCTGTGTTTCATCGTCAATAAGAAAGTCCAAGGGACTCAGTAAACCTGAAGTGAAGCATCGGAAGCTAAAATTGGACTCACAGGAGAGGTTCAAATCATAGAAAGTTCGAGTGTCAGTACTCTTGTACTTAAGTCGGCATTGTGCCTTTTGTATTAAAATCGGATGCAATTTCTGTGTTTAATCGTCAATAAGAAGGTCCAAGAGATACAGTAAACCTGAAGTGAAGCGTCGAAATCTAAAACGGGACTCACTGGAGAGGTTCAAATCATAGAATGTTAGAGTGTCAGTCCTCTTGTACTTAAGTCGGCATTGTGCCTTTTGTATTAAATTCGGATGCAATTTCTGTGTTTCATCGTCAATAAAAAGGTCCAAGTTATACAGTAAACCTGAAGTGAAGCATCGGAATCCAAAACTGGACTCACAGGAGAGGTTCAAATCATAAAAAAGTTAGAGTGTCAGTCCTCTTGGACTTAAGTCGGCATTGTGCCTATTGTATTAAATTCGGATGCAATTTCTGTATTTCATCGTCAATAAGAAGGTCCAAGGGATACAGTAAACCTGAAGTGAAGCATTGGAATCTAAAACTGGACTCACAGGAGAGGTTCAAATCATAGAAATTTAGAGTGTCAGTCCTCTTGTACTTAAGTCGTCATTGTGCCTTTTGTATTAAATTCAGATGCAATTTCTGTGTTTCATCGTCAATAACAAGGTCCAAGGGATACAGTAAACCTGAAGTGAAGCATCGGAATCTAAAACTGGACTCACAGGAGATTTTCAAATCATAGAAAGTTAGAGTGTCAGTCCTCTTGTACTTAAGTCGGCATTGTGCCTTTTGTATGAAATTCGGATGGAATTTCTATGTTACATCATCAATACGAATGTCCAAGGCATACAGTAAACCTGAAGTGAAGCGTCGAAATCTAAAACGGGACTCAATGGTGAGGTTCAAATCATAGAATGTTAGAGTGTCAGTCCTCTTGTACTTAAGTCGGCATTGTGCCTTTTGTATTAAATTCGGATGCAATTTCTGCGTTTCATCGTCAATAAAAAGGTCCAAGTTATACAGTAAACCTGAAGTGAAGCATCGGAATCTAAAACTGGACTCACAGGAGAGGTTCAAATCATAGAAATTTAGAGTGTCAGTCCTCTTGTACTTAAGTCGGCATTGTGCCTTTTGTATTAAATTCAGATGCAATTTCTGTGTTTCATCGTCAATAACAAGGTCCAAGGGATACAGTAAACCTGAAGTGAAGCATCGGAATCTAAAACTGACCTCACAGGAGAGGTTCAAATCATAGATAGTTCGAGTGTCAGTACTCTTGTACTTAAGTCGGCATTGTGCCTTTTGTATTAAAATCGGATGCAATTTCTGTGTTTAATCGTCAATAAGAAGGACAATGAGATACAGCAAACCTGAAGTGAAGCGACGGAATCTAAAACGGGACTCACTGGAGAGGTTCAAGTCATAGAATGTTAGAGTGTCAGTCCTCCTGCACTTAAGTCGGCATTGTGCCTATTGTATTAAATTCGTTAGCAATTTCTGTGTTTCATCGTCAATAAGAAAGTCCAAGGGACTCAGTAAACCTGAAGTGAAGCATCGGAAGCTAAAATTGGAGTCACAGGAGAGATTCAAATCATAGAAAGTTCGAGTGTCAGTACTCTTGTACTTAAGTCGGCATTGTGCTTTTTGTATTAAAATCGGATGCAATTTCTGTGTTTAATCGTCAATAAGAAAGTCCAAGAGATACAGTAAACCTGAAGTGAAGCGTCGAAATCTAAAACGGGACTCACTGGAGAGGTTCAAATCATAGAATGTTAGAGTGTCAGTCCTCTTGTACTTAAGTCGGCATTGTGCCTTTTGTATTAAATTCGGATGCAATTTCTGTGTTTCATCGTCAATAAAAAGGTCCAAGTTATACAGTAAACCTGAAGTGAAGCATCGGAATCCAAAACAGGAATCACAGGAGAGGTTCAAATCATAAAAAAGTTAGAGTGTCAGTCCTCTTGTACTTAAGTCGGCATTGTGCCTATTGTATTAAATTCGGATGCAATTTCTGTATTTCATCGTCAATAAGAAGGTCCAAGGGATACAGTAAACCTGAAGTGAAGCATTGGAATCTAAAACTGGACTCACAGGAGAGGTTCAAATCATAGAAATTTAGAGTGTCAGTCCTCTTGTACTTAAGTCGGCATTGTGCCTTTTGTATTAAATTCAGATGCAATTTCTGTGTTTCATCGTCAATAACAAGGTCCAAGGGATACAGTAAACCTGAAGTGAAGCATCGGAATCTAAAACTGGACTCACAGGAGATTTTCAAATCATAGAAAGTTAGAGTGTCAGTCCTCTTGTACTTAAGTCGGCATTGTGCCTTTTGTATGAAATTCGGATGGAATTTGTATGTTACATCATCAATACGAATGTCCAAGGCATACAGTAAACCTGAAGTGAAGCGTCGAAATCTAAAACGGGACTCAATGGAGAGGTTCAAATCATAGAATGTTAGAGTGTCAGTCCTCTTGTACTTAAGTCGGCATTGTGCCTTTTGTATTAAATTCGGATGCAATTTCTGCGTTTCATCGTCAATAAAAAGGTCCAAGTTATACAGTAAACCTGAAGTGAAGCATCGGAATCTAAAACTGGACTCACAGGAGAGGTTCAAATCATAGAAATTTAGAGTGTCAGTCCTCTTGTACTGAAGTCGGCATTGTGCCTTTTGTATTAAATTCAGACGCAATTTCTGTGTTTCATCGTCAATAACAAGGTCCAAGGGATACAGTAAACCTGAAGTGAAGCATCGGAATCTAAAACTGACCTCACAGGAGAGGTTCAAATCATAGATAGTTCGAGTGTCAGTACTCTTGTACTTAATTCGGCATTGTGCCTTTTGTATTAAAATCGGATGCAATTTCTGTGTTTAATCGTCAATAAGAAGGACAATGAGATACAGCAAACCTGAAGTGAAGCGACGGAATCTAAAACGGGACTCACTGGAGAGGTTCAAGTAATAGAATGTTAGAGTGTCAGTCCTCCTGCACTTAAGTCGGCATTGTGCCTTTTGTATTGAATTCGAATGCTACTTCTGTGTTTCGTCGTCAATAAAAAGGTCCAAGTGATACAGTAAAGCTGAAGTGAAGCATCGGAATCTAAAACTGGACTCACAGGAAAGGTTCAAATGATAGAAAGTTAGAGTGTCAGTCCTCTTGTACTTAAGTCGGCATTGTGCATTTTGTCTCAAATTCGGATGCAATTTCTGTGTTTCATCGTCAATAAGAAGGTCCAAGGGATACAGTAAACCTGAAGTGAAGCGTCGGAATCTAAGTCTGGACTCACAGGAGAGGTTCAAATCATAGAAAGTTAGTGTGTCCGTCCTCTTGTACTTAAGACGGCATTGTGCCTTTTGTATTAAATTCGGATGCAATTTCTGCGTTTCATCGTCAATAAGAAGGTCCAAGGGATACAGTAAACCTGAAGTGAAGCATCGGAATCTAAAATTGGACTCACAGGAGAGGTTCAAATCATCGAAAGTTAGAGTGTCATTCGCTTGTACTTAAGTCAGCATTGTGCCTTTTGTATTCAAATCGGATGCAATTTCTGTGCTTCATCGTCAATAAGAAGGCCGAAGGTATACAGTAACCCTGAAGTGAAGCATCGGAATCTAAAACTGCACTCACAGTAGTGGTTCAAATCATAGAAGGTTAGAGTGTCAGTCCTATTGTACTTCAGGCCGCATTGTGCATTTCGTATTAAATTCGGATGCAATTTCTGTGTTTCATCGTCAGTAAGAACGTCCAAGGGATACAGTAAACCTGAAGTGAAGCATCCGAATCTAAAACTGGACGCACAGGAGAGGTTCAAATCATGGAAAGTTAGGGTGTCAGTCCTCTTGTACTTAAGTCGGCATTGTGCCTTTTGTATTAAATTCGGATGCAATTTCTGTGTTTCATCGTCAATAAGAAGGTCCAAGGGATACAGTAAACATGAAGTGAAGCATCGGCATCTGAAACTGGACTCACAGGAGAGGTTCAAATCATAGAAAGTTAGAGTGTCAGTCCTCTTCTACTTAAGTCGGCATTGTGCCTTTTGTATTAAATTCGGATGCAATTTCGGTGTTTCATCGTCAATAAGAAGGTCCAAGGGATACAGTAAACCTGAAGTGAAGCATCGCAATGCAAAACTGGACTCACAGGAGAGGTTCAAATCATAGTAAGTTAGAGTGTCAGTCCTCTTGTACTTAAGTCTGCATTGTGCCTTTTGTATTAAATTCGGATGCAATTTCTGTGTTCCATCGTCAATAAGAAGGTCCAAGGGATACAGTAAACCTGAAGTGAAGCATCGGAATCTAAAACTGGACTCACAGGAGAGGTTCAAATCACAGAAAGTTAGAGTGTGAGGACTCTTGTACTTAAGTCGGCATTGTGCCTTTTGTATTAAATTCTGATGGAATTTCTGTGTTTCATCGTCAATAAGAAGGTCCAAGGCATACAGTAATCCTGAAGTGAAGCATCGGAATCTAAAACTGGACTCTCAGGAGAGGTTCAAATTATAGAAAATTAGAGTATCAGTCCTCTTGTACTTAAGTCGGCATTGTGCCTTTTGTATTAAATTCGGATGCAATTACTGTGTGTCATCGTCAATAAGAAGGTCTAAGGGATACAATAAACCTGAAGTGAAGCATAGGAATCTAAAACTGGACTCACAGGAGAGGTTCAAATCATAGAAAGTTAGAGTGTCAGTCCTCTTGTACTTAAGTCGGCATTGTGCCTTTTGTATTAAATTCGGATGCAATTTCTGCGTTTCATCGTCAATAACAAGGTCCAAGGGATACATATAAACCTGAAGTGAAGCATCGGAATCTAAAACTGGACTCACAGGAGCGGTTCAAATCATAGAAAGTTAGAGTGTCATTCCGCTTGTACTTAAGTCAGCATTGTGCCTTTTGTATTAAAATCGGATGCAATTTCTGTGGTTCATCGTCAATAAGAAGGCCGAAGGTATACAGTAAACCTGAAGTGAAGCATCGGACTCTAAAACTGGACTCTCACTAGAGGTTCAAATCATACAGAGTTAGAGTGTCAGTCCTCTTGTACTTAAGTCGGCATTGTGCCTATTGTATTAAATTGGGATGCAATTTCTGTGTTTCATCGTCAATAAGTAAGTCCAAGGGACTCAGTAAACCTGAAGTCAAGCATCGGAATCTAAAACTGGACTCACAGGAGACGTTCAAATCATTGAAAATTAGAGTGTCATTCGCTTGTACTTAAGTCAGCATTGTGCCATTTGTATCAAAATCGGATGCAATATTTGTGCTACATCGTCAATAAGAAGGCCGAAGGTATACAGTAAACCTGAAGTGAAGCATCGGAATCTAAAACTGCACTCACAGGAGTGGTTCAAATCATAGAAGGTTAGAGTGTCAGTCCTATTGTACTTCAGGCAGCATCGTGCAGTTTGTATTAAAGTCGGATGCAATTTCTGTGTTTCATCGTCAGTAAGAACGTCCAAGGGATACAGTAAACCTGAAGTGAAGCATCAGAATCTAAAACTGGACTCACAGGAGAGGTTCAAATCATAGAAAGTTAGAGTGTCAGTCCTCTTGTACTTAAGTCGGCATTGTGCCTTTTGTATTAAATTCGGATGCAATTTCTGTGTTTCATCGTCAATAAGAAGGTCCAAGGGATACAGTAAACCTGAAGTGAAGCATCGGAATCTGAAACAGGACTCACAGGAGAGGTTCAAATCATAGAAAGTTAGAGTGTCAGTCCTCTTGTACTTAAGTCGGCATTGTGCCTTTTGTATTAAATTTGGATGCAATTTCTGTGTTTCATCGTCAATAAGAAGGTCCAAGGGATACAGTAAACCTGGCGTGAAGCATCGCAATCCAAAACTGGACTCACAGGAGAGGTTCAAATCATAGAAAGTTAGAGTGTCAGTCCTCTTGTACTTAAGTCGGCATTGTGCCTTTTGTATTAAATTCGGATGCAATTTCTGTGTTTCATCGTCATTAAGAAGGTCCAATGGATACAGTAAACCTGAAGTGAAGCATCGTAATCTAAAACTGGACTCACAGGAGAGGTTAAAATCATAGAGAGTTAGAGTGTCAGTCCTCTTGTACTTAAGTCGGCATTGTGCGTTTTGTATTAATTTCGGATGCAATTTCTGTGTTTCTTGTCCGATGCTTCACTTAAGGTTTACTGTATCCCTTGTACCTTCTTATTGATGATGCAACTCAGCAATTGCATCCGATTTTAATACAAAAGGCACAATGCCGACTTAAGTACAAGAGTACCGACCCTCGAACTTTCTGTGATTTGAAGCTCTCCTGTGAGTCCAATTTTAGCTTCCGATGCTTCACTTCAGGTTTACTGAGTCCCTTGGACATTCTTATTGACGATGAAACACAGAAATTGCATCCGAATTTAATACAATAGGCACAATGCCGACTCAAGTACAAGAGGACTGACACTCTAACTCTGTATTATTTGAACCTCTCCTGAAAGTCCAGTTTTAGATTCCGATGCTTCACTTCAGGTTTACTGTATCCCTTGGACATTCTTATTGACGATGAAACACAGAAATTGCATCCGAATTTAATACAAAAGGCACAATGCCGACTTAAGTACAAGAGGAATGTCACTCTAACTTTCTATGATTTGAACCTCTCCTGTGAGTCCAGTTTTAGATTCCTATGCTTCACTTCAGGTTTATTGTATCCCTTAGACCTTCTTACTGACGATGACACACAGTAATTGCATCCGAATTTAATACAAAAGGCACAATGCCGACTTAAGTACAGGAGCACTGACACTCTAATTTTCTATGATTTGAACCTCTCCTGAGAGTCCAGTTTTAGATTCCGATGCTTCACTTCAGGATTTTGTATGCCTTGGACCTTCTTGTTGACGATGAAACACAGAATTTCTATCCGAATTTAATACAAAAGGCACAATGCCGACTTAAGTACAAGAGGATTGACACTCTAACTTTCTATGATTTGAACCTCTCCTGTGAGTCCAGTTTTAGATTCCGATGCTTCACTTCAGGTTTACTGTATCCCTTGGACCTTCTTATTGACGATTAAACACAGAAATTGCATCCGAATTTAATACAAAACGCACAATGCCGACGTAAGTACAAGAGGACTGACACTCTAACTCTCTATGATTTTAACCTCTCCTGTGAGTCCAGTTTTAGATTACGACGCTTCACTTCAGGTTTACTGTATCCATTGGACCTTCTTAATGACGATGAAACACAGAAATTGCATCCGAATTTAATACAAAAGGCACAATGCCGACTTAAGTACAAGAGGACTGACACTCTAACTTTGTATGATTTGAACCTCTCCTGTGAGTCCTGTTTTGGATTGCGATGCTTCACTCCAGGTTTACTGTATCCCTTGGACCTTCTTATTGACGATGAAACACAGAAATTGCATCCAAATTTAATACAAAAGGCACAATGCCGACTTAAGTACAAGAGGACTGACACTCTAACTTTCTATGATTTGAACCTCTCCTGTGAGTCCAGTTTCAGATTCCGATGCTTCACTTCAGGTTTACTGTATCCCTTGGACCTTCTTATTGAAGATGAAACACAGAAATTGCATCCGAATTTAATACAAAACACACAATGCCGACTTAAGTACAAGAGGACTGACACTCTAACTTTCTATGATTTGAACCTCTCCTGTTAGTCCAGTTTTAGATTCTGATGCTTCACTTCAGGTTTACTGTATCCCTTGGACGTTCTTACTGACGATGAAACATAGAAATTGCATCCGACTCTAATACAAAATGCACGATGCGGCCTGAAGTACAATAGGACTGACACTCTAACTTCCTATGATTTGAACCACTCCTGTGAGTGCAGTTTTAGATTCCGATGCTTCACTTCAGGTTTACTGTATACCTTCGGCCTTCTTATTGACGATGTAGCACAAATATTGCATCCGATTTTAATACAAAAGGCACAATGCTGACTTAAGTACAAGCGAATGACACTCTAACTTTCAATGATTTGGACGTCTCCTGTGAGTCCAGTTTTAGATTCCGATGCTTGACTTCAGGTTTACTGAGTCCCTTGGACTTACTTATTGACGATGAAACACAGAAATTGCATCCATATTTAATACAATAGGCACAATGCCGACTTAAGTACAAGAGGACTGACACTCTAACTCTGTATGATTTGAACCTCTAGTGAGAGTCCAGTTTTAGATTCTGATGCTTCACTTCAGGTTTACTGTATACCTTCGGCCTTCTTATTGACGATGAAGCACAGAAATTGCATCCGAATTTAATACAAAAGGCACAATGCCGACTTACGTACAAGAGGACTGACACTCAAACTTTATATGATTTGAACCTCTCCTGTGAGTCCAGTTTTAGATTCCGATGCTTTACTTCAGGTTTACAGTATCCCTTGGACCTTCTTATTGACGAAGAAACACAGAAATTGCATCCGAATTTAATACAAAGGCACAATGCCGACTTAAGTACAAGACGACTGACACTCTAACTCTCTATGATTTGAACCTCTCTTGTGAGTCCAGTTTTAGATTCCGATGCTTCACTTCATGTTTACTGTATACCTTGGACATTCTTATTGACGATGAAACACAGAAATTGCATCCGAATTTAATACAAAAGGCACAATGTCGACTTAAGTTCAAGAGGACTGACACTCTAATTTTCTATGATTTGAACCTCTCTTGTGAGTCCAGTTTTAGTTTCCCATGCTTCACTTCAGGTTTACTGTATACCATGGACCTTCTTATTGACGATGAAACACAGAAATTGCATCCGAATTTAATACAAAAGGCACAATGCCGACTTAAGTACAAGACGACCGATACTCTAACTTTCTATGATTTCAACCTCTCCTATCAGTCCAGTTTTAGATTCCGATGCTCCACCTCAGAATTACTGTATCCCTTGGACCTTCCTATTGACGATGAAAACCAGAAATTGCATCCGAATTTAATACAAAATGCACAATGCCGACTTAAGTACAAGAGGACTGACTCTCTAACTTTCTATGATTTGAACCTCTCCTGTGAAACCAGTTTTAGATTCGAATGCTTCACTTCAGGTTTACTGTATCTCTTGGAAATTCTTATTCACGATAAAACACAGAAATTGCATCCGAATTTAATACAAAACACAATGCCGACTTAAGTACAAGAGGACTGACACTCTAACTTTCTATGATTTGAACCTCTCTTGTGTGTCCCGTTTTAGATTCCGATACTTCACATCACGTTTGCTGTGTACCTTGGACCTTCTTATTGACGATGAAACACAGAAATTGCATCCGAGTTTAATACAAAAGGCACTAGGCCGACTTAAGTACAAGAGGACTGCCACTCTAACGTGCTATGATTTGAACCTCTCCTGTGAGTCCAGTTTTAGATTCCGATGCTTCACTTCAGGTGTACTGTATCCCTTGGACCTTCTTATTGACGATGAAACACAGAAATTGCATCCGAATTTAATACAAAAGGCACAATGTCGACTTAAGTACAAGAGGACTGACACTGTAACTCTCTATGATATGAACCTCTCTTGTGAGTCCAGTTTTTAATTCCGATGCATCACTTCAGGTTTACTGTATACCGAGGACCATCTTATTGACGATGAAACACAGAAATTGCATCCGAATTTAATACAAAAGGCACAATGCCGACTTAAGTACAAGAGGACTGACACTGTAACTTTCTACGATTTGAACCTCTCCAGTGAGTCCACTTTTAGATTCCGATTCTTCACTTCAGGTGTACTGTATCCCTTGGACCTTGTTATTGACGATGAAACACAGATATTGCATCAGAATTTAATACAAAAGGCACAATGTCGACTTAAGTACAAGAGGACAGACAGTCTAACTTTCTATGATTTGAACTTCTCTTGTGAGTCCAGTTTTAGATTGCGATGCTTCACTTCAGGTTTACTGTATACCTTGGACCTTCTTATTGACGATGAAACACAGTAATTGCATCCGAATTTAATACAAAAGGCACAATGCCAACTTAAGTACAAGAGTACTGACACTCTAACTTTCTATGATTTCAACATCTCCCGTCAGTCCAGTTTTAGCTTCCGATGCTCCACTTCAGGTTTACTGTATCCGTTGGACCTTCCTATTGACGATGAAACACAGATATTGCATCCGAATTTAACAGAAAATGCACAATGCCGACTTAAGTACAAGAAGATTGACACTCTAACTTTCTATGATTTGAACCTCTCCTGTGAGTCCAGTTTTAGATTCGGATGCTTCACTTCAGGTTTACTGTATCTCTTGGACCTTCTTATTGACGATGAAACACAGAAATTGCATCCGAATTTAATACAAAAGGCACAATGCCGTCTTAAGTACAAGAGGACTGACATTCTAATTTTCTACGACTTGAACCTCTCTTGTGAGTCCCGTTTTAGATTCCGATGCTTCACTTCACGTTTGCTGTATACCTTGGACCTTCTTATTGACGATGAAACACAGAAATTGCATCCGAATTTAATACAATAGTCACTAGGCCGACTTAAGTACAAGAGGACTGCCACTCTAACGTTCTATGATTTGAACCTCTCCTGTGAGTCCAGTTTTAGATTCCGATGATTCACTTCAGGTGTACTGTATCCCTTGGACCTTCTTATTGACGATGAAACACAGAAATTGCATCCGAATTTAATACAAAAGGCACAATGCCGACTTAAGTACAAGACGACTGACACTCTAACTCTCTATGATTTGAACCTCTCTTGTGAGTCCAGTTTTAGATTCGGATGCTTCACTTCAGGTTTACTGTATCTCGTGGACCTACTTATTAACGATGAAACACAGAAATTGCACCGGAATATAATACAAAAGGCACACTGCCGACTTAAGTACATGCGGACTGACACTCTAACTCTCTATGATTTGAACCACTCCTGTGAGTCCAGTTTTAGATTCCGATGCTTCACTTCAGGTATACTGTATCCCTTGGACCTTCTTATTGACGATGAAACACAGAAATTGCATCCGAATTTAATACAAAAGGCACAATACCGACTTAAGTTTAAAAGGACTGACACTCTAACTTTCTATGATTTGAACCTCTCCTGTGAGTCATGTTTTAGATTCCGATGCTTCCCTTTAGGTTTACTGTACCCCTTGGACCTTCTTATTGACGATGAAACACAGAAAGTGCATCCGAATTTAATACAAAGGCGCAATGCCGACTTGAGTACAAGACGACTGACACTCTAACTCTCTATGATTTGAACCTCTCTTGTGAGTCCAGTTTTAGATTCGGATGCTTCACTTCATGTTTACTGTATACCTTGGACATTCTTATTGACGATGAAACACAGAAATTGCATCAGAATTTAATACAAAAGGCACAATGTCGACTTAAGTTCAAGAGGACTCACACTCTAACTTTCTATGATTTGAACCTCTCTTGTGAGTCCAGTTTTAGATTCCGATGCTTCACTTCAGGTTTACTGTATACTTTGGACCTTCTTATTGACGATGAAACACAGAAATTGCATCCGAATTTAATACAAAAGGCACAATGCCGACTTAAGTACAAGAGGACCGACACTCTAACTTTCTATGATTTCAGCCTCTCCTGTGAGTCCAGTTTTAGATTCCGATGCTCCACTTCAGAATTACTGTATCCCTTGGACCTTCCTATTGACGATGAAAACCTGAAATTGCATCCGAATTTAATACAAAATGCACAATGCCGACTTAAGTACAAGAGGGCTGACACTCTAACTTTCTATGATTTGAACCTCTCCTGTGAATCCAGTTTTAGATTCGAATGCTTCACTTCAGGTTTACTGTATTTCTTGGAAATTCTTATTGACGATGAAACACAGAAATTGCATCCGAATTTAATACAAAAGGCACTAGGCCGACTTAAGAACAAGAGGACTGCCACTCTAACGTTCTATGATTTGAACCTCTCCTGTGAGTCCAGTTTTAGATTCCGATGCTTCACTTCAGGTGTACTGTATCCCTTGGACCTATTTATTGACGATGAAACACAGAAATTGCATCCGAATTTAATACAAAAGGCACAATGTCGACTTAAGTACAAGAGGACTGACACTCTAACTCTCTATGATTTGAACCTCTCTTGTGAGTCCAGTTTTAAATTCCGATGCATCACTTCAGGTTTACTGTATACCGAAGACCTTCTTGTTGACGATGAAACACAGAAATTGCATCCGAATTTAATACAAAAGGCACAATGCCGACTTAAGTACAAGAGGACTTACACTCTAACTTTCTATGATTTGAACCACTCCAGTGAGTCCACTTTTAGATTCCGATGCTTCACTTCAGGTGTACTGTATCCCTTGGACCTTCTTATTGACGATGAAACACAGATATTGCATCAGAATTTAATACAAAAGGCACAATGTCGACTTAAGTACAAGAGGACAGACAGTCTAACTTTCTATGATTTGAACCTCTCTTGTGAGTCCAGTTTTAGATTGCGATGCTTCACTTCAGTTTTACTTTATACCTTGGACCATCTTATTGACGATGAAACACAGTAATTGCATCCGAATTTAATACAAAAGGCACAATGCCGACTTAAGTACAAGAGTACTGACACTCTAACTTTCTATGATTTCAACATCTCCTGTGAGTCCAGTTTTAGATTCCGATGCTCCACTTCAGGTTTACTGTATCCCTTGGACCTTCCTATTGACGATGAAACACAGATATTGCATCCAAATTTAATACAAAATGCACAAAGCCGACTTAAGTACTAGAGGATTGACACTCTAACTTTATATGATTTGAACCTCTCCTGTGAGTCCAGCTTTAGATTCGGATGCTTCACTTCAGGTTTACTGTATCTCTTGGACCGTCTTATTGACGATGAAACACAGAAATTGCATCCGAATTTAATACAAAAGGCACAATGCCGTCTTAAGTACAAGAGGACTGACATTCTAACTTTCTACGACTTGAACCTCTCTTGTGAGTCCCGTTTTAGATTCCGATGCTTCACTTCACGTTTACTGTATACCTTGGACCTTCTTATTGACGATGAAACACAGAAATTGCATCCGAATCTAATACAAAAGGCACTAGGCCGCCTTAAGTACAAGACGACTGACACTCTAACTTTCTATGATTTGAACCTCCCTTGTTAGTCCAGTTTTAGATTCCGATGCTTCACTCCACGTTTACTGTATACCTTGGAATTTCTTATTGACGATGAAACAAAGAAATTCCATCCGAATTTAATACAAAAGGCACAATGTCGACTTAAGTACAAGAGGATTGACACTCTAACTTCCTACAATTTGAACCTCTCTTGTTAGTCCAGTTTTAGATTCCGATGCATCAATTCAGGTTTACTGTATACCTTGGACCTTCTTATTGACGATGAAACACAGAAATTGCATCCGAATTTAATACAAAAGGCACAATGCCGACTTAAGTACAAGAGGACTGACACTCTAACTTTCTATGATTTGAACCTTTCCTGTGAGTCCAGTTTTAGATTCCGATGCATCACTTTAGGTTTACTGTATCCCTTGGACCTTCTTATTGACGATGAAACACAGAAATTGCATCCGAATTAAATACAAAAGGCACAATGCCGACTTAAGTACAAGACGACCGACACTCTAACTTTCTATGATTTGAACCTCTCTTGTGTGTCCCGTTTTAGATTCCGATGCTTCACTTCACGTTTACTGTATACCTTGGTCCTTCTTATTGACGATGAAACACAGAAATTGCATCCGAATTTAATACAAAAGGCACAATGCCGACTTTAGCACAAGAGGACCGACACTCTAACTTTCTATGATTTCAACCTCTCCTGTGAGTCCAGTTTTAGATTCCGATGCTCCACTTCATAATTACTGTATCTCTTGGACCTTCCTATTGACGATGAAAACAAGAAATTGCATCCGAATTTAATACAAAATGCACAATGCCGACTTAAGTACAGGTGGAGTGACACTCTAACTTTCTATGATTTGAACCTCTCCTGTGAATCCAGTTTTAGATTCGAATGCTTCACTTCAGGATTACAGTATCTCTTGGAAATTCTTATTCAACACAGAAATTGCATCCGAATTTAATACAAATGGCACAATGCCGACTTATGTACAAGAGGACTGACACTCTAACTTTCTATGATTTGAACCTCTCTTGTGTGTCCCGTTTTAGATTCCGATACTTCACATCACGTTTGCTGTATACCTTGGACCTTCTGATTGACGATGAAACACAGAAATTGCATCCGAATTTAATACAAAAGGCACTAGGCCGACTTAAGTACAAGAGGACTGCCACTCTAACTTTCTATGATTTGCACCTCTCCTGTGAGACCAGTTTTAGATTCCGATGCTTCACTTCAGGTGTACTGTATCCCTTGGACCTTCTTATTGACGATGAAACACAGAAATTGCATCCGAATTTAATACCAAAGGCACAATGTCGACTTAAGTACAAGAGGACTGACACTCTAACTCTCTATGATTTGAACCTCTCTTGTGAGTCCAGTTTTAAATTCCGATGCATCACTTCAGGTTTACTGTATACCGAGGACCTTCTTATTGACAACGAAACACAGAAATTGCATCCGAATTTAATACAAAAGGCACAATGCCGACTTAAGTACAAGAGGACTGACACTCTAACTTTCTATGATTTGAACCTCTCCAGTGAGGCCACTTTTAGATTCCGATGCTTCACTTCAGGTGTACTGCATCCCTTGGACCTTCTTATTGACGATGAAACACAGATATTGCATCAGAATTTAATACAAAAGGCACAATGTCGACTTAAGTAGAAGAGGACAGACAGTCTAAACTTCTATGATTTGAACCTCTCTTGTGAGTCCAGTTTTAGATTGCGATGCTTCACTTCAGGTTTACTGTATACCTTGGACCTTCTAATTGACGATGATACACAGTAATTGCATCCGAATTTAATACAAAAGGCACAATGCCGACTTAAGTACAAGAGTACTGACACTCTAACTTTCTATGATTTCAACATCTCCTTTGAGTCCAGTTTTAGATTCCGATGCTCCACTTCAGGTTTACTGTATCCCTGGGACCTTCCTATTGACGATGAAACACAGATATTGCATCCGAATTTAATACAAAATGCACAATGCCTACTTAAGTACAAGAGGATTGACACTCTAACTTTCTATGATTTGAACCTCTCCTGTGAGTCCAGTTTTAGATTCGGATGCTTCACTTCAGATTTACTGTATCTCTTGGACCTTCTTATTGACGATGAAACACAGAAATTGCATCCGAATTTAATACAAAAGGCACAATGCCGTCTTAAGTACAAGAGGACTGACATTCTAACTTTCTACGACTTGAACCTCTCTTTTGAGTCCCGTTTTAGATTCCGATGCTTCACTTCACGTTTACTGTATACCTTGGACCTTCTTATTGACGATGAAACACAGAAATTGCATCCGAATTTAATACAAAAGGCACTAGGCCGCCTTAAGTACAAGACGACTGACACTCTAACTTCCTATGATTTGAACCTCCCTTGTGAGTCCAGTTTTAGATTCCGATGCTTAACTTCACGTTTACTGTATCCCTTGGAATTTCTTATTGACGATGAAACAAAGAAATTGCATCCGAATTTAATACAAAAGGCACAATGTCGACTTAAGTACAAGAGGATTGACACTCTAACTTCCTTAATTTTGAACCTCTCTTGTGAGTCCAGTTTTAGATTCCGATGCATCACTTCAGGTTTACTGTATACCTTGGACCTTCTTATTGGCGATGAAACACAGAAATTGCATCCGAATTTAATACAAAAGGCACAATGCCGACTTAAGTACAAGAGGACTGACACTCTAACTTTCTATGATTTGAACCTTTCCTGTGAGTCCAGTTTTGATTCCGATGCTTCACTTTAGGTATACTGTATCACTTGGACCTTCTTATTGACGATGAAACACAGAAATTGCATCCGAATTGAATATAAAAGACACAATGCCGACTTACGTAAAATAGGAGTGACACTCTGACATTCTATGATTCGAACCTCTCCTGTGAGTCCAGTTTTAGATTCCGATGCTTCACATCAGGTGTACTGTATCCCTTGGACCTTCATATTGTCGATGAAACACAGAAATTGCATTAGAATTTAATACAAAAGGCACTATGTTGACTTAAGTACAAGAGGACAGACAGTCTAACTTTCTATAATTTGAACCTCTCTTGTGAGACCAGTGTTAGATTCGAATGCTTCACTTCAGGTTTACTGTATCTCTAGGAAATTCTTATTCACGATAAAACACAGAAATTGCATCCGAATTTAATACAAAAGGCACCATGCCGACTTAAGTACAAGAGGACTGACACTCTAACTTTCTATGATTTGAACCTCTCTCGTGTGTCCCGTTTTAGATTCCGATGCTTCACTTCACGTTTGCTGTATACTTTGGACTTTCTCATTGACGTTGAAACACAGAAATTGCATCCGATTTTAATACAAAAGGCACTAGGCCGACTTAAGTACAAGAGGACTGCCACTCTAACGTTCTATGATTTGAACCTCTCCTGTGAGTACAGTTTTAGATTCCGATGCTTCACTTCAGGTGTACTGTATACCTTGGACCTTCTTATTGACGATGAAACACAGAAATTGCATCCGAATTTAATACAAAAGGCACAATGTCGACTTAAGGACAAGAGGACTGACACTCTAAGTCTCTATGATTTCAACATCTCCTGTGAGTCCAGTATTAGATTCCGATGCTCCACTTCAGGTTTACTGTATCCCTTAAACCTTCCTATTGACGATGAAACACAGATATTGCATCCGAATTTAATACAAAATGCACAATGCCGACTTAAGTGCAAGATGACTGACACTCTAACTTTCTATGATTTGAACCTCTCCTGTGAGTCCAATTTTAGATTCGGATGCTTCACTTCAGGTTTACTGTATCTCTTGGACCTTCTTATTGACGATGAAACACAGAAATTGCATCCGAATTTAATACAAAATGTACAATGCCGTCTTAAGTACAAGAGGACTCACATTCTAACTTTCTACGACTTGAACCTCTCTTGTGAGTCCCATTTTAGATTCCGATGCTTCACTTCACGTTTACTGTATACGTTGGACCTTCTTATTGACGATGAAACACAGAAATTGCATCCGAATTTAATACAAAAGGTACAATGCCGTCTTAAGTACAAGAGGACTGACATTCTAACTTTCTACGACTTGAACCTCTCTTGTGAGTCCCGTTTTAGATTCCGACGCTTCACTTCACGTTTACTGTATACCTGGGTCCTTCTTATTGACGATGAAACACAGAAATAGCATCCAAATGTAATACAAAAGGCACTAGGCCGTCTTAAGTACAAGAGGACTGCCATTCTTACGTTCTATGATTTGAACCTCTCCTGTGAGTCCAGTTTTAGAATCGGATGCTTCACTTCAGGTTTACTGTATCTCTTGGACTTTCTTATTGACGTTGAAACACAGAAATTGCTTCCGAATTTAATACAAAAGGCACAATGGCGACTTAAGTACAAGAGGACTGACACTCTAACTTTCTACGACTTGAACCTCTATTGTGAGTCCCGTTTTAGATTCCGATGCTTCACTTCACGTTTACTGTATACCTTGGACCTTCGTATTGACGACGAAACACAGAAATTGCATCCGAATTTAATAGAAATGGCACTAGGACGACTTAAGTACAAGACGACTGACACTCTAACTTTCTATGATTAGAACCTCTCTTGTGAGTCCTGTTTTAGATTCCGATGCTTCACTTCACGTTTACTGTATACCTTGGACCTTCTTATTGACAATGAAACACAGAAATTGCATCCGATTTTGATACAAAAAGGCACAATGCCGACTTAAGTACAAGGGGACTGGCACTCTAACTTTCTATGGTTTGAACCTCTCCTGTGAGTCCAGTTTTAGATTCGGATGCTTCACTTCAGGTTTACTGTATACCTTTTACCTTCTTATTGACGATGAAACACAGAAATTGCTTCCGAATTTAATACAAATGGCACAATGACGACTTAAGTACAAGGGGCTGACACTCTACCTTTCTATGATTTGAACCTCTCCTGTGAGTCCAGTTATAGATTCCGATGCTTCACTTCAGGTTTACTGTATCCCTTAGACCTTCTTATTGGCGATGAAACACAGAAATTAAATCCGAATTTAATACAAAAGTCACAATACCGATTTAAGTACAAGAGGACTGCACTCTAACTTTCTATGATTTGAACCTCTCCTTTGAGCCCAGTTTTAGATTCCGATGTTTCACTTCAGGTATACTCTTTCCTTGGACGTTCTTATTGACGATGAAACACAGAAATTGCATCCAAATTTAATACAGAAGGCACAATGCGTACTTAAGTACAAGAGGACTGACACTCTAACTTTCTATGATTTGAACCTCTCTTGTGAGTCCAGTTTTAGATTCCGATGCTTCACTTCACGTTTACTGCATACCTTGGACCTTCTTGTTGACAATGAAACACAGAAATTGCTTCCGAATTTAATACAAAAGGCACAATGGCGACTTAAGTACAAGAGGACTGACACTCTAACTTTCTACGACTTGAACCTCTATTGTGAGTCCCGTTTTAGATTCCGATGCTTCACTTCACGTTTACTGTATACCTTGGACCTTCGTATTGACGACGAAACACAGAAATTGCATCCGAATTTAATAGAAATGGCACTAGGACGACTTAAGTACAAGACGACTGACACTCTAACTTTCTATGATTAGAACCTCTCTTGTGAGTCCTGTTTTAGATTCCGATGCTTCACTTCACGTTTACTGTATACCTTGGACCTTCTTATTGACAATGAAACACAGAAATTGCATCCGATTTTGATACAAAAAGGCACAATGCCGACTTAAGTACAAGGGGACTGGCACTCTAACTTTCTATGGTTTGAACCTCTCTGTGAGTCCAGTTTTAGATTCGGACGCTGCACTTCAGGTTTACTGTATACCTTAGAACTTCTTATTGACGATGGAACACAGAAATTGATCCGAATTTAATACACATGGCACAATGCCGACTTAAGTACAAGCGCACTGACACTCTAACTTTCTATGATTTGAACCTCTCCTGTGAGTCCAGTTATAGATTCCGATGGTTCACTTCAGGTTTACTGTATCCCTTGGACCTTCTTATTGACGATGAAACACAGAAATTAGATCCGAATTTAATTCAAAAGTCACAACACCGACTTAAGTACAAGAGGACTGACACTCTAACTTTTTATGATTTGAACCTCTCCTGTGAGTCCAGTTTTAGATTCCGATGCTTCACTTCAGGTTTACTGTTTGCTTGGACGTTCTTATTGACGATGAAACACAGAAATTGCATCCAAATTTAATACAAAAGGCACAATGCGGACTTAAGTACAAGAGGACTAACACTCTAACTCTCTATGATTTGAACGTCTCCTGTGAGTCCAGTTTTAGATTCCGATGCTTCACTTTAGGTTTACTGCATCCCTTGGACCATCTTATTGACGATGAAACATAGATAATGCATCCGAATTTAATACAAAAGGCACAATTCCGAATTAAGTACAAGAGGACTGACACTCCAACTTTCTATGATTTGAACCTCTCCTGTGAGTCCAGTTCAAGATTCCGATGCTTCACTTCAGGTTTACTCTATCCCTTGGACCTTCTTGTTGACGATGAAACGCAGAAATTGCATCCGAATTCAATACAAAAGGCACAATACTGGCTTAAGTACAAGCGGACTGACACTCTAACTTTCTATGATTTGAACCTCTCTTGTGAGTCCAGTATTAGATTCCGAAGCTTCACTTCAGGTTTACTGTATACCTTGGACCTTCTTATTGACGATGAAACACAGAAATTGCATCCGAATTTAATACAAAGGGCACAATACCGACTTAAGTACAAGAGGACTGACACTCTAACTTTCTATGATTTGAACCTCTCCTGTGAGTCCAGTTTTAGATTCCGATGCTTCCCTTTAGGTTTACTGTATCCCTTGGACCTTCTTATTAACGATGAAACACAGAAATTTCATCCGAATTTAATACAAATGGCACAATGCCGACTTAAGTACAAGACGACTGACACTTTAACTCTCATTGATTTGAACCTCTCTTGTGAGTCCAGTTTTAGATTCCGATGCTTCACTTCACGTTTACTGTAACTTGGACCTTCTTATTGACGATGAAACACAGAAATTGCATCCGGATTTAATACAAAAGGCACTAGGCCGACTTAACTACAAGAGGACTGCCACTCTAACGTTCTATGATTTGAACATCTCCTGTGAGTCCAGTTTTTGATTCCGATGCTTCACTTCAGGTGTACTGTATCCCTTGGACCTTCTTATTGACGACGAAACACAGAAATTGCATCCCAATTTAATACAAAAGGCACAATGTCGACTTAAGTACAAGAGGACTGACACTCTAACTCTCTATGATATGAACCTCTCTTGTGAGTCCAGTTTTAAATTCCGATACATCACTTCAGGTTTACTGTATACCTAGGACCTTCTTATTGACGATGAAACACAGTAATTGCATCCGAATTTAATACAAAAGGCACAATGCCGACTTAAGTACAAGTGGACTGACACTCTAACTTTCTATGATTTGGACCTCTCCTGTGAGTCCAGTTTTAGATTCCGATGCTTCACTTCAGGTGTACTGTATCCCTTGGACCGTCTCATTGACGATGAAACACAGATATTGCATCAGAATTTAATACAAAAGGCACAATGTCGACTTAAGTACAAGAGGACAGACAGTCTAACTTTCTATGATTTGAACCTCTCTTGTGAGTCCAGTTTTAGATTCCGATGCTTCACTTCATGTTTCCTGTATACCTTGGACCTTCTTATTGACGATGAAACACAGTAATTGCATCCGAATTTAATACAAAAGGCACAATGCCGACTTAAGTATAAGATGACTGACACTCTAACTTTCTATGATTTCAACATCTCCTGTGAGTCCAGTTTTAGACTCCGATGCTCCGCTTCAGGTTTACTGTATCCCTTGGAACTTCCTATTGACGATGAAACACAGATATTGCATCCGAATTTAATACAAAATGCACAATGCCGACTTAAGTACAAGAGGACTTACACTCTAACTTTCTATGATTTGAACCTCTCCTGTGAGTCCAGTTTTATATTCGGATGCTTCACTTCAGGTTTACTGTATCTCTTGGACCTTCTTATTGACGATGAAACGCAGATATTGCATCCGAATTTAATACAAAAGGCACCATGCCGACTTAAGTACAAGAGGACTGACATTCTGACTTTCTACGACTTGAACCTCTCTTGTGAGTCCCGTTTTAGATTCCGATGCTTCACTTCACGTTTAATGTATACCTTGGACCTTCTTATTGACAATGAAACACAGAAATTGCATCCGAATTTAATACAAAAGGCACTAGGCCGACTTAAGTACAAGACGACTGACACTCTAACTTTCTATGATTTGAACCTCTCTTGTGAGTCCAGTTTTAGATTCCGATGCTTCACTTCACGTTTACTGTATACCTTGGAATTTCTTATTGACGATGAAACAAAGAAATTGCATCCGAATTTAATACAAAAGGCACAATGCCGACTTAAGTATAAGAGGACTGACACTCTAACTTTCTATGTTTTAAACCTTTCCTGTGAGTCCAGTTTTAGATTCCGATGCTCCACTTTAGGTTTACTGTATCCCTTGGACCTTCTTATTGACGATGAAACACAGAAATTGCATCCGAATTTAATACAAAAGGCACATTGCCGTCATAAGTACAAGAGGACTGACACTCTAACATTCTATGATTTGAACCTCTCCTGTGAGTCCAGTTTTAGATTCCGATGCTTCACTTCAGGTAAACTGTATCCCTTGGACCTTCTTATTGACGATGAAACACAGAAATTGCATCAGAATTTAATACAAAAAGCACTATGTTGACTTAAGTACAAGAGGACAGACAGTCTAAATTTCTATAATTTGAACATCTCTTGTGGGTCCAGTTTTAGATTCCGATGCTTCACTTCAGGTTTACTGTATAATTTGGACCTTCTTATTGACGATGAAACACAGAAATTGCATCCGAATTTAATACAAAAGGCACAATGCCGACTTAAGCACAAGAGGACTGACACTGTAACTTTCTATGATTTCAACCACTCCTGTGAGTCCAGTTTTGGATTCCGATGCTCCACTTCAGGTTTACTGTATCCCTTGGACCTTCCTATTGACGATGAAACACAGACATTGCATCCGAATTTAATACAAAATGCAGAATGCCGACTAAAGTACTAGACGACTGACACTCTAACTTTCTATGATTTGAACCTCTCTTGTGAGTCCAGTTTTAGATTCCGATGCTTCACTTCAAGTTTACTGTATACCTTGGACCTTCTTATTGACGATGAAACACAGAAATTGCATCCGAATTTAATACAAAAAGCACAATGCCGACTTAAGTTCAAGGGGACTGGCACTCTAACTTTCTATGGTTTGAACCTCTCCTGTGAGTCAAGTTTTAGATTCGGATGCTTAACTTCAGGTTTACTGTATACCTTGGAACTTCTTATTGACGATGGAACACAGAAATTGATCCGAATTTAATACAAAAGCCACAATGCCGGCTTAAGTACAAGCGGACTGACACTCTAACTTTCTATGATTTGAACCACTCCTGTAAGTCCGGATTTAGATTCCAATGCTTCACTTCAGGTTTACTGTATACCTTTTACCTTCTTATTGACGATGAAACACAGAAATTGCTTCCGAAATTAATACAAAAGGCACAATGACGACTTAAGTACAAGAGGACTGACACTGTAACTTTCTATGATTTGAACCTCTCCTGTGAGTCCAGTTATAGATTCCAATGCTTCACTTCAGGTTTACTGTATCCCTTGGACCTTCTTATTGACGATGAAACACAGAAATTGCATCCAAATTTAATACAAAAGGCACAATGCGGACTTAAGTACAAGAGGACTAACACTCTAACTCTCTATGATTTCAACGTCGCCTGTGAGTCCAGTTTTATATTCCGATGCTTCACTTTAGGTTTACTGTATCCCTTGGACCTTCTTATTGACGATGAAACATAGAAATTGCATCCGAATTTAATACAAAAGGGACAATTCCGAATTAAGTACAAGAGGACTGACACTCCAACTTTCTATGATTTGAACCTGCCCTGTGAGTCCAGTTTAAGATTCCGATGCTTCACTTCAGGTTTACTGTATCCCTTGGACCTTCTTGTTGACGATGAAACACAGAAAATGCATCCAAATTCAATACAAAAGTCACAGTACTGGCTTAAGTACAAGTGGACTGACACTCTAACTTTCTATGATTTGACCCTCTCTTGTGAGTCCAGTTTTAGTTTCCGATGCTTCACTTCAGGTTTACTGTATACCTTGGACCTTCTTATTGCCGATGAAACACAGAAATTGCATCCGAATCTAATACAAAAGGCACAATGCCAACTTAAGTACAAGTGGACTGACACTCTAACTTTCTATGATATGAACCTCTCCTGTGAGTCCAGTTTTAGATTCCGATGCTTCACTTCAGGTTTACTGTATCCCTTGGACCTTCTTATTGACGATGAAACACAGAGATTGCATCCAAACTTAAAACAAAAGGCACAATGCCGACTTAAGTACAAGAGGACTGGCACTCTAAATTTCTATGATTTGAACCTCTCCTGTGAGTCCAGTTATAGATTCCGATGCTTCACTTCAGGTTTACTGTATCCCTTGGACCTTCTTATTGACGATGAAACACAGATATTAAATCCGAATTTAATACAAAAGGAAAATACTGACTTAAGTTCAAGAGGACTGACACTCTAACTTTCTTTGATTTGAACCTCTCCTGCGAGTCCAGTTTTAGTTTCGGATGCTTCACTTCAGGTTTACTGTATGCCTTGGAACTTCTTATTGACGATGGAACACAGAAATTGCATCCGAATTTAATACACAAGGCATAAATTCCGACTTAAGTACAAGCGGACTGATTATCTAACTTTCTATGATTTGGACCTCTCCTGTAAGTCCAGTTTTAGATTCCGATGCTTCACTTCAGGTTTACTGTATCCCTTGGACCCTCTTATTGACGATGAAACACAGAAATTGCATCCGAATTTAATACAAAAGGCACAATGCCGACTTATGTACAAGACGACTGACACTCTAACTCTCATTGATTTGAACCTCTCTTGTGAGTCCAGTTTTAGATTCCGATGCTTCACTTCACGTTTACTGTATACCTTGGACCTTCTTATTGACGATGAAACACAGAAATTGCATACGAATTTAAACCAAAAGGCACTGGGCCAACTTAAGTTCAAGAGGACTGCCACTCTAACGTTCTATGATTTGAACCTCTCCTGTGAGTCCAGTTTTAGATTCCGATGCCTCACTTCTGGTGTACTGTATCCCTTGGACCTTCTTATTGACGACGAAACACAGAAATTGCATCCGAATTTAATACAAAAGGCACAATGTCGACTTAAGTACAAGAGGACTGACACTCTAACTTTCTATGATTTGGACCTCTCCTGTGAGTCCAGTTTTAGATTCCGATGCTTCACTTCAGGTGTACTGTATCACTTGGACCTTCTTATTGACGATGAAACACAGATATGGCATCAGAATTTAATACAAAAGCCACAATGTCGACTTAAGTACAAGAGGACAGACAGTCTAACTTTCTATGGTTTGAACCTCTCCTGTGAGTCAAGTTTTAGATTCGGATGCTTAACTTCAGGTTTACTGTATACCTTGGAACTTCTTATTGACGATGGAAAACAGAAATTGATCCGAATTTAATACAAATGGCACAATGCCGACTTAAGTACAAGCGGACTGACACTCTAACTTTCTATGATTTGAACCACTCCTGTAAGTCCGGATTTAGATTCCAATGCTTCACTTCAGGTTTACTGTATACCTTTTACCTTCTTATTGACGATGAAACACAGAAATTGCTTCCGAAATTAATACAAAAGGCACAATGACGACTTAAGTACAAGAGGACTGACACTGTAACTTTCTATGATTTGAACCTCTCTTGTGAGTCCAGTTTTAGATTCCGATGCTTCACTTCAAGTTTACTGTATACCTTGGACCTTCTTATTGACGATGAAACACAGAAATTGCATCCGAATTTAATACAAAAAGCACAATGCCGACTTAAGTTCAAGGGGACTGGCACTCTAACTTTCTATGGTTTCAACCTCTCCTGTGAGTCAAGTTTTAGATTCGGATGCTTAACTTCAGGTTTACTGTATACCTTGGAACTTCTTATTGACGATGGAACCCAGAAATTGATCCGAATTTAATACAAATGGCACAATGCCGACTTAAGTACAAGCGGACTGACACTCTAACTTTCTATGATTTGAACCACTCCTGTATGTCCGGATTTAGATTCCAATGCTTCACTTCAGGTTTACTGTATACCTTTTACCTTCTTATTGTCGATGAAACACAGAAATTGCTTCCGAAATTAATACAAAAGGCACAATGACGACTTAAGTACAAGAGGACTGACACTGTAACTTTCTATGATTTGAACCTCTCCTGTGAGTCCAGTTATAGATTCCAATGCTTCACTTCAGGTTTACTGTATCCCTTGACCTTCTTATTGACAATGAAACACAGAAATTAAATCCGAATTTAATACAAAAGTCACAATACCGACTTAAGTACAAGAGGACTGACACTCTAACTTTCTATGATTTGAACCTCTCCTGTGAGTCCAGTTATGGATTCCGATGCTTCACTTCAGGTTTACTGTTTCCTTGGACGTTCTTATTGACGATGAAACACAGAAATTGCATCCAAATTTAATACAAAAGGCACAATGCGGACTTAAGTACAAGAGGACTAACACTCTAACTCTCTATGATTTAAACGTCGCCTGTGAGTCCAGTTTTATATTCCGATGCTTCACTTTAGGTTTACTGTATCCCTTGGACCTTCTTATTGACGATGAAACATAGAAATTGCATCCAAATTCAATACAAAAGTCACAGTACTGGCTTAAGTACAAGTGGACTGACACTCTAACTTTCTATGATTTGACCCTCTCTTGTGAGTCCAGTTTTAGTTTCCGATGCTTCACTTCAGGTTTACTGTATACCTTGGACCTTCTTATTGCCGATGAAACACAGAAATTGCATCCGAATCTAATACAAAAGGCACAATGCCAACTTAAGTACAAGTGGACTGACACTCTAACTTTCTATGATATGAACCTCTCCTGTGAGTCCAGTTTTAGATTCCGATGCTTCACTTCAGGTTTACTGTATCCCTTGGACCTTCTTATTGACGATGAAACACAGAGATTGCATCCAAACTTAAAACAAAAGGCACAATGCCGACTTAAGTACAAGAGGACTGGCACTCTAACTTTCTATGATTTGAACCTCTCCTGTGAGTCCAGTTATAGATTCCGATGCTTCACTTCAGGTTTACTGTATCCCTTGGACCTTCTTATTGACGATGAAACACAGATATTAAATCCGAATTTAATACAAAAGGAAAATACTGACTTAAGTTCAAGAGGACTGACACTCTAACTTTCTTTGATTTGAACCTCTCCTGCGAGTCCAGTTTTAGTTTCGGATGCTTCACTTCAGGTTTACTGTATGCCTTGGAACTTCTTATTGACGATGGAACACAGAAATTGCATCCGAATTTAATACAAAAGGCATAATTCCGACTTAAGTACAAGCGGACTGATTATCTAACTTTCTATGATTTGGACCTCTCCTGTAAGTCCAGTCTTAGATTCCGATGCTTCACTTCAGGTTTACTGTATCCCTTGGAACTTCTTATTGACGATGAAACGCAGAAATTGCATCCGAATTTAATACAAAAGGCACAATGCCGACTTTTGTACAAGACGACTGACACTCTAACTCTCATTGATTTGAACCTCTCTTGTGAGTCCAGTTTTAGATTCCGATGCTTCACTTCACGTTTACTGTATACCTTGGACCTTCTTATTGACGATGAAACACAGAAATTGCATCCGAATTTAAAACAAAAGGCACTAGGCCAACTTAAGTTCAAGAGGACTGCCACTCTAACGTTCTATGATTTGAACCTCTCCTGTGAGTCCAGTTTTAGATTCCGATGCTTCACTTCAGGTGTACTGTATCCCTTGGACCTTCTTATTGACGACGAAACACAGAAATTGCATCCGAATTTAATACAAAAGGCACAATGTCGACTTAAGTACAAGAGGACTGACACTCTAACTCTCTATGATTTGAACCTCTCTTGTGAGTCCAGTTTTAAATTCCGATACATCACTTCAGGTTTACTGTATACCTAGGACCTTCTTATTGACGATGAAACACAGAAATTGCATCCGAATTTAATACAAAAGGCACAATGCCGACTTAAGTACAAGTGGACTGACACTCTAACTTTCTATGATTTGGACCTCTCCTGTGAGTCCAGTTTTAGATTCCGATGCTTCACTTCAGGTGTACTGTATCACTTGGACATTCTTATTGACGATGAAACACAGATATGGCATCAGAATTTAATACAAAAGCCACAATGTCGACTTAAGTACAAGAGAACAGACAGTCTAACTTTCTATGATTTGAACCTCTCTTGTGAGTCCAGTTTTAGATTCCGATGCTTCACTTCAGGTTTCCTGTATCCCTTGGACCTTCTTATTGACGATGAAACACAGAAATTGCATCCGAATTTAATACAAAAGGCACAATGCCGACTTAAGTACAAGAGGACTGACACTCTAACTTTCTATGATTTCAATATCTCCTGTGAGTCCAGTTTTAGACTCCGATGCTCCACTTCAGGTTTACTGTATCCCTTGGAACTTCCTATTGACGATGAAACACAGAAATTGCATCCGAATTTAATACAAAATGCACAATGCCGACTTAAGTACAAGAGGACTGACACTCTAACTTTCTATGATTTGAACTTCTCCTGTTAGTCCTGTTTTAGATTCGGATGCTTCACTTCAGGTTTACTGTATCTCTTGGACCTTCTTATTGACGATGAAATACAGAAATTGCATCCGAATTTAATACAAAAGGCACAATGCCGACTTAAGTACAAGAGGACTGACATTCTAAATTTCTACGACTTGAACCTCTCTTGTGAGGCCCGTTTTAGATTCCGATGCTTCACTTCACGTTTACTGTATACCTTGGACCTTCTTATTGACGATGAAACACAGAAATTGCATCCGAATTTAATACCAAAGGCACTAGGACGTCTTAAGTACAAGACGACTGACACTCTAACTTTCTATGATTTGAACCTCTCTTGTGAGTTCAGTTTTAGATTCCGATGCTTCACTTCACGTTTACTATATACCTTGGAATTTCTTATTGACGAAGAAACAAAGAAATTGAATCCGAATTAAATACAAAAGGCACAATGCCGACTTAAGTACAAGAGGACTGACACTCTAACTTTCTATGATTTGAACCTTTCCTGTGAGTCCAGTTTTAGATTCCGATGCTTCACTTTAGGGTTACTGTATCCCTTGGACCTTCTTATTGACGATGAAACACAGAAATTGCATCCGAATTTAATACAAAAGGCACAATGCCGTCTTAAGTACAAGAGGACTGACACTCTAACATTCTACGATTTGAACCTCTCCTGTGAGTCCAGTTTTGGATTCCGATGCTACACTTCAGCTTTACTGTATCCCTTGGACCTTCTTATTGACGATGAAACACAGAAATTGCATCAGAATTTAATACAAAAAGCTCTATGTTGACTTAAGTACAAGAGGACAGACAGTCTAACTTTCTATAATTTGAACATCTCTTGTGAGTCCAGTTTTAGATTCCGAAGCTTCACTTCAGGTTTACTGTATACTTTGGACCTTCTTATTGACGATGAAACACAGAAATTGCATCCGAATTTAATACAAAAGGCACAATGCCGACTTAAGCACAAGGGACTGACACTGTAACTTTCTATGATTTCAACCTCTCCTGTGAGTCCAGTTTTGGATTCCAATGCTCCACTTCAGGTTTACTGTATCCCTTGGACCTTCCTATTGACGATGAAACACAGATATTGTATCCGAATTTAATACAAAATGCACAATGCCGACTAAAGTACTAGACGACTGACACTCTAACTTTCTATGATTTGAACCTCTCTTGTGAGTCCAGTTTTAGATTCCGATGCTTCACTTCACGTTTACTGTATACCTTGGACCTTCTTACTGACGCTGAAACATAGAAATTGCATCCGAATTTAATACAAAAAGGCACAATGCCGACTTAAGTACAAGGGGACTAGCACTCTAACTTTCTATCCTTTGAACCTCTCCTGTGAGTCCAGTTTTACATTTGGATGCTTCACTTCAGGTTTACTGTATACCTTGGAACTTCTTATTGACGATGGAACACAGAAATTAATCCCAATTTAATACAAATGGCACAATGCCGACTTAAGTACAAGCGGACTGACACTCTAACTTTCTATGATTTGAACCACTCCTGTAAGTCCGGATTTAGATTCCAATGCTTCACTTCAGGTTTACTGTATACCTTTTACCTTCTTACTGACGATGAAACACAGAAATTGCTTCCGAATTTAATACAAAAGGCACAATGTCGACTTAAGTACAAGAGGACTGACACTCTAACTCTCTATGATTTGAACCTCTCTTGTGAGTCCAGTTTTAAATTCCGATACATCACTTCAGGTTTACTGTATACCTAGGACCTTCTTATTGACGATGAAACACAGAAATTGCATCCGAATTTAATACAAAAGGCACAATGCCGACTTAAGTACAAGTGGACTGACACTCTAACTTTCTATGATTTGGACCTCTCCTGTGAGTCCAGTTTTAGATTCCGATGCTTCACTTCAGGTGTACTGTATCACTTGGACCTTCTTATTGACGATGAAACACAGATATGGCATCAGAATTTAATACAAAAGCCACAATGTCGACTTAAGTACAAGAGAACAGACAGTCTAACTTTCTATGATTTGAACCTCTCTTGTGAGTCCAGTTTTAGATTCCGATGCTTCACTTCAGGTTTCCTGTATCCGTTGGACCTTCTTATTGACGATGAAACACAGAAATTGCATCCGAATTTAATACAAAAGGCACAATGCCGACTTAAGTACAAGAGGACTGACACTCTAACTTTCTATGATTTCAATATCTCCTGTGAGTCCAGTTTTAGACTCCGATGCTCCACTTCAGGTTTACTGTATCCCTTGGAACTTCCTATTGACGATGAAACACAGAAATTGCATCCGAATTTAATACAAAATGCACAATGCCGACTTAAGTACAAGAGGACTGACACTCTAACTTTCTATGATTTGAACTTCTCCTGTTAGTCCAGTTTTAGATTCGGATGCTTCACTTCAGGTTTACTATATCTCTTGGACCTTCTTATTGACGATGAAACACAGAAATTGCATCCGAATTTAATACAAAAGGCACAATGCCGACTTAAGTACAAGAGGACTGACATTCTAAATTTCTACGACTTGAACCTCTCTTGTGAGGCCCGTTTTAGATTCCGATGCTTCACTTCACGTTTACTGTATACCTTGGACCTTCTTATTGACGATGAAACACAGAAATTGCATCCGAATTTAATACAAAAGGCACTAGGACGTCTTAAGTACAAGACGACTGACACTCTAACTTTCTATGATTTGAACCTCTCTTGTGAGTTCAGTTTTAGATTCCGATGCTTCACTTCACGTTTACTATATACCTTGGAATTTCTTATTGACGAAGAAACAAAGAAATTGAATCCGAATTAAATACAAAATGCACAATGCCGACTTAAGTACAAGAGGACTGACACTCTAACTTTCTATGATTTGAACCTTTCCTGTGAGTCCAGTTTCAGATTCCGATGCTTCACTTTAGGGTTACTGTATCCCTTGGACCTTCTTATTGACGATGAAACACAGAAATTGCATCCGAATTTAATACAAAAGGCACAATGCCGTCTTAAGTACAAGAGGACTGACACTCTAACATTCTATGATTTGAACCACTCCTGTGAGTCCAGTTTTGGATTCCGATGCTACACTTCAGGTTTACTGTATCCCTTGGACCTTCTTATTGACGATGAAACACAGAAATTGCTTCAGAATTTAATACAAAAAGCTCTATGTTGACTTAAGTACAAGAGGACAGACAGTCTAACTTTCTATAATTTGAACATCTCTTGTGAGTCCAGTTTTAGATTCCGAAGCTTCACTTCAGGTTTACTGTATACTTTGGACCTTCTTATTGACGATGAAACACAGAAATTGCATCCGAATTTAATACAAAAGGCACAATGCCGACTTAAGCACAAGGGACTGACACTGTAACTTTCTATGATTTCAACCTCTCCTGTGAGTCCAGTTTTGGATTCCAATGCTCCACTTCAGGTTTACTGTATCCCTTGGACCTTCCTATTGACGATGAAACACAGATATTGTATCCGAATTTAATACAAAATGCACAATGCCGACTAAAGTACTAGACGACTGACACTCTAACTTTCTATGATTTGAACCTCTCTTGTGAGTCCAGTTTTAGATTCCGATGCTTCACTTCACGTTTACTGTATACCTTGGACCTTCTTACTGACACTGAAACATAGAAATTGCATCCGAATTTAATACAAAAAGGCACAATGCCGACTTAAGTACAAGGGGACTAGCACTCTAACTTTCTATGGTTTGAACCTCTCCTGTGAGTCCAGTTTTACATTTGGATGCTTCACTTCAGGTTTACTGTATACCTTGGAACTTCTTATTGACGATGGAACACAGAAATTGATCCCAATTTAATACAAATGGCACAATGCCGACTTAAGTACAAGCGGACTGACACTCTAACTTTCTATGATTTGAACCACTCCTGTAAGTCCGGATTTAGATTCCAATGTTTCACTTCAGGTTTACTGTATACCTTTTACCTTCTTACTGACGATGAAACACAGAAATTGCTTCCGAAATTAATACAAAAGGCACAATGACGACTTAAGTACATGGGGACTGACACTCTAACTTTCTATAATTTGAACCTCTCCTGTGAGTCCAGTTATAGATTCCGATGCTTCACTTCAGGTTTACTGTATCCCTTGGACCTTCTTATTGACGATGAAACACAGAAATTAAATCCGAATTTAATACAAAAGTCGCAATACCGACTAAAGTACAAGAGGACTGACACTCTACCTGTCTATGATTTGAACCTCTCCTGTAAGTCCAGTTTTAGATTCCGATGCTTCACTTCAGGTTTACTGTTTCCTTGGACGTTCTTATTGACGATGAAACACAGAAATTGCATCCAAATTTAATACAAAAGGCACAATGCCGACTTAAGTACAAGAGGACTGACACTCTAACTTTCTATGATTTGAACCTCTACTGTGAGTCCAGTTTTAGATTCCGATGCTTCACTTCAGGTTTACTGTATCCCTTGGACTTACTTATTGACGATGAAACACAAAAATTGCATCAGAATTTAATACAAAAGGCACAATGCCGACTTAAGCACAAGGGGACTGACTCTTTAACTTTCTATGATTTGAACCTCTCCTGTGAGTCCAGTTATAGAATCCGATGCTTCACTTCAGGTTTACTGTATCCCTTGGACCTTCTTATAGACGATGAAACACAGATATTAAATCCGAATTTAAAACAAAAGGCACTATGTTGACCTAAGTACAAGAGGATTGACACTCTAACTTTCTGTGATTTGAACCTCTCCTGTGAGTCCAATTTTAGATTCCGATGCTTCACTTCAGGTTTACTGTATCCCTTGGACCTTCTTATTGACGATTAAACACAGAAACTGCATCCAAATTTAATACAAAAGGCACAATGCCGACTTAAGTACAAGAGGACTGACACTCTAACTTTCTATAGTTTAAACCAATCCTGTGAGTCCAGTTTTAGATTCCGATGCTTCACTTCAGGTTTACTGTATCCCTTGGACCTTCTTATTGACGATGAAACACAGAACTTGCATCCGTATTTAGTACAAAAGGCACAATGCCGACTTAAGTACAAGAGGACTGACACTCTGACACTCTAACTTTCTTTGATTTGAACCTCTCCTGTGATTCCTGTTTTAGATTCCGATGCTTCACTTCAGGTTTTCTGTATCCCTTGGACCTTCTTATTGACGATGAAACACAGAAATGGCATCCGACTTTAATCCAAAAGGCACAATGCCGACTTAAGTACAAGAGGACTGACACTCTAACTTTCTATGATTTGAACCTCACCTGTGAGTCCAGTTTAAGATTCCGATGCTTCACTTCAGGTTTACTGTATACCTTGGATCTTCTTATTGACGATGAAACACAGAAATTGCATCCGAATTTAATACAAAGGCACAATGCCGACTTAAGTACAAGAGGACTGACCCTCTAACTTTCTATGATAAGAACCTCTCCTGTGAGTACAATTTTAGATTCCGATGCTTCACTTCAGGTTTACTGCATCCCTTACACCTTCATATTGACGATGAAACACAGATATTGCATCTGAATTTAATACAAAAGGCACAATGCCGACTTAAGTACAAGAGGACTGACACTCTAACTTTCTATGATTTGAACCACTCCTGTGAGTCCAGTTTCAGATTCCGATGCTTCACTTCAGGTTTACTGTATCCCTTGGACCTTCTTATTGACGATGAAACACAGAAATTGCATCCGAATTTAATACAAAAGGCACAATGCCGACTTAAGTACAAGAGGACTGACACTCTAACTTTCTATGATTTGAACCTCACCTGTGAGTCCAGTTTTAGATTCCGATGCTTCACTTCAGGTTTATTGTATATCTTGGACCTTCTTATTGACGATGAAACACAGTAATTGCATCCGAATTTATTACTAAAGGCACAATGCCGACTTAAGTACAAGAGGACTGACACTCTAACATTCCATGATATGAACCTCTCCTGTGAGTATAATTTTAGATTCCGATGCTTCACTTCAGGTTTACTGCATCCCTTGGACCTTCTTATTGACGATGAAACACAGAAATTGCATCCGAATTTAATACAACAGGCACAATGCCGACTGAAGTACAAGAGGACTGACACTCTAACTTACTATGATTTGA
This sequence comes from Schistocerca americana, assembly GCF_021461395.2. Classification (NCBI taxonomy): domain Eukaryota; kingdom Metazoa; phylum Arthropoda; class Insecta; order Orthoptera; family Acrididae; genus Schistocerca; species Schistocerca americana. The sequence continues at coordinate 218,464,978 of NC_060127.1, forward strand.
ACCACTTCTGTGAGTCCAGTTATAGATTCCGATGTTTCACTTCAGGTTTACTGTATCCCTTCGACCTTCTTATTGACGATGAAACACAGAAATTGCATCCGAATTTAATACAAAAGGCACAATGCCGACTTAAGTACAAGAGGACTGACACTCAAACTTTCTATGATTTTAACCTCACCTGTGAGTCCAGTTTTAGATTTCGATGCTTCACTTCAGGTTTACTGAATCCCTTGTACCTTCTTATTGACAATGAAACACAGAAATTGCATCCGAATTTAATACAAAAGGTACAATGCCGACTTAAGTACAAGAGGACTGACACTCTAAGTTTCTCTGATTTGAACCTCTCCTGTGAGTCCATTTTTAGATGCCGAGGCTTCACTTCAGGTTTACTGTATCCCTTGGACCTTCTTATTGTCGATGAAACACAGAAATTGCATCCGAATTTAATACAAAAGGCACAATGCTGACTTAAGTACAAGAGGACTGACACTCTAACTTTCTATGATTTGAACCACTCCCGTGAGTCCCGTGTTAGATTCCGATACTTCACTTCAGGTTTACTGTATCCCTTGGACCTTCTTATAAACGATGAAACACAGAAATTACATCCGAATTTAATACAAAAGGCACAATGCCGACCTAAGTACAAGAGGACTGACACTCTAACTTTCTATGCTTTGAACCTCTCCTGTGAGTCCAGTTTTAGATTGCGATGCTTCACTTCAGGTTTACTGTATCCCTTGGACCTTCTTATTGACGATGAAACACAGAAACTGATCCGAATTTAATACAAAAGGCACAATGCCGACTTAAGTACAAGAGGACTGACACTCTAACTTTCTATGGTTTAAACCTCTCCTGTGAGTCCAGTTTTAGATTCCGATGCTTAACTTCAGGTTTACTGTATCCCTTGGACTTTCTTATTGACGAAGAAACACAGGAATTGCATCCGAATTCAATACAAAAGGCGCAATGCCGACTTAAGTACAAGAGGACTGACACTCTGACACTCAAACTTTCTTTGATTTGAACCTCTCCTGTGATTCCAGTTTTAGATTCCGATGCTTCACTTCAGGTTTTCTATATTCCTTGGACCTTCTTATTGACGATGAAACACAGAAATTGCATCCGAATGTAATACAAGAGGCACAATGCCGACTTAAGTACAAGAGGACTGACACTCTAACTTTCTATGATTTGAACCTCACCTGTGAGTCCAGTTTAAATTTCCGATGCTTCACTTCAGGTTTACTGTATACCTTGGATCTTCTTATTGACGATGAAACACAGAAATTGCATCCGAATTTAATACAAAAGGCACAATGCCGACTTAAGTACAAGAGGACTGACACTCCAACTTTCTATGATAAGAACCTCTCCTGTGAGTACAATTTTAGATTCCGATGCTTCACTTCAGGTTTACTGCATCCCTTACACCTTCATTTTGACGATGAAACACAGATATTGCATCCGAATTTAATACAAAAGGCACAATGCCGACTTAAGTACAAGAGGACTGACACTCTAACTTTCTATGATTTGAACCACTCCTGTGAGTCCAGTTTCAGATTCCGATGCTACACTTCAGGTTTACTGTATCCCTTGGACCTTCTTATTGACGATGAAACACAGAAACTGCATCCGAATTTAATACAAAAGGCACAATGCCGACTTCAGTACAAGAGGACTGACACTCTAACTTTCTATGATTTGAACCTCACCTGTGAGTCCAGTTTTAGATTCCGATGCTTCACTTCAGGTTTACTGTATCCCTTGGACCTTCATATTGTCGATGAAACACAGAAATTGCATCCGAATTTAATACAAAAGGCACAATGCTGACTTAAGTACAAGAGGACTGACACTCTAACTTTCTATGATTTGAACCACTCCCGTGAGTCCCGTGTTAGATTCCGATACTTCACTTCAGGTTTACTGTATCCCTTGGACCTTCTTATAAACGATGAAACACAGAAATTACATCCGAATTTAATACAAAAGGCACAATGCCGACCTAAGTACAAGAGGACTGACACTCTAACTTTCTATGTTTTGAACCTCTCCTGTGAGTCCAGTTTTAGATTGCGATGCTTCACTTCAGGTTTACTGTATCCCTTGGACCTTCTTATTGACGATGAATCACAGAAACTGTATCCGAATTTAATACAAAAGGCACAATGCCGACTTAAGTACAAGAGGACTGACACTCTAACTTTCTATGGTTTAAACCTCTCCTGTGAGTCCGGTTTTAGATTCCGATGCTTCACTTCAGGTTTACTGTATCCCTTGGACTTTCTTATTGACGATGAAACACAGGAATTGCATCCGAATTTAATACAAAAGGCGCAATGCCGACTTAAGTACAAGAGGACTGACACTCTGACACTCTAACTTTCTTTGATTTGAACCTCTCCTGTGATTCCAGTTTTAGATTCCGATGCTTCACTTCAGGTTTTCTATATTCCTTGGACCTTCTTATTGACGATGAAACACAGAAATTGCATCCGAATGTAATACAAGAGGCACAATGCCGACTTAAGTACAAGAGGACTGACACTCTAACTTTCTATGATTTGAACCTCACCTGTGAGTCCAGTTTAAGATTCCGATGCTTCACTTCAGGTTTACTGTACACCTTGGATCTTCTTATTGACGATGAAACACAGAAATTGCATCCGAATTTAATACAAAAGGCACAATGCCGACTTAAGTACAAGAGGACTGACACTCCAACTTTCTATGATAAGAACCTCTCCTGTGAGTACAATTTTAGATTCCGATGCTTCACTTCAGGTTTACTGCATCCCTTACACCTTCATATTGACGATGAAACACAGATATTGCATCCGAATTTAATACAAAAGGCACAATGCCGACTTAAGTACAAGAGGACTGACACTCTAACTTTCTATGATTTGAACCACTCCTGTGAGTCCAGTTTAAGATTCCGATGCTTCACTTCAGGTTTACTGTATCCCTTGGACCTTCTTATTGACGATGAAACACAGAAACTGCATCCGAATTTAATACAAAAGGCACAATGCCGACTTAAGTACAAGAGGACTGACACTCTAACTTTCTATGATTTGAACCTCACCTGTGAGTCCAGTTTTAGATTCCGATGCTTCACTTCAGGTTTATTGTATATCTTGGACCTTCTTATTGACGATGAAGCACAGAAATTGCATCCGAATTTATTACAAAAGGCACAATGCCGACTTAAGTACAAGAGGACTGACACTCTAACATTCCATGATATGAACCTCTCCTGTGAGTACAATTTCAGATTCCGATGCTTCACTTCAGGTTTACTGCATCCCTTGGACCTTCTTATTGACGATGAAACACAGAAATTGCATCCGAATTTAATACAACAGGCACAATGCCGACTGAAGTACAAGAGGACTGACACTCTAACTTACTATGATTTGAACCACTTCTGTGAGTCCAGTTATTGATTCCGATGTTTCACTTCAGGTTTACTGTATCCCTTCGACCTTCTTAATGACGATGAAACACAGAAATTGCATCCGAATTTAATACAAAAGGCACAATGCCGACTTAAGGACAAGAGGACTGACACTAAAACTTTCTATGATTTGAACCTCACCTGTGAGTCCAGTTTTAGATTTCGATGTTTCACTTCAGGTTTACTGAATCCCTTGTACCTTCTTATTGACAATGAAACACAGAAATTGCATCCGAATTTAATACAAAAGGCACAATGCCGACTTAAGTACAAGAGGACTGACACTCTAAGTTTCTCTGATTTGAACCTCTCCTGTGAGTCCAGTTTTAGATGCCGAGGCTTCACTTCAGGTTTACTGTATCCCTTGGACCTTCTTATTGTCGATGAAACACAGAAATTGCATCCGAATTTAAATCAAAAGGCACAATGCTGACGTAAGTACAAGAGGACTGACACTCTAACTTTCTATGATTTGAACCACTCCCGTGAGTCCCGTGTTAGATTCCGATACTTCACTTCAGGTTTACTGTATCCCTTGGACCTTCTTATAAACGATGAAACACAGAAATTACATCCGAATTTAATACAAAAGGCACAATGCCGACCTAAGTACAAGAGGACTGACACTCTAACTTTCTATGATTTGAACCTCTCCTGTGAGTCCAGTTTTAGATTGCGATGCTTCACTTCAGGTTTACTGTATCCCTTGGACCTTCTTATTGACGATGAAACACAGAAACTGCATCCGAATTTAATACAAAAGGCACAATGCCGACTTAAGTAGAAGAGGATTGACACTCTAACTTTCTATGGTTTAAACCTCTCCTGTGAGTCCAGTTTTAGATTCCGATGCGTCACTTCAGGTTTACTGTATCCCTTGGACCTTCTTATTGACGATGAAACATAGAAATTGCATCCGAATTTAATACAAAGGCACAATGCCGACTTAAGTACAAGAGGACTGACACTCTGACACTCTAACATTCTTTGATTTGAACCGCTCCTGTGATTCCAGTTTTAGATTCCGATGCTTCAATTCAGGTTTTCTGTATCCCTTGGACCTGCTTATTGACGATGAAACACAGAACTTGCATCCGAATTTAATACAAAAGGCACAATGCCGACTTATGTGCAAGAGGACTGACACTCTAACTTTCTATGATTTGAACCTCACCTGTGAGTCCAGTTAAAGTATCCGATGCTTCACTTCAGGTTTACTGTATACCTTGGACCTTCTTATTGACGATGAAACACAGAAATTGCATCCGAATTTAATACAAAAGGCACAATGCAGACTTAAGTACAAGAGGACTGACACTCTAACTTTCTATGATAAGAACCTCTCCTGTGAGTACAATTTTAGATTCCGATGCTTCACTTCAGGTTTACTGCATCCCTTACACCTTCTTATTGACGATGAAACACAGATATTGCATCCGAATTTAATACAAAAGGCACAATGCCGACTTAAGTACAAGAGGATTGACACTCTAACTTTCTATGATTTGAACCACTCCTGTGAGTCCAGTTTAAGATTCCGATGCTTCACTTCAGGTTTACTGTATCCCTTGGACCTTCTTATTGACGATGAAACACAGAAATTGCATCCGAATTTAATACAAAAGGCACAATGCCGACTTAAGTACAAGAGGACTGACACTCTAACTTTCTATGATTTGAACCTCACCTGTGAGTCCAGTTTTAGATTCCGATGCTTCACTTCAGGTTTATTGTATATCTTGGACCCTCTTATTGACGATGAAACACAGAAATTGCATCCGAATTAATTACAAAAGGCACAATGGGGACTTAAGTACAAGAGGACTGACACTCTAACATTCAATGATATGAACCTCTCCTGTGAGTACAATTTTTGATTCCGATGCTTCACTTCAGGTTTACTGCATCCCTTGGACTTTCTTATTGACGATGAAACACAGAAATTGCATCCGAATGTAATACAAAAGGCACAATGCCAACTTAAGTACAAGAGGACTGACACTCTAACTTTCTATGATTTGAACCTCACCTGTGAGTCCAGTTTAAGATTCCGATGCTTCACTTCAGGTTTACTGTATACCTTGGATCTTCTTATTGACGATGAAACACAGAAATTGCATCCGAATTTAATACAAAAGGCACAATGCCGACTTAAGTACAAGAGGACTGACACTCTAACTTTCTATGATAAGAACCTCTCCTGTGAGTACAATTTTAGATTCCGATGCTTCACTTCAGGTTTACTGCATCCCTTACACCTTCATATTGACGATGAAACACAGATATTGCATCCGAATTTAATACAAAAGGCACAATGCCGACTTAAGTACAAGAGGACTGACACTCTAACTTTCTATGATTTGAACCACTCCTGTGAGTCCAGTTTAAGATTCCGATGCTTCACTTCAGGTTTACTGTATCCCTTGGACCTTCTTATTGACGATGAAACACAGAAATTGCATCCGAATTTAATACAAAAGGCACAATGCCGACTTAAGTACAAGAGGACTGACACTCTAACTTTCTATGATTTGAACCTCACCTGTGAGTCCAGTTTTAGATTCCGATGCTACACTTCAGGTTTATTGTATATCTTGGACCTTCTTATTGACGATGAAGCACAGAAATTGCATCCGAATTTATTACAAAAGGCACAACGCCGACTTAAGTACAAGAGGACTGACACTCTAACATTCCATGATATGAACCTCTCCTGTGAGTACAATTTTAGATTCCGATGCTTCACTTCAGGTTTACTGCATCCCTTGGACCTTCTTATTGACGATGAAACACAGAAATTGCATCCGAATTTAATACAAACGGCACAATGCCGACTGAAGTACAAGAGGACTGACACTCTAACTTACTCTGATTTGAACGACTTCTGTGAGTCCAGTTATAGATTCCGATGTTTCACTTCAGGTTTACTGTATCCCTTCGACCTTCTTAATGACGATGAAACACAGAAATTGCATCCGAATTTAATACAAAAGGCACAATGCCGACTTAAGTACAAGAGGACTGACACTCAAACTTTCTATGATTTGAACCTCACCTGTGAGTCCAGTTTTAGATTTCGATGCTTCACTTCAGGTTTACTGAATCCCTTGTACCTTCTTATTGACAATGAAACACAGAAATTGCATCCGAATTTAATACAAAAGGCACAATGCCGACTTAAGTACAAGAGGACTGACACTCTAACTCTCTATGATTTTAACCTCTCCTGTGAGTCCAGTTTTAGATGCCGAGGCTTCACTTCAGGTTTACTGTATCCCTTGGACCTTCTTATTGTCGATGAAACACAGAAATTGCATCCGAATTTAATACAAAAGGCACAACGCTGACTTAAGTACAAGAGGACTGACACTCTAACTTTCTATGATTTGAACCACTCCCGTGAGTCCCGTGTTAGATTCCGATACTTCACTTCAGGTTTACTGTATCCCTTGGACCTTCTTATAAACGATGAAACACAGAAATTACATCCGAATTTAATACAAAAGGCACAATGCCGACCTAAGTACAAGAGGACTGACACTCTAACTTTCTATGATTTGAACCTCTCCAGTGAGTCCAGTTTTAGATTGCGATGCTTCACTTCAGGTTTACTGTATACCTTGGACCTTCTTATTGACGATGAAACACAGAAACTGCATCCGAATTTAATACAAAAGGCACAATGCCGACTTATGTACAAGAGGACTGACACTCTAACTTTTTATGGTTTAAACCTCTCCTGTGAGTCCAGTTTTAGATTCCGATGCTTCACTTCAGGTTTACTGTATCCCTTGGACCTTCTTATTGACGATGAAACACAGAAATTGCATCCGAATTTAATACAAAAGTCACAATGCCGACTTAAGTACAAGAGGACTGACACTCTAACTTTCTATGATTTGAACCACTCCTGTGAGTCCAGTTTAAGATTCCGATGCTTCACTTCAGGTTTACTGTATCCCTTGGACCTTCTTATTGACGATGAAACACAGAAACTGCATCCGAATTTAATACAAAAGGCACAATGCCGACTTAAGTACAAGAGGACTGACACTCTAACTTTCTATGATTTGAACCTCACCTGTGAGTCCAGTTTTAGATTCCGATGCTTCACTTCAGGTTTATTGTATATCTTGGACCTTCTTATTGACGATGAAGCACAGAAATTGCATCCGAATTTATTACAAAAGGCACAATGCCGACTTAAGTACAAGAGGACTGACACTCTAACATTCCATGATATGAACCTCTCCTGTGAGTACAATTTCAGATTCCGATGCTTCACTTCAGGTTTACTGCATCCCTTGGACCTTCTTATTGACGATGAAACACAGAAATTGCATCCGAATTTAATACAACAGGCACAATGCCGACTGAAGTACAAGAGGACTGACACTCTAACTTACTATGATTTGAACCACTTCTGTGAGTCCAGTTATTGATTCCGATGTTTCACTTCAGGTTTACTGTATCCCTTCGACCTTCTTAATGACGATGAAACACAGAAATTGCATCCGAATTTAATACAAAAGGCACAATGCCGACTTAAGGACAAGAGGACTGACACTCAAACTTTCTATGATTTGAACCTCACCTGTGAGTCCAGTTTTAGATTTCGATGTTTCACTTCAGGTTTACTGAATCCCTTGTACCTTCTTATTGACAATGAAACACAGAAATTGCATCCGAATTTAATACAAAAGGCACAATGCCGACTTAAGTACAAGAGGACTGACACTCTAAGTTTCTCTGATTTGAACCTCTCCTGTGAGTCCAGTTTTAGATGCCGAGGCTTCACTTCAGGTTTACTGTATCCCTTGGACCTTCTTATTGTCGATGAAACACAGAAATTGCATCCGAATTTAAATCAAAAGGCACAATGCTGACGTAAGTACAAGAGGACTGACACTCTAACTTTCTATGATTTGAACCACTCCCGTGAGTCCCGTGTTAGATTCCGATACTTCACTTCAGGTTTACTGTATCCCTTGGACCTTCTTATAAACGATGAAACACAGAAATTACATCCGAATTTAATACAAAAGGCACAATGCCGACCTAAGTACAAGAGGACTGACACTCTAACTTTCTATGATTTGAACCTCTCCTGTGAGTCCAGTTTTAGATTGCGATGCTTCACTTCAGGTTTACTGTATCCCTTGGACCTTCTTATTGACGATGAAACACAGAAACTGCATCCGAATTTAATACAAAAGGCACAATGCCGACTTAAGTAGAAGAGGATTGACACTCTAACTTTCTATGGTTTAAACCTCTCCTGTGAGTCCAGTTTTAGATTCCGATGCGTCACTTCAGGTTTACTGTATCCCTTGGACCTTCTTATTGACGATGAAACATAGAAATTGCATCCGAATTTAATACAAAGGCACAATGCCGACTTAAGTACAAGAGGACTGACACTCTGACACTCTAACATTCTTTGATTTGAACCGCTCCTGTGATTCCAGTTTTAGATTCCGATGCTTCAATTCAGGTTTTCTGTATCCCTTGGACCTGCTTATTGACGATGAAACACAGAACTTGCATCCGAATTTAATACAAAAGGCACAATGCCGACTTATGTGCAAGAGGACTGACACTCTAACTTTCTATGATTTGAACCTCACCTGTGAGTCCAGTTAAAGTATCCGATGCTTCACTTCAGGTTTACTGTATACCTTGGACCTTCTTATTGACGATGAAACACAGAAATTGCATCCGAATTTAATACAAAAGGCACAATGCAGACTTAAGTACAAGAGGACTGACACTCTAACTTTCTATGATAAGAACCTCTCCTGTGAGTACAATTTTAGATTCCGATGCTTCACTTCAGGTTTACTGCATCCCTTACACCTTCTTATTGACGATGAAACACAGATATTGCATCCGAATTTAATACAAAAGGCACAATGCCGACTTAAGTACAAGAGGATTGACACTCTAACTTTCTATGATTTGAACCACTCCTGTGAGTCCAGTTTAAGATTCCGATGCTTCACTTCAGGTTTACTGTATCCCTTGGACCTTCTTATTGACGATGAAACACAGAAATTGCATCCGAATTTAATACAAAAGGCACAATGCCGACTTAAGTACAAGAGGACTGACACTCTAACTTTCTATGATTTGAACCTCACCTGTGAGTCCAGTTTTAGATTCCGATGCTTCACTTCAGGTTTATTGTATATCTTGGACCCTCTTATTGACGATGAAACACAGAAATTGCATCCGAATTAATTACAAAAGGCACAATGGGGACTTAAGTACAAGAGGACTGACACTCTAACAT